>NC_081405.1:612348919-613001419 GCF_030272615.1 Cryptomeria japonica
TTGAAATTGAAATAGAATTGAAGTAGAATTGAAATGGAATGCTTTCCTTTTAAGGGAAAGGCTAGATCTAATTTGATAATGCTTGAACTTGATACCTTGATGAAGTTTTCTTGAATCTTCATGCAAAGGTTTAGGATGCGATGCAAAATATCTTCATAGAAGTTTGATCATGGATGCTTGAACATGAATGTGTGAACTTGACTTCACCTTCTCCTTTAATACTTGATGAATACTTGAATGCTTGCTCACATAGACTTGAATTAATTTTGTGATTGAGAGCTCACTTATGATCTTCTTAGTTTCCAAATACCAAATGATGGGGGTAGGCTTCTTTGTATACCCAATCGTGCATTAAATGTTTAAATTCTTGGAGTAGTCCGACATGGAGCCAAATTTCTCACCCACGTGAAGCGACCATTGTGAGGTCCTATTTTGGGTTTTGATTGAGAGGACTAGGGTGGTCAGAGTGCTCTAGTCTTGAGCCAGGACCATGGCACCTAGGGTGTCCTAGTCTTGTCAATCAGGCCTCAAAATTGGATGAAGGTTGGATCAAAAGTTAAAAATGCAAAATTCAAAAGGGTGTGAGCAACATCAAATAAGCCATTGAGAATTGGAGGCTAAAACACCAAGGTGAGGGATAGGTGAGGATAAAATTGTATAGGGATACAATTTATGATGCTAACCTTAGGTAGGTATCGGTGAAAAGATTTCTTAGTTACTATACACATGCAACTTAATGGAACTATTGAGATAGACCACCTAAGGATAAACACAAAACAATGACAAATAAGTTATAGTTGAGGTAGATTAATTACAACAATTTCTTTAGAACTATTATTCCCTCACACTCAAATGCAAACTTACTAAACATAAAGGCCTTACTATTTTATCCCTTTTGGGAAAATTTTACAGGAAAAAATATTAGGGTTTTGGCAGATCCAAAGCAAATACAAATTAACAATTGTATGCAGATTCAAAAACACAAAAGATGAAGAAAAATACATAATACAAAATAACAAAGAGATTTAACGTGGCTCACCCAAGATGGGCTACATCCACAAAACATAGTCATCCAATATTTCCTTATTATCCATTAAAGCAGTACAACACCATTACAATGCCTTTTAAATTCTAGCTACTTATAACATGTAATTTCTAGGGCAACATACAAAGTCGGTTAACAAAATTAACCCTAACCCCAAAAGAATATTCTCTTAATCTTTTCCTCATACTCGTATTCTTGTACATGTACGAGAAAATTTTAGGTGGAGCCCTTCGGGCTCTCCATTACGGCAGCCCTTTGGGATGACCCCTCCACCCAATGAGTGTATAGTACTTGCATGATTAGTTTCCACATACCAACAACCTCCCACTTGGAGACTGATCTTGGACAACACTACTGCACTCGCAACTCCCATTGGATAAAACACCTAGACTTGGTTATTCCTTAATTTCATGATTTTTAGTCAAGAAGGACAATAGAAGCTGATGAGGAAATCAACTTCTCCCTTGTGACTGCTTTCGTGAACAAATCTATAGGATTGTCACTTGTATGAATCTTTTGAAGCTGTAACTGGCCATCCTCCAAAATAGACCGTATGAAGTGGTACCTAAGTTTAATGTGTTTTGTCCTCGAATGAAGAGAATAATTCTTTGCAAGATGAATGACACTTTGAATATTAGTGTACAATGGGCTATCCTCCTGCATCTTGCCCAAATCCTCCAGAAAATGTTGTAACCAAATCATCTTCTTACTAGCTTCAGTAGCAACCACATACTTAGCTTCAGTGGTTGAAAGTGCAACAACCTTTTGTAGCCTACAAATCCAACTAACTACAGTTCCCCCTATAGCAAATACATACCCTGCAGTACTCCTCCTTGTATCAATATCACTTGCCAAATCAGAGTCAACATATCCTCGTAGAGTAGAGTTTTATCCTTCGAAACATAATGCCTTGCTTGTAGTACCTCTCAAATACCTAAGAATCCATTTGACAACATTCTAATGTTTCATTCCTGGACTGCTCATATACTTACTCACAACTCCCACTACATGTGCAATATTTGGTCATGTGCATACCATCACATACATTAGACTGCCAACAACTGATGAATACAAAATGTTAGACATTTTATTTACCTCTTCTCGTGTCTTTGGACACATCTCCTTAGTCAATTTGAAATGACTAGCCAAAGGTGTACCAAATGCTTTTGCATTATGCATGTTAAATATTTTCAACACCTTCTTTATACACTCATTTTGGGACATAGTTAATTTTCCATTTTTCTTGTCTCGTGAAATCCTCATACCAAGGATTTTCTTAGCTACACACAAATCCTTCATAGAAAATGACTTTGCTAATTTTTGTTTTTTTTAAGTTCATTTATATGTTGCATGTTAGACCCAACAACAAGCATGCCATCAACATAAAGTAATAAGATGATATAACTGTCATTATCTAATCTCTTAAAATAAACACAATGATCAGAATGACATCTGTGGTAACATTGTTCAACCATGAAACTATCAAATTTTAAATATCATTGTCGGGGTGCTTGCTTTAGGCCATACAAACTCTTCTTCAATTTGCACACTAACTCCTCCTTACCTTTGACCTCATATCCTCCTCCAAATCCCCATGGAGAAAAATTGTTTTAACATCTAGTTGTTTAAGATGCAAGTCTTTTGCAGCCACAAGACTTAGAACAGTTTTAATTAAGGTCATTTTTACAACTGGAGAGAATATTTCATCAAAATCTACACCCCTTTTCTGTGCAAAACCTTTTACCATGAGTTTGGCCTTGTATCTTTTACGTCATCTATCTTCCTCCTTCATCCTATAAACCCATTTATTTGGCAAGGCTCTTTTTCCTACAGGTAATGTGACTAAGTCCCAACTCTAATTCTACATCAAGGAAACCATTTCCTCTTTCATGCCTAACTCCCACTATCATTTGGCATCCACATGTATTGCTTCTTCATATCCTTCTGGTTCACCAGAATTAGTTAATAAAATAGAATACAAAGAAGGAGAAAATATTTCAAGAGGTCTACTTAACCTCGTAGAGCGTCTAACACTTGCAAGAGTTTGTGGGATATTTTGTTGTTGCTGAGCATCGAGTACCAATGGCATTTTATTTTTTAGGAATCTCATCGAGCACTACATATTCATTTTTAACTTGTTCATGCTTCTCTTCCCGCATCTATTCTTTATACATGACCTTCTCATTAAATAAAACATATCTACTTTTAATTATTTTCCGATTTTCAAAATCCCATAACCAATAACCAAAGTCATTTATTCCATATCCAATGAAGGTACATTTTTTAGATTTAGCATCAAGCTTGGTTCTATTATTTATCAACATGGATAAAATCTTCACAACCAAAGGTTTTAGGAAAATAATAATTTACCTTTTTAGTAGTCCATGCTTCCTCTGGAATGCCACCATCCAAAGGATTTGAAGGTCTTTTGTTTATCAAACAAATAACAGTATGTACAACATCTACCCATAAATGTAGGGGCAGTCCAACATGCAATCTCATGCTCCTTACATTCTCCATGGTGGTCCTAATCATTCTCTCAGACACACCATTTTCTTGTGGGATTCATGGAACCATCTTTTGCCTTCAGATTCCATTGAAAGAACAACAATCTTTAAATGCTTTGCTGCAATACTTGCCTCCATTATCAGATCTAAGACACTTCAACCTTTTTCATGTCTCATTCTCAACCAAAGCTTTCCATTTCTCAAAAGTTTCAAAAACATCTGATTTCTGTTTAAAAAAATACACCCATGTTTTCCTAGTTGCATCATTTATAAAAATAACATAATAACAAGAGCCACCAAGAGATGATACCTGAGTTGGCCCCCATACATCTGAATGCACAAGCTCTAACTTCTCATTCTTCTTCTCTTTCCTAACCTTGAGAAATCTGACTATTTTCTGTTTACCATAAACACAAATTTCACAGAACTCTAAATCAATCTGCTTTAATCCTAGCAAAAAAAATTTAGAGTGAAGGATTTTCATCCTTTTCTCACTCATGTGCCCAAGTCTATGATGCCATAGTTTTGAATTTGTCCTTGCAACATCTATTGTAGTTGTCCCTACAACAACTTTTTATGTAGCAGCTAAGGTAGAATAAGTATTACCAGTACACAAATACAATGTGCCTACCTTCACACTTTTAGCTATTACTAATGCACCTTTAGTGACCTTCCAAACATTGTCTATAAAGGTAACTATGTAGCCTTCATCGCCCAGTTGTCCTACAAAAATTTAAGAGGGATATGCCTTACCTCCTGCAGCAACCAGTCATTTTCATTATGCAAATTGATTTTTACCTTGCCTTTTCCAACTCTGACAGGGCTCATCATCACCCAAATATACTTGTCCAAAATCACCTTGAACATAATCTAGAAAATATTTTTTAGGGGATGTGGCATGAAATGAAGCCCATGAATCTATTACCCAAGAATCATTAACATTATCTAAACACAGAATCAAGGCATCTTATAAAGTATTACTTGCAACATTATCTTTCTTACTGTCATCTTCATTTTTGTCTCCTTGTTTGTTTTTACAAGACCAACAGTCTTTCTTTAAATATCTTGGCTTTCTACAATACCAACAATCCTTTCTTCCTCTGGATTAAGAGCATCCTTTCTTTGAATTCCCTTGTGACTTCTCACACCCAGAGCTTTTTCCTCTTTTCTTTGATCTTCCCTTGTTCTCTATATTAAAAAAAGTATGCAATGATTTTGAAATATCACCTATGTTTTTCTATCGCATTTCCTCTCTTAGGATAACACGAACAACATCATCAAATTTTAAAGTGTTTGTACCAGAGACAGAGTTATGCCATAACCAAGCTATTCCAACTTTCTAGCAAAGAACATAAAATTAAGAGAGCCCTAACCTCTTCATCAAAGTTAACTTTTACAAAAGTCAATTAGCTAGTAATTGTATTAAATTCATTTAAATGATCTGCTACAGATCCTACTTCACTCATTTTCATATTAAATAAATGCTTAATAAGAAATACCTTATTCAAAGCTAAGGGTTTCTCATACAATTTCGCCAATGCTTGCATCAGAGTTTCAGTTGTTGTTGCTTCTGATATATTGAATGCTACAGATGGTGCAAGGCACAACCAAATGGTCCCCAGTGCCTTTATGTCCAAAATCTCCTAGACTTCATATGACATCATGGAGGGTTTCTTTGTCTTTCCTTCCAATGCCCCCCATAGATCCTTTTGATATAGGTAATCCTCCATCTGCATTTTCCATAATTGATAATTCTAGTCGTTGAACTTCTCAACCTTGAATTTGGTTTCTTCCATTGCTCTCACTCAAATCTAAAAGTCCTTGCCAATTTACAGAAATACACGGATCTTATACCAATTGTTAGAGTTTTGGCAGTTCCAGAGCAAATACAAATTAACAATTATATGCAGATTTGAAAACATAAAAGATGAAGAAAAATACACAACATAAAATAATGTAGAGATTTAACGTGGTTCACCCAAGATGGGCTCCATCCATAGAACATAGTCGTCCAATATTTTCTTATTATCTAGTAAAACAATACAACACAATTACAATGCCTTTTACATTCCAACCACTTATAACATGCAATTTTTAGGGCAACATACAAAGTCAATTAACAAAATTAACCCTAACCCTAAAAGAATATTCTTGTAATCTTTTCCTCATACTCGTATTCTCGTATTATCATACATAAAACAAGGAGTGTCATCAATGAGTAGAATATCTAGCAACTCATGACCATTAGGGAACAAAATTCCCTTTATCGAGGGACCAATAAAATATTCCCTTAGTAGAAAATGCATAGCTTCAGAGACTATAAAAAACAAGGGGGCTAAGGGGCATCCTTGTTTGATAGATCTATGGGAAGTTAACATGGGTAAGTTAACTCACCATTAATTTTTATCTTGGTTGAAGTATCTTTGAATAATATTTTGATAATCCTACAAAAAATGTATTTGAAGTGTAGGGAATTTAAGATCAACATAATGAATGACTGCTCAATTATGTCACACTTTTCTAAAAATCTAGAATAGTCATGCACACATTTTAATCATTTTTTTTTAGCTCAATCCATTTGTTTCCAATTAGAGATCATGTTCTCTAAGATGTATCTGCCCTTGAAAATTATAGTTTGTGAAAGGGAGATAATCTTAGGGAAGACATTTTTGGGCCTCAAAGCTATAACCTTTATCAATAGTTTGTAAAAAAAGATTAACAAGGGTACAAGCCACTAGTTCTTAATTAAAGTCTTATCCTCCTCTTCAGGGAGTAAGTATATTAAATTCTTGAAACATGTTAAAAATGTTATATTTATGCTTTACGAAGAAAACATGATAAATCTAGTTTTGATAATGTATGGTACATCTAATAAACCAAACACATAACTATGAATCAAATCTATAAAATCTTTATTTCTCATTATTTTATTTTTAAAACACACAATATTCGTAGAATTAAGATTAATAAAAAAATCAACAATATCATCAAACATATATTTACTCTTTAGATTTTTTAGTTCCTTCTCCCCAATATGACCTAACATTTGATTCCATAACATTGAATTTATGCATGGTTCACTTACATCCATAATAGAGTTACACATAATTCCAACATTCAGCTTGAAAATGTTCCTACCCAAATACCTTTTACCCACACCTAAGCCTCCTTGACATTTTAAAACCATCTTTACCAAAAGTAAAATGCACACCACTATCATCCATCTTTGAAATATAAATAAGGTTTTTAGCTAACCTTATAATGTGTAGTACATGAAAAGAGTTTTAACTCTAATACCACTAAATAACAACTTTACTTTCCCATGCCCAAAAATTTATTACTATTTTTTTGTTTCTATTATACAATTCATATTCTTTATACACTCCTTGTGTGGATTCATGTAAAATGAAGCACCTTAATCAATTAGCCATGAGTCATTGCTTGAATAAAAGTTAGAATAAGTTAGAAAAATATCACCACTAACATCATCATCGTCAAGGGAATTATTTTAGAAGTCACCAATTTTATCCCTTTCTTAGATTCACAGTCCTTCACATGACCCCTTTTGTGATAATTCTAAGAATTTATTATATACTTTCCAAGGGACTTACACCCCCCTTTAAATTTGATTTCTTTTAATCCCCTTATGTCTTTTTATGCCCTCTATCTTTAGACTGACCTCTTACAAATAAAGCTTTTTTAGAGGAATCATTGATGGATCATCTCTCAAGCTCTTCATTTAGTAATATTGACACAACTTCAAGTTTTAACTTAGAAGATGCACTACTGATAGCCATAACGAGATTACCTCATGAATCAAATAATGAACAAAGTAATGTACTAAATTATCCCTTTCTTCTATTTTTACATTTATGGAAGCCAGTTGACTCACTGCAACATTAAATCCATTTAGTGATTAGTTAAAGATTCTCTTTGTTGTCAATGAATGCAATTTATACCTTATAAATGACTTGTTTACAAGAATCTTATTCTAGTGCAATACAACAATTTTATCTAATCAAGCTTTTGCATTATTTTCACTCAATATTTGTATTAAGATTAGATTAAAAAAACACAACCTCATTGTACTCCTTACCTTTTTATCAAGTTTATGTCATGCATCTTGGTTCGCTCTAGCTAATAAAATACTTGGTGCATTGATTGTGTTAATCCATTGTTTCCTTACAACTAAAAGATCCTTCAACTTTAGTTTCTACAAATCAAAGTGTTGCACATTGAGTTTCTTAATCTCTAGGCTTGAAGTGCTATATATGTCCCCATTTTTTAGATTTGATTTTAATGCCATGTGGATGCCCTCATTACAAACATGGAAAATAACACAAGGAGACAATTTATTCCTTCATAGGATCAAACCAAACAAAGTTATAATATCAAGTTGGTCTAACAATGTTTATTCCTCAAATAGGAGCGACAAAAAGTAAAAAAATATTTTGATCTAACATTTAATCATGTCTTAACGAAACTTGGAAAAAAGTGTAAAAAATGGAACAAAACTTTGTATATACACATGAGAAAACATTTTTAGATAAACATATCTCTACCAAAAGTAGACCTCAAAATATTAATTCAAAACAAATTTCATAATAGATTGAGAACCACCATCAATAATGTAGCTCTTGTATGAACACTTTGGCAACATGTGAATACTTAGTTCCAAACTAACATGACATGTAAACCTACAATACAAATTGAACCAATGCTAATTGTAATGATATAACCTTCATATACATAGTTTTTTCATCCTATAAACCACTTATAGTCTCAAAACATCATGGTTGAATCCAATTCCCCACACAAGTAGTCAACAATCCCAAAATATAATGTAATTGCCAATGTGTAAGAGTCCACCTTTGAATCCTTCAACTTGGGTGCTCCAATTTGAAAGTATTCAAATTTTTTCTTATATGTCATAGAGTCATGTAAGTGTAACCTTCAATTTGATTGAACAACTAGTCAAATTAGGTACTCAAATTTGGAAGAGCAACATCTCTTCCAAAATGCTCTTACACATTGCTCAAATTATATAATTTAACATGCTCTTTCAAGTCTATCTAATACAACCCTCTTTCTATATTTTCTCTTACATCCATAATAACTAGTTGGATAAGTGTTACAATATGTCAAAGATGAAATCTCAATATTCCCCACATAAGAAACCCTATTTGAGGAGGGCCAAACATTACTGTTATGCCTTGCATACGCACCCCATCATTTCCTTTGATTTCAAAATGTTGGTCCCCCTTTTGTCTCTTGTTTGTCTTTCTTCTTTTTGCTTTGTTATGTGTTTTTGTTTTGATCACCCCGGAACCCCGGAGTTCCGAGGTGATCTTTGTCTCGTCTTTGCTTTGTTTCGGAACCCCGGAGTTTCGAAATGGTCTTTTTTGCTCTTTTGTTTTCTTTTGTTCTCTATTTCGGAACCCCAGAGTTCGGAAATGGTTTCCTTATCCTTTGTTCTTTTGTTCTTTGTCAGGACCCTGAAGTCCCGAGGTCCTCCCTTTTTGTTTGCTTCAAGACCCCAGGACCCTGGAGTTCCAAAGTCTTGTGGTTTTTGTCTTGTTGAAGCCTCAGAATCTCGAAATACCGAGTTCTCAGTGTCTTGTTGTTTTCAGCCTCAGAATTTTGGAATCTTGAAATCTCGGGCTTGTTCTGTGTTTTGCCTTGGAACCTCGGAACCCCGGAATTTCGAGCTTCTCTTTCCCACCTCGGAACCCTGGGATCCCGAGGTCATGTTTATTGAGGTCATACGATCGCGAAAGGGGGAGTATAAATAGGTCGAAATGAGTGATTTTCATTCATTTGTGCAATCTGCTTTTACGAAATTTGAGTTCTTTCTCCTATGCGTTTTGCCTCCTCACTCGTATGTGTTTTTCGTCTCGCTGCCTTTCTAGGTTGGTTTCTTTTGTTGTGCTTCTTTCTTTTCTCGTTTTTCATGTTTTTTTAGTTAGGGTTAGATTAGATCTGCTTGTTTTCAATAATTTTGGGCCTTTTTCATTTTTTTGCCTTGCGGAACCCTAGTCTTTGTACTTCGGGATCCTAGAACCCCGAAATCCTGTGGTACCCCAATTTTGCCTGTCCTACCTACCCCGGAATTACGAAACCCTAAAGTTCCAAAGTGATTGTATGAGAAGCTTTTCCCACCTCAGAACCTTGAAACTCTGGAGTTCCGAAAATTTGTCCTTGAGAGATTTACCCTGTTTCGGGATTCCGGAACCCCAGAATCTTGAAGTTTGTGTTTTGAGTAGTCTTAAAACCTCAGAACCCTAGAGTTCTAAAGTTGATCCTTATAATGTTTTCACCCACCTCGGAACTTCGAAACCTCAAAGTTTCGAAATCAGCCTTTGAGGTCTATTACCAAACCCGGAACCCAGAGTTCCAGAGTTAGTTGTTTTCTGGCTTTTCTTAACTCAGAACTTTGGAACCCTAAAGTCCCAAAATTAGCTATTCTAAAGGGTTTTCATGCCTCAGAATCCTGGAACCTCAGAGTTTTAGAGTATGTGATGATTTTATAATATGATATAGTAGCTAATTATGGATTTCTTCTTGCAGGATAAAGGATATTTATGGACCCATCCATAAGCAAAAAGAAGACCAAAGAGGAGGTAAAGTTGGACAAGAAGCCAATAAAAATGAAATGCCAATATCAAGGGTAGACTCTGGCTTCAAAGCTGGAAGACAAAGTGTAGTGGGTAACCAATACAAAATTGGCCACATAGAGCTATAGGACATTGAAAATCAATTGCAAGCTAAAGCATTAGAAGCCCTGTATAGAAGGATCAAAAGATCGGGTGGTAGAAGCAACCATTTTCCCTCAGGCGATGCACTCACCTAAGCTCATTTTAACTATTGCAAAATATTATTAGCCAGAATCAAGACAATGTGTAGACGCTGATGGTAATGTAATTGTGGACCTTTCCTCGGATACGATAGCAATAACTTTTAGAATACTAGTAAGGGAAAATGTATTGGTGACAACGAAAGAATATGTTGTTTCTTTGTTTACAAAGAACACTTCTAACTACAAAAGTCATATTAATGAGGCATGGCTATCAGTGCCAAGGAAAATTGACCTCAAAGCAACAAATTTTCTGAGAGCGGATTTTCAAGAGCCCCAAAGAGACCTCATTATTATGCTAAGCAGAGCCTTTGGAAAGGCAGATTGTAGATACTTTCACACGTGGATGTTTCACTATATGACCATAATTTTGATTGGTCGGAGACCATTTCTGACAATATTTATAATCGGATGATTACATTCTAGCAAACAAAGAAGTTCTTAATGACTTCTTATGTAGTATGGGTGGTCGCCCGAGTTGGTAAATTTCCAGGGTTAAAGACTGAGGGAAAATTAGGAGAAGAACCAGGACAAAAAAGGGTATGGGAGTACTACATTCGGCTCTCTCTCTCTCTCTCTCTCTCTCTCTCTCTCTCTCTCTCTCGTTAAACTGCATTTCAAGAGAATAAATGATGCATTTATTTATGTTGTAATAATAAAATTGACAAGAGATGTAGGATATAGGCTAATTGTAGAAGCCATGCAAATGGTTAAGATGTGGGGGTGTTGGTTCTTGTAAAACCAACGATCTACTTACCTTCGGGTTAGCGGGTTCACAGGTAACCCATTCCTCCTACCTAGATATTGCAGCAACATAATAACTATTTTGGAGTATGCTAGGCAGTTGGCAGGTCTGCAAGCATTATTAACACTCAAGCACAAAATCAGAATCACCTTGTCTGTTTCTCTCGAGTATTATACAAGTCTCAACATCGCCCAAGCTCGTAAATTTCCAGGGTTAAAGACTGAGGGAAAATTAGGAGAAGAACCAGGATAAAAAAGGGTATGGGAGTACTACATTCGTCTCTCTCTCTCTCTCTCTCTCTCTCTCGTTAAACTGCATTTCAAGAGAATAAATGATGCATTTATTTATGTTGTAATAATAAAATTGACAGGAGATGTAGGATATAGGCTAACTGTAGAAGCCATGCAAATGGTTAAGATGTGGGGGTATTGGTTCTTGTAAAACCAACGATCTACTTACCTTCGGGTTAGCGGGTTCACAGGTAACCCATTCCTCCTACCTAGATATTGTAGCAACATAATAACTATTTTGGAGTATGCTAGGCAGTTGGCAGGTCTACAAGCATTATTAACACTCAAGCACAAAATCAGAATCACCTTGTCTATTTCTCTCGAGTATTATACAAGTCTCAACATTCAAGCAACAAAGGCAGTTGAGCAAGAATTGCAAGATTTGAGTTTAAAGGAGTTTGATTATACTCGCAAGTGGTATGATCCCTATGGAAAATTGAAGCAAATGGTGCCAAAGTCATATGAGGGACATACGCCCGCATTGGAGGATTTTTGGGGCAACCTCCAAGATAGTTTTGAAGTAAGAGAAAAAGGGATATTATAGGTTGTCAGTGCCCTAAATTAGGAATTTTGAGATTGAAACAAATATCCCTAAGGAGCCGAGAGACGATGGTGAACTACTTGACCCTACATTCAAAGAGAAGGAAATTGATCAAAGACCGCTCACTCCTATCAGATGGTCCAACCAAGAAGAGTTGGATATTGAAATTGTTACAACAAAAGTTTTGGAAAGGATGAGGCAATGGTTAAGTTTAAGGATCTGTCCTAGTGCTGACAAGGAGAAGAAGAAGGGGAGAGCAACTGATAACCCCCAGACCAAAGTACACAAAGAATATGCAAGGAGAACAAGGTTTGATTCAAGGAAGAACACTTCCACTAATCTGGAAGAAGCGGCAACACCAATTGACAACCGGGAGCTCAAGAGACAATTGGATGCTAAGATGAAAGAGTCCCAATTTTTGAAAACTATTGTGGACCATGGGATCACTATAGGATTACAAATTATCCCACATGCTTCTGTCACTCCCATCCTTCCTACAATTGGTCTTGTTCCAAGTGAAGGTGTCTCTCAAACTATGACAACTAAAACACCACCACCTCCTACTTCTCAAGCAGAGGAAGCCAAAGTGCAACCTCCTCCTGCTTCTTCTACACAACAAGCCACACCTATCCCAGTACCAACACAAGAAATGGTCATCATCCATAATATTAAAATAGGTTCAAATGAAGATGATGAGCCTATTGTAGTTGTAGAAAAGAAGAGGAAAGCGGAAAAGAAATGAAAGGAACTACAGGAGGAACTTGTTACAACTACTAAAGAGCCAACCATACAAGTGCAACCTATGGAGATTCATGTACAAGTTACATGAGAAGGGGAACTTGATGATGAATAGGATGAACAAGATGAAAGGATGGTTCTCACTCCTAAGGATCAAGAGATTTTGTTGCAACAGCTGGGAGGAGATGAGCAGGGGAATAAGGACAAAACACAAAGACAATTTAAAGAAGACGTTTTTGCAAAAGTTAGAAGAAATACAACAACAACTCGACCAATCTCTTCAAACTAGTCTCACCCAACAAGTTGCTCAACATCAGCAAAGACCACCAACTCCTCAAGATCAACATGATCAACAAGAGCATCAACAGGAGGAACAACAAGATGAAGGTCAACAATGAGAAGAGGGAGAACATAATTTAGAGGCTCATAAGGTCACTGTGGAAGTAGCAGTACAGGGAGAGGAGCATGATGACATTGTCCCACAATGGTTAAGTTTCACTTTTAAAAAGAAAGAGAAGGTCGTCCTCCCTAGTATGACATTATAAGGTGTGATTGTGGAGTCTGCAAGGAGAACAAAGAAAGAAAAAACTATTCATCATCTTTCAAGAACAGACTCCAGAGAGGTAATCACTAATATAGCAGCACCAGTGCAGGATCCCGAAGGATCCTCTCAAGCTACCCCTAGATATCAAGTGTCTCTGATGAGTTTGGGTAAATAGACTAAGTGGGGAGAGATGGCTACCTTGGTTGCTACAACGTCTACTGTCCAATCAAGGATGGAAAAGGAACATAAGACTAAGGCAGAGATTAAGGCACAATTGAGGCAGTACAAATGGTTGATTATGGAGATAGCCAAGCCTCTTGACTCCATAATTGATGATGATTTGCCATCCACTTCATCGCTCCCTCCTAGTGATATTAAGGCTATATATGAAATGAAAAGGGTATCTACATCAGTTAAAGCTTGGACGAAGGATCAGTTGGGTAAAGTGAAAGCATTCTTGCAAAACACAATAGAGATAGTAGACGAAGCCAATTTTAATGAAAATGCTCTTATATATTGTGTTACACAGTGGGAGAAATAGCTACATCAACTTTCTAAAAAGTATAAGATTTTGAAGAAGATCATAGAGCTGGAAGAAGATGTGATTACTAGAGAAGATCTATTGGGAGGTGAGATGGTTGTCAATTTGCAATCATGCATTGATATTTTAGATTTGAAAATGGAAGTAATGGAGCAAGGTTTCATCAAAGTGATCAAGGAACATCCTTTGCTCCTAGATACACTTGATAAGTATGAACTATTTTTGACTAAACTGCTGGGAGGGCATGGTCATAGTCTCAAACAAGATGGACTATAACACCAAGAGAGTGTACTCAGCCAGTGGGATTCTTATGCCGTGACTCATTTTTCAGAGACTGCTGAGTTCACTGCCGATATAATGAATAGGTACATGTATGTAATATTCCAGTGCCAGGAAGCTGAGACACAGAGATATGAGATGGTTAGCAAGGTGGAAAGTATAAAAGAGATACTCAGAGAATCTAAGTTTCAGATAGGTTATATTGCTGATCCACCTGCTGCTTCTTTGGAATGCTTCATTAACAACTACCAGAACTACAAGAAGTGAGTGATGAACAGGTAGTTTTAAAGGGCGAATGCATGCTGGAGCACCGTCATCGTCACCCCAACTGAGCTATCAACTGGAGTTACCTCTCATACTTGCTTTTTAGGCATTATCTTTGTATGGTTCAAAATAATTGTTGCTGGAGCACCATTTTGGAAGTGAGCAGGTAGTTTTAAAGGGCGAATGCATGCTGGAGCACTGTCACCATCACACCAACTAAGCTATCAACTGGAGTTACCTCTCATACTTGCTTTTTGGGCATTATCTTTGTATGGTTCAAAATACTTGCTGTTGGAGCACCGTTTTGAAAGTGGACATGGAGTGTCAGTTTAGTAACACTTAACTGGAGTTCACAAGCAACGACTTGCATGTCGACTGCGACTCCTTCCTTTTTGTAATCCTAGTCTATAGGCATGATTCTTTCCTAGGATGTAGGGCAAAACTCTATAAATTATAAAATTTGTGCCATTGTAAGGGTCCGCAAATTGATGATTTGAGGTCCATTTTAGAGATTCCATTAAAGATTTTATGCATATTTTTATAAGTTTAGAAGATTTTGTGATACTCTTTAAATTTTAATCCAAAAAGCAGCTCGTGGATTTCTTGATCTACTTGTGTGTTCTATATGGTTGTGTTCCTTGTGATCTGGTAACTTCTATTGTCTGAATCAACAACTAGTTCTTTTGGATGCTTTATTATTCTATGAATCATATTGCGCATGTAAATGGCATACGAGGATTAAATTGATAGGGCAATTATTGGTTGGGTGATATTCATTTCCATTGGTGTGTAAAGTTGTCTGACTTTATATATTTTTCGGAGTTCGTCATTTGAATGCTGATTTAATGGTATTGATAATATTTGAATTAGATCATTCAGTTGTTATTGTATCAATTTATTTGTTATTTCCTTGTTCCCCTGATCTATCTTTTGCTGTTTATTTTTGAGAAGGTGAAAATCAGAAAATACAAAAAAAGGATTTTGTTTGTTTTGTTTCGACTAGCAGGCCCCTTAACAGGTACAATCGCATCAGCCACTAAGCTGCCCATCACCATCGAGACCCGACTATAGAGACCTTGGAGTGGTTAGTTTCCCAAAACTTTCTGCTTTTCAGGAGAGGTGGTGAGTGTTCACATAAACTACCCGATTGCTGGTGAGTGTGTCAAAACACTCGTCAACAATTACATCATAAGCAAATTTAAATAATTACAATAATTTCCATGACTTTGTAAGGTGCTGTGATACCTAATCCTAACATTATCATTCTAGAAATTTTTTGTTATGGGACACTAAAAGGAACACATATTTGTATTAAGCCATGTATGACACTTGCATGCTTAAGATTGTGATCTTTGACATTCTTTCATGTCTATGAAGCTAGTTTAATCAAGAGAGTAATCTAAGAGAACATGACTCTTATGATCTGACAATTTCCTCAAGGTAATTCTTAATACCACTAGTCCATACACATTAATCAATATAAAAGACAGATGTAGAATGAGTAGTGCAAGGAAATTAAATCAATCCTGAATTAAGAATAGATAAATACATCAACACAATTTCATGATAGATATATCAATATCATAAAATGTAGATTTAATAACATAACCTTTTGCCACTATTACAATTCTCAAACAATAATAAACATTGATGAAAATAAAATATTTTCCTTCAATTTTATTAAAATAGTAGAGACAAAATACATTATCAAAACATCTATATATACATATGCACAACCATTTGTCCCTAATAGAATGGGGACCATCATTAAAAGCAAAGCATTTTGAAGCGAATTATTGCACAAAACACTTTTCCCAATAACCATTCGCCGACGAGCTTAAAAACTATATAAACAACCTCGCATTCTCATCACGTATAATTAACTTTTTTTAATTTTCTTTCCAATTTTTACCATTGTAATGAAGCCATGGAATACCTTGGTATACAAGGATAAGAAGCAGTGCTGGGCCTTGAAAGCCACCACATACCAACTCTTCAGCACACTTCACTGTTTCAACCCATCTTTGAATCATAAAATTTGGCGGCCATTTGCAGCAGATTTTTGATTCTAGGGTTTTTAAGGGTTTGAAATTTTTTTAATCTCGGGGACTTCAAGAAAAACCGTAGCTAAAATTGGGGTGTCAGGTTTATGGAGGCTTCTGCCCACATGATTAGCAATAATGGTAGGTTTCCCGTCAGCCAGAGCCCTATGAGGCAGCAGCAATCGGGTCCTCCTGCAATGCAGAACAACAGTAATAACTTTATCAATTCTAAGCACTTTGGAGGTGGAGGCCGTGGTGGCGCAATGGTGCCGAGGCCTGGTTATGGCGCCCATGGTATAGGGCACAAAAGGGATAGTAGCGGCTTCGATGTTGGACAGCGAGGTTCTCAAGGTATGTTGATTAGGGTTGGATTTCATTAGTTTTTTGGTTGGGTTTTATTTAGTCATTCGCAATTCTGAATTCCTTTGCTGTTTGGTAGAACAAAGTAACACGTTGATTTCCTCAGCTGGGTTCGATTCCCTTTGGGACAATAATCCTTTTACCTTGACACCGTCTTTATTTTTTTGGGTAAATTTTTACTTCTATCCGAAGTGCAGCCGAGTTCGTCCATTGCGGCATCCTGCAACCCGCGAGTTTGATTTTAAGAATTTATAATGTTATGCTTTTTTGTTGTTCTCTAAACTTTAGGTTGTCTTGTTGGGGTTTTATTAGTTATTAGAAAATTTGCATTCCAGAATGTTTTGTAAGATAAGTTTTTGATCTGTTCAGCCTGTTTCCACATTCCGTATCGACTAATGACGCTTCAACCTTGCATTCTTTTCATTTTAATTTGGTAATTTCTTTTCCCTCGTACTAGATTCCACAACCTAGGGTTATTGGTGTAGCTCTTGCATCAAATTAACACGAGAGTTGTCCACGGGGTTAATCCGTTGGCTTATTTTACTCCATTCAGTCGGATCTGGAAGATTATTCAATTTGGATTCTACTATATCGATTCCTACGGGACTTGGAATGCTGTATCCAGTGAGCTGGACGTATGACTCATTTTCAACCCTTTATCATATTATTTTCTCTCAGGGACTTGAATTTGGTGCTATGAAAGCCCGATGTTTCCTTCCGTAGCATTTTTCATAATGATTTTTGGAAAACCTGCTGCTTCGATGCAATGACTGATGGGTATTTCTCTTGTCAAGTTGCCCGGTTAGCGGTGAAGGTCACACCCAGATATGGTACTTTACTCGATTTCAATACTTTGTCAGTTGAGATTTTTAACCTGGAGTTCTTATTTGAAATTTAATTATTTTTTATATTTTTAATTATATGGAAATAAAAATATATATTATTATTTATGTATAAAAGGTTAAAGCTACAAAAGCCCTTGGTCAAGTTACGATGTCCAGCCATTTCTGCAAGGATCCTGCTGAAACATAACGTGGAAATCTTCTTCCATAAAATACGTTTACCATTCTTAGATGATGCCTGACATGCCAGATCCATGATAAGGCGACATACGATATTGAAAGAATTGAATTTGCAAACGCTCAAGATCAAGGTTTATAATTCTTTCTCTAAGATATCTTACAAAGCATCCTTAGTACTTACAAGTATCCTGCTGAAGTGTATGAGCAACATAGATTGTCTCCTCCTAAATTCAGACTTATTACAAGTACTTTTAGGGTTATCATGACTGAGCCACAGTAGACTGCCTGATAAAGCTCACTTGAAGATGCACCTTATATCTCCCACATCATGGCCATAGTCTGTTTTTGGTACCATGTGGCATTATAACTACTATAGTTTGTTAAACTAAAAGCTAAGAGTATTCATTTATTATTATGCTTTTCTTGTTGTTTGGGTCAGGTATGTGGAAATCGTAGAAGTATATTTCATTATGAATCTCTTTAAATAGGCTAGAATAAACGTAGGGCAATTTATAAAAATCAACATTAAGTCAAGTCATATCAGAAGGAAGTAGTAATGTTTAAACCTCAGTCCATTTGGTGGCTGAGACAGATGTAACATTTGTGGTCCTGGAGATGTTAGGCATGGATTCCATTATGATTCTCTTTAAAGATGTGAGAATAAGCAGATGGGAATTTTTAAAAATCAATTAAGACAAATTATATCAGAAGGAAGCAGCAATGTCTAAATGTCAGTCTATTTGGTGACTGGGACAGATGTAATGTTTATGGTCCCAAAGACCCTCGGGGCTCATGGAAGCAATTGAAATATTTCCTTCATGTTTTCTGGTAGATTCAAATTTAAACTTCAGCAATTAAATTCAATTGTTCACCAAACAAGTGGAACCCCCCTCTGCTGCTAGCAACTCTACAACATGTTGAGCTTGGATTTAACTTCAATCTTCAACATTTCTCCTGGTACACATGGTTCCGAAATCTGTCATTATGGTATTGATCAGAGAAGATAAGGAGTGATTCCACCACTAGAGTTAAGATGAAAAATAAGATTACCCACTTGCAGAGTGCAGGTTCTCAAATCTCCTGTTTGAAAGCGCTCAAATTTTCCTTATATATTTTTGATATCCTTTGGATTCTCATGTATTACTTGGTTTGTTGACACAAGGCTTTTCTTTTCCATTGTATCATGGCCATAGCCTAAGTCACAAGGTTCATGTTTGGTGAAAAAAAAATTGGAACAAGACATTTGAACTATTGATTATTATATTGTTTATTTCATGAAATAAACTAGGTTGAACTATTGATTATTATATATTTTAATCATGAAATAAACTAGGTTGCTGGTTCGGGTTCAAAGAACCGGTACGGCAAAATTTTGAAAAGGGGTTTGGGTTCGTTAGTACATGTAAATTATATATATATATTTATGCAGCCTATAAGCATGAATTAAGATTAGCATGTCACATAGCATCATATAAACAACAAAACCAACGTAAAATTGTAACTATAGCATCATGATCATACCATAATAGCATCATATACATCAAGTTTAATATCAAAATGATAAAATATTCAAGTATCATTGTTTCAACTTTCAACAATTTAAAGTTTGATCATCAAATGGATTCTCTAATTCATCATCCTCATTGACATCGACATTAGATGAATCAATGCCAATGCCACTTACACTTGCACTTGCACTTTAAGTTTGCTCGCTATCCGAGTCATCAAATGCAAAAAGCTGAGAAGTGAAAGCATTCATATCCAAAGACCGGGGCAAAAGAATAAGAAATGAAATCCTGTACAAACTAAAATTGGGATTATCGGATCTAAATGTACTTGAAAATATCCGGATAAGCACCCTTCAAAAATGCTAAATAAGTATCCCAGTTGGATTTCAAAGCTCCCAAAATTGATGCAAACCCATTCAAAATGTAACCGTGCAGTTCTTCCTCTGTTAGGGTTGCCGATGTGGGCAAACTCATTTGTTCCATACATTCCCGCTTATGAAGTAACAAAGTATAAAGTAGGGGACTCACAAACCTCTCAACTCTCTGGCCTGGCAGATTAACTTGTCTTTTTCCTTCTCTAGGGCTGAAATTTCAAACTCCAAAAGAAAAATGTGACCATCAATCGTGCTGGTCAATGATTCGGTACCATCAAAACTGACTACAAGTTGTTCCAACTTGTCTTTATCCTCCTTAACTTTATTCTCCAAGTCTACTACTAGTTTTGTTGTGTTAGTGCAAGACCGGTATTTTCGACTGCATTGATGAAGAGCCTCATCAATCCTTGTCATCTCTTCTGTCAGCTTAGCCTTGTTAGATGTGATCATGTTATCACAGGTGACCTTCCTAGCTGCATTATACCTTTCCACCAACTGCCGGTTTGAAACTTGTTGAAGAGTTTTATACTCTTTTGCAATATGCTCAGTCAAACCTTTCAACTTACCAGATGGACTAGCTACCTGATCAATCTTGCATTACGGTGCAAGCTGCTACAAAATTGGAATAGCCTGCTCAATAACTTGCTTATCTTTTGAACCTTCCTTCCTTAATTTTTGAGCTGCAACAAACATCAATTCAAAACTGCTCAGCTGCTCAATGTTCTTGTTCCCAAAACGACCAAAATCTTCTTGACTGGATGAGTCAAGTGCCAACAATGAGCGACCAACAACCGGTGAAGGTGTTGGTACCCTGACCTCAAACTGATCAACCTGACCTTTCTCCTCTGCTTTCTGATCTATTTTATCCTTTATCTCCTCAGCACTGGTGGCTTCGCCACTTGGTGCAGCTATTTCCATTGCCTCAACCTAATGAACTTCAACTGTATCAACATCAATTACCGGAGGATTATCTACCGGTTTATTGATCTCAACATCCTGTACAAGTGTAACTGCCAGAGGAATGTCCTTTATTTTCTGTTCCAAAACCGGTGGATCTCCACCTAGTATACCTTTACCTTTAGCATCAACCGGGATGTCTGGAATGTCAGACTTAGGTGGAATATTCAGTGATGTAAAGAAACCTGGTTTATCCACAAAGAATTTAACCCAAGCCTCATGTGTTTCCTTCGCAATTTCATTTACTCTCCCCACCATAAGACTTACATGTCGGTGTTTACTCTGGAAAATTGTTTTATTTGCAAACTCTAAACACTGCTGCATCTCTTCCTCAGTTATAGCACCACAAACAGTTAGCAATTCCTGAACCTTAATATGCTTATCCTCCTCAATAGCAGATAACCTCCTAGCTTCTAACTTATTATACAAATCTGCCGGTATTTGAGTCTCAATCTCAATTAAAGCTTTCTTATATATATAACAAAACTGATTCCTCAATCTCCTTATCATCCATATCACTATAAAAGTGCTGTATGTTACTCAAAATACCATCCTTTGTGATTTGATCAATCAATTCAGCAACAAAAGGAGGAGCAATAACCTTAACACTTTTACCAGATTCAAGAGCAATATCTAAATCTGATTTCTTCTTCTTACCGGGGGTGGGAGCAGACTCCTTGGCCGGTTTCCTTTTCTCAGTTGGCTTCCTCTCCTTCAAAATTTCCTTTTGTGCTGTCGGAGGAGTGACTGTGGCTTTCTGTAGCTTCCCTTCCTCGGGCTTCTTCCTCTGAATCCTCATATAGATCTTAGGAATCTTCGGGGTTTCTTCCTCAGTCTCAGAACTAGATTCAACAGGAGCAATAAATGTCTTCGGTTTCTTCCTCTTCAACAAACCCTTACCGGTTCCTATCGTCGGAGAAGCTTGAATTGCTGCTGGAGGAGATGTCTCTGCCAAACCAATGATTTGTTTGATTTCAGAGGACATCTTCTGGACAGCCTGTCCAACCTTCTTGATTTGTCCTTCCCTTTTCTTCTTGCTAAAACCAATCTTCACCTTAGATTCCTTTTGCTTTGCTGTTCCAAATGTTTTCTCCTTCTCATCAATCGGGGCATCTATAAGCATCTTGGCATAAAGATCCAAGATCTGTGCATCAACCTCATAGCCCATCTTAGTAACCCAGATTGTTCTAGGTTGCACTGCCTCCATTAAAGTTTCATCCTTTTTCACCATGAAGCATATGTCAGTAGAGTATTTGTCAACAATATGCTTAGGGATCCTTTCTCTCTTCTTCATAGCTTTCTGAAATGCCTTGAAATAACCCCACAAAACGGAGTCTCTGTCCTGTCCCAAATTCCTCAATGCATCCTTAATTTGTTTTTCTATCGGTATATCAAAGGCCCATTGCCTCTTACCGGATCTCGGTAGCTCATTTAAAAAGAAAAGCATCAAACAAACAATGAGATTTCCATACCGGAATGTACCTTTCTTATCACCCTTAATCTTTCCCAAATTTGAAATCAACTCATCGCACATCACATCCACTGACAAAGATCATAATTCTCATTTTCTTTCACCATCTTGTGTGCATAGAAAATACAAGAAGTGGAAATAGAGTTTAATTGGTTTGATTGAGTTACCTTGTATCCAATTACCATGCTTGCAAATTGAACAACTTTATCTTTGATAGTGCTAATCCGCATCGACCGGTTATCAAAGGTGGCACCAATTAGCTTGTTCACCTCATTGTTCAGAATCTTCCTCCTATTTAGTGTCTGTTCGACTTGGGGTAAGCTGGTGATAGTGCAAATCGCTTCATTGGTGATTTTGTAGGGCTGGTCAAGCCACATGAACTCCCCATGGACTCTGCTCAGCACATACCGAATCATCTCATCCTCGAACTCGGGCATCTCCAGAATATCAGTGAAACCCTTATCCTTCAGAATTTGAAATTCTGATTTGATCAATCCATCCTTGTTCAGCAAAGTAGATAGTTACATTGATTTAATCTCTGATGAACCCAGATCCTTTAGAGTACAATGAATATATGCTCTCACATCTTCCACATAAAGAACTTCGTCAGGAACTCTAGAAAATGCGTCAATAGAGTCATTGCCCTTTGCAATTTGAGGGCATTGCTTGAATTCTGGACGTGGATGATCCTTAATATCCACCATAACAGGGTTAGCCACATCTGTCGGAGCGGGAGCAGATCCAGAAGCCATTTCAATCTCAAAAAAATAGCATGAAAACAAAGAAAATACCTCACAACCTAAGCCGTTGAAAACCTTTGATAAATCTGCTTAGAGAATACTAGAAATCGCTGGAAAATGCTCTTAATCGCCTTGATTGCCTTAAACTCGCTCTGCTTCACTCTGAGTGCTGTGTGATCAGAAATGAAGCAACTTATCCCTTTTAATTTGCGAAACCCTAATTTCCCATTGACATTAATGCATGCCAACATATGATACCGGATACAAAATCCATTATCTCAGCGTCGGTGAATCTCCAGACTGTCTTCACCAAGATCTGAAACAAGCTTTCAGACCTCTACCGGGGGCAATGCAGGATCTGTCATTAATTTGCCTCCCCCTAAGGCTAAAGCCTTAGTTACTGGACAAGTTTCCTGCCGGTGCAGGAACATTTTGCTTTGCCGGTTGAGTAACCAGAGAATTTACCTCTGTCGATTGATCTTTAGACTTCCTAATCCACTATTTAGCATGAGCTTGCCGGATCTCATCAACCTTTTGCTTTCCTTTCTCATTGGATGTGTCATTTCCTTCCGGTGTATTCTTGCTTCTGCAATATTTGGCAATGTGTCCTATTTTGTTGCATGCATAGCAAGTAACATTGTTCTTCTGAATTGCCTTGTTGAGTCCTTGACCATTCTTTGACCTACATTGATTAGCCATGTGTCCAAACTTTCCACATGCATGACATCTCACATTCATTCTACAATCTTCTGTCCTATGACCATACTTATTACACTTTGAACACTGATCGGTAACAATATTATTATTTTGATTTGCTCTATTTTTGCATTGACTTGCTCTATGACCAAACTTATTACAAACAAAGCATCTACCATTAAATTTATGTGCATTGGGTTGCCTTACTGGTGATTTCTGATTTCGATTGACCTTTTGACTGGATGTGTCATCCTGATTTGCAGTATCGGAGCTTTCTCCATGTTCAAATCCAAGACCTCTAGTGTCTCCAATGTCTCTTTGATCCTTCAATAACCCATCAAGCTTTGCAGAACTGACCCTGAACTTTTCTTTGTACTCATTTGCAGCGTCCAGATCACTTCTTGGGATTGTCATAATTCTTTCCAACTCTTGCTCACTGTTCTGTGATTGCACCAACTCAATTTTCAACATATCATTCTCATGCGCCAACCTAATGCATTCCTCATATTTGTTTTTCAGAGACATAGCAAGATTTTCCTCATTCTTCTTCCGATTTCTTGGACATCCTCATAGTCATGGCTTGCATTTCATTCTTCATGACACCATTCTCCTGACTCAACTTCTGACATAATTCCTTAAGGGCATTCTTCTCTTCATCATCCAGATTTTGCAAAAGTTCCTTCCTTTTAGCTTGAGCAGATGATAACCTCTCCTGCAGGGTAAGAATGAATTCCTTTGCATAATTTAACTCATCTTGCAGCTTGAAGTTCTTCAACCTTTCAGCATCATAGTCCTCAAGTGCTACTTCAAGTTCCTTCTGTAGACTCATCTCCATGGATTCCGGATTCAGGATCTTCCTCAAGCTGTTAGACTTATTCCGAGGCACAATTCTCTGATACCAATTGTTGGAATCCAAAAACATTGAGAGGGGGGGTGAATCAATGGTCTGCTGGTTTGAATAATTGTAACCTTATTAACAAACCCACGTATTAACCGGTATGCATAAAAGAAAGTAACAAGAAGTAATATCAATGCAACCACATGAATCAACACCATAACATAGATATTTATACGTGGAAAACCTCAAAGAGGAAAAACCACGGTGGGATTGGTGACCCACAATATCTATCCATTGGCCAAATGGATAAATATTACAAGAGGGGCCTGCACATGCAGGAAGGCACATTGCCTAGAGCACACTTCTCATCACAAAAGGAGCCTCACTGACTACAAATCCAAAACACTGGATTACAAACAAAAACTGAACTCAGAATGTGAAAAATAAATTGAATGAATGATTCAATAATCGGATGATTACATTGAACGATATACACACGTATATATAGAGGTTAAAAGACGATGTTCTATAATTAGAACATAACGTTAAAGTAAAAGATTAAAGAGCTAAAAGCTAAATTAAGTTTAAAAGCTAATTAAATAAAAAGAAAAAGCTAAATGCTAAATAAAGCTTAAAAGCTAATTATTTAAAAAGAAAAAGCTAAATGCTAAATAAAGCTTAAAAGCTAATTAACTAAAAAGCTAAATGACCATTAAACAAGGAACTAAATATAGGTGACTAAAATATAATTAAATATTCTAATAACCTCCCTTAATGGTCATGCTATCTATCACACCAAGCTGCCCTCTAAATTTGAGAAACTTTGCCGGGCTCAAGGACTTGGTGAGGATATCTGTAGTCTGATCTTCTGTAGGAATGTACTGCAGTATCACTGATCCATCTTCAACATGCTGGCGGATGAAATGACAATGAAGCTCCACATGCTTTGTCCGCTCATGGAAGACTGAATTTTTGGCTAATTTTAGAACCCCTTGATTATCACAAAACAAGGGAGTAGGTCCTGGTTGAAACATTTGCATGTCTGCAAGCATCCTACGTAGCCAAATTGCCTCACATGTTGCCTTAACAGTTCCCCGATACTTTGCTTCAGTCGAGGAAAGAGCTATTGCTTGTTGCTTCTTGCTGGTCCACGTGACTACACCTGTACCCAAGTTGAAAACATACCCAGAAGTTGACTTTCTGTCATCAACACAACCTGCCCAATCTGAGTCTGTAAAATCAACCAGCCTAGGATCTTTGCTTCTGTTGTACAGAATGCCAAAATCAGGAGTGCCCTTCACATATCGAAGCACACGCTTCGTTGCAACCCAATGTTCAACTTTTGGGGCTGACATGAAGCGAGAAATATAGCTCACAGCATAACTGATGTTAGGTCTAGTGGCGGTGAGATAGATGAGGCTGCCCACTAGTTGCTTGAATGAAGACTCATCCACTACAGGTGAACCTGATTTGGCTGATAGTTTGAGCCCTATCTCCATAGGTGTAGATGCAAGTTTACAATCTTGCATTTGAAACTTATCTAGTAGGCTCTTGGCATACTTTGACTGAGAAATGAATATGTGGCCATCAGTGTGCCAAACCTCTACACCGAGACAATAATGGAGAAGTCCCAAATCTGTCATATCAAAATGCTAACACAAATTCTGTTTGACCTGCATGATCAGATGTGTTGCATTGCCAGTAATGATGAGATCGTCAACATAGACTACTAGAAATAGAATATCATCACTAGTATGTTTGACATACAAATTGGGATCTGAAGGACTCCTCTGAAAGCCTTGATCAATCAAGTACTTATCAATTTTGATGTACCATGCACAAGGAGCTTGTTTGAGGCCATAAAGTGCTTTGACTAGTCTACATACCTGGTGTTCCTTATCGGCAACCTTGAAACCTGGAGGCTGCGTCATGTAGACTTCTTCCTGCAAATCACCATTGAGAAAGGCACTCTTGATGTCCATTTGATGGACTTCCCATCCAAATTGAGCTGAGAGAGCAAGGACAAGCCTAATGGTACTCATCTTGGCTGTGGGAGCAAATGTCTCTTCATAGTCGATGCCCTCCTTCTGTGAAAACCCTTTTGCCACCAACCGAGCCTTGTACTTATCAAGACTCCCATCAACTTTATACTTGACTTTAAACACCCATTTGCAGCCAATGGGCTTCTTTCCTGGAGGAAGATCAGACAATACCCAAGTGTTGTTTTTCAGAAGACTATGTTGCTCCGCTGCCATAGCCTTTTCCCATTCAGGTACACCTTTAGCCTCTGTATATGTTTGAGGCTCATAAATACCGTGAATGTTGGCCACAAGAGAAAAATTAACTGTGTGTTGTTGGCTCTTACCTCTAACGGATCTACCCTCAATGAGCTCATCATCATGAAGATCACCAATGGTCTTGCCCACCACTTAGGCTGGAGAGTAGAAGTACCAACATCTGCTGCAGGATGAAGATCGCCTAGAATATCTGGAGCAAGCTCCTCTGGATGTGGATCGAGAAGATCTTGAGGAAAGTTAGAGGGTGCAATGTCATGCCTGGGAGACCCCACAACTTCAGAGTCAACTAAATCCCTCTCATCCAGTGGAGCTAAGGGAAGACGAACACCCATACTTACAGCCTTTGGAGGGTGATCCTCAGTGCTCAAATCAGGAGAGGAAGGCTGAAAAGGCCCTCTTTCTTCATCAAATACAACATCTCAATTGAATATGAGGTGATTAGTGTCTATATCAACCAGCCGATATGCCTTGTGGTTGTCACTGTAGCCGATGAACATCAATTTCTGACTCTTTGAATCTAGTTTGGTGCGCGTGGCATTTGGAATCCAAACATAATTTGTAGAGCCAAAAACTTTCAAATGATTGATTTTGGGCTTCCTGCTAGACCAAGCTTCCTCTGGAGTCATCTTCTTAACGACCTTTGTGGGAGACCGGTTCAAAAGGTAGACTGCAGTGAAGATCGCTTCTGCCCAAAAGTGTTTTGGAACATTTCTATGCTCCGACATAGACCGAGCCATCTCAGTGACTGTACGGTTCTTGTGCTCAACAACACCGTTCTGCTGTGGGGTGTAAGGTGTGGTAAGTTGATGCTTAATGCCATGTGATGCACAAAAGTTGGTGAACTCTGTAGAACAAAATTCCCCTCCATTGTTGGACCGAAGAGTGACTATCTGACAGCTAGACTCTTTTTCCACTAAGGCCTTAAACGTTTGAAACATGGTGAACACCTCTGATTTCTGCTTAAGAAAATAAACCCACATGCGTCTGCTGAAATCATCAACAAATAATAGAAAATACCTGCATCCAGTGACTGATGGAGTGTTCATGGGACCACAGATGTCTGCATGAACGAGTTGCAAGACCTTGGATGCTCTCCAAGCGTCTCCATCTGAAAACAGAGTCCTATGTTGCTTTCCAGCTTGACACGCTCCACAAACTCCATGATTCCGAGTTTGAATCTCAGGTAATCCTACGACTAGATCCTCTCGAACCAACTGAGAGAGATAGTGGACATTGAGATGCCCATATCGCTAATGCCAAAGAGTGCTGATGGAAGTACTCCTAGCTGCCATGGCGAGCTCCTAAGAACCAGTAGAATCAACAAGTCTATAAAGACCATGATCCTCAATACCAATTGCAACTGTAGTGCAAGTCTCCCTGTCAATAATGCTGCACTTGTGCAACTCGAAGACGACATCCAATTGTGGTGATTGTTGCATAATTTGACTGACTGACAGTAGATTGAGCCTCATACCAGGTACAAAGTATACATTGAGGAATATTAAATCCCTCCCACCAGATGAAATCTGAACGTTGCTCTTGCCGACAACAGTATACTCTTCACCTCCACCAAAGATCACTGAATCAATGAAAGGCATGTACTCTGTAAACCAATCCCGACGATTTGTGAAATGTCGAGAGGCTCCAAAGTCAATGTACCAGGCTGATTGAACATCATCAGAGGATGTTTGGGCCATGAACTCATAGAAGGTAGATTCCTTCTGATCAAGATGCGTGGCAGAATTGGCTTTTTGCTTGGACCCTCCCTGTTTGGATTGCTGGGATGCTATCAATTTCTGGCAATCTTTCACCAAATGGCCATATATATGACAGTAGGAACACTGTAAGCTCTTCTTTTTGGAAGACTGCTGAGGTTGACTTTGACCTTGTCCTTTCTGCTGGAAGGACGGAGCTTTACCCTTGTACTTATGCGAAGCTGAGGCTGTGAAAGCCTGTTCAGTGGATGAACTAGCGCTGCTTCCAAATTGCTCCTTCCATCGATCTTGTTGGAGCAGCTTGTTGCAAAGATCAGGAAACTTCAAATCAACACTAGTAGAGGAGATATTGAGCGTATCAATGAAATGCTCGTAGGCTCATAGGATCTGGGAAGGCTTTTCAGCGTGATCACTACCATATCCTCTTCCACCATGGTTCGGCCTATAGCTTCTAACTGATCACGGATGTCCTTGATCTTCATAAGATGTGCCTGGATAGATGACTTCTCATCCATCATGATAGAAAACAACATATTGCCTATAGCTTCTAACTGATCACGGATGCCCTTGATCTTCGTAAGATGTGCCTGGATAGATGACTTCTCATCCATCATGATAGAAAACAACATATTCTTCAAAAAGAAAGCTCGGCTCTTGTCGGACGTTTCATGAAGATCCTTCAAAAGATCCCAGATCTCTTTTGTTGTTTTACCTGAAGGCACCTGTGGGAGTTGATCATCTATGACGGAGAGTTTGATAATCATGACAGCCTCTCGATTCTTCACATCATGTTTGTCTTGATTATCACCTGCTGTTGTAGGACAAGATTCCTTGCCCAAAACAAGCTGATCAACGCAACAATACTCAAAGATGGTAAGCATACACTGTTTCCAGGTGTTGTAGTTGCGGCCGTTGAACTTCTGACTATGTTCCAACATGATGTTGGTTAATGATGCCATCACGGAAATCGAGGTTGATCGAGGTCAACTAAGTGAAAGCAAGAGACAGAAGAATCTGGTTTTAAAAAAAATCAGAATAGAAACAGCTGCTGAAAAAACTGAAACCCTATAGGAGAATTTTGGCATGAATTTCGAGGTTTGGAAGAAATCCAAAAATTAAAATTTTTTGCACACTTAAAATCGCATAAATGGTGCCAAAAAAAAGGAAAATCCCAACGTCCACAAAAATAGCAGAAATTGTGAACTGTTTTTAAATTCCAAGGCAAATTTGCTGGCACAAAAATCGAGGCACCCAAAAAAATTTAAGACCAACCCAAAAAAGCTCTCGAAAAACCCACCAAGAATCTGAAAATAGAATATAGATCCGATGGCTCAAAAATCGAGGCACGGAAAACGATGCATCTAGAAAAATCTGACTATGACCCAGTTGAGCTCTTGAAAAACCCACCAAGAATCTGCAACCAAAATAAAATTTCGACTTGAACTGAAGGGCCAAAACCCTAGTCGAAAATTGTAGAAACCCTAGGAAAATTTTCAACCTGCAAAAAAAACTGCCCAGGAAGAGAAAAAAATCTGCTTTTTAAAAAAAAACATCTCTTCAATAAATTTTAATAACAAAAATTTTCGAAATTTTTAATTTCCATGCTCTGATACCATGAAAAATAAATTGAATGAATGATTCAATAATCGGATGATTACATTGAACGATATACACACGTATATATAGAGGTTACAAGACGATGTTCTATAATTAGAACATGACGTGAAAGTAAAAGATTAAAGAGCTAAAAGCTAAATTAAGCTTAAAAGCTAATTAACTAAAAAGAAAAAGCTAAATGCTAAATAAAGCTTAAAAGCTAATTAACTAAAAAGCTAAATGACCATTAAACAAGGAACTAAATATAGGTGACTAAAATATAATTAAATATTCTAATAGAATGTGCATCTGCTATGCTAGATGAATTCCGGTTAAAGCACTGTCTGTACCGGTTATACTGAAACCTCCCTTACCGATATCTTAGATCGCTTCCCAATCCTCTAGACCAATAATCAAGACCGATTACAGATCTTTACATTCGCATTCTATCGATCAAGTTAACATCCCAAAACCTATCTTCGTCATATCCATCATATATCCAAAATGACCTAACCCGGACTGACTTATATACCCTTTTATTTGAATAAACACAAATGCCTTATGTCGGCTTACAAACATATTACAAAAGATAAGACACACGTCAGCCCAGATAAAATATAAACATAAAACAATATGACTGTTGCTGCTTCAACGCTTGCCAGATCAATCTCCTATGTTGGCCTTAGAATATTGGTTCCAAGTTTGCCAGTTAACATGCCTGCCGGTTCCCTTGAATGCTGTTACCTTGATTGCCGGATCTCCCATGAAGTGTGTTGCCATCAATGACAACACCTAGAACCCGGATGAGTGTCAATTGCCAACAGTATCATTGTTTCAACTTCAACAATTTAAAGTTTGAGCATAAAATAGATTCTCTAATTCATCATCCTCATTCTGCTCCTCATCATTGACATTGACATTAGATGAATAAATGCCAATGCCACTTACACTTGCACTTGCACTTTAAGTTTGCTCGCTATCTGAGTCATCAAATGCAACAAGTTGAGAAGTGAAAGCATCCAAATCAGTATGCTCTGGCTCTATATCCCACATCTTCGTTTCCCCTTGCTTGTAGTCATGTTGCTTGTGTGAAATGAGCCAAGTTAATGTTTTAAAACTCACTTTTAGTGTTATATTTTAATTTTTTATGTGGTGGAATAAAAAAAAATTAAATTTTGCAAAAAAAACCACCACCATTTTTGGGCTGTCAGACCCTGGGTTCTACCTGGGTCCTCTTGGGTTTGACCTGGTCCAAACCAGGCCTGTGAATCACGGACCCTGTCCGGACCACAGGTGAACTGGACCAGAACCCCGGACCGGACCGGACCAGTACCCGGGGTCTAGGGGGCCAAACCCGGTAACCTAGGAAATAAATAACAAATAAAACTAGGAACATTGATATTTGCAATTTTAAAATTCATATATGTATATTTTATAAATTTAAAATATAAAATCAAATTTAAAACCTAAAACTCGAACTTAAATATAAATTATATGATATTGAGCTATAAATGTTTACTGTTAATACTAAGTTATATATACTTTTCTTTAATGCTACATTACAATTATTGTTTCTTGGTGAATTAGGATCAGATCTGCTTATGCAAGCAGTGATCCTCACTGGAAAATTTTGTAACTGGTCAGTGAGCTGAGGAAGGAAATTTGAGACATCGCAGACCTGGCCAGGGAGGGCAGAATTTATTGAAGAGGCTCAAAGGGGTGCTTCTCGAGGAGAACTCTCAAACCAACGCTGTACCCATAATGGTTTGCGATGCAATATGAAACTCACTCTTGCCTAATGCATCAAAAAGAAATAACAAAGTTTATGCAGAGACACTGCTTTCATTTGATAAATTGATTGCAACAAATAAACATTTTTTATTCATATCAGAAGTGCGAACAAAAACAAAAATTACATCAATGGCCTTCAATGGCCTTTCAATCCAAACAAACATTCTCACATTCCCCTGCATTCTCTATTCTACCCATGGACTCCACAAGCTCTCCACTCTCTGCTCTCTCCTTAACTGCAACTCCACACTATCCCAACCTTACTGGATGCTGCTAAGCTCTATTGGCCGCACTATTTGCTACCCAGCCCAACACCCAGCGCCCTTCTTCACATTGATACCTTGCCTCTACATATCTGCGTTCCCACCTTCCACTATGCAGCTCCTCTATTTAATGGACTGATGGCCACGACTCCTCTATAGATGCGTTACACTTCCTTTCTTTGGACTGCCACTGCACAGCTCACTACTTCCACAAAATTACATGGCATTAATGAAAGTTGTAAATCATTTCAAGCCTGTCGTTTTTAATTTTATTGGGCTCCACTTTGTGCCATTACATTGCAACCTTAAATCTTCTTACTATTTTGGGCTGACTCTTGCATTTCTCCCTCTACCATCACCACACATGTTTCTCCCATTCTGGCATGAGTAGGCATGATGCTCTGCATGAGACGCACTCGGTAGAAAGTTTGTGAGCAAAATGTGACAATTGCACATGAAACTATCTATCTTTCCTCTTCTTCCAACATTTCGTTAGTACAACTATGACCCTCCTTCCACAATTTCTCACAAAACTGGAGTTGAGTGATAGAATCACCCTTTGAGATTGTGAACAATCTGCAGCAAACTCCATCGCTGTGACAATTGCACATGAAACTATCTCTTTTTCCTCTTCTTCCAACATTTCGTTAGTACAACTATGACCCTTCTTCCGCAATTTTGCTTACCACTTTTCTCTCCTCTCATGGATTGGTATCCATCATGTCTCGTCCTCCTCCACCAATGGCTCTCTCCTCTCTTCTTCTCCTTAGTGGTATCCAACCCACCACCAACCAACTTCTTCCACCAAATATCCTCTCCACTCTTCCTCTCTTTTGTGGATTTCAATCCACCATGAACCGACTACCTCTACCAAGTTTCACTTGCACAATCTTTCACAACTTCCACATACAAACATGCAACATTTGTATTCCGCCTTGTCAATTCACTATCCTCCTTTTTACTTCAACACAAAAATCCATCTCCAATTCTTTATTACTAAATTTATAAAAATTTACCTCCTCATCAAGCTTCTCAAATTTGACTTCAACAAAGTTATCAACTACTGCAATTATTTCCTCTACCTTTTTACTCCCATTTACATGAAAGAAATCAATAAGATTTGATTCAACCTCACCTTTTGTGGCAACCTGTGTCTCACCTAGAATCAATTCATCACTTTCTCTGTCAATTGCTTCAATACACATCAACAAGTCGTCATTTTCAACTTCTTCTTGGTTAGCTTTAAAAAAACCAACATGTTCCTCTTTGACCGCAATATCTTCCTTCTTTTCAAGTTCACCTTCCAAGAAGCTATTGATTCTTCTAATCTCCTCTTTCAAGATGAAATCCTCATCTTCATCAATCTGCTCATCAAACAAGGGGCCCTCGAAGTGCATCATTTTAGCTTCCACATCTTGAGTATCTTCTTGGCTTGTCACAAAAACTACCGTGTCTTCTATACCTTTACCTTCTTTAGTCACTTCTTCAATCACACCTTCATCTTCAAACCTATTGCTAAGTATGATGTCATTATCGCTCTCCATTGCACTGCTCAAATTCGCAACACTTGATGTTGTCACCTCTTCAAGATAACTCTCACTTCCCTCTCTAGTTTCTTCTAAACTGAACTCTGAAATTCTATTTTTATTTCTGATTAGCTCAGTCAATATGGACACTTTGTTCATGAGATCCGTCATCCCATTTTGCACCATCTCTTTCATATCTGCAATCTTATCCTTTTCATTGATCTTCTCCTCCTCTTTTCCAACATCACTATGCCTTTTAATCAAGATTCCAAAAGTCCCTTCCATTGTTTATTCGATCTCATCAATCGTACACGCTATTTTTCTTCTCTCTATTATCTGTTTCGAAAGTCTACATAAATTGATTTTTTCTTCTAAGTCGAAAATCCGGACTCTTGGTCTCACATCTATTCCCTTCATTGTGTAACAGGAAATACTTATTTTACCTTAATTCTCTTTTCTACTCAAATCTTCAAATCCTCAGTTTCACACATGTAAACTGCCTCACATTTGGCCATCTGTTTACACCTGCAAGAGCCTTAACTCCTCAAACCCTCTAAAAAGTTATTCTTGCAAGTTGCATGTACACATGCAACAAATCTCTCACACAATCCAACCCTCAGGTCCTGGTGCAAACTGCCTCACTCTGGTGAATCTGTCTGCACGCTTAGAGTCTTCTCCCTATGATACCACTGATGCAATACGAAACTCACTCTTGCCTAATGCATGAAAAAGACTTAACAAAGTTAATGCAGAGTCTCTCTGCATTCACTCGATTGCAACAAATTAACATTTTATATTCATATCAAAAGTGCGAACAAAAATAAAAATTACATCAATGGCCTTCAATGGCCTTTCAATCCAAACAAACATTCTCACATTCCCCTGCATTCTTTATTCTACCCATGGACTCCACAGGCTCTCCACTCTCTGCTCTCTCTTTAACTGCAACTCCACACTATCCCAACCTTCCTGGATGCTGGTAAGCTCTATTGGCCACAATATTTGCTACCCAGCCCAACACCCAGCGCCCTTCTTCACATTGATACCTTGCCTCTACATATCTGCCTTCCCCCTTCCCACTACGCAGCTCCTCTATTTAATGGACTGATGCCCACGACTCTTCTATAGATGCATTACACTTGCTTTCTTTGGACTGCCACTGCACAGCTCACTACTTCCACAAAATTACATGGCATTAATGAAAGTTGTCAAGCATTTCAAGTCTGGCGTTTTTAATTTCATTGGGCTCCACTTTGTGCTGTTACATTGCAACCTTAAATCTTCTTACTATTTTTGGCTGACTCTCTTGCGTTACTCCTTTCCTCTACAATCACCACAGATGTGTCTCCCATTCTGGTATGAGTAGGCACGATGCTCTGCATCAGTTTGGCCAACAACACTATGAATGCTCAAACAAATGCCGTTTATTCTCCTAATTTACTTTAGTTTGTAGGTGTCTGTTGGCAGATGGATGCCTGATAAAATCAATAGGCTGTTTCTCCAAGTGAGCGGACCCGTTGTTGTTTATTGATGCTAATGGGTGTAATGGCGGCACTCCTGCAGCACAGAAAAAAAACCCTGAACTTTTTTGCATTGGCTGTTCCTTAAAAATCAAGTACCTTTTGCAATTGCTGGTACAGACAAATTTAATGAGCAATTTTAAACAATTACCTAGATTTGAAATTAAATTCACCGAACAGCAAGACCCATGTCTAAGCTGAACAGTAAACAAATTATGGTAGGCTTTCCAGCTATAACAGATCTGGGGTTGCATTGTAAAAGGGCACACAAATTTAATTAAGTGTATCAAATGGCTGTGTATGAACTTTTCTTTTCTTTATTTTTTCAAGAGCATTGATTGAATTTTGTTTATGGATTAGTTGTTTCATTAAGATGTACAATTACAAATGCATGTTTCTCTGTTGGGTTGCCTGTTATAATTTTAGATTGATTGAAAACACCCTTTATGAATGGGCTTTATTTATTGCTGAGTTTTTTTGTTTTTTCTTGTGATTTTTGATGTTTTTGTAGCACCCTTTGTTGCCCTGAACTTTGTGCATGGTAGTACTTAGGGAAAGGTTGTTGCTGGGAGACAATTGCTTAATAGTTGGGACGACACAGATATGAACTCTCCTTAAAAACATGTGAGGAAAAAATTGAACCGGAATCCATATAATATAAAAGGTGATGACTACCAAGTCTTAATGTCTCATAGTGGCATGTTGGAGTCTGGATTCCAGACTATGTTTCAAATTATCGTTGACTTATCATAAATCAAAATGTTAGAATTCAAATCTCATTTGTAGCCCTAGGATACATTTCTATAGAAAGTTATTTGGATGAGTGAGACTGTGACGGTGAGTCTACTCTATCCTTAAACTGAGATGTTTTGTATTAGGTTCCTTTAATGATAGTTTCCTCTTCCTAGAGAGTTTGACAATATGTTACAGATGCTTTGGTACATGTGCCAGGGGTACATAGTAGCAGTTAAGATGCATTGTGACACTGTGTGTATACTTTTGCCATCTGTTTTTTGATAGAAGTGGATTTGTTTGTTTTTGATTCTGAAGCAGATTGTCATTTGGAATCAAACAATAATTAAATTACTTGTAGTTGTGACACATTATTTATATTTTTTAATGCACGAATAAATCAATTGAACATTATAATATCATATCTCCTTTTCAGAGCTTCTTTTTTTCAGCTTTTGTTAATGATAATTTAATGATTTAATGTTGTGATTTGAAATTAGTGTTTTGTTTTGGTTTTTGTTGTTACAAATCACATTCTAAGGCGTCATTCTTTTGGGTATTTGAAAATGTAACGGGCAGCATAGTTTTGTGTTGCTACCTCTTGCTTTCGTGAAAAATTATAGATCTTTCTAATGCAGATGATATGCTTTGGAAGTATTCTAATTTGTCATTCATGCTTGCAGCTTCTGCTGATGGTGGTGCCTTTGTCAAACTATTTGTGGGACATCTACCCAGAACTGCCACAGAGGAGGATGTAATTAGTTTTTTCCCCTAAACAATTTTAGGTGCTGTCAACATGTTATTGATCATTCAAAGTTCACTTTTGACTCTCTTAAACTATTTTACTTGGGTTTACTGGATATATTTATCTCTTTACCAGATATGCATATTGGATGCTAGATGCAGATCTGATATTCTCAGATATGGCATGGATACCATGTCCAGATGTATCCATATGTGAGCCCATATTTGGACTGCATCTGATATGCCTTGATGTGGTACCACACCATTTGGTTCTGTATCCGGTTTAGGGTTATGGAAAAACCATAACAAATTGCAAAAAACTATTAAAAATAAATTGTCCACACGCACACAACACATATATGTGAACAATAAACCACTAAATAGTAAATACACAAATATCATACAACAAAATAAATATTGTTAACAAAAAAGATGAATACCAAAATATATGCAATTTTTTTAATTATTATGTTCAATGGGTTATGTAAAACAATAACAAATTGCAAAAACAATTAAAAATAAATTGCTCTTTCTCTCTCTCTCTCTCTCTCTCTCTCACTCACACACACACAAGACATGCACACATATATGTGAACAATAAATCACTAGAGACACAAATATAACACAACAAAATAAATATTGAAATGAAAGAAGATGAAAACCAAAATATATGTAATTATTTTTGTTATGTTCAATGCCTTTAGATGCATAAATAATTGAATTTTTGTGGATTTTCATAATTGCCATATCTAATCGTATTGTATCAAGGGGACCTGAAAATTTGCCATATCTGTATTTGATATTGTATATATATCCAACTGTATTCTTTTCCTTGCAACTCAGAGCTTTCTTAAAGCCTCATTCTTCTATGATTCTTATTCGATGCAATCTTTGAATGAAGCAAAGTGCATGTTCAATTGTGAGTGGATTAGAATATAGGTCTTTGTAGTGCTGAGCTTCAATGATACAAAGACAAAGTGCATGTTTTTTTTCCATATTTTTTTAAAAGTTAAATTTCAAATGTGCTCATCCACTGTCTTGTTTATAGTGTTTATGAATTTGTTTTATGCGCCATGTTTACCTGTGAGTTTTATTTCATTAAATATACTGTTTAATTTAATTAAAGAGTGCACCAAATTCAAACTACTTGCAACTGTAGTACTCATGTTTACTGTTTAACATAAGATTTTGTCTTGTAAATTTATCTGCTTTAAATTTTATTGTCTTCCAGAATGAATGAATTAATTGTGAAATGCTCTTATGGTCAGATACGTCAATTATTTGCACAACATGGGAATGTTCTTGAAGTTTCTATGGTTAGAGATCAAAGAGTTGGCCAGCAACACGGTGTGTGCTTTGTAATCATTTAATATGCTAGCTTCATTTCCATGTTTTACTATTTGCAGCAATGGAGTATCTAGTGACTTGTGTAATCTTGTTTTGGTTTAGGAAGTTTGTATTTCTTTATTATTCATTTAGCTGGAAGACGTCACACCCTTTACTGTAGTCTCATTGACTTTATTGTACTAACTAGACTTTGTACCTTTTGGAGTACACATCCAAAATTGGCCAAATCAGATGCATCTAAAATGATACATGTAAATCTTCTATTGCCTTAAAGTCTCGTGTATGTGTAATCTGAATGTGGTCATCAATGCTTTTTCAACATAGATTTCAAATCTTACACATGCATCTGTGACATTCAGACACCATTTCAAAATGAAATTTATTGACAGTTACCAAATGCAGAAGGTGTAACATAAATCTTGGAAGGCTGAGGACATGATTTGGGAGTTTGTTAATGGTTGTAGTAGACTTCATAGACTGTTGTTTGACAGATTCTCTTAATTGACATATCAAGTATGGCACAATTTTCTTAGAGCAGGAGTGGGTACCTTTTAACATGAGTTTTCGAACATTTGCAATGCAAAAGCATGACAAGGATCTTCTTCTAACCTATTTCTAAACCATTCATAAGGGAGAATGCTCCTCAAATATTCCCCATCAATTCTTGGTTCCATCTTTACTTCTGGGTCTTTCTTGGTCACTTTCTGATCCTTTGCCAGTGAATTTAGTTCTAAATCATTTTTTAATATCTGAATTTCCATTTATGTCAGTGATCTGAGCTTACTTAGATCGGTATTTAACCTCTAAACTACATTTTTGAACTTCTGTGTAGAAAACCAAAGAAATAATAACCTCGATTAAGCACAAAATGTTACATATAATTCCAATCTTTGTATTTTTCCTCAACTGCCATTAGAGAATGGAGTCAACATTGAAGTGACTTAAAATGCATTACATGTGCGTTTCACAACATTTTTTTTTCCATTTGGAACTGTCAATCTATACAAAAGATGCCATTTTGTTTTGTCAAACACAATGATGAATTCTTAGCATCTAGCATTTTACAAATTTTACTTGTATATGAAACATGCCAAGAACTGTACAGTTATTTTTGCCACTATGTGACTGTAGTCACTACCTTTTTTGAAATCACCTGCATACTTAGGTGAGGAATATCGAATTTTGAAATCTCGGAAGTAAAACTACTGGCTTTCTTTATTTCTTTAAAATTTTAAATATTAAAGTTCTCGATATTTTCTTCAAGTTCCCATTCTGTCATCATTTCATCATACACGTAGATTCCTGAAGACGACTAGGACTGCATTGCTTTTCTTATAATTCTTTTACATCTTCATTTTGATGCTATTGGGTAATTATATTGCCATAAGGGCTCACCAGTGACATGTTTGACAATTTTGTATATATTGATATGGAGTGCAAAAAATTTGTTGTGGTTCTCATGATTTATGGTAGGACAAAATAACACAGTATTGTGTTAGTTTTCATGATCAGATTATCCACAATAAACAGAAAACTAAAGTTGCACAGTAAAGCATACAAATAGAGAATCACACAACACAAGACTACCCTGGGAAAACCTCCCTCTAGGAGGAAAAACCCAGCAACTACAGATCCTCAGATCTGATTATGTTATATTGAATTTGTAAGTACAATAACAACCCAGCTAGGGCACAATTGGAGCAGACTTATCTGAGACTTAAGTTCTGATCTGAACTTGATGAATTTCCAAAATGATGAAGAGCAGACCCCTAGTTCATGTTCACAGTCTGCAGGATCAGATTTAGGCAAATATCTTCTACACAAATGTTAGCCCAGCATGAGGAGAGATTTGCTGTCCTTTAGGAAGAATTCGCTGTCTTCTGAAGTGCAGATCAGAATTCGCATCTAGCAGAGGATGATTGCATAAAAATACAATATCTGTTTAAGCCTTGCAAGTGGCTGGTATAATATATAATATATGAGGTTCATCCTTTAATTTATCTCTAAGTCGGCCCATTTAACCTTGGGCGCTAAAACCTTTTACATATTACAATGATGAATAGGTCCACACGTTTGGAAGCATGAGTCGGCCCTATAATGATGGATAGGTCCACACGTTTTACATAGACTTAACTTCGCACAAATATAGGGTCGGCCCTATAAGGAAGTATGAGTTCTTTTATGTTTGGTGTGGGGATATAGAGGGGCCAGCCCTATTTGTTTTACACATAAATATAATACAATAGATAGGGCCCTGCCCTATAAGGATTCGGATGATGCCTTAAGGCAATCCGAATCCTATTTAATTTTCTAACCTAGTTACAAAATCAACATATTGCACAAAGTACATTTTGGGAAGGTGGTTACCCTGCACAACTTTCGAAGATACTCAGGCATCTTGAATTTTGAAGGTCAATTTTATTCCAAGTGAATATTGAAGCAAGGCTTATCCTTCTTGTCTACTTGTAGAAAATTGATAAAGTTGATGAATTAGAAATCAGAACATGAATGATATCCTGCACAAATATGGGGGCTTAAGGTCTGCATATAGGATTCAAGTTCCTAATTTTTAAGTCAATTTGGTTTTTGGTCTTGATTTTATAAATTTGTGCTAACCATTTACTCATTCTACGGTCTGGTCTGCAGAAAAATAAGAGGCCTCTAAAAGGCAAAAAAATTATCAGGATATCTAATTGAAATATGAAGTAAAAAACAAAAGGGCGTACACAACGTTCTAAGTATTGAACAGAATATCATCCTTGACCTTGTGGTGTTTTCCTATCATTCATCTAAAAATCTTAAAATATCAATGTATCTGTTTTCAATATAAGCAAAATGAGAGTTCTTTTAATAGAATCAGATGATGAGCTAGAAAACATGTCCTATATTTGTTCATACATTGGAGAAGTGGTACATAATCCAAATACAAGAAGTTTACATTAAGCCAGAGTTGCTGGCTACTTCTCCCCAGTCTAGATACACATATCTGCGTATCTGATACTTGAACTGAATATGATACTCCCAGATATAGCATGTTTGTCACACAGTCTGGCGCCTTATCTAGTTTTGATATGGTACCACACTGCCACACTGTCTGGTTGTCTGGTGCCGAATCTGGTTTAGGTTTATGCAAACGTTCAAAATTTGGAACATATAATTGCACACACACACATATAAAGCACACATACATACATATAAATCACTAAAGCACAATTATAATATAACAACATAAATATCGTAAACAAAAATATTAAAATCAAAATATCGATTAAAATAAATATTTTAAAAGTTGAGGTCTTTACCCTTAGATATATAAACAATTGAATGCATGTTTAGTTCTCTAAATGTCTTTTCAAGCCATATCACTGGGGATCACACACATACATATAAATCACTAAAAGCAGAATTATAATATAACAACACAAATATTGTAAACAAAAATATAAAAATCAAAATATCGATTAAAATAAATATTTTAAAAGTTGAGCTCTTTACCCTTTAGATATATAAACAATTGAATATATGTTTAGTTCTATAATTGTCTTTTCAAGCCATATCACTATCAGGGGATCTTGTAAATTTCCTTCTAGTCACGCAACTCTGCATAGATCTAAATCAACATATTTGAGAACTTTAATAAAGTATGAATAGTACTAAGGTCTTTGGATTCTGTAAATGTCAGTACAATGTTTTTTTGATTTCCAAAATTATAATACATGAAGGTAAAGAAATGCCTTCATCTGCGTGAGGGCATTCTGTCAATGATATAGATAGAATTGTTAACTTTACACTTCCTATTTCTTCCAAACATGGGCGATGTCTATAATTTGAATTATGTTTAAAATGAGTATCACTAATTAATTGATCACGATCATCTATTTCCTAGTATATTTTATATCAATATTATGTACATATTTGGTAGAGATTAAAATGTAAACAAATAGGATATGCTCATCTTGCTGAAAATTTGGAAAAATTCTAAATTTCTTAAAGTGGAGTAAAACAAATCATCTGGATTCTGAATGTGCTGTCAATGCTAGCTGAAAAACTTGATTATTCCAAGTGGAGTCCTTTATGCTGGATCCTTGCAATTTTTTTATGTTCTTGCTGTTGAGGACCTGGAAGGTGGCAGATTTTTAAGTAGACTAGGGCAGAACTTATTCTATTCATTGTGATTTAGCTGGTTTTTGACCTTAACCAGGGATACTGTAGAATGAGATGAATCTTATTACTTGGAACTTTTAAAAAGAGAATGGATGTGTTGTTTTGGAATTCTATTGGCAATATGACAGACAGTTGCAATGGATGGAGTAATCAGTTATGTCATGCCTGATGTTTATGGAAAGCTATGTGCCCTGCAACTTGAGAATTGCAGTTTTTATTTCCATGATAATAACATGAAATATGTGACTGGCATGTATTCTATGCTGTATGGAAATAATGGGCAATAATCTGCATGGTCTTGTATGGATCATTTTTTTTACCGGATATGATTGAGGGGGTCTAAGCTCACTCAAATGATGTAACAGATTAAAGCTCGGCAAAGATCCTCAAAAGGTGTCTCTGAAGAGATGGTTGGATTGTTGAGAAGGGGCCAGGTAGGGCGCCTTTTATGCCTAGACATAAAGCTCTTTTGGAGTGAGTCATACTATAGAGTCTTCGTTGGTCCCAATGTGTGTTCGCACATGCTTCCTTACAGCTTTCTCTACGCTCATTGTGATGGATGCTTTACTATCTTCACATATATTATTAATAGTCACACACACAATGTATATGTTAATGAGTACATACGATGTCATCGGAAATTTTTGAACATCTTAATGAAGTATTAATTAGCAACATGGGTGCAGTGATTCTTATTCTTGAGAGACATATTGAGCATCTTCATCAAAATGCTTCTTGATATGGAAGTTAATTGATGTCTTTTTTCAGATCAGTTACCAGCCTGACTTAAATTTGGAAGATATGATATGACTTTACTTATAAATGTGTTAACACAATCTTCCAATATGAGAATGCACATGGTTCTTTTTGAAGTTGCAAGTTGAGGATGTTGATACAAACTTTTCTAAAAACTAAAGGATTTTGTTAATTTTCAGGTGATATTTTTTGACCAATATGATTTTCCAACATTGTACAGAAGTCATGTTTAATTATGATATGTTTACAGTTATTTTATATTCTTGGGTGGAAATATTCATCAGCATCTATGAATTTGTGAGAACAAATCTTTTTTTGTTTTTTAAATCTGTAAAAGGTGGGGTGAATCAAGTCCTCTACCTGCGAAACTTGGAAGAAAAGCAACAGATCATTTACTAAACGGAGTATATAAACAATTTAGAGTTTTCAATAATAGCTTTTGCTTCATATATCTGTCTATTTATAAAACTGCTAAAATTACTAGACTAATATACCCTTGAGAATGGCCATGAAAACTAGTGAAATAATGCCTAGCCTACTAATATACCCTTGAGAATGGCCATGAAAACTAGTTCTTTGGCACTAAGCAAGAAAACTAGTGGATTAATGCCTAACACTGTCTGATTCTAAATGTAAACCAAAATACGGATGACAAAACAAATCTAATGATATAGCATCTGACTAAAAATATTTCCATAACAAAATAAAAGTTAAATCCAAAATAGACTCGTATGCTTGGTTGGAGGAAACTTTAATATCCAGAGGCGATGAGCATGAACCATAAGGTGCTTCTGGAGAATGAGCACCGATACCATAAGCATGGTTGCAATGAACTGGTTTCCGCCAAGATCAGGCACTAAGCAAGAAAATTAGTGGAATAATGCCTAGCCCGTCTGATTCTAAACTTGAGGATGACAAAACAAATCTAATGATATAGCATCTGACTAAAATATTTCAATAACAAAATAAAAATAAAATCCAAAATAGACTGATATACTAGGTCGGAGGAGACTTTATATCCAGAGGCAATGAGTGTGAATCATAAGGTGCTTCTGGAGAATGAGCACCAATACCATAAGCATGGTTGCTATTGTTTATGCCCGTTCGAGAACTAGGTGTCACCATGCCTTGAAGGCCATTAAAGACCAATGTTGTCCATTGATGCATTTTTTCCATGATTTCCACCAAATCTTTTCTTATTTTGTTAGCACTGTCTCACAAGTCATGCCTTTTCCAAAATTCAGCTTATGATTACTTAATAGCATTCTACTTGACAAGCTTATGATTGTCCAAAATTTGTACTTAATGTCATAGCATTTCTGAACAGAGTAAAGTATCTGTTGGGATTATGTTTAACTATCATTATCAGTATTCTATATCACTAATGTTCAATTAACATCATCAGTCTGTTGAATGAAAGCTTTTTCTGTAACTTGACAAGTTTGTGTGTAAAAATATTGAATTTGCCACAGGCTGTTGTTTTATTAAGTATGCAACTGTTCTAGAGGCAGAGAGAGCCATCAGTGCTTTCCACAATCGGCACACATTACCGGGGGTGAGTTAGTAACTTTGAAAAACTTTCTTTTTAAATTCACGGGCAAGGCAATTTTGGATAGTTAAAAATTTAACTTTTGTTACTGCTAAATGCTGTTTTCTTTCTAGGGCACAAGTCCTTTACAAGTCAGATTTGCTGATGGTGAACGCGAACAGATTGGTAATATCTCTCTGTCCATGAAATTGAATCCCTTTGAAAAACAGGAGTTTTTATACAGATTCTATATATTGTGTTTTTTATTTTTGGCCGCACTGGTAAGCTCTTGTGTGATTCTAACAGCATTTGTAGCACATATATTTGAATTTTTTGGTGTGGTTTTCTACGATCCCTTTGTTGACATATATAATTTCTCTATTATATCTTCATTTTGGTATAGTGGTCTAAAATAACTATAAGACATCAGCATTGCATATGCTGACTCTAAATGTACATGTTTTTGTTAGGTACGATGGAGCATAAATTGTTTGTTGGTTCATTGAATAAACTTGCAACAGAAAAGGATATTGAGGAGGTGATTATTTTGCAAATGTGTATTTCTGTACAAGCATTTAATCGGCTGTTCACCGGCTGTTCATCTTAAATGATTAGTTTCTGTGGAACTTGCAAGTCTTGCATTACATTTTAACTGTTAACATATTGGTTGTGTGGGTTGAAAATGTCCTTGTTACTTTTCTGTTTCTTGTCAAGATGTCTTGTAGGTTACTGGTAATCTTTATAAAGTTCTTCACAAGTTTTAAATGCAATGATTGATGAGCAATGTGGATATTTGAACTGCTGAAATATTGGGCATGGTTAGTTTCAAGTTTAGTTTTGATGCTCACAGAATTCCTAATTTTTTTTGACCGATAGATCTTTGCTGAGTTTGGCCCTGTTGATGACATATATATCATGAAGGATGAACAGAAGCAGAGCAGAGGTGGGGATAAGTTTTTACCATTTTTTAATAGTTTGATTTATAGCAAGATATTCAAGGTTAATATTGGCTTTATTACCTGTTAAACAATCTGTACAGGGTGTGCATTTGTTAAATATCCATCTAGAGAAATGGCAGCAGCAGCTATTAACAAATTACATGGATCTTTCACAATGAAGGTAAACACTCTGTTCAAATGCTACTTTTTTCCACTATGGATCCTTACTCTTTATATATTTAACATACGTGAACTACATCATACAATAATGCTAATGTATTGTTTTAGGGATGCAATCAACCTTTGACCGTACGGTTTGCAGAGCCGAAAAGACCTAAAGTTGGAGATGCAAGGTTCAGACATTTATTTATGTTACCACCTAAAACATGTTACATTATAATGTTTCTTGAATTGCTAGTGTATTCCTACTTTATTTCAGGGTTTAATTTTCTTGTTCTATTATCTAGAAATGGCCCCATGTTTGGAGGACCGGGCTTTGGTGCTGAAGCACAGAGGCCATTTGGATCCAGGTAAGCCATCAGAAACTTTACATGTTTGAGTTGTAGAATTGAATTAGTGTATCTATTACATCATTTGTTCTGTTTGTTTAGGCCTACTGTGAGTGGTGGAGGGCACACAGGAGGACGGGGTGTACCTGGAAACTGGCGGCCCATGGGTGTAGCAAATATGAGAATCCCATCTCCACAAGTTGGATCCCATCCTTATGGTAGGCCATCAACTCCTAGTGGAAGATCAGGATCTGTAGGAGGACATTCACCATCGGTGAGGCCATTCAAATATCACCTTGTAGATTATGTTATGCTCTATAAATGTTTGGAGGACTCCTGTAATTTTTATTAGTAGAACTCTCGTCATTGTATACAGGGATTACATGTGATGTCGGGTGATAATCAGGTTGGATCTATCAGTGGTTCCCAGAACTCAATAAATGGTACTATTGAGGGACCTGTTCATGTGTCTGCTCCAGTAGGAGGCCCTGCAAGGCTGACTGCCCCTTCTCCGCAGCAGGTACTTTTTTGGATATTATTACTTCTTTTTTTATTTCATAGGTTTTGACGATATTTGCATTTTTCAGGTGCCTTTACAAAGGGTTTGGATAGTATTTTGCTTAGGACATTTAGTGATGTGCTGGATCTTGTTCTTGACAGGGTTATAATTCATCTTCTTCACAGCATCAGGCTCAAGTTCAAGGTTGGTTACCACCAGTGCAGCAAACACACCAAATGCAGCAACAGTTGCAACCACCATACCAAAATCAACATCAATCCGCGCAATCTCATTCACAATTGCAGACTTCACAGCAATCATTGAATTTGCAGCAATATGGTCAGCATGTGCAATCCTCTCAACTTCATAACCAACAGCCAACACAATCTCAATTACAAATGCAGGCCCAGCAATCTTTACAGCAATATGGTCAACAGGTGCAACAACCCTTACAACCACATTCACAACAACCCACACAATTTCATTCACAATTGCAGGCCCAGCAGTCTTTGCAACAGTATGGTCAACAGTTGCAATCTTCACAACAACATGTTCAACAAGCCCCATTTGGTCATGCACCAGCTTCACAGCAACAACCATCTACATATGGGCAATTGCCTGTTTCTCAGTCTCAAATCCAGCCAAATGTTGCTTCCTCTCTTCAGCAGATTCCTCCTAGCATGCCATTACCAAGCGTACATCCCCAAACTCAGCAGCAACTATCACAACAGCAGCCCTCTAGTCAGATATTACAACAACAGGTGCCTGCTGCGCAGAGCAATATTCAATCCCAACAGCATCTTTCATTTCAACAGCAGCTGCAGTCGCCTCTGGTACCACCACCTTTAGTGCAGGCTACAACGCAATCCCAGCAGCAACCACTCTTGATGCGCCCTCAGCAACAACAGGTGCAGGATAAACATTGTTAATAAATGTAATGATTCAACCTAGTTGAATGTATCTGAAATGTCTTAACAATACTTATTCACGATTTTTTGATTTTTCAGCCTTATTACCAAGTGGCTCCAACGCAACAAGCTGGACTGCAACAAGTCAGTAATACATCTTTGGCTTAGTTGAATGGCATGAAAAGTGATAGACTAATTTTATTTCTTTCTTAATAAGTGATAGACTAATTTTATTTCTTTCCTAATGTTGATTTATTTAGGACTCTTAATGTAGTATGATATTAACATTCTTATTTGTTGTTGATAAAGCCATGGACATTTTCAGCACAGCCACAAGGAATAGTGACAACTAGCTCTACCAGTACACTTCCTATGACTGCCGAAGCCAAATCTGCTGCAGCTGTGGCACCTGTTAGTGTTCCTAGTCCTGCTTCATTGACTTGTGTCTGGACAGAGCATACTTCTCCAGAGGGATACAAATATTATTATAATAGTGTGACTGGTGAAAGCAAGGTATAGATGTACATTTTGTTATTGAATCTTGTTAACTTCACTCGCAACTTTGTGTTTAATTTTACATATTCTGTTTATGCCTCTTTCTCACCAGAGGCCATGTTTTTCAGTTGATTTGCTACCATTTGAATAAGATACAAAATGGTTTGATATGGTTGCCAATTTGAATATCATCTTGTAGCCAGTAATCAATTGGTCATGCTTCAACTAACTGAAATTCATTTTCTTATGATGTTTCCTTTTTGATTGGCAGTGGGAGAAGCCAGACGAGCTGACAAAATTTGAGCAACAAAAGCAATTGCAACAGACACAGCCTCAGCCTCAGCCACAGCTACAACAGCCTCATCAACAGCCGCAGCCTCAATTGCTGCAGCCCCAGCAACAACAGCAGCCTCAGCTGCAGCAGCCCAATGCACAACAGCAACCACAGCTACAGCAGGCCCAGCAACAACATCAGCCTCAACTACAGCAACCCCAGCAACTTGTGCAACCTTCATTATCAACTGTGAGTTTCCTTTTGTTATGTTGTTCCACGTGGGCCATCTTAGTAAAATATAACAGTTATTCATGTTATATATAGAAGATATTTAAATATTGAAATGTCCTTTTACTTGGACTCTTGTTAGAACCAACAAGAGAAATCATCTAATTTGTTAATTCAGTATAAAATCACTTTAGCCTCTCTGACATGGAAGCATATAATTGGTTACCTCCAAAGGATGTGGATGGAATCAATTGCCTTACTTTTTAAAGATAGTTTATTTTAATTTATTAGTAAAATAATTCAAGCCTATGGAAAACCGTCTCGTTGACATGGATTTAAAGAAATTTTTATTCTAGAGTATACATTTTCTTTTAGGCATTCAGGAGACGATTCCTTAACTCGTTGTTGTCAATGGGATGAAGTTTACCAAGTCAATCTGCATACCACTCTGGACTCAAACGCATATACAACCATGTATAGAGGTGTATTAAACTTACCACAACATTTTTGGATGATGGGATGAATATGCTCGATGTAGAACTCTAATGTGAGGCCTCTCTCACTAATCTGATCAAGCATGCTATAAATGCACTCATAAATCTCCCAAGATTAGAATTGTTAGAATCCCCAAATTTGATGATTGGGAATACATGGTGTCTATAAGATGTAATGTATTCCACATTTGACCAAAAATAGCAAGCTATAGCTATAATTTCCTTCACTGTTTTCCCTTGCTTTGTCTTGGCCAAGCATGCGATAAATGCACTTGTAGATCTCCCAAGACTAGGACTATATGTTCTATGATTGTGAAAACATGCTGTATAAAAGATGTGATGTTTTTTACATATGACCAAAAACTATCAGTATCACCAATCATTGCTTTTTTCACTCTTACCTTGCTCTATCTTTGACTCTTTCCACCTATTCGATCCGTATGTGATAAAAATAAGTTGCAATGGCTCTTCTGATTCAAGCATCCTTTGTAGTAGAATGGAATAGGAAGCATATTAGGTCTCTGTTGGTTTGGGACATTACTTTCTCTTAAAGGTTTGAAGCAATGTCATTGATGTGTGGTGGTTGGAGCAAATGAACGCTTGCACCTTCGTTGCCTCCACCACCACTCGTTTGATACTCTCTATCTTTAAATGTTCTTGAGTGCTTTGTTAATAGCATGCACATACCAAGTGTCTAGTAGATTGTCCACTGAATCAATCTACTTGCTGCCTTGCAAATGTTTGTTGCATTTACAATCATCGGCATTACATAATTTATTCAATGCATGAAACTATAATGTTGATGAGTAGGCGACGTCTAATGTTTGTCCACTCATCCATGATTATGGTGCAACCATATGTAATCCATTTTGGCCTTAGGTTAATATTGGAATGACGTTTTTCGAAGAGAGCATTCCTTAATCTAGTCTCGCTAGGACCCACATAACTTGGTGATAAGCTCCTTGGAATAAGGAGATTGGGCAACATGGAAAGGAATACCATTACCAAAAAAGAATTTGGCAGTGTTCCTTAATCTAGCCTCGCTAGGGCCCACATAACCACTACTAGTTTTTCCTACCTTGGTGATAAGCTCCTTGGAATAAGGAGATTGGGCAACATGGAAAGGAATACCATTACCAAAAAAGAGTTTGGCAATGACCACTTCTACATCATTGTTCTCATTCACTTTGAACACATTTGCAATTGAGTTGGCAATGACCACTTCTACATCATTGTTCTTATTCACTTTGATCACATTTGCAATTGAGTTCAATGATGATGAATCTATGACCCTCTATTTCCTCTCAATTGCAATACACGGTAGCGTTGATGCAGTCATGGATGGTGGATCCAATGAAGGATTATCTAATTATGTAGTGAAATGAAACAACACACAACTTACACAGGAGCACATTAATAAAACAACGAAACAACAAAAGGGACTTTATTGACTATTAGTCATGAATGAGTTGCAATCTGCTACAATGGAACTCCAACATGCTAGGCCTCAGTTTGATTAGAAACATGCAACTTACCAGATTCGTTTGATATTATAATACAATGCTCAAGCTTGACTCCTAACTTTAATCTTCGAATTCACTTCTTTCAAATGATTGTGAGAGGTGTTTACTTAGTCAGCCTCAAGGTGGTGCAAAGCACAATGTCCCATAAAATGCGTCGTCGGCTAGATGTGTGAAAGGATCTTCATGTTGGGAAAGGTGATTTGTACACCTTGAATTATAATAATGCTAAAAATGTAAATAAATATTTATTTGTGGCACATCCTAGAGACGTGGATACCATATGTGTTGGGCATTCTTAAGGACACTTGTATGTTGCATTATACATTAGGATAAATATTTAATTTGGATGTCACATTGGAGGAATGTTTAATATTGGGATAATTTAGTACCAAATATTTAATTTGAGGGTTATAGTTTAGTGAGCTCATGGTTTATGTATTACTGCCAAGTGGTTTTGTGCAAAAGCTTATCTTATAAAAGCAAGTACATAAGTAGTTGTTGAGGCTGGCTTGTGGAACCTTTGACTTGTTGGCTAAGGTTGGATTAAGCATCTTTTGTAGGCCGCATATGTAGAAGTGTGGATTGGGATGTGTGGCTACATTGTTCTCATTTGCTTCTTCACGTGGAGGAATGCAACTAGGGTGCTTGATGCTTCAGAAGCTTTGCATGGAGACTTTGCAATTGTATTTTAAACTTGTTTAGTGAGATAATATATCGATTATGTGAGTGCTTTTGGAGGATGGGTTTTTTTCCCTTGAGAGGGCTTTTCAAAGGTACATCTAGTGTTATTTTGTGGTATGCTTTGTTCTCTTTTGCATTGTGGATTTTAACTACTTATCTTGCATATTCTCTCACAAGGATTATGCAGAAAAGAATATGATTGTTGCAAATTTCATTAGATGTATTGATGGTGGATAGACTAATCTTGGTGCAGTCCATACTGTAAGGTCTTGAGTCCAGTGCATATGTGTGTTCCTTTGTTGCCACACACTTTGCAAAGGTGCCACAAGCTTTCAACAATAAAATTTTCTGTTATTATATTATGCTTGGTGATGGAGTAAAAACTGATATGCCTTTGTGATGATTGCAATCTCTTGAAAATAGAATATGCCATCGATGGATAAATGTAGAACATGTGTTCCCATCCGTGATGTGGAATATGTTAGTGTTGTGAAATGTGGTAGGTTTTGTAGTAATTGTTTGATTGCTGTAATGTAAATGAAAACTTGCAAACAAAACACACAAGTGAAAGAAAATATTTTTGGGTGATGCAAAATTGTTCTTACACCTTGAGACGCTCTTGCACTAGGAGTTTTTCGAAAAACTGTTGGGGAAGAGAGCAACACCAAAAGTGTAGGATGGTTCAGATGCAGCTACATTCCCTAGAAAGGAAGGCTCGAATGAGTTATGGGAGTGGGTGCTAACAATGCAGTGCTAGTTTGTGCAATGGTGATTGAAGACTCATAGAGGGTAGAGCTCTCAAAGAGGAGGTTGTGCAACACTACAACAAAAATACGGAGGGCTCTTTGAGATTGGAGACATCTTAGAGGAAAAATGCAAGTGGATAATTGGGACCAGGACCAGATGGTCTTTGAGATGATGAGGGGTTGGTGCACCCAAGAGTGCATCTAGAGTGGTTGGGGGCCTAGAAGTTGGAAGGTGTGATGATGCACAAAAGGCATTGAGTAAATTAACGAGGGAGGCGGGATTTGCGCAAGTTGGAGGCATCGGCAACATAGAGAATCTGCCTTCACACATGGAAACAGGTGTAAGTTCAGTAGCAGAGGGAAAGTTGATGTTGAGTAGTGATTTTTTGGGGGAGAGAGGGGGAAGTAGTACTAGAAGAGGAGGAAATGTGGAGGCACTAAATGCTCTAGAAGGGAAGGTGGACTTAAGAGAGTGGGTGATAGCAACAAAGTGTTGGTTTGTGTGGAAGAGCATCAGAAACCCATAGAGGGTAGAGCTCATAGAGAGGAAGTTGTGCACCAACACAACAGAAGGATGGAGGTGTCCCTAGGAGTGGAGACAATGTGGATAAAAAAATGGGACCAAATGGTTTTGAGATGATGAGGTAGTTGGTGTACCAAAGAGAGTAGCTAAAGTGGCAGGGGGGTTATAAGTTGGAAGGTGTGTGTTATCTTCCTACTTTGTTGTTCTTCATTTTCCTTCATCTTGTCTGCTTTCAGTTTCCTGAACAAAAAATCTGAAAATGCAAATGAAAGCAAGAAAATAATAGTGGGCCAGTGCAAGAAGGAATAAAATATATGTTGCGGGGCAGCCCCACAAGCCTTTAGGGTTTTTGAATTTTAAAATTTATTTCCTTTTTTCATGTTGATGTCTCAGTAGATATACCCATGTTGAAGGGGTGTCTTTGGGATGCCCCCAAACACAGATCAAAAAGGGACATGGTAGGCATATGCTGTCCCTTTATGTCCTCAGGATGTTTGCCTTCCCTAGAATGACAAGAAAACCTTGGGGAAGTGTCCTTGGGGAACACTTTCGGCAATTGACATTCATCCGGTGATTTCCGATGCTTGACTCATGATTTAGGGTTGTCATTGATGGCAACTCTTCTTGGAGATTCGATCTGGTAGTCGTGATTCCTCTTATCCGGAAGCAGGAGTTAATCGGTAGCCAGTTAGTTGGTAAATCAAGATTATTCCATTGCAGTTTTGGTCCGGTAAGATTTCCGGTGTTTGCGGTGATTTTGGTGACTAAGTTCGAAATGTAAATGATGAGGTTGACATTGGTGTAACATTTTGGAAATTTGTTTTGGTCCGGTGCTATGTCTTTTTAGAGATTGAAGCCGACTTGAAGCTACACGTTACATTTTTGATAGCCGACTTGGAGGAGATTTTTTCTGATATGACCAGATATATAAGATTGAGTTGGTGATTGGTTTTCGGTGTATTACTGTTGTGGTGATCTGTTTTGGTGCGATTGAGCGCAGTTTCACGTGCTCATTTGATTCCCAAGTGATTCGGTAGCTGACTGAGACAGAAACATGGCATATTGCAGAGCGAGTACAATCAAAGATCTTGTGCTTAACCGGAACTCATTCTTGCATTGTCAGATGCTATTTCAGAGTTCTTTTATTGTATTTTTCTCATTATAAATAAATTTTAAGTCAGCGAGACTTCCCTGAAGGTTGTAGCCTTCCGTGTTATTGTAATTGAGCAGTGAGCTCTAGGCAGTGAACCTGGATGCAAGTGCATTCCCCATCTATGTAATATTTATGTACTCCTGGCCATAGTATATGAATATTGTGGGTCCCAGCCCCACCGTGGTTTTTCCCTTTCCGGGTTTCCACATAAAAATTTTGGTGGTGTGGATCTGTGGTTTATTTATTGCTTGCTTATGTTCTTTACTGTTATGCATTACTAACCGGTGGGTAAAGAATAAGTTTGTGAATTTGATTTCTGGCAGAACATTGATTCACCCCCCCCTCTCAGTGTTCCTTGATTCTAACAAACACTGTGTAACTTGGGCCATTATGCTGTTATCAAAGTAAATTTATGCCATCTATTAAACCTTATCGTCACAAATTGGACCCAATGATTTGGGATCTTAGCTTGGTGTCTCAATTTGTTTTTTTGTTGTTACTTGTTCCATTGTCTTAGGTACATAATGTGGATATTTTGTATAATATAGATGCATTGAGTTTATAATATCAATCTGAATGTATTTTGCCCCTATTTGATTGGAGATTATTGATCTTATATGTTTTTAGGACTAGGAAGCTTTATTCTTCAATGCTAGACTTTTCTTCCATTTGAAATTTCATTTTCATTTAGTTGTTACAAGTTGTTTTTACTTATGTAAACCATTAGGGAGGATCTAAATAATTGCATAGGTTGTTTTCGTTTCCTGTTGTTTGCACAATCATATAAATCTATTATTTTTTGTGTTCTATTTACATTTCCTCCTAACATGGTCAAGTTGAGGTTGCGATTCTTGTTGCTATTGAAGTTTGGACCATGATCTTTATCGAAGAAATATTTGTAGCTAAGGACTACTGGAATCAATAATTTCAGTTTTTGTTGGCTTTTATTGATATGTTTGTGAACTGACTTCATTACTCTACAGAAGGCTCAGGTTGATTGCTAATAAAATGTGGATATATTCAATTTGGTTAGACACGCACTCGGTGATACCCTTTTTCTATCCTTTTTGTATGTGGGTTTTGTCAATCTGTCTGTATGGATAACAATTTTGAGAGATATTTAATAGGCATTACCTACACAAAAAGCTTTCCCAATCCTGAAGTAGGCTTTGGGGTGCAAGTCCCTGGGTTGATTTGTTTCTATCCTCCCTGGTACTTTGAGAAACGTTGTCGGTGGTTTTGTTGTTAGCATTTTGGCCTTCTCTAGTTTGTGGTAGTTATCCTTACAATGTCAGTAATTTACAAGCTGTTTACTCTATTGGCATATCATCTGATTGGACACTGTGTGACATTACAATTGATTTTTTTTCTCAATCTAAGGAGCCCCTACCCATATTGTTTCTCTTTATTGTCGACTACTAGGTGTTCCTAACTCTTGGGATTGGGTTGTTCTCTAAATCATAGAACTTTTCAAACAGGGAAACACAAAAAAATGGGGTAGAGTCTTGGTTCTTTTTCATTTTGTGGTTTTGTTAAAGTGTAGCAAGATTAACTGGAGGAATATGTTCCTGGTAATATGTACGAGGAGATGCTAAACTGTGCCATTTTCATGCACTTGTATTTACAGATACACTTGTCACCCTTCCTCAGCTACAAGTATCTTGTGGAGTGGTTCACTCAACAGTCCTCTATTGGATTAGGGAACACATTGAATGAAATTGAGGGATAACATGAATGGTCGCAGGATACCAAATGCACAACAGGAAGTATAATCCAGACTATCTGTGCTTGAACCTGGATGAAGGGAACAAGTTGTGCCAACATTGGATGGATAAGAGGTGAAAATTTGAATGCTGGAAAGGGTCCAATATAAGGACTAAGGCAGATGAACCAGGATGGACAAAATGCGTTCTGTCAATGCTCAATGGACAACTGGTAGTGAGGTTGCAAAAAACAAAAGCCAGAATGAAATCTCAAAGGAGAAATTCATAGTAAACGGAAATTGGGAATAGGGCACACTGAAATGGGATTGCAAGAATGGACATTCTTTGTTTGACTTTAAATGCAATAATAGTGCCACTCATTATTGGAGTGCTAAATGTTTCAAAACCTGGAATCTATTTTTTGAGTTCTTTATAGATTCAAAAATTGAATGCTACAATACTGTTTGAAGAAAGCGAAACTGGTTTAACATTTGCGAACAAGGCACTGGTATGAGAATTATATATATTAAGAAAGATATTTATGCTACCATATTTGGTGGCACAACACTGCGTTGCTTAACTAGTTTTCTTGCCTCTACATCCTTAGAATTGTTAGTGCTAATTTCAAATCTTATGAGAATAGCACAAAGTTGTCTACTTTGTCACGTGCGTGTCAATATTCTTTACACAGCTAACATACATTTTTCAAGGTGGGTCTGGAAGGACGACCCGACATGTTGGGTAAATTGAAATCACATAAGAGATGTGAAAGCCTGAAATGCATACTAATCAGGATGTTAACCTAAAATATTCCATTACAGAAATTCATTTACAGTTTTTAATTTATTTGTTCTTTCTGGTTGATAGAATTCTAAAATCCAAGAAAGGTCATCAGGTGTATTTTGTTCTTAACTGTTTTTTTTATACAAATGGATGCCATCTTTTTGTAGAGTCTCAATTATGGACAATTACCGGGCTCAAATGATACGGGCAGTGCACCGCATCAATATATGCAACAGGTCTGTTTTCTTTAATCTATAATACATATCTAGTCCGCACCTGTATTAATATCGAGCTGACATTGTTGTAAATGGGTGGTATTTGTGATTCCTCTGGTCCTATGTCTGCAATGGATGATTATCAAATTACAAATTTAACATCAATTTGTGTTTCAAAATTTGCTGCACTATAATATCTCGACAATATTTTGGTGTGGTAAACTTTCTTCTATAACTTGTTTGAGAAACTTGGTATTGAACTTATGCTAGTTATTTCTTCTTTCTATTGGCAGCAGAGCTTGTCTGCACCACAGGATTGGACCTGGAAATCCAGGCCTGCAGGTAAATAACCATATTGAAAGCTTTTACCATGCCTAACTTGTAGTACTGTGAGAAGTGTCATCTAATCTTGCTAATTTTGTTACAGGTGCATAACTGAGTTGGCTGGATTGTTTGAAGCTCCAAGCATTTATCGTTGCAAGTATCTACACCAGCATACATCTTTGACAGAAAAGATATAATCTTATTAAATCAATGTCACTGACTTAGGGTGACTGGCTCATAAGTCCAGATGTCACACCTAAAAATCAAATTAAATTTTTAGATGCCATGCCTGTTAGAGGTTATGTAGAAGATATACAAGTTCTTGGTTCATGCCATAACGGATTTAGATTAGATGTGAGCCAATATAAAAAATGTTTTGAATGTTGGAAATCAGAGAGCCTAATGTACCGGAGTGTAATGGAAAACTATTTTGAAAATATCTGGCGAAGCTTATGCACCAATATATTTAGCTGGGTCCAAGATGCATTTGTGTTGCTTTTGTTCTAAATTGTTCTGTTTCGAAGTTGAACTCTTGATGCCGAATTACCAAAGTTGATTTTCATTTTTATGCAGGGCATGTTTTATAAGTTAAGGTCAATATTCCAAATTGGATTCATAATGGCATTAATTTGTTTATTTTGTTCCAAATTGCTTGGTTTAGAAGCTCAAGATCTGGACATTAAAAAGAAATTAAATATCGCTATATTAAATGGGGCTGTTTTTAACATTTTGTATTTATGATAAATTCAGGGTGCTTCAATTAATATTTTCTTTATTTATATAAATTTTCAGCATATGAAGTCTAATATCACATTTTGTTTTTTAAAGATGCTTGATCCATCAATATGTGACTGTTTTAATAATAGGTACATATTTAGGCATTGATGGGTTGCATTTGATAAAAAAGATGGAAATCTTTTCGCTTCAAGAGTTGGATAGCATGTTTTTAATTCCACAGCTTTACGCTGCATGTTTGATAGCATATCTAAAGCTCTAATTTTCTATTTCTATAATGTGCGTACTTTTTTAAGGAAATTGTTCCAAACGTCGAAGTACTAATATCTCAAATGAAAGGAAGCTTGATATGATTAAAAATACAATTGAAGTAAATAAATGCCTTGTAGATTTGAGATCGCCAAGACTACAGTGATTGGAGATATACCACCATTGTACACAAGTCGAGGATTTGATTCATTATGTGATCAAAGTGGAAGTGTACGAACTCACGTTTTTGTATGGTAGCTTATGCCTTACATCAACGATAGTTCTTTGATTGGTTTGGGAAAGTTGAATGGTATGAGGTAAATACAGATTTTTGTGATGTAAAAATGTATGCTTGAGAAGCCAAACGATGATATCTAAATAGATATGGTGGTTCGTAAAAAGTATAGATATTGCACTCCACAGTTCAGCAAAATTAATTGTATGCATCTTTACCAATGCTATTAAACACCACGATCTTTGTACTTTTAGCAACTCTCACGCCTTCATTCTCGACAACCCAGTAAGTGTAAATGTGCTAGATACATATGCCCTGCTTTATTGTGGGAGATGAGTAGGTGTTTTATCATTCTACAAAGATTTTGGTAGAAGGTGGCGAGCATATCCAAGTTAACATTTACTTCCCATAGCTCCACGTCCATTGTAGACATCTTAGCCATTAGGTACTTAACCATGCCCTCCAAGTTTGACTCATCAATGTCCGCTTGTTTATCATTAGCAACCACAACCTTCTTTGGAAGGACAAACAATGATTGAAGCTACCTTCTTCAGACATAAGCACACTAACCAATTTCCCAATTCCTCTAAAAAATGAGAATTATTGTTGCACTGACCGTGCCCTCCATTAAGTTTGAGTCATCAATGTCCTCTTGTTCATCATTAGCAACCATGACCACCTTTGGAAGGACAAGAAACGATTAAAGCCAACTTCTCTAGACAAAAGCATGCTTACCATTTTCTCTAAAAATGATAATTATAATTGCACTGAATTGAAGCAAGCCATTATTTTGCTAATCCTTCCTCCCTAGTGATATTAAACTGGGCTAGCAAAAAATATTCATGAATTCGTATTTAGACACTTGATCGAACGTCTTTGGTAGGTAGAGTTGTGAACACTAGACAACCCCACATTGATCACCATAAAATCATTTTAAATAAACTGTAATATAATGAGTAACCCATGATAAAGAGAGATTATGGAGACAATGTTAAACTATGTACTTAACCATTAGATGTGTGTGAAGTATCACCACATAATACTAGAACACTTAATAAGTATCACCACATAATACTTTGGATTCAAATAATGACGAGAAATGATTAAATTCAATACCTTTGTTGGAAAAAAGATTGCTAGCTTCTCCTAGAAACAATGAAAAAATTAAATCAATTCAAATTTTATAGTATGTGATAATGGTCTCTACCAACAAACCATAGAATTTCCAATTTCGGCAACACTTTTTGTAAGCCTTAAATGTGATCAGTGTCTCCTTTTTTAACTTAATGCAAGCTTTTGAAATGGCTAAAGAAAGACCAACTACCACTGCTTGCCATTTCACTTTACTGTTGGTTTCTAACCCAAGAGAAGGTAACTAACCTTAACAATATTTTTAGATGAATTTTGAATGCCAAGTCTAGCCTCAATTGAGCAAAGTTTGTCTCAAGATGCCTCATCAAATTATAGTTTACAAAAATCTTTTGGATGAAGACTTCATTTAATCAGTTTATCGTTATCCCTTTTTATCTAAAATCCCATTAACATAAAGAAATAAAGAGAGAAATAAACATTCTGTTCGAAAATCTATTATCTAAAATCCCATTAACATAAAGAAATAAAGAGAGAAATAAACATTCCGTTCGAAAATCTAAATATCTAAACTTCTTTTAATGAGGAGCAAGAAATCCAACTAGATGCCCCAAAGGACATAAAGAAGGAACATTTTCCAGAAAATTTAGTCTATGGGCCCCTTTAGACCAACAACATATATTTTGTTGCATGGTGACCTTGAATACCTAACTCATCCCTGATTTGGAGGTCAACTTATACCATAAACCTTGTGAAAAAGAGCAATGAAGAAGGCGGTAGCCGACCGGCCCCATATTCAAACAATAGCAATATAGTGAACATTGATATGGGGAGTCTTTTTCATCAAATTGTCATAGGATAAAATCTTCTACTCAATTGCTAACTAGACGAAAGCACTGCAATTGAGGAGTATAGCACATCATATCATATCCATCAGTCAATTGGTTAGAACAGGGAAATGATAGTTCTAATCAAATTATAATTTGGTTTCACTTTCTAATTACCTTTTAGATTACCCGAACAACAAATAAAATTCCAATGATTCAATAAAGGAATATTAACATTCTTTAACAAGGAGAACAACCAATCTTTCTAAATGACACAATACTTGATTAACAACTTTGAGTTGGATAAGGTCTGATATTGATCATGATGCATTTAATACCACCGTTCTTTAAAATTGTTTGCACGTGTTGTTGAACAATTACATTTTTTAATTCCTTTTAGCTTCTTCATTATCTTCTTGTCAGGATACAATAACTATTCATGGTACATGATAGATTGTGTCAATGGGTGCTAAATGTTGGAAGCCCATACACATACTTTTTAATAGTTTCGTACAACTATAAATATACTTTGTTTGTAGCTTTCATCTTGAAGTGTTTTTAAAAAATGGTTATTATGAGAAGATGGGTGATCGTCTTATAATTCACTTTTTCAATATTTTGTGAACAATAAAAGGTGGGAAGATAATACTCACTCAGTTTTATGTCAATAATTGATCAAAGTGACTTCTATAAATTATTCAAGATCTTCTTTCTATATCATATATAGTAGTTTTTAGTTATAAAAAAACCTATACATAATGAAAGCAATGCATGTTTTTTTAGTTTGAAAGATTTTTTTGTATGGCAGATTAGTTTTTCTTTTCAATAAACAATATGGCACTATAAAAATATTACCATATTCAATACTAGAACATTATATGAGAAAATTGATGGACACAAATTTCTCTAGTTTTTTTTATATTGATATAAAACATGGTATCTTATTGTTGCATTTTGGATTTGCCTTAGAACATATTGTACATGATTTTTGTATTTTGCAATCAAATATAAAATGTGGCTAAAATAATACTTCCTTAATCCTATAGGGTCTCTTCAATATAAGTAAAATGAAATTTTTTAATAACACATAATATGATCTACAAATAAGTGGCATACATGGTGACCTCAAGTGTATATATAATACAAAAAAGTGTAACCAACAATAAGTTGTGTGAATAACCAAGTAACAACCACCCAACTAGTATCCTTTATATCATAAAAATATAAGGAAAAATAGTATTATTATAATATTATTCCTAACAAACCTCCTTGCAATCCTAAGTTTTGTGAGCATTCATTCTACATCTATTATAATGAAGTGAAATCAAAATCGTAAGATACAAAACTCATAATGAAATCACTCCCTATGATTCATCTCGACGCTTGTGACAAACCACATTGAAACATAATAAGTCTTGATCAATCATGTACAAAAGATAAGACAAATGTAAATCAAGTAAGCCCTTTTGAGTAAATGCAAAATCCATAACAATATTGCTTGCAGTTGTACCATAGTCATGTGTGGAATCGTAAGTGTCCAAAATATGAAAACTTTTGAACTTGAATAATGTAGGGAGATAAAAAGGCATCATAGTAGAAAAAAATACATCAAAAAACAAAGTATGATGAGCAATCCGAACTTGACAAGTCAAAAAAATCTAATATTTATAAAAATGTAAGCCCTAACCATCAATAGAAATGAAGTTGGTTGTTGAGAATTTGTAAATCATGTAATTAAACTAATATGTTTAGTCCCAACTTAAGACAAGATGCAAAAATATGAAATTAATTGTAAGTCAAAATGACCAATCCTTAATGGTCAATACACACATGGATTTTGATTGAGGGGTATAGATCAGATTTTGAAAGAGCCTAGAACCTTTTACAAGTGCAATACAATGACTATCTTTTTTTGTCTTTCTACAACATAATTGCAACAAAGTCACCGTTCAAAAATAACTAACACCAATCTACCCTATGGTTGATGCCTTCCTTGCAATCCACAGACCCTTAACTTGGAGATGGGATTCCAAAATAGATTTAGGAAGATCCCTCTCCCTTCTTTGAATAATCATCTAAGACACACCATTATCTAACTCCTATGAACATGGAGAGAGGAGGGATCCCTTGACTAATGCCTTAACTAGTCACCTCTGATGACAAGGAATAATGTTAATGAAAGATGTCGTATGCTACATAGAATCTACAAATAGAGTAGGAACGAGAATCCCCCCATAATCCACCGACTGGGAAATATGATTAGATAAAAAATACGCCTAAACCTTTTTTAATAAGGAGAAGTCCTAACAGAGAATAATGAAGTTGCTATAGTTGCACCATCCCTAAGGAAGGCCACCTTGGGAGGAGGCTCAAAGGTCACATCATGATCTATTGATCAGGGAGTAGGATATAGAGAATCAACTCAATAGTCAGAAAAAATAAAAAAATCTATATTCAAATAATCAAGGAGGGCATTTTGCCACCATGTAGTTGATCTTGGAATCTTGCAATGAGAGCATGAACAATAAAAAGCAAGATGTCTAGTAGCAAAGCACTGTCTACAATGGAACAATAGGATTGTATATAATAAATAAAATAAATTCACTACCTATCCTTCACCATCAAGATAACATCCCCATGAAGAGCCTTAGATACGTCGATGTCCACCAAACTGATAGACTTATAAAGCACTGAGGGGGGGGAGGGAGGGTGAAACGGTGACAACAAAAACAATACCACTTTAAACACAAATCGGTATAAACAATTAACCAGTTTACTTAAAACTATGCATGCAATCCAAAGTGATATTAAAGCATCCACAAGAAGTAAAACATCCACCATAACACAAGTGTTTATGTGTGGAAAACCCAACTGAGAAAAACCACAGTGAGATGGGACTCACAAGTTAACTATCTGCAGTAATAGGTAACTGACCCGTTAAGGTCTACAAAGTGCTCTGCTAGGAGCGAATCCTGTTAAAGATCCCAAAGCTCTGTTAGGAGCTATACCCTGTTAAAGGTAGTACCCTGTTAGGAGTAACCTCGATAGAGGATTTCAAACCCAAACTAATGGATCACCTGGTTAGAGGATTTGTACAATGAAGCTTGTTAGAGCTTACCCGGTTAGGGGATTTGACTGTTGTAGTGATTAGAAAACAACAGGTGGTGTGATCTAAAAATAACACATCTTGCTTGAATAGATCCTCTTCCGCTCACTTAAAACTGCATCATCGACATACTTTGCAACTCCTTCAGTAAATCGCATCAACATATCACTTGTATCTTGCATCATAAAAATAGTTCATCACAATGCCATTATATAGACAATAGATTTCATGTCAACTCAGGAACCTCATCACAATTTCCTAGGTGCAGTGTATCTGGACAATCTTTCATAACACATCATAGATTGCCGCCAAATTTGTCGGTTAGGGATAACTCATCATGACCGGTGATAACTCATTGTAGACACCTAAAATTGTCCTGTCTAATTAAATAAATATTTTTATTTATTTAATTATTTTAAGCCTAAGTCTTCTATTAATCAAATAAATCTTTATTTATTTAATTAATTCATTTATCCTCTTATAGCCTTATTTCTCATTTAAATAAATACATTTATTTATTTAAATTATCCTTTTCTAAATTAAATAAATATCTTATTTATTTAATTATCCCATTTCCTCTATTAATTAAATAAATCTTTATTTATTTAATTAATTTATTATCCTTTTCTACCCATGACACACATCATTCATCTCTTAATTCTTACACTACCTACCTTCTTATTATTTTCTTATTTCCTCTACCTACCCTCTAATCATAGCCGACCATTTATCTTTTACACCTCTCAATCTTATCCCTTCATTTCTTGTAGTGTCTTCTATATAAGAAGATTCTTCCTTCATTATCAACCCTAATCATTCTAATAATTCTATTCAATTGACTACTAGCACTCCCAACTATTCAATCCTAATCATTCTATTCAACCCTTGACGACTCTAGCATTCGAACTTTCATATGCGATCAGGCCTACTTGCAATCACATTTCCATTATTTGTTGAACTCTTGTGCACACATAAAATCTGAGAGCAAATATATCAAGCAAGATCAATGGAGATATGAAGAATGGAGATCCAAACCCTATTGGACATGTGATGGTATAATCTTTGCGATTTCATTTGATTTGCATTGTCTTAGGTAATCTTCATATGTTATGGTGGATCTTTGTTGTTGTTAGGCTAGGGTTTTGTGGTTGAAATCTATTTAGTCTTTCAATATTGTTGTTTCTATTTTTACCATAAACATTTTGGCATGCCTCGTGGGACATAGATTTTTGTTAGATTTGTATTTTTTTTGCAGGTTTTTCTAACCCTATATTGCTGTTTTGTAAAACATTTGGAGAATAACCTTGTGCAGCTAGGGTTTTGGACACAAGATCAAGATCTTGGAGAGATTTGATCCGATCTCACAAAAAACTTGGAATTTTTGCATAATTATTTTTTTGCAAGTTTGGGACAGTATCAAGGGTTCGCAGTCCAAAATTCAGATTTTTTGGAGAATATTTGAATTTTCTATGAATTGTTTATGAATTTACATAAAAAAATAATTTTGAGAGCAAATGAGTGAATTTTTTGGATTTTCTTATATTTTTGGAAAGACCTCTGATTTATACATAGGCTCTGTTCTTTGTGATTTTAATTTTGATACAAAATATTTCCTCAAAAATTGGACCTTTAAAAATTAGGGTTTCTCATTATTTTGATCAAATCTCACAAATGTTTTTCCATTTTGGCATCAATTTTTGTGTGCAGGTGAAGAACATTATTAGAGGTGCTCAGTACAAAACTCAGAGTTTTTGGAGGATATTTGAAATTTATATGATTTTTTTTAATGTATTTTCATAAAAAATTAATTTTGAGAGCAAATTAGCGATTGTTTTGGATTTTATTACATTTTTGGAAATCTCTCAAAATTATACACAGGATCTGTTCTTTTTGATTTTAAATTTGATGCAAAATCATTCCTAAAAATCGGATCTTTGAAAATTAGGGTTTTGGATTATTTTGTTCATATCTCACAAACTGCTTGGAATGTTTGCAGAATTGTTTTTATACAGGTTTGGAAGACCATCATGAGTGTCCAGTAAAAATTTCAGATTTGTTGGATCAATTTTGCATTTTATATGAATTTTATATGATTTTTCATTAAAAAATAATTTTTGGAGCAAATTAGCAAATTTTTTGGATTTTCTTACATTTTTGGAAATTTCTTGAAATTTTATAGGTGGTATTTTTTTTATGATGAATCAGATATTTGAATTGGTAAAAAAAAACGCACTGTTGAAGGCCCCTATTTCAAAAAGTCTTTTGGATCTAAAATTTACCTAACTTGTGTGCTTGCAGGAGGGTATTATTGCGAAACTACTAACAAATCTTTGCTGCATAATTTTGGCAAAGGTTTTTGATCTTCATTGTGCGCCTTGTTTTCATATATTATTAAACACTTTAATTGGTGCTCTAAAATTGAACCAGTGTCTTTTGTGTCTTGGACAATAGGCTCTTTTTGTTTAATCTCTAGAGGGCCTGTCTCCCCGTGTGGTCATTAGGACTACTAGTGAGGAGAGAAAGACCCAAGTGGTAGCGAGGAAAAACCATCCTCTTCCGAACCACTATAAACAACTGTATCCATGGTGAAAGCCATGGGTAACGTGTGCTGATTAGTTCATACCGACACTATGTCTCCCCATAAACCCATTTGATCAGTTGTAGGGCCTAACGCCTACCGATTAGGAGCCTTCTATATTTACAGAGCTGAAAGTGCCGCATCTATGGCCACACGAGCGGATGCCCTTACTAGCACCTTTTTGTTTTAGAAAGCCAAAATCCTTCTAGTTGTTGGGTCAGGAGGTCGGACCTTTGGAGAAACCCACACACATACGGTTCTTAGTAGAGATACAAAGTTCGCCACAAGGAGTTTTCGTGGGGACTGATGGTTGGCTGCCGCAGAGAAGTGAGTGCTGAGGGTGGAGCCAGTGGGGTCAAGCATCTAAGTATCCGCTCTGAATAGCGTAGCCTCGGGGGAAACCCCATGTGGGATCAACAACTATTGTCCTGGCCAACCATAAGAATTGTGCTTGCCTTATTTTGAACAATCAAACATTCAAGATTAAACATCAAAACATTGTGTCTTTTGTATCTTCAAGTGTATGCAAAACATTTTTTACATCAAACAACACACTTTCTTTGAGTCATTTTGAGTCTAAACGCTTGCAAATATTGAGTCTTCATCAACATTGTGTCCTCTTGTCACGAAAAAAACAATAAAAAATTCAGATTTGGTCACAACAAGCAACTTCACACATTGGAAAAATTGCACTTAATTTTTGGAAACGCGTATGTGTCTGATAGAATCACGTTTGTGTCATCTAGCCGTGTCTGTGTAGGGCAGAAACGGGTCTGTGTTCTCTTAAGCAACATTACATTTACAAAATCTCAGAAACGCGTCTGTGTTTGACAGAACCACGTCTGAGCCATTTAATCACGTCTGTGAAGTATAGAGGCACGTCTGTGTTCAGAATTGGAAAACTTTATAGTCCAGCCAACAAGAACAGTCAGTTTCAGACTTATTGAGCTTCCTAGGTTATCTCTCCGGGTTTTCATCTAGCATTCAACCTATCTTTGGGTCTCACAAAGTTCATCATTGCTTTACATCTTGCATCACATTCACATTTGTCTAAACTTGAGTCAAAAGGTCACTTGCTTGTCCTCATCTTACTTTGTCAACACACTACATACAACTACATTTTTCTAAGTGGTCCCTCATAAAGGTCTATCACCTTTGGGTCTCATTTGGTCTTACTTAGAGTCAAGGTCAACTTACCTCATCAAGAGAAACTATCATCTCTTTGGAAGCCACACCTACTCTACTACATATATACTTGGTTTTACGCTTTGGACATTGCAAGTACACTTCAGATTCATTTACATTCCATCCAACTCTTGGTCTTCCATACTCTTTTCCATTTTCATCTAGTCTCAAACATCTTGGTCAATACCTAGTTCATGGTTGAAACCCATTCCCAAAAATCTAGGAGAGAAGCTAAAGAGGTTCAAGAGTCCGCAAACATGAGTTCCTATGAGTATGACAATGACGTCTTTTTCAATTTTGATCAAACTACATTACCTGACATGGATGCCTATAGAAACATTCCAAATGTTGAGAACATGGACACTACAAACAACAATGATACACACAATGACAATATGGACAACTTTTCCGTGCATTCAGCAGAAGTGGAAGACTCCATTATGGATCCCCGTTTCAATAGATTGGTTGAGGAAATAATGAGGAGAGATAAACAATATTTCTTACAAGTGATGGCACAAAGTGGTGCCAAGATACCTCATGATTTTGTCATGTCTCAAATAATAGAAAATCAACCTTTGCAACAACCTCACCTCAACATGAAAATCAAAGGAGGCCTAATAGTGGAGGCAATAGAGGACCATATTTTGTGCCTGAATCACCATCATCTTTGTTTCAAAAACCCGAGGTTCTACATACACATGGTCAAGCATATGATACTCACCTTCGCAGACCATTATGGAAGTCTTATGGGTCAGTGCAAGAAGCTGAGTCCACTTTTTGGCCAAAAAGTGGAAGTGTTTTCCCTGATTTTCAGATTTTGTCTCATTTGAGCTTAAATTTTGAAACACTTGGAGATTGAATCTTGGAAAAATTCAATAATATAAAAGATATCCCTCTGAGTGTAATTTCCAAATATGTAATTTATTTTAATACCCACATAATAAAAAATAACTTTTGGAATGGAGTTCTAAAAACTGTGTTTTAAAAATGTCTGTTTCAGGACCATACCATGCATGTATACGACCCACACTTTTTGACACAATTAAAATTATTTTCTCAAACCATTCTGGGAAATAGTTTGTAACTCACTAAAGATTGATGAACATATTTTTCTGTATTTTTTTTTTAATATATTTTTTTAATTAATTTTTTAATGACCGTAATTATGTTTTTAAAAATGTGACATGTACGACCCACATAATTTGATGTAAACTTAACATTTTTTATTTTTATTTTTTTTAAAATAGAAAAGAATTTTGTGTAGATTGATGAGATAATTTTTTTTTTCAAAATTCATTAAAATAAAAAAGTTATTAAATTAACAAAATTAGTTAATATTTCAAGTTTATGGACCCGATTTAGTATAAATTAAATGAAAAATAGTTAAAATAATCAATTTTTAAATAAATTTACATATTTAGAATCTAGACAGTATAATTTGAAATGGGTTTTAATTTCATATAAAAATTCTCTAATTATAGACACGTAAATTATTTCAGAAGATCATATTTGTGCTTTCATTCATGGAGATTTGAATTTGCAGGTTCATGTATTAGGTGTGGCCATCCCAGGCCTATCCCAGGCCTAATCCCGAGCCAAGTGGTGGGTTGTGGAATCAACTTCCACAAAACGGGCCCTCGTTTTCAAACAAGGGCGGCTTGTGGAAAAAAAAGGAAAAATACGATTTAGAAACAAGGCCCGTTTCTAAAAAATGGGCCCCCGTTTTGTTTAAAAGAGGGCCCCCATTTTAGAACAAAATGGGGGCCCATTTTTTTTTGCTTCGGGCCCCCGTTACCTTTCGGCTTGGGAGCCCAAAGCATTAACGGGCCCCCGTTTATAAGAGCGTGTTTTCCAACGCGTGGACTTCCGCGAATTTGTGACTCATTACCTTGCACTTGCCTTTATGCAGAAAAATATACTCAATCACATGCCAATGCTAAGGTCCAACCACCAAAGCAATTGGATATCCAAAGGCATGTTCAAAATTTGGACATAAGGAAACCCCGCGTCAAATTTGGGGGCAACACATTAGAACAAACTCATGACATGCCTATAGAGTATGGTATACATGGAAAAAGTAGATATTCCGTTCCTCATCATGACTCTATACCAAGTGGTCCATATATGCAACATCACTATAGACCTCCTCCATATGAACATGTGTATGATCAATACCATCCATATATGCAACATGCTCCTCCTCCACCCTGTGGTTCAGGCATGAGATATGGTCCAAGAAGTCGGTCTCCACCTAAGAACAATTTGGAACAACAAATCAAGGACTTACAAAAGAAAATGGAGGACATAAATACACCAAAGCCAACTTACACAATGAGAGACATATGTCCCTATCCATTTGACAAAAGCATTCCAATTCCTCCATTTCCTACACACTTTGTTTGATAAGTACAGAGGAAAAGGGGATCCTAAGGCACATATAAGACAATTTTTCACAGCTTGCTTTGAGGTAGCAACATAAGAGACATATTTGATGAGATTATTCCCACAAAGCTTAGGTGATCAAGCTATGGAATGGTTCTCCCAACTCCCACTTGCAATTAAGTCATAGGGTGATTTAGCAGATGCATTTATCCAACATTTCTCATACAACATAGAGACAGACATATCAGTCACTACTTTGTGCAACACCAAACAAAGGGATGGAGAGTCTTTTTCATCATTTTTACAAAGATGGAGGAATGTAGCCAGCAGATGCTCTTGTGAAATTCCACAGAAACAAATGGTAGAGATGTTCACCCAGAATGTTAACAAAGACATTGGTTATGACTTGAGAAAAGCTTGTTTGTCCACCTTCAAGGACGTCATTGAAAAAGGCTTAGCAACAGAGAAGGTCCTAATTGAGCAAGGCATCGTCAAAATATTCAAAGAAAACAAAGAGGACTTTAAAGGGAAAGACAAGCCAAGATTTTGGAATAAAAACAAGAACACAGTCAATGATGGTGTTGTTGATGCCAATACAATACGACCCAAAATCATTTTTTCAGGATAAAGCTCTACAAACAATCAAGTGAATACTCAAACAACTTCAAAATCACGAAGGACATACACCCCATTGGGAGAACCACTAGAGTCAGTTTTCAAAAAACTAGTGGCAAACAAAATAATAACAATCCCAGATCTGCCTCCATATGAGCCAAAGGTCAAACCAAATTGGTGGAATGACGACAAGTATTGTGAATTTCATAAGAGCAAGGGTCATAAAACAAGAAATTGTCATCGACTGAAGAACATCATACAAGATCTTATTGATAGAGGTGACATTGAGATTGAAGGACACTCATCCAATCAAGAACATGAAATGTTTAAAGAACCATTCCCAAAACATGACAAGGGAAAAGTCAAAGCCACAGATGAGCAAACCAACTATACCAAAGCATCCTATAACTATGATTCAACTATTAATCATATTTCGATGGATAATTATGTCTCTACCATTATCATCAAGGACAAAACACCTGAGAATTCTGCCCAAAGACCCAAGATTGTCCTAAAAGGCATTGGCTCTTCTTCTGAACCTACCTCTGAATGTAATGTCACAACTCGTCGAGGTAAATTCACCTTACAAGGTGCTCCAGCTAAAAACACCACTTCCTCATCAACCAAACTTGAGTATGACCTTGTAGAATAGTTAGGGAAGACAACCACACTTATCTCCATCCTTGAACTTATACGTATATCCCTTGCACATAAATCCATTCTTGACAAAACTTTGAGAGACACTTCCGTCCCCACTGATCTAAATGTGGACCAGTTTCAAGCCATAATGGGATACCTTTCCGTTCCACACTCCCTTACATTTATAGAAGCTGATGATGCCTTCGTGAGCCAACCACATAATGGACCTTTACATATTGAATCCTTCCTACACAAACATCGAATAAAACGAGTCCTGATAGATGAAGGAGCTGGTCTCAATATATGTACTTTGAACATAATAATACAATTGGGATATTCAGACAAAGCTATGAATGCTACAAAAAAATTACCATCAAGGCATATGATGATGAAGAGCGCTCATCCAAGGGCACAATCACCTTACCTCTTAGAGTTGGGCCAGTTACAAAAGATGTGGTTTGTCAAGTTCTTCATCTAGAGCTCACATACAACATATTGCTAGGACGTCCATGGATTCATGAGATGAGCGTAGTACCATCTACATATCATCGATGTATCAAGTTTCCACACAATGGAGTTGAAGTGACCATCAAATCTGACCCAAATCCATTCATATATTGCAACAATCTACATCCTAGATCAGAAATATGTTGGCATTTGTGCATAATATGTTGACATGATGATATTGTATGTTGTCATTGATGTCAATATGCTGAAGAGTGAACCAATATATTGAAGTTTGCAACAGGCAAAGAGTACCGGTATGATACCAAGAACCGGTATATGTGAGAACCGGTATAACTTTGTGAACCGGTATATGTGAAAAGGTGAAGTGGTATGTTTGTGCGAGGTAAACTGGTATGATGGTATGAGAATTGGTATATGAAGGTTTTGTATGGATGAAGGTTTTGCATGACTACCGGTTGGTAGTCTCAACTTCATGGTTTCTGGTTGAAGTGTTCCAAGCTTGTGTGATGAGTTAGCATTGTAATGAAGATCAGATCATGTTGCCACGTCAGCTTGAGCGTGTGAAGGATCTTGCATGAAGGAGATCGATCCTATCTACCTCGGGAATGTGCGAAGTCTCTGTAAATGGTGGAGAACACGTGATGGGTTATCGCATCCATGAAGCGGTGAAGAACGAACGATGGAGAATGTCTTGAGATCTATTCAAGACCGTTGTAGTCAAATGCAATGTGATTAACAGTCAGGATTGAATCAACTGTATTGGTAAACCTAAATGTTTAGGGTTTAGGGTTTTTGCTGCCGACCTATCCGTTTCCTATAAGGTCAATGTTGTGTTTCATACTGAGGCTGTTGACAAATGGTGTGTGTGTATCTAAGTGCAGAGATACGTGATTCTTACCAGACCAGATGAGATAAGAGGATTGATTTCTACATAGTCTGTGTGCAGAAGGAAGGAACTTAAGCGGATCTGCATTAGTCATTGAGTGCTATTATCAGATCATTGTAATACCTGTTGATCTTTAACCACTTCAACAGTTGGAAAATCCCTTAACCAGGTAGCTTTAACCAGCTTGCTGTAAATCCTTTAACAAGGTGACTCAAACTCATTGAGTTCTTGAAATCCTCTAACAAGGTAACCTCTAACAGGCTTTAACCCTTAACCGGGTATTTAGCCATCCCTTAACCGGGTGATCTCTAACAGGATCGGTTCCTAGCAGAACCTGTTGTAACAATCTCTAACCAGACTAGGCTCCTAACAGAGCGGACTTCTAAAGAGTTCAAAAGCATCTTGTGGGTATTCATCCCCACCGTGGTTTTTCCCAGTTGGGTTTCCACGTGAAAAATCTGTGTGTCATGTGTAGTATTTTTCATGTGATGATTTAAGTGATTTGTGTCTAAAGGTAAATCATGCTGAGCTAGGTGTTTTTATATTTCTGGTGATAGATTACCTATTTATGCATAAGGGTGAAATGGAAGTGTGGTATTAAGTTGAGTGGAAAGCTAAGTGATTAACCGGTTAAAGTTTGTCACAGTCATTGTTAGCTTTACCGGTTGCACTCTGTTTCAGACCGGTGTTACCGTCTATCATACATTTGCAGTGTTTGCAGTTAAACCGGTTCGGGAAAAGTTTTTGTGACTGTACTGATTCACCCCCCCTCTCAGTACCGGTTTCGTACTTATTGTTCATCATTGAGTTATCAATTGGTATCAAAGCATCCTCCAGGTCCTCTGTGTTGTAAGCTTAATCGCTTGAGGGAAACAATGGTTCACTTTTTCCCCCTGTATAAGGGACAATTGAGATCTCTTTTTCCTATATTAAATAGTCATCCTCTTAAGAATATGATGCAAATAATTGGGAATATTTACCAAAATTTGATGATGTAAATGGATTAACAACTTAAAATATAATGTATATAGAGAAGGTATTATCTCTCATCACAAGTGAAAAATCTAACTACAAGCACTACAATTGGCACACACAACCATGGTAGGGATAAAAACTTGGTTCCCTATGATGAAGAATCAAACCTATCTGTTGGTATTGTAAATTTAGCTTGGTATATTACCATGTCTGCTATTGTTGGGGATTCCTCCCTTTTCATGGGTAATTTGAACACTTATTAAATTGCAGCTTCTGAAGCTTACACTAATAAGCCTTTAACTATGACTTTACTGTTATAAAATGTGGTGGCAAATTGTTTTATCATTCCTTCATTGAATTTTTTCAACCTTAAACAATATTTTACACATCCCGATCTCTTAAATAATGACAAGAAATCCTCACTAGTGAGTAATAATGAGTGGTTTATTGGCTCCCTTTTGATAATATAGCCATCCATTTCTACTTAAAATTTTCCTCACTTACACTCAACTTTGAATTCTCCCAAGTTGCTAGTAAATTACTACAATTGTTCTTATGTTCTTTTAATTATAGACTAGAATAAAATAAATGTTACATCAGAAGCATGGGTGCTCAACACTGGAGCTATGTTGAGAATGCTTTTGTTATTCCTACCGGTACTCTCACCGATGATCAAAAGAGAGAAATATACATGAGAATGGGCAAGTCATGGAAGCCCTAATCAATAGCTTATCTGACATTTAGTTTATTGATGTCCAGGATAAAGCTAATCCCAAAGAAGTATGGGACACTCTTGAGAATATCTATGGCGGTGATGAGCATGTAAAATAAGCAAAGGAAGAAAGCCTTAGAGGGAAGTTTGAAGACATGCAAATGGTTGAAGGTGAGACCATTTAGCAGTATGGAATAAGAATCAAAACTGTTGTTGGAGATATCAAGAGTGCAGGTGGTAAAATGGAAGATTCCACTATGGTAAGTAAAGTTCTGAGATCCTTATTACCAGTCTATGTAATAAGGGTTGCTGCTATTCAGGAGTTGAGATCAATAGACAGGACTAAGGTATCCCTAGACTCCATCATTGCAAAGTTGACAACCTATGAGCTAAATAACTTTGATGGCAGTGTTCAAAAGATTGAATCAACTTTTAGAGCTTATACTGTACCATCCAGAAAAGGAAAAGAAGCAAGCATCAGTGGTGAACCAAGACAGAGCAGAGAAATGGACGATGAGGAGATCCTGATAGAATTTGAAGCGCTTCTTGCTAGGAAACTTCCTAAAGGAACCGGTAAATATAGAGGTAAGCTCCCTTTGAAATTCTTTTCTTGTAACCAGATAGGACTTATTGCTATAAATTGTCCTAATGGTGACAACAAGGACAAATCAGAGAGGTTCAAGAAATTCAAAGGAGGAAACCAGAGAAACTATTTTGTTGTAGTTGATGATGGTGTCACAGATGAGGAATCAGAAGATGAAGAGAATGAAGATATTGTGTTTGTTGCAGTAAAGGAAGATGTGTCAGATAAGAAGGCTCTTGTCTCCCACTTTGATAATTCCAATGAGTGGATTATTGACAGTGGCTGTTCTCATCATATGACTGGTGACCGGAGCAAGTTTCTATCTTTGGAAGAATATGATGGTGGTGTGGTTCGCTTTGGTAATGATGCACCATGTATGGTTAAAGGAAGAGGGTCCATCTCTCTAAATGGAAAGAGCAATGTTGACAATGTGTATTGGGTGGAAGGTCTTAGACACAATCTATTGAGTGTTGCCCAGCTGAATGATAGTGGACTCATTCTAGAATTCAAAATCAAAGGAGAGAATGGTGATTTGATGGCCACCGGTATGCAGACCAAAGGTAACCTATTTCAGCTAAATGTAAATATAAGTACATGTCTTATGGCTAAGTTTGATGACAGCTGGATATGGCATAGGAGACTTTGCCATGTAAACTTTGATAACATTGTGAAGGCCAGTAAGATGAAGGCAGTTAGAGGACTGCCGATGCTGAGCAAACCGAAAAATCTTTTGGGCAGAGAATGTCAATTGGGGAAAATGTCTTCCTCAACCTTCAAAGGTAAATCTTTCACAGTTGACAACTTACTTGATCTTGTGCATACTGATTTGTGTGGTCCTATGAAAACTAGGAGTGTGCAGGGAGATAGGTATTTTATGATTCTTACAGATGATTGCTCAAGAATGATGTGGGTCACATTCTTGAAGGACAAGTTTGAAGCCTTTGGAAAGTTCAAAGCTTTCAGAGCATTGGTAGAAAAGGAAAGTGGTAGAAGAATCAAATGCCTTAGAACTGATCAAGGAGGGGAATTCACTTCCGGTGAATTCAACAAATATTGTGAAGAGAATGGCATCAAGAGGCAACTGTCTGCCCCCTAGACTCCACAAAAAAATGGCTTAGCAGAGAGAAACAACTGGACTGCGGTTGAAGTGGCTAGAACTATGTTGATCCAAGGAAAAATTGATCACACCTTTTGGAGAGAAGCGGTGAGCACTGCAGTCTACACAATGAACCGGGTACTCATCAAAAAGGGAAAGGATAAGACTCCTTATGAGTTGGACCGGTAAGACACCAATGGTAAGCTACTTTAGAATGTTTGGTAGCAAATGTTATATCAAGAGGAGTGAACATCAGAGCAAGTTCGATGCAAAATGTGATGAAGGAATATTCCTAGGATATTCCACCAAGAGTAAAGCTCTCAAATGTTTCAACAATAGGACTCAAAGAATTGTTGAAAGCATCAATGTTAGGGTTGATGAAAACTCTGCGAAACCTGAGGAAACCGACAGTGAGCAACTAGGAGATGAACCGGTAGTAACGTTCTGGGAACCGGTTGCAAATCAGCCCAGTACCAGTAATTGTGTTCCTACACTGGTGGATGCTAATGCTAATGAAGATGAGGATGCAGAAGAAAAGCAATAAGAATCTGTTAAGAACATACCTAAGTATGTCAAACTCAATCATGATCCAAAGCAGATCATAGGAGACAAAGATGCAAGAATTCTTACAAGAAGAAAGGTCAGAGAAAGCTCATGTATGATCTCTGAATTTGAGCCTAAATCATTCAAAGAGGCACATAAAGATGAAGACTGGATCAAGACAATGGAGGAGGAACTTGACGAGATAGAGAAGAATGGTACATGGTCTTTGGTACCCAGACTAGAGCATAAAAATGTCATTGGAACCAAATGGGTTTTTAGAAACAAGCTAAATGAGGATGGCACAGTGGTAAGGAACAAAGCCAGACTAGTGTGCAATGGATATGCCCAAGAAGAAGGAGAAGACTATGGAGAAACCTTTGCTCCAGTAGAAAGATTGGAAGGAGTGCATATGCTTCTTGCATATGCATCTTTTAAAGGATTCAAGGTATATCAAATGGATGTAAAATCTGCATTCCTAAATGGAATGCTTGAAGAGGAGGTGTACATAGAACAACCCGATGGGTTTGCCCTATCAGAAGACAGTGACATGGTGTGTAGGCTACATAAAGCCTTGTATGGATTGAAGCAGGAACCTAGAGCATGGTATGAACACTTGCACTCCCATCTTGTGAAGATTGGATTTGAAAGAACAAGTGAAGATAGCAATATCTACTTTAAATCAGAAGGAGATCAGATTTTGATCTGTGAAGTATTTGTTGATGACATCATCTTTGGAGGTGATGACAAGATGAGTCATGAATTTGTTGATGAGATGGAAACGGAGTTTGAAATGTCACTCATAGGGGAGATTAAGTTCTTCATTGAATTGCAGATTCAACAAATGAAAGATGGAATCTTTATTACTCAGTCCAAGTATGTCAAAGAGGTGTTGAAGACCTTTGGCATGGAAGACAGTAAACCGGTTGGTACACCAATGGTGACCGGTTGTAAATTATCAAAAGAGGATGACTCGGCATTGGTAAATGAGAAGGATTACCGATCAATGATTGGTAAGTTGCATTATGTAGTGCATAGCAGACCAGACATTGCACATGCAGTGGGTTTTACCGCTCGGTTTCAATAAAGCCCAAGAGAATCCCACTTGGTAGCAGTCAAGCAGATTCTTAGATTTCTGAAGGGAACAATTGACTATGGGTTATGGTATCCATACAATAATGATTTCAATCTAAAAGTGTTCACAGATGTTGATTGGGTTGGTAATGTAGATGAACGAAAGAGCACAATCAGTGGTGCATTCTTCCTTGGTGGTAGACTGGTCTCATGGATGAGTAAAAAGCAGAGTTGTATCTCTTAGTCTACAACAGAAGCAGAGTATGTTGCAGCTTTTATGAACTGCACCCAAACTATTTGGATGAAGCATGTATTAAATGGCTTCAAAGTTTCTGTATCTAAACCGGTAAGCATATTTAGTGACAATACAAGTGCAATTAACATTTCCAAGAATCCGGTTTTGCATGCTAGAACCAAGCACTTTGAGCTCAAGTATCATTTCTTGAGGGAGAAGGTTCAAAACAAGGAGGTTGTGTTCGAACATGTTTCTAGTAAGGAGCAGTTAGCAGACATATTCACCAAGCATCTACCAAAGGCTATATTTACATATTTGAGAGGTGAATTAGGGGTGCTGCCCCTTCAAGAGGTGAACTGAAAGTATGTGCTCCACATCAGTTAGGTATTGCAGTGTCCAATATTTTTCAGGATTGATGTGTTGAAGGATGCTACTCCTCAGGGGGAGCAACATAATGGAACATGAAAACTTGTGCCTCCACTTTGGCATTGTTGTCAAAGGGGGAGAAGATGTGAAGTAGAGAAGATATCTGCAACAAAAGATGTGATGCTAGATAATATCTTTGTATATTGATAACTCAATGATGAACCATTAGTACCAAACCAGTACTGAGGGGGGGGGGGTTGAATCAGTACCAACACAAATACAGTCCAAAACCGGTTTGACAACAAATACTCCAAATGACTGACAAACAGGGATATCGATAAAAAAGAGTGCAACCGGTAACATTCAGTACAACTCAATCAGTCATGAACCTGCCACTCAATAAGTTTTCCTCTTAGCTCAATACTACAGTATCATTATATTCTCATGCATAAACAAGTAAACTTAACCATCAGATCTTCACAACAGTGAGTTCAATATGTTTTATGGACATGCATAAAACATAGAACATTCATGTGCTTAACAGGTAAAACAAAGCATCACAAGACAAAAGCATTTCACATGACACACATATTTTTTCATGTGGAAACCCAACTGGGAAAAACCACGGTGGGGATGAATACCCACAAGCTGATTTTTGAACTCTTTAGAAGTCCGCTTTGTTAGGAGCCTTGTTCGGTTAAGGACATTACAACAGGTTCTGGTAGGAACCGATCCTATTAGGGATCACCCGATTAATGGATACCCGGTTAAGGGTTAAACCCGATAGGGTCACCTTGTTAGAGGATTTCAAGAACTCAATAGCTGAAAGGATCTCCTAAGCTCTCTAGCTTCTCAGAACTCATTAGCCTCGATTTACCCGGTTAAGGGGTTTGAATCAAGCCGGTTAAGACCACCCGATTTAAGGGATTTTGAATCAAGCCAGTTAAGGCTACCCTGTTAGGGGATTTTACAACTGTTGAAGTGGTTAGAGATCAACAGGTATTACAATGATATGTTAACAACACTCAATGCTAATGCAGATCCGTTTAGGCTCCTCTTTTCCTTCTGCACATTCACTTTGCAAGTATCTCTTCTCTCCTTTGGTCTAGCAAGAATTACATATCACTTCACTTGGATACACATTCACAACTTTTTCCAACAACCTCAGAAAGAAACACAACATCGACCTTATAGGAAACATACAGGCTGGTAACAAAAACCCTAAACCCTAAACCTGTTAGGTTAAACAATTCAAGCGGTTCAATCCTAACCATTGAATCATACTGCATTAAATGCAACAATCTTGAATCGATCTCAAGACATTCTCCATCGTCCATTATCCACCGATTTCTTGGCGGCTGATAACTCATCACGTGTTATCACCGTTTGACAGACTTCGCACATTCCCGAGGTAGACAGGAATAGTCTTCTTCATGCAAGATCCTTCACACGCATAGAGCTTACGTGGCAACACGATCTATCCTCCATCATATTGCTAACTCATCACACAGAGATCACTGATTGAGTCACACAAACTTGAGGTAATCCAACCAAAAATCCTGAAGTGGAAGCTGCCTACCAACTGGTAGTCATACAATGCTTCCATGTGCCGGTTCCCATAACTACATGCCGGTTCACCTTGAACAAATATGCCGCTTCACTTTCCTTGAACAAATATGCCGCTTCACTTTGGCATATAAACCAGTGCATACATATGCCGGTTCCTCTCTCTCTTCACCTATCACATGTGCCGGTTCACACCATGTCTCATATTGACATCAATGACAACATACAATATCATCATGTCTTCATGCCGGTTCACATAATGCCATGCTGGTTCACATAATGCCAACAATCTCCCCCTTAGCATTGATGGCAATATACAAAAGATATCTTCTCTACTTCACATCTTCTCCCCATTTGCTGCAGATATCTTTTTGTTTCACTCCTTCTCCCCCTTTGACAACAATGCCAAAGTGGAGGTACAATCATCACTGTTTCATCATGCTACTCCCCCTGAGGAGTAGCATCCTTAAACACACCAATCAACCAAAAATTTGTCTTTCCAGTACCTGACTGATGTGGAACAATCACTTTTAGTTCACCTCCTGAAGGGGCAATACCCCTAATTCACCTCTCAAATGCACAAATGTTGTCTTTGGGAGGGGCTTGGTGAATATGTCTGCTAACTGCTCCTTACTGGGCACATGCTCCAGTGCAATCTCTTTATTTTGAACCTTTTCCCTCAAGAAATGATACTTAAGCTCAAAATGCTTGGTTCTAGAATGTAAAACCGGATTCTTTGATATATTGATAGCACTTGTGTTATCACATAATATGCTTACCGGTTCAGATACAGGGATCTTGAAGCCTTCCAGTACATGCTTCATCCAAATTGTCTGAGTGCAGTTCATGAAAGCTGCAACATACTCCGCTTTCGCTATAGACTGAGAGATACAACTCTACTTTTTACTCATCCATGAGACCAGTCTACCATCGAGAAAGAATGCACCACCGGTTGTGCTCTTCCGGTCATCCACATTACCTACCCAATCAACATCTGTGAACACTTTCAGATTGAAATTATTGCTGTATGGGTACCACAATCCATAGTCAACTATTCCCTTCAGATACCTAAGAATCCGCTTGACTGCAATCAAGTGAGATTCTCTTGGACTCTTCTGGAACCTTGCAGTAATGCCAACTACATGTGCAATATCTGGTCGGCTATGCACTACATAATGCAACTTACCAATCATTGACCAGTATTCCTTCTCATCAACCAGTGTGGAATCATCCTCCTTTGTCAATTTGCAACCGGTCACCATCGGTGTACCAACCGGTTTTCTATCTTCAATGCCAAAAGTCTTCAACACCTCTTTGACATATTTGGACTAAGTGATGAAGATTCCATCTTCCATTTGCTGGATCTATAGTCCAATGAAGAACTTAATCTCCCCTATGAGTGACATCTCAAACTCTTTCTTCATCTCATCAGCAAACTCATGACTCATCTTGTCATCTCCACCAAAGATGATGTCATCAACAAAAACTTCACAGATCAGAATCTGATCTCCTTCAGACTTCAAGTAGATATTGCTATCTTCACTTGTTCTCTCAAATCCAATCTTCACAAGATGGGAATGTAGGCGCTCATACCATGCCCTAGGTGCTTGCTTTAGACCATATAATGCTTTCTGTAGCCTACATACCATGTCACTGTCTTCAGATAGGGCAAACCCATCTGGTTGCTCAATATACACCTCCTCTTCAAGTACACCATTTAGGAATGCAGATTTTACATCCATTTGATATACCTTGAACCTCTTAAAAGCTGCATATGCAAGAAGCATATGAACTCCTTCCAATCTGCCTATAGGAGCAAAGGTTTCCCCATAGTCTTCACCTTCTTCTTGAGCATATCCTTTGCATACCAGTCTAGCTTTATTCCTAATCACTGTGCCATCCTCATTCAGCTTATTTCTGAACACCCATTTGGTGCCAATGACATTTTTATGCTCTGGTCTGGGTACCAAGGACCATGTACCATTTTTCTCTATCTGGTCAAGTTTTTCTTCCATTGCCTTGATCCAGTCTTCATCTTTATGAGCCTCTTTGAATGACTTAGGCTCAAATTCAGAGATCATACATGAGTTTTCTCTGATCTTTCTTCTGGTAAGGATTCCTGCATCCTTATCACCTATGGTCTGCTTGGGATCATGATTCAACTTGACATACCGAGGAATGGTCTTAACTGGCTCTTCTTGCTTTTCTTCTTCATCCTCATCTTCATCAGTATCAGCATTCACCGGTTCAGGAACACTGTTACTGGTACTCAGTTGACTGACAACCGGTTCCCAGAAGGTTGCAACCCATTCATTTATAGCTTGCTCACTGCCAGTTTCCTCAGTCTTCTTAGAGGATTCATCAACTCTTACATTGATTCTTTCCATAATTCTCTGAGTCCTATTGTTGTAGCACTTGAAAGCTTTACTCTTGGTGGAATATCCTAGAAATATTCCCTCATCACATTTAGCTTCAAAATTGCCCTGATGTTCACTTCTCTTGATGTAACAGTTGCTACCAAATACCTTAAAGTAGTTAACCACAGGTGTCTTACTGGTCCAATACTCATAAGGAGTTTGTCCTTACCCTTTTTGATGAGTACCCGGTTCATAGTGTAGACTGCAGTGCTCACCGCTTCTCTCCAAAAGGTGTGAGCTACCTTTCCTTGGATCAACATGGTTCTAGCTGCTTCAACCACAGTCCGGTTATTCCTCTCTGCTAGGCCATTCTGCTGTGGAGTCCAGGGGGCAGACAACTGTCTCTTGATGCCAAATTCTTCACAATACTTGTTGAATTCACTAGATGTGAATTCCCCTCCTTGATCAGTTCTGAGACATTTGATCCTTTTACCGCTTTCCTTCTCCACTAATGCTCTGAAAGCTTTGAATTTCCCAAAAGCTTCAAACTTGTCTTTCAAGAATGTGACCCACATCATTCTTGAGAAGTCATCAGTGAGAATCATGAAGTACCTATCACCCTGCACACTTCTAGTTTTCATAGGACCACATAAATCAGTATGCACAAGATCAAGCAAGTTGTCAGTAGTGAAAGATTTACCTTTAAAGGTTGAGGAAGACATTTTCCCCAATTGACATTCTCTACACAAGGTATTATCCGGTTTGCTTAGCACCGACAACCCTCTAACTGCCTTGATCTTACTAGCCTTCACAATGTTATCAAAGTTCACATGGCAGAATCTCCTATGCCATATCCAGCTATCATCAAGCTTAGCCATAAGACAAGTACTTATATTTGCATTCAGATGAAATATGTTACCTTTAGTCTGCATGCCGGTGGCTACCAATTTACCATCTTTACCTTTGATTCTGCAAACTCCATTCTTGAATTGCAGAGTGAGGCCACTGTCATTTAACTGGGCAACACTTAGAAGGTTGTGTCTGAGACCATCCACCCAGTACACATTTTCAGCACTACTCTTTCCATTCAAAGAGATGGACCCTCTACCTTTGACCATGCATGGTGCATCATTGCCAAAGAGAACCACACCACCATCATACTCCTCTAAGGATAGAAACTTGCTCTGGTCACCAGTCATATGGTGAGAACAACCACTGTCAATGATCCACTCATTGGAATCATCAATCCGGGAGACAAGAGCCTTCTTGTCTGCCACATCTTCCTTTACAACAACAAACACAATGTCTTCATTCTCTTCATCTTCTGATTCCTCATCTGTGACACCTTCATCAACTGCCACAAAATAATTTTTCCAGTTTCCTCCTTTGAATTTCTTGAACCTTTCCAGTTTATCCTTGTTGTCACTATTAGGACAGTTCATAGAAATATGTCCTATCCGGTTATAGGAGAAACATTTCAAAGGTAGCTTACCTTTGTATTTACCAGTTCCTTTTGAGAATTTCCTGGCAAGAAGTGCTTCAAATTCCATCAGAAACTCTTCATCCTTCATTTCTCTACTCTGATTAGGTTCCCCACTAGTGCTAGCCTCGTTTCCTTTTCTGGAAGGTATAACAGAGGCTCTAAAAGCTAATTCTATCTTTTGAACACTACCATCAAAACTATTCAGCTCATAGGCTGTCAACTTGGCTATGATGGAGTCCAAGGACCCCTTAGACTTGTCTATTGATCTCAGCTCCTGAATAGTAGCAAGCCTTATTGCATAGACTGACAACAGGGATCTTAGGACTTTTCTTACCATAGTGGAATCTTCTATTTTGCCACCTGCACTCTTTATTTCTCCAACAATTGTTTTGATTCTTATTCCATACTGCTGAATGGTCTCTCCTTCAACCATCTGCATGTCTTCAAACTTCCCTCTCAGGCTCTTTTCCTTAGCCTGTTTTACATGCTCATCACCACCATAGATATTTTCAAGAGCATCCCATACCTCTTTGGGATTTGCCTTGTCCTGAACATCAATGAACTCAATGTCAGATAGACTACTGATGAGGGCTTCCATGACTTGCCCATTTTCTTGTATCTCTCTCTTTTGGTCATCGGTGAGAGTACCGGTAGGAACAACATATACATTTTCAACATAACTCCAGTGTTGAACACCCATGCTTTTGATGAATATCTTCATCCTGTCTTTCCATATACCAAAATTTTCCCTGCTAAACTTTGGGCCTTCCCTCTTCATCATTTGACTAGGATCTTTTCCTCAAGTGGTTAAGCTTACAACACAGAGGACCTGGAGTGCTCTGATACCAATTGATAACTCAATGATGAACCATTAGTACCAAACCGGTACTGAGAGGGGCGGGGGGTGAATCAGTACCAACACAAATACAGTCCAAAACCAGTTTGACAACAAATACTCCAAATGACTGACAAATAGGGATACCGGTAAAACAGAGTGCAACTGGTAACATTTAGTACAACTCAATCAATCATGAACCTATCACTCAATAAGATTTCCTCTTAGCTCAATACTATAGTATCATTATATTCTCATGCATAAACAAGTAAACTTAACCATCAAATCTTCACAACAGTGAGTTCAATATGTTTTATAGACAGGCATAAAACATAGAACCTTCATGTGCTTAACAGGTAAAACAAAGCATCACAAGACAAAAGCATTTCACATGACACACATATTTTTTCACGTGGAAACCCAATTGGGAAAAACCACAGTGGGGATGAATACCCACAAGCTACTTTTTGAACTCTTTAGAAGTCCGCTTTGTTAGGAGCCTTGTCCGGTTAAGGACATTACAATAGGTTCTGGTAGGAACCGATCTTGTTAGGGATCACCTGATTAAGGGATACCCAGTTAAGGGTTAAACACAGTAGGGTCACCTTGTTAGAGGATTTCAAGAACTCAATAGCTGAAAGGATCTCCTAAGCTCTCTAGCTTCTCAGAACTCATTAGCCTTGAGTTACCCGGTTAAGGGATTTGAATCAAGTTGGTTAAGACCACCCGATTTAAGGGATTTTGAATCAAGCCAGTTAAGGCTACCTTGTTAGGGGATTTTACAACTGTTGAAGTGGTTAGCCATCAACAGGTATTACAATGATCTGTTAACAACACTCAATGCTAATGCAGATCCATTTAGGCTCCTCTTTTCCTTTTGCACATTCACTTTGCAAGTATCTCTTCTCTCCTTTGGTCTGGCAAGAATTACGTATCACTTCACTTGGATACACATTCACAAGTTTTGCCAACAACCTCAGAAAGAAACACAACATCAACCTTATAGGAAACATACAGGTCGGTAGCAAAAACCCTAAACCTGTTAGGTTAAGCAATTCAAGTGGTTCAATCCTGACCGTTGAATCATTCTGCATTAAATGCAACAATCTTGAATCGATCTCAAGACATTCTCCATCGTTCATTATCCACCGATTTCTTGGCGGCTGATAACTCATCACACATTATCATCGTTTGACAGACTTCGCACATTCCTGAGGTAGATAGGAATAGTCTTCTTCATGTAAGATCCTTCATGCGCACAGAGCTTACGTGGCAACATGATCTGTCCTCCATCATACTGTTAACTCATCACACAGAGATCACCAATTGAGTCACACAGACTTGAGGTACTCCAACCGGAAATCCTGAAGTGGAAGTTGCCTACCAACCGGTAGTCATACAATGCTTCCATGTGCCAGTTCCCATAACTACATACTGGTTCACCTTGAACAAATATGCCGCTTCACTTTCCTTGAATAAATATGCCGCTTCACTTTGGCATATAAACCGGTGCATACATATGCCGGTTCCTCTCTCTCTTCACCTATCACATGTGCTGGTTCACACCATGTCTCATATTGACATCAATGACAACATACAATATCATTATGTCTTCATGCCGGTTCACATAATGCCATGCCGGTTCACGTAATGCCATGCCGGTTCACATAATGCCAACAAATATTGCCATCAATGCCAAAGGGGGAGATTGTTGGCATTTGTGCAGAATATGTTGACATGATGATATTGTATGTTGTCATTGATGTCAATATGCTGAAGAGTGAACCAGTATATTGAAGTTTGCAACAGGCAAAGAGAAGCAGTATAATACCAAGAACCGGTATATGTGAGAACCGGTATAACTTTGTGAACTGGTATATGTGAAAAGGTGAAGCGGTATGTTTGTGTGAGGTAAACCGATATGATGGTATGAGAACCGGTATATGAAGGTTTTGCATGGATGAAGGTTTTGCATGACTACCGGTTGGTAGTCTCAACTTCAGGGTTTCTGGTTGAAGTGTTCCAAGCTTGTGTGATGAGTTAGCATTGTAATGAAGATCAGATCATGTTGCCACGTCAGCTTGAGCACGTGAAGGATCTTGCATGAAGGAGATCGATCCTATCTACCTCGGGAATGTGTGAAGTCTCTGTAAATGGTGGAGAACACGTGATGGGTTATCGCATCCATGAAGTGGTGAAGAACGAACGATGGAGAATGTCTTGAGATCTGTTCAAGACCATTGTAGTCAAATGCAATGTGATTAACGGTTAGGATTGAACCGACTGTATTGGTAAACCTAAATGTTTGGGGTTTAGGGGTTTTGCTGTCGATCTATCTGTTTCCTATAAGGTCAATGTTGTGTTTCATATTGAGGCTATTGGAAAATGGTGTGTGTGTATCTAAGTGCAGAGTTACGTGATTCTTACCAGACCAGATGAGATAAGAGGATTGATTCCTGCATAGTGTGTGTGTAGAAGGAAGGAACTTAAGCGGATCTGCATTAGGCAGTGAGTGCTATTATCAGATCATTGTAATACCTGTTGATCTTTAACCACTTCAACAATTGGAAAATCCCTTAACCAGGTAGCTTTAACCAACTTGCTATAAATCCATTAATAGGGTGACTCAAACTCATTGAGTTCTTGAAATCCTCTTACAAGGTAACCTCTAACAGGGTTTAACCCTTAACCGGGTATTTAGCCATCCCTTAACCGGGTGATCTCTAACAGGATCGGTTCCTAGAGAACCTGTTGTAACAGTCTCTAACCAGACTAGGCTCCTAACAGAGCGGACTTCTAAAGAGTTCAAAATCAGCTTGTGGGTATTCATCCCCACTGTTGTTTATCCCAGTCGGGTTTCCACATGAAAAATCTATGTCATGTGTAGTATTTATCATGTGATGATTTAAGTGATTTGTGTCTAAAGGTAAATCATGCTGAGCTAGCTGTTTTTATATTTCTGGTGATAGATTACCTATTTATGCATAAGGGTGAAATGGAAGTGTAGTATTAAGTTGAGTGGAAAGCTAAGTGATTAACCGGTTAAAGTTTTTCACAGTCATTGTTAGCTTTACCGGTTGCACTCTATTTCAGACCGATGTTATTGTCTGTCAGACATTTGCAGTGTTTGCAGTTAAACCGGTTCGGGAAAAGTTTTTGTGACTGTACTGATTCACCCCCCCTCTCAATACCGGTTTGGTACTTATTGTTCATCATTGAGTTATCAAAATAACAATCCCAGTCAATCGAGAAGTTGTTCCTTCATCAACATATGTTGATCCAGAATCCTTAAAACCTTCTACATCAAAGAAAGCAGAGATCAAAGAAAAGTTCAAGATTAAAGACATGGGATGTGGTAAATTTATCTTTCATGTTGATCAAATCCCACTATCTCCTAAGACATTCAGTCGAAAGGAACAATATATAAACAATTTGGAAGACCAAGGAATTGGGTGTGAACCACCTAGTGTTGTGGCTACTAAGTCTGAATGCAAATCTACTTTAGCGGTGCAAGCAACTCTTGATATCAATAGTCCTAAGAGTGGTTCCAACAAAGAATCTATTGAGCGTATTGCCAACCCTCTTGAGAACTCACATAGCTTTACTATTTCATCCATTCATTCCATTTCCACTCCACTTCCAGACTTGGATAAAAAAAGAATTAGAAAATCCCTTGCTCATTGGGGATCAAAAATCAAGCTTTGAAAAGAAAAATATAAAAGTCAAAAATAAAGAAAAGGCCTTTAGTCCAAATCAAATTCAAAAGCTATAGGACTCTGCAAAAATAAAGGTCAAGGATAAAAATCCTATGAAGAAAAAAGAGAAAGAGTTGATCTCCCCTAATATCAAAATAACTGGGGGCAAAATTTCTAAAATTTCAAGTAAAAAAGAACACTTATTGATCCTAAGTCTCCATCATGCTATCCTACTTTCACTTATTTTCGCAATCATAAGCCTTTATAACTCATCCACTTGTTCCACACATCCATTCCCTTCTAGTGATACATCAGGGACCTTTAATGGAGCTTACTCAAAGGAATTTGTTGTCAAGGATGCCCAAACTTCTTTAGGTGACACGTATATGGGCCTATGTAGTTCACACACTAGTAATTCTATCTCAGTTCCTTTATCAAGGAAGACAGTCACTTGAGCTACACATAATTTAGTCAAGGAACAATGTAGTTACGAACATAAGGTAAAGCCTCATACATTTGAGGTGGGTGACTTAGTTCTCAGATAAATTCCTAAAAATCAGCAAGATAGAGAGAAGAAGGGAAAATTCGAATCAAATTGGCTTGGTCCTTACATCATTACAGCAGCTTATGGATCCAGTGCATATCAGCTCTCAACCACAGATGTAGAGCCTTTGGAGGATCCTATCAACAATATGCACCTTCGTAGATTTTACACATAGCTCTTCAGAGTATCCTAATTCAAAAAAATAAATAAATAAAAAATACAAAAAAATAAAATAAAAAAATATCAAAAATACAAAAAAATCATAAACATAAAAAATCGTTACTTGGTGAAAACCTGACAAACACGCGCCTTGTGACACACACACAAAAAAAAAGCAGTAAAGAGAAATAAATTCGTCCAATGGTGAAAACCACTTTGGTGGTGCCCTGGGCAAGTACCATGGTGAAAACTAGATCACCGATGCCATGTGTAGAGACATTGCTCCTCCCTCCTTCAAGATTCTCTTTCATCCTTTCACTTTGTACACACTCACAACCTATTCATTCATAACAAACTTACCCATTCCCATTATGGCTTGTTATTGATCTACCCAAGATTGGTTAGCCATTCATAATAACATTCCTTTTCACACCTTTCCATCCATAATAAATCAGCTCGTAGATGTGGCTAAGGCCAATCCTATGTCTAGTGATGGGTGTGGAACTGAGAGCATCCCATGTTTTGAGGAGTATAGTTTCTTCCAATTTTCTTCAGTCTATCTGTGCACAATCCGCAATAAAGAAGCATTTGCATCGCCAATCCGCAATAAAGTTTTGTCTTCTCCGCAATAAAGTATTAATTTCAGATGAGACACAAGCAACAATGGACTTTCAACAAATCAAATCTTTCAACAGACTCAGACAACATTATGGTTCAGTACTATCTATCCTTTTGTGAAAGTAAACATTGTGACCACAATCAAATAAGACTTATACAAGTGACAAGAGACACTAAACTTGAGGACTACAGTGGATGTTGGTGTCGAGTCTTGGTTTTCTTTTTATTTTATCTTTCTGGTGACATGTCTTTTAGCTTTTCCAGGATGTCTCTGACTAGAGATTATATCTCCAGGATGTCTTTGAATAGAAAGGCGAGGATGGGTTATCGTCACCTATTTTTCTTTGCTGTCTGTGGATTGTCTCTTAATAATGCTTTTACTTGTCCAAGGATATGAGGACACTGAGAGTCTAGTGTGAACTGGGGCATTACTTGTTTTTAACTATCTGATCTCCATGCAAACAGGTACAATGACTTTCTGGGTCGAACATATGCCTTGATTGTCATAACCTATTTTGCCATAATAAAGCTCAATGATGATAACACACAAGAAGCTTTTTCACTTCTATATCTTCTATCTTCCATCTCCCTTTCTTTATTGACCTCCATCCTTCTTGAGTCCATGTAGCCTACTATCACATGACTGAGTATAATGACACGCAAAAAATATTTGCATTTCATGTAGTTGTACCTGTATTACCACATATTAGCATTTCATACATACATATAGATATCACAATTACATCACATCCTGCACACAACACATGTTAGCACATTCTACATTCTCATCATATTCATCTGCATTTCATACATTCACATTTGCATTTGCATAACATTTAAAACATAAAAGAACAAAAAATATTGCATTTCATCACATACACTTTAGCATCCATATCATTTGCATTCATATCATAAGCATCATATAGAAACATGCATCACATATAGAAGCACCACATAGGTAGACATGCATATAGTTGCTGCAAAGATGAATCATCTCATATATATATGTGTGTGTGTGTGTGTGTGTGTGTGTGTGTGTGTGTGTGTGTGTGTGTGTGATGATACAGTGATGTCAAAATACATATGGCTACAATCACCTGAAGGTGTCATCATACAAAAATGGTACAACATTTATACATAGGGAGCCCTCTAAGGCTACGATGAACTCCCTCCTTCAGAGCTAGCTAGCCTCGATGGAGTCTGAGACCTGGAAGGACCCACCTCAGGATCATCTCTCCTTCCCTCTATCTGGTGGTGGTGGAGGACCCATGACCCCACCGCTAGATGCCTTTCTCCTGTCTCTTCTTCCAGTGGTCGTCATCATCCGTGATGGTCTTTGGAAGCTCCTAGCCCGCTAATCTGGTGGCACCACTCCATAATATAGGTCTCTGCAGTAGGATATCTCCTCCCCTACCTGAAGAACATAGGCATATCCGGACCCTGTGTCCTCTGCTGCCTATCTTCCTGCCCTTAGTGTTGTCTCAGCCTCCATATAGCGCTAAATACCCTGATCCCTCTCCCGCTCAGTGTCCCTCAGCTGTCTCTTGAGCCTAGTTGTCTCCCTCTCCAGGGGTCATCTTCCTATCCCTGGTATATCTCCCTCAAGGATAGTAGCTCATCCTCCTCCTCTCCTCCTTCATGTCACCCTATCCGGATACAGAAACCCATAGATCACTCTTGCCAGCACTATCGGTAGTGTCAATCTTGTCGCTGTCATGGTATCCCAAGCCACATGTCCAGCCCTCATCTCCAGTCCTGGATCCTGAAACACTTGTCTCAGTGCATCACTGTCTCCCTCTCGATCATAAGGAACTAACTCCCCATCGATCGGTATCCACAGTATCCTATATACATCCTCCAAGGTGATTGTCATCTCACCCATCGACAAATGAAACATACATGTCTTTGAGTGCCATCTCTCAGCTAGTGCAGTTAGCAATCCCATGTTATCTCAAAACTCAGGCACATACATAATGTATTGCAATCCCATGGCCTCAACTGTTGCTCTATCCTTGAATGTCAACTCTGGTCGTAAACTCTGAGTCTAAGGGAATCTCTCCTGTGACTCTAGCATAGGTAGGTCCTCCTACAGTCAAGCAAATCAAGTGTGTCAATCCTAGTGGTACTCCCTGTTCATCAGAAAGTACTACTTTCTATCCTAGTAGCATTCTTTGTTCATCAGAAAGTGCTACTTTGATCCTATCCTAGGGCCTCTACTTGAGTGTATCCTCTTGAGTAGTTTCCTAATTGGCAACATATGTTCTATCACATAATTGTCAATCCCAGCCCTATCTGCTATTCTAGTCTTCCCTAGAGGACCTGCTTGAGTGTATCCTCTCAACAACTTATCCAATCGACAGCGTATATTCATCACAGAACTACTGATTTGGCCTTGAAGACATAAACATGCATTCATGACACAAACACATCTGGCACCAACGTAGACATGCCTTAATGTTTTTCCTCCCGCTTGACATTTTTCTAGACATAGCTAATGCGCATTTATTACCCTACCTAGCATGCATTTATGACAACAATTAATGCGGCAAAGTACAAGGAGGTTTTGTGGTACTCACTGGCTCTCTTGCATCTGTTGGCCTTTGAAATCGACAAGCGTGATCAAATCTATGCACCAAAGCCATCGCTGATGACTGCTGATTGCTCTCTGCACTCTGATCTCTTGGATGTGTGGATGACAATGAGGATGTTTTCCCCTCATAGTCTATCTTATAGACTACTCTATCCCTAGTCTCCCGAGTCAGTCTTCTTTATTCCATGACTCTGTCACTCTATCTTGTCAGTCATTTCTAGCCTTTCTTTCTTATAGAGAGATTGTCTACGATCTTTTCATATATTTTCATCCAATCTCTCGAAGGGGCATAACATTCCCATCTTGGGGCAACTTTGTATCAGTTCATCTTATCTTCTTTGAAACAACATGACAAGCTGCATTGTCTCAAAGAGGGGCAAAATGTAGACATCTAAAATTGTCCTGTCTATTTATTTATTTAATTATTTTAAGCCTAAGTCTTCTATTAATTAAATAAATCTTTATTTATTTAATTAATTCATTTATCCTCTTCTAGCCTTATTTCTCATTTAAATAAATACATTTATTTATTTAAATTATCCTTTTCTAAATTAAATAAATATCTTATTTATTTAATTATCCCATTTCCTCTATTAATTAAATAAATCTTTATTTATTTAATTAATTCATTATCCTTTTCTACCCATGACACATGTCATTCATCTCTTAATTCCTACACTACCTACCTTCTTATTATTTTCTTATTTCCTCTACCTACCCTCTAATCATAGCCGACCTACACCTCTCAATCTTTTCCCTTCATTTCTTGTAGTGTCTTCTATATAACAAGATTCTTCCTTCATTATCAACCCTAATCATTCTAATCATTCTATTCAATTCGACTACTAGCACTCCCAACTATTCAATCCTAATCATTCTATTCAGCCCCCGATGATTATTGCATTCGAACTTTCATATGCGATCAAGCCTACTTGCAAGCACATTTCCGTTCTTTGTTGAGCTCTTGTGCACACATACAATCTGAGAGCAAATATATCAAGCAAGATCAATGGAGATAGGAAGAATGGATATCCAAACCCTATTGGACTTGTGATGGTATAATCTTTGTGATTTCATTTGATTTGCATTGTCTTAGGTAATCTTCATATGTTATGGTGGATCTTTGTTGTTGTTAGGCTAGGGTTTTGTGGTTGAAATCTATTTAGTCTTTCAATATTGTTGTTTCCATTTTTACCATAAACACTCATCACACAATCAGTGAAACCGGTTGGAACACCGATTCCGGTTAAGAGTTAACCTCTTCCAACTCATAGACAGATTGTCCTCCATTTGCCTCTTTGATGATCTTCGCAGTATCTCCAAGCTGGTGTCATGTCATTCCTGCATATACTGGTTGTCTACATATACTGGTTAGACACCTTCAAAACCGATTGGACTTCTCTATACAAATGATACCGGTTTGCAAGACAAAGACTTAGGAGTAGTACCAAATTGTCTTAACTAAGATGACTATGACAATGTGAACATATGTGTGTGTATACGTGTGCCATCAATGACAACACATAAAGTCATCTATTATAAAAATCATCATCAAGCCAACACAAACTATGGGTAAAAGTAAAATAGTTGACATTATATGTGGCCAAATCCACCTTTAGGAAATGACTATTAGCATTGCCAATATCCTTAAATTAGGAATCTTTCTAGATCTGGAGAGGGAGATTAGGCAACTTGACTTAAAAACTGACATAATATTGAAAGAATCATTCATAAAGTTGAAAGAAGGAAACTACAATTTGAAAGAGAGGGGATGCTGCTCCCACATCCACAAACTACCATGCAACACCAGTTCCATGTCCTACAAAGTTTAAAAGCTCATGATAAAAACTCCTATCACAAGGAAACAACTTGAGTGCACCATTGATTGGAGGCCTCCAAGACTCTAGAATCCACTTATGCAAGTATAGGAGAGATAGATTGATTTTATTAAGTCTACAAACCATACTTCGATGATAATTGAATATTTTATTATTAATCATAGCCCTAACCACAAACCATGATGGGGAAGAATGTGAAGAAGAATGGGGCTGATATTTTCCATGTTGAGGAAGGTGAGAAGAATAAAAAGGATTCCCCAAAACAATCATGGCCACATAGGACCTCCTGAGATCTATCTCACTTGCACCAATGATCATCAAAACATGAATTGGAGGTACAATCTTGTCACTGAAGTGTTTGTTTGAGACAAACATAGGAGAGCCCATGAATCAAGCATTATTAGGTGTAGGATCTAGAATATGAGTAGAATAACTAACATTAGGTGAAGTGATGGTACTTGTGCAACATGTAACCTTTAATGGAGAAAACATCAAAAATTAAAATGGTAGGGTTTTAGAGGTAGGTGAGAGAGACATTCAAGTTAGTTGCCAAGTAAAAGACATTTGAGATCTACATGAAAAATGTTATCAAATAGTCAAGATATATCTAGGTTTCACAAATGGAATATTCTAAAATAACATATATTAAAATGTATTTGTTACACTTATCAAGCCATGAGCAATAATAAAACACGTGCTCTGATGAACCATTCTTACTAAATCAACAAGAAAAGTAAACACTCAAGTTTTGTATTGATAAATCAAACCTAAAACAAATTGCACATGTTAGGTGTAAGATCAACAAACTGATCATTGAGTGCACATAACATGTTCTCTAATCAACAAAATAATACAATAATATTCCCAACTCATCAAATCATCATATAGAAATGGAAACCAATTCAAGATGTGCAACCTCCAAAATCAAAAAAAAAAGAAAAGAAAGAAAGAAAAGAAAGAAAGAAAGAAGAAAAAAAATAGAAAGAAGAAAAAAAAAAAGAAGAAGAAAGAAAAGAAAAGAAAAAAAGCCACTTTGAAGGGGCAATCACCCTAGCACAAATGATTAATACATTAAACATATCCAATCCTTGATAGTCCAACTTGTATAATAGAAGGAGAATTACATCATAAATCAATGAATGTGAGATAAAAGGAAGAACAAAAGTAAGGAAAATAAGTGAGATATAGAGAGAATAATAATAAAATATATGGTAGTGGGTATAGGAAATGATATTTCTTGGTTGAATTAAGATATTTTTAGCTATATTTTGCCATCTCATAAGTTGCGGGGAAGGTATTCCTTGTAAAATGTATTATTATTATAGATAAAAATCTCTTCAATAATAAAAGAAAGTCATACCTTCCAATGGACAAACTTTTAACACTATTATCTCCCATGTGTTTCAACTTTTGGTGCTGAAATATGAGACAAAATCAATATGTAGTCTTTTAATAGTAATTAACTATTCTAGTAGAGACAAATGATCTCCTTTTTGGTTGATTTATTCCCTAGATCATCCAGGTTGAAATTAAAGTAAGAGCAAAAAAAAATTGAACTAGTCAAAAATTGTCCTTTTGAATGATTCCACAAGTAATTTGATGGCTACATTTGTGGAAACAAAATAATTTTCATCACAAATATTGACTATAAATTATCAATAAAATTAGAACATCACTAGTGATATAAGTAAGATAATTCATAGAAAAAGGTGGGATTTTAAACTAAAAAAAGAGGGAGAATTCAAAGCAGACATTTGTATACCATTATATTATTGCAAATTCAATGAGCTACCTACATCTTAGGTGACAAAGGGGTTAAATCTCGAAAGTTCCATGCTCATCACAATTTGAAGTGTTTGTTGAGGTGGTTGAGAAGGGATTCTATGAGTTGAATTTTTTCGTGATCCTCTCCTAGGTGACAAAGGGGTCAAATCTTGAAAGTTCCATGCTCATCACAATTTGAAGTGTTTGTTGAGGTGGTTGAGAAGGGATTCTATGAGTTGAATTTTTTCATGATCCTCTCCTTGAAAAAATTAAATCCTATTCATTAAGCTATGAAAAATTATTATTTGATGATAATAATTGACTAATGAAAAACATTTTATTAAATTAATAACAAATTAATTTAATTACTAGATAGTGATAATTATAATAAAACTAATAATTAAATATTAAATAATTTTTTCACATAAAATTAATTAAATTTTTTTAATTAAAGTAAATAAATAAAGATAACATATAAATTAATAGTTAAGTGATAATTATTTTAATAGCTAAATGATAGTTAAACTAATATTACTCTCAAGTTAAGATGAAGATTTTATATGAAAACAATAAGTATTCTTCTTGATCTACTTATTAGATCAAGTTAGTAAAGATCTTACATGAGAAAATAATTTATTTTATTTACATAGTATTATCTGTAACTAGTTAGCGAGTTTGAATGAGGAAGATAACTCCTCCTTGATAATAAATAAATAATACTTGTTTTTCACTATTGAGTTGTAAAATGATGAAAATAGTGTCTTTATCCTATAAATGCAAAATAAGAACCATTTCCAAACTCTTTCATTGGGGAACAACCAATTAGGCTCAACTTCAAGTCCATAAGAGAGTTGAGGACTATGACCATTTTTTCCCTTTTATTGTGATTGGATATGATGAAATGTAATTGAATTGAAGATGCAAGAACTAGGTAAAATACTAGGAAATTGACAAGATTCAACATAAACAGGTAGAAACAGGATTTGAATCTAACACAAAGTATAGATCTAGAAATGAGATGCATAAAGAAACTCGTCACTAAAATCTAGAGTTGAAATTGTTAGTCAAGTGTGCTAGGTGTCATAGACCTAGAGGTGCTTCTGTCAACTAAAACTTCAATTTTTGGACCAGGATGCTCTATAGACCAATCTCTCAAAAAATCAGCCAAAAAGTGTTAGTCACATTTGCAAATCAGCATAGACCAGGGGTTTTTACCAGTTCAAATTCTAGAACTATTCGTCTCAGTATGGTCTTTACAAATTTGCAACTTTTGGCTATTAGATCTGTAACCTGCACACAAAAAAGAGGGGAAATGTTGTGCTATATAGGAGTTTACCTAAGTCAAACCCCACCTAGGAATTAATCTCCACCACAACAATGATTGATTAAAAAATAGAGCTTACTAAGGCTAAATCAGAAATGAATCACTGAATTGAAATGATTATACCTTTGGATTAGTGATGCAATGCTCTTTAGATAAGTCCTCCAAGTGTTGATGCAATAACATGAATAAATCATAACATAATCACTCATGAAATCGGACTTGAATATAACTTGTTGCAACTTGATTCTCATTATACATAGATCATATGCTCTTGAATGAGTGAATTAGGACTTGGAATGAAAATTTTAGATTTTGAAAGATGATCAAATTTAGAGATGATACCTTTATATAGGGTTCTTAAGGTATTTTCACTTTTAGGTCGACTTCAATAGTCATATCAAAATATTAGTATCAAATCACATATGGTGGGAAATGGCACTTCAACATGTTCATATTTGTCCCCCTTTTAGAGAGACTAAGGTGCTAGGTGCCATAGTGCATTAGGAATAGGGTGCTAGGTGCTATAGTCTAGCCAAAAATGGACAAAAGAGAGGTGATTGGAGAGTGCACATGCTCAAAACATTGGATCAAGCACCTCATGAGCATACAAAGACAATTTGGACGAGATAATGCCAAAACAGGCAAAAAATGACCCAAAGTGAGGCACACTAAAACATGAGCTCAAAAAGGAGTGTGAAATTGTAAAGGGTTACAATTTATGACACTACAAGTTATTTTTAAGTCAATATAGAGAAAATAAACATCATGTATACTATCTACCTCACCTTATCTACACCTTCCATACCATATCCCTCACCCTAAACCTCATCCTATCTCCTTCCATCCTATCCAAATTCAACCCCCTTCCCTTGTTTGATCTTGACTAAGAATAGGGGCAAAATATTCATACATGCTTTGGGCAATGCAAAATTTACTTCCTCTACTATACCTATCTTTCATCCCATACATATTTTTCCACCATATTTCATCCTTAATTACAATACCTCTAGTGTGTTGCATCTTTTCCTTTGCAACATATTCCTTGAAGACCCTTCCTTATATAGTCTTATCTTCTCTTACCATCCATCAAAATCAATCCCTCTATTCCTCCATCCTTTTACCATTCATTGGTTTTCCCTTATCATTGGTTGTCATCCATTCCTCTATCTTAATCATCATATCCTCCATGCAATATTATCCAACCTAATCCATTTATCTTCCCTCCATCTATCCAACAAAAAACCACTAAGCAATCTATGCAATGCAACTAATCCTCATCTATGCAATCTAGTGTTGCAATATAGCCCATCATCCTAAAGCATCTATCGGGTTTCATCCAAATTAGTCAATAATTTATTGTTCCACTTGAATCAAATTATCATCATAGGGATGCATCATTCCCAATCCGTGTGTTGTTCTTGTTGTTAACAATACAATTATTGGGGTACACATTGTTGTTATCGCTAAATTTTCTATCCTCATCCTCATAAATCATCTAGCAATCATCAATTAATCAATTGGTTCCCAACTTGACTTAGAGCATAGTCTTGTTTGTATTTTGGTTTGCTATGCATGATTTCTTGTTGCTTGTGTGCTTTATCATTGTTTGCATCTATCATGATATTTTTATCATATTTCCACAAGGGCATCACGGTATTCCATATCATGATGTTATAAAGTATATATTTGCATTTGACCTTTTGATCACATACTTGACACATTGTCATCCTGGTTCCTTATACCTTGGTGCATAAAATTAAGTAATTTTTAAAATCTTGGTTGCTAATAACACTACAACATGACAATCATCCATCTTCTATCTCCATCCATATGTTCACCATCCCTATCTTCTCCCATGTCTTTTTATCCTTCTTCATCTAACCTTTCCACCCATTTTGAGAGCATACTTATGATCTTTGAACATTCCTATCCTATTGAGAGGGCATACCTAACTCCCATCCTTTTAGTGATGGGGCATCATGGCCCTAGTACTCTTCCTTTCCTACCCAATATGTTTTATTCTTCTTTGATACAATGAACTTCTCATAATTGTGATGTCATACCAAAGGGGCAAAATGTAGATGCTTAAATATATCCATATCTAATCTCACTCGAATTTACCCTATTCCAACCATTTATTAAATATATATTTATTAGTTATTTAATTAATTTACCCATCACCTTTATCCCATCTAGTTCTAAACCATTACTTAAATAGATATTTATCATTTATTCAATTATATTATCCTTCAACTCTATCCCCCACTTTAATTTAAAAAAAAAATAGAAGATCATTCACTACTCACATTTGGTTGTGGCAACAAGTATAAAATTAGTTAGATATTGAGGGATATTTGCTAATAAAGAGTTATGGACACTTTCTATAAAATAACATGAGATAATTATAGATGCATTGTAAAAAAGAGAGGATGCAGATGCTACAATGGAATAGATAAAAAAAGGCAAGTAGATAGTTTTAAAATATTTAATTCGTAGTTAATATCTAGTTAATTGATTTATTGTCACTCCCTAATTTTTTTAGAAGTTATTTATGGACACTTTATATTGAATACATCCTCTTACCTACCCTTAAGCCATATCCTAATTATAGAACCAATTTTCTCACATTACACGTACTTTGAGCCAAGGATCTTGTATCTCCCTTTAAATCATTCTCTTAAGACCCTTTACCTATCCTTTCTATGGAAGACATCCTCTTGCCTACCCTTAAGTCATCTCCTAATTATAGAACTAGTTTTTTCACATTACACATACTTTGAGTCAAGAGTCTTGTATCTTCCCTTAAGCCATCCCCCTAGGCTCTTGTATCTCCCACTTATAGATAATTACAAAGTTATGGACATTTTCTATGGAAGAAATCCTCTTACCTCCTATAGCATCCTCAAATTTCACCCTCATACAATTTTGACCACATTGGGTCCCTACCTTAGTGTTTGCGCCCCTAGGCTTGACTGGAAACTGATTTTGCTCATATCACTCAAGAATGACTACATTTTTGAATTTTGCATCAACTGGGCACCTTGTCCTAGCCCCAAAATGGGGTAAGACTAGAGAGTGACACCCTAATCCTAATTAGGACCAGGGCTCCATGCTCTAGTCCTCCCTATTTTGGGCCCCTTTCAAACCCTCTTCCCTATTTAAAAAATGAGCATGATTCCTAGCTCTGTGTCGGCTCATGTTGGAAAATTAATCAGTTTTTCAATGGGCAAGTATAAAAGGGGGCTTTCCCCTCTCATTTTGATATACATAAAGAAGAATACTCACATGATATCAAGCATTCAAGCAATTGAGAAAGTAATCATTCTTCCTTCAAGCCTTGGAGCAACGAAAAAGTCAAGATTCAAGCATTGAAGTGGATATTTACATCCAATTTTTTCAAAGACTTAATGAAACCCTAATCCCATGTGGAGACAAACAAAACTTCACATAGAGGTATACCATTTGGTTTTCAATCATTATTCAACATCTCCCTCAAAAGGAGAATATTCAATTTTAACAATTCAATGATCTTTTATCTCTATTTCAAGGTTAGTTCCAAAATCGGGGTTTGACTTAGGCAAGCCCCTATTACCAACGCATTTCCCTTTCTGTCTATGTGCAAGAAACAAGTACAGAGCTATGATATTTAGAATAGGCATTATTTGTAGAGACGAATCAACCCTTTTTGGTGTGTGAAAAGTTAAGAGGACCAGAGCGACGATCACTCTGGTCTCAATATTTTTGGACCTTTTTCAGGGATCAGATCTGAATCTGCATATACTTCTCAAATATAGGTGCGTGCCTCAATTTGACAACTGTAGCTCACTGTTTCCACATTTTTACCTTCATTTTCAACACTTTTTCCTAATTTCAGCATTTCAACTCACAAAAGAGGCCAAATCACCCCATTCCCTTGAATCTAATCAGTATTTTCAATCCTTATCATTACTGGTTTGTGACTAAATCTATTGGATTCACCCCTTTTGAATGTAATGGTAAATTAGCGGGTTTCATCCCTCTCATGGTGGAAACCCTAATTTTTCATCCATTACACCTTCCCTTAATCTATCTCATAATTATAGAATTATTTTTCTCACATTACACATACTTTGAGTCAAGGCTATGGTATCCCCCCTTAACCCATTCTGTTAGGTCCCTTTAAGTCATCCTCTTAGCTTCCCTTAAGATAGATCCACTTACCTACCCTTAAGCCATCTAATTACATAAATAATATTGTCACATTAAAAATTCTTTGAGTCAATTCTCACCTATCTCCCCTTAAGCCATCCTCATAGGACCCCTTAAGTCATCCTCTTAGCTCCCATTGAGCCATAATCTTACCTGCCCTTAAACCATCTCCTAATTGTATTACTAATTTTATCACATGACACATACTTTGAGCCAAGATTATTGTTTCTCCCCTTAATTCATTATATTAGGACCCCTTAAGTCATCCTCTCAACTCTCCTTAATCTATCATCTTACCTACCCTTAAACCATCTCCAAATTATATCACTATTTTTATCATATGACACATACTTTGAGTCAAGTCTCTTATTTCTTCCCTTAAGCCATCCTCTTAGGACCCCTTAAGTCATCCTCATAGCTCCCCTTAATACATACTCTTACCTACCCTAAATCCATCTCCTAATTATAGAACTAATTTGATCACATGACACATACTTTGAGTCAAGGCTTTTGTATCTTCTCTTAAGACATCATTTTGTGTACCCTCAAGCCATCTCCTAATTATAGAGATACTTTTCTCACATGACACATAATTTGAGTCAACGATCTTGTATCTACTCTTAAGAAATCCTCTTGCCCACCCTTAAGCCATTTCCTGATTATAGAACTAATTTTCTCACATAACACATCCTTTATGTTGCCTTAAGTAATCTCCTAATTATAGCTAATCATAAATTTGTTTTAGGTCTCCCACAACTAGATGACATTGGCGACCAATACTTGTGTATTCAACTTGTGACAAAATAGTAGATGATTTCCCCGTGGTAAGTGTCACTTGAATGTAACACATTTCTAAGATATGATTTTATTAGTTTATTTATTATAATTTTATTTCATGACTTGGAGTTATGATGTGTTTTATATAGTTAATTTACTTATATTCATTATTTTTTTAGGTCCCCTACAAGAAAATCCACCATGATTGTCACTACAAGTTTTTATCATACAAATATTATATGATTTTGTATTCTTAAACTAAAAGTGGAGCCAAATTAGCTAATTGTATATACATATGCTTATGTTTAATGTTATATTTGTATTGCATCAATTTTAAATAACGTCTTCAATATATTCTTTCATTCTTATTTAACCTTCTATATTAGTCCTTTAAATCTAGAAAATTGTATGTTTGGGATTGTAGGTGCTCAAAATTGTTATAAAAACATGGTTGTATATTTGTTGATAAGAAGTACAAAACTCTTATCCTAGTACCAACAAAGTTAGGATGGTTCAAAAGCATGTGAATTGTTGGAGGTAATTGAAATAAAACAAAAATACCTTAGTGAGGTCACAAATCCTTGCATAATTAATGTGCTGGGGCTTACAACCATGCTAAGGGGATTTATGCCATTTATCTATATTTTATCATATTGACCTCAAGCTAGGCTGATGTCCCTATTGGGGTTCAAGTCATTGATCCTATCCATCATATTGATTCTAGCCTATATAATCCAATTCTTATGCATGACACATTGGGATACTTATTATATTCTTCATAGGTGTTCTCCTTCATAGATGTAGATATCACCATTATCTTGAAAATACATATCTAACAATACCAAAACTATGTGCATGTTCACACTCAAGGATGCACATAAGTGACCCTTTACTATAAATTTACAAATGTTTTTATTCATTGAAGGATACGTGACCATTATTTTATCCATGATAGAAGCAATCATATTATCTTTGATTCTATCACTAGTCCATTACCAAGCTTCTTATGGTTTATACTTATAGATGTAGGATTCCTATAATTTTATGCTTGGATGATTATATGTGCTTACATGCTTATAATTAAATTTATTGATTGATATATGTAATACTATGAGTATCATATGTCTTGACAAATACTATTTTAAATATATTGTTATTCTTTTATTTATCATTGATTTAATTACTAATTTATACTTATACAATCAATTAGTCATATAGGTGCTTGATGAATTTACCTAATTTGTTTTATATGTCATAATAAATTTATTCTATTATAATTTAAAATATTTATCTAATGTAATTCCATTAGAATTTAAATTTAAATCACCACAATTAATTAATTAGAAAGGAAATCAAACTTGAAAGTTTTGATAATTGTTGAGAATCAAGATCAAGAAAGCTTGCAATATGAACTTCTTATGTGATTATAAATCTGAAATATGATAACCAAATATAAATTATGAAAGTGATTGCAACTTTCTTCAACAATATAAAATCAACATACCAAAAGAGACACCATATTTACATGGAGAAACTCTTTTGAGAAAAAAAACTCCAGTAGATAAAGAGGGCAATTATATTATTACCGCTCAAAAGAGATAATGCTACAATGATACAATCACTACACTTCTCCTCCTAAACTTACAATCGCTTGAAAGCCTTCAAGAAAAATATGATAAAAGAACTATGCCATGATTGCAATCTAAATTTAAGAATTTTTCTACCAATAATTTTTTAGATTGAAACAGATACTTTAAGATAAGTTCACTAAATTGCATAAACACTTAATAATGAAATAAAATCCATGAAATACTACAATATAAAGCCCGTGAAATACTAAAATATAGACCATGAAATATTGAATAAAGTGCATGCAAACAAATAATATTGAACTAAAGTCCATTAAATGTGTGCTGAAACATCTTCAATCATATTAGTTAGATTATAAAAAAATATAGATCTAAGTTATATCATCGGTAAAATCAAGACTCATCTTCAATCCAAACTACATGAACTTGTCTCATAGAGTACACGAGTAACCTAAAATAAAATTAAAAAAAAAACTATATGTGCACATGTTTGATTTAAATTTAATTCAATTCATTTTAATTTATTAATCATGAAATTTTGAATTATAAATCTAGACTAGAGAAATGCATAAATTATTGTATGAAGCTACTCATCTCCTCCCATAATATGTTGTTTAGGTGGTATATGTATTGGATTAGGACCAAAAGACTTAGTTGCTAATTCTTACAGGGTAAAGTAAGGCACATATAAATTAGGTTAAAAATATATTTACCAAATCATACTTGACCATATAAAAGACATACAAATTGCATAGAAAATTTACTAAAGTTTATAACTTGAAATGATGTGTATGACTCATGAAATAGTCTCTGATCAATAGCCTAACCAATACCTATCCTAATAGTGGTATTAACCTGTATACATATAATTATATAAATTCAATTTAATGATTTAAAAATTTTAAAATATAATATAAAGATAACGAATTCAAAGTATAAATGTAGTCTATTTTTATTTGAAAATATATACAAGGGATGGCTCATGCATAACAACTGATGAATGCGAAATCACCAAACCCTTTGGTTTGTCAGACATGGAATTCATATAACCTCCCTACAACAACAAAAATATTTCACAAGTATAGTTGAATTAAATTACAAGTAAATTAAATTATATCTAGGATTTTTTCAACATGAACTTTAAATTAGAACTAGATGTACATATGGTTGTAGAGTCAATATATTGGTTTATCCCATGAGGTGAGTTGAATTGTGTAAGTTCGATGCAAAATAGACTTGATCAAATGTTGATGATGTCATGGAGCCACTCATTTGCACCAAACAAATAAAATAAAAATATATAATTCATGTTATTAAATATGAATTATTTTGATATGTACATTAAACAAACTTAAATATGACATGTAACTATGTAGGACAATCATCAAAACATAACAAATCCATATATGTTGTGATATCAGATGATGTAGGTGCATCTAAAGTGGATGTAGAAGTGGGGCCATAACATAATTGATTACAATTCTGACATAAATGTGGCATCAACATGTGTGAGATACTAGGATTAGTTGCACCATCTCCTCCATGTCCTCTACTATTGACTTCATCTACCATGTGGGTAGCTTGTTTAATGATATTTCTCGAGAGCGCACTCAATGCTCCTAATGTTGAAACCACTGCTCGATGTTGAATAGGTGCAGGAATATCAAGAGGAGGATCAATGATGGGTGGAAGAGGCATGGGTAAATTTGGATCAACACGTGCCCCTATTGTGGCATGCCACCACCAACTCTCATGTCAAAATAATTGGGTTTTAAATCCAATTTAATCTCTACCCATAATCTTATCAAAAAATATAATGTAACCTCACAATTAGTGTGTGGTGAATGGTCAAATACCATTGCCCATCACTCCCAAAAATATGTATAATTTGAGGATGCCTACACCAACTAATTGTTTTATTTTATTTTTGTTGTTGTTGGCAATATGGGTTGATTAGTGGTAGTGTAAATGCAAAATACAACTATAGTAAGTTTGGTAATATGACTACCATGGATCTCTTTATATGAGAGTCAATCTGCATATAACTTCATCCTCTCCTTCCTGCAATGCGACATCTATCTAGTTCTGCAACAATGGATCTAACAGAATCAACAACATTTTGCATTGAAGATAAAAATCATGATAAATGGGGGGTGATTTATGACCCATTTTAGATCAAAATAATTTTCTCTTGAATTATTTAAATATTTTTGTTTATGCTTTCTTGGAAGTAAGCATCATCAAATGAAGGGGGTGGGGGGTTTTGAGGTGGAGAGGTTGGAGATGGGGGGATTTTATGGTGGCTTAGGTTGGTTAATCTATAAAATGACATCTATTAAAAAATCATCTTGTGGAGGTATTGGATCCTTTATATGACCTACATGTTAACAATTACAAGAAGAATGTATTACCATATGAATATTGCAAGAAATATTAGATGGTAAAGGAAATATAGAATAAATAGTTTGAAAATGATGAATTAATCAACATTATAGTTAGCACTAATTTTTCTTTATTCAACATTGGAAAAAACCTCTTCATAAATTTATAATCACAACAAAATTTATTTAGTTTTTATACTTTAGTTACTATAATGGGGGAGGTAGGCTCAAAAATTATTACACCTTATATGATAAAATTTTAGATCATGATTTCTTTAGATATAATAAAGTCAACCCAGTAGAAAGTACCAAGGATACCAAAATTTATTGTTTTGTAATTGTAAGGATATATTTTTAGTTCTATACATCTTTTAAACATTATGCTTGAATAAATTATACATGATGATTAATTAGTTCATATACTATTGAATCATCTAATTAAACTTCCAAGAAATCATAAATTAAAAATATCTAAGAATATATATCACAATCATGTACACAATATAAAAGGGGTTGATATAAGATTTCTACAACTATGATGAAGTTAATGAGAACCATATACATACACCTTCATGGTTTTAAAGAATAAACTATAATGTTTGATTTAGTATATATTAGTGGACCAAACGTGTTGATGATATTTATGATAGGGAAAATCATGTGTTTTCTCATCGTAACAATTTTATAATTTTTTTAAAATACAAATATCTCTCTCTATGTGTGTGTGCATATACACAACCACCCACACACACACACACACACACACACACATATATATATACACATATACACATGTTCATGTACTATATATATAATACATGAAAATATTATTAATTTTGTGACACATTCACATATGAATATACATGTGTTAAATCATCCTCCTGTATAGTTCTTAGAAATGAATTGTGTTACAACTCTACTTAACCTTTAACTATTTAATTTTGTGATGAGGACAACTCTGAAAAAAACTATCATCATCCACTATATGTTTAGAGTACACTATCTGTGGTCATTCATGAAAGGGTCTCCCTATTGAGCCATCAAACAACATTTACACAAAATAACTTTTATATAATCATCATTTGCAATAGGATGGATATGCACATTTAGTTATACTATTAAAGATGAGAAATATTTAATTGTAGACACCTAAATCTGCACACTTAATTAAATGAATTTTATTTATTTAATTATCATTTATCCACCTATTAATTAAACTAAGGTCTGATTAATATCCCTTTTTTCTATCTAGCCATTAATCAAATTCAAACATTTTATTAATTCTCCTTTCTTCCATTAATTGAATAAATTTTATTTATTTGATTAAATTCTCTCTCCCCCATTTAATTAAATTCATCTTCTTGAAAATAAATAAATCAAATTTATTTATAACCCCCCCCACTTGCACTTTCCTAAAAATGCAAGTTGCATCCATTTTTAGTTGAAAAAAACATTTTATTTTAATTAAAATCTTAATATCTCCTAAATTCATGACTAAACCTCTTCTAGATCCTTCTAGATTAATTTAATTAGCCTAATCCCCCCCTTAAGCATTTGCACAATCCTTAAGAGAATCCACTTCTCAAAAATCCCTCAAAGTCTTTGAAATGCATTAAAAGCTTTATGTCTTCAACAAATTAACCTTCAAAGTCTTCCTAATCATTCACGGTTAATCCAACCTCAAACCATGGTTAGAGACTTTCTCTCTAGCTTAACCCTCATCTAACCCATGGGTCTCATCAAGCACTCATTGCTTTGACCACAGTTATCCTATCAATCATTTCACAAGAGTTTACCCTTTGGGTAAAAGCTTTATCCACTTGTTAACCCTAACTACACCCTCCTACGGTGACCCTCATGTCTTCTCAAGCATTTAATGCCTCTTACATCCCCTTTCAAGCCACCTCTTGTTGACAATTGTCACCATTTCATTGGTGAAAATTGTAAACATGAATTGAATAGCTTTGAATCCTATCCCTTGTTAATAGTTATCAATCTTAACCATCCATTTCCCTATTTCTTCTATAATTAGGACTTAGTTCCTTCATTATCAATATCCAAGTCTTCATGCATCTAATTTATAGTCTCATTTCATCAAACATTTTTAGCCTCTCTTTGATAATAGTAATTAGACTATTTAGTAGCATCATAGCCTATATTTATCATGTTTTTCATATCATGTTAGTAATATATCATGTTAGTTTCATTTCCATGCTAGCTTAATACCATCTTAATTGTTGGCATTTGGAATTATAACAGACAAGGAGAGATTGTTGGCATTTCAATAAGGATATTGAGAAGGTTGTTGATGATTATGGATATAACCGATTAAGGATGTTTTACTGTCTTAATATTATTATTTTGTCATTGATGTCAAGAAATTGATTTTCTAATTCAGTATGATGTTGCCATATCTTGAGAAGTATGATTTGATGAGTATAAAGATGTCGGTAAAAGACATAGAAAGAATATGATGAATAAGGGGAGGAATAAGTTATTCAATGGGCAACTATTACTGAGTTAGACAATGATGAGAACATGATGTTTAGATTGTTTTGATATCATACATATGTTATTGATTGTAAGGTTAATACTATACTATGTTACCGAGCAAAGAACCTAGTCGGTAAACCCTAAGGAACCTAGTCGGTAAACCCTAAGGTTATCGCTATCGGTTAATGAAGGCAGAATGTCTACCAAGTGAAGTTTAGTATTTACTGAGTTGCAACTGAGTAATAACAGAATGCATTAAATGATTACATGCATTATTTAATGAAGGAAGCTGATGAACTGGCTATGATTAAATGATTGGTATGCCGTGAATGAAGTTTGTTAAAGAATCTATGGCAAAGGAAAATCGGTAGGAAGATCTATAGCTCAGATTGAACCGCAATACCCTAGCACAAGTTCCAAGAAATGTATGCAAGTTCCAAAGCGGGGTAAAACATTTTCAGATCGAAGGATACATTGAACCTGGTCAAAGTTTGAAGATCTGATGGCTATGATTGATCATGGAAAATGTGATCAAGGAGATTAAGCGGTTAGCTATTGTTTATAAATAAGGAACTGTTGATAAACAATGAATGTGGGCAAGTGTATGCACAGGGATGCTACATAGTGATTACCGAGCACAAAATCTTGAAGACCTATTTTGAATAACAGAGTATAGAGACCAACAGATGGACAAGATTAGTTCTATGTCTATATTGTATTGAGCAAATAAGAATCCGCTTTAGCATTTTAGATGTGAAGTTGCAGATAGATTTTTATTATTGTTATTTTGTGAAGTGACAGAAAATCTCTTAACCGAGTGGACTTAACAGTCTTATTTGTAAAACCCTCTAGCAAGGTGACATTCTAATTGAGTGTTTGAAATCCTTTAACAAGGTCACTTCTAACAAGGTGAAGATCCTAACAGATATGAGGGAAATCCCTTAATCGGGTCACATCTAGCAATGTGTTTGTAATCTTTAACAGGATTTGCTTTTAACCGAGCATACTCTAGAAGAGTATATTACTTAGTTGGTCCAAAATCCCACAGTGGTTTTTCCCTATTTGGGTTTCCACGTTAAATCTGGTGTTATGAGCGTTATGATGTTTATATGCTTTTTAGTTTGCATGTTTAGCAATTTTGGTTATATTACTGAAGTATATGTTACCGAGGTTGAATCTATTGTTTTTATGGAATATTAAGTTTGTATGATTCACCCCCCCCCCCTCTCATCTTATTAGCTTGGCATCTGTACTTATCTTTAAGTATCAGAACTATCAATTGGTATCAGAGCTTTGGACTCTAGAAGAAAAAGTTTAAAGGTACTTGAGGAAAAGATCCAAAGATGTATAAGAGGGATGAACCGAAGCTGAACAAGTCAAGTTTCTCTACATGGCAGAAAAGGATGAAGCTGCACCTATCAGGAGTTGGAGAATATGCTGTATATTATCTGGAGAATGATTTCATCACATCGAGCACCTATCCATTGACAATGGAAGAGATAAAGGCAAAGCAAGAACATATCCAAGCAATGATTGAAATAACATCTGCAAGAACATATCCAAGCAATGATAGTCTAAGAGGACAACTTGAGTCTATGAGGATGAATGAAGGTGAGAACATAACCCAGTACAGTACAAGACTAAAGGAGATTGTCAATCAAATCAAAGGAGCAGGTGGAACTATTGAAGAAAAGGATATAACAAGTAAGTTGTTAAGAACCCTTCTACCAGCTTATGCAATCCGAGTCTCTGCAATCAATGAATTAAGGTTTGTACCTAATATGCCAGTTTCTTTAGATGCTACTATTGGTAAGATACATGCATTTGAGTTAAGTAACTTTGATAACAGTGGGTCATCGGTAAATAAAGTTGAATCTGCATTTAGTTCTTTTCATCTTAATGAATCTAATGATTACAATGAAAGAAAGTATAAGTACTCTGAAGGAGATCATAGTGGAGCAAGTGAAAGATTTCACAAGAACATGGAGGAAGTACACAAACTATAAGAGGAAATCAGAAAGAAAAAAGAGTTTGAAGCACTTTAAGCCAGAAGGTTACCGAGAGGCAAAGGTAAGTATAAAGGAAAACTACCTTTGAAATGTTTCAATTGTGATAAGAGAGGACATATGGCTTCTAACTGTCCTGACAAAGATTCTACTGAAAAGAGAGATTACCGAGATGATAGACAGAAAGATAATCATTACAGAGGACACCGAGACTTCAAAAGAAGAGATAGAAAGTCATGCTTAATAGCCGATGAGGAATCCAATGATGATAAATCAGATGAAACTGATACAAAGGAAGTAGTTTATGTGGCTATCAAAGATGGATCAGATGAAGAAAGGTATGAAGAAAAAGACCTAATATCTCACATAAATACTAATGATTCTTGGATCATAAATAGTGGATGCTCACATCACATGACAGGTGATAAACACAAGTTTGTTATGTTAGAAGACTATGATGGAGGCTATGTAAGATTTGGTAATGATGCACCATATCCAGTAAAAGGTAAAGGATCTATAACACTTCTTGACAATGCAAGATGAAATGATGTTTATTGGGTTGAAGGTTTGAAATACAATTTGTTGAGTGTAGCATAGCTAAACAATACAGGATACCGAATAGAATTTCAGAGAGGAATTGTCAAAGTTCATGACAAGCATGGAAAGGTAGCTGCTACCAGGACACAAACAAAAGGTAACACATTTCACCTTGACTCAACTTGGAATAAATGTTTGTATGCAAAGATAGATGATACCTGGTTATGGCATAAAAGGTTTTGTCATGTAAATTTTGATAATCTGATCAAAATAAGCAAGAAGCACGGAGTAAGAGGTCTATCGAGTCTTGAAAAACCTAAGAATTCTATGTGCCGAGGATGCCAGATGGGTAAAATGACAATATCAAGCTTTACAAGTAAGTCTTACACTTCTAAGGGAATTTTAGATCTTGTGCACACTGATCTTTGTGGTCCTATGAAAGTTCAAAGTTATTATGGTGATAAATATTTCATATTATTTGTGGATGATTACTCAAGGATGATGTCAGTTATGTTTTTAAAAGAAAAATCAGAAGCTTTTCAAATGTTTAAATGGTACAAGGCAAGAGTTGAAAATGAAATAACAAGACAACTAAAATATCTTAGATTAGATAGAGGAGGAGAGTTCACATCTGACGAGTTCAGCTTATTCTGCAATGATCATGGTATAAAAAGACAAGTCTCTGCACCGAGAACTCCACAACAAAATGGAATAGATGAGAGAAAAAACAGATCTATTGTGGATTGTGCCAGATGCCTGATGATTGAAAAGAAAGTGCCACAAACATTTTGGAGAGAAGCAATAAGCACAACAGTTTACACCCTGAACCGAGTACAACTGAAGAAAGGTACTTTGAAGACACCTTATGAAATCTGGTATGACAAGAAACCTAATGTGAGTTATTTTAAAATCTTTGGAAGTAGATGCTATGTACACAAGGATGATAGAAATGACAAGTTTGATCAGAAAAGTGAAGAAGGAACATTTCTTGGTTATTCTTCTAGAAGTAAAGCATTTAAATGTCTGATCAAATCATCTAACAAAATAGTAGAAAGTGCAAATGTGAAAATTAATGAATTTGCAGAAAGAAATGATGAAGGAAATTCCAAAGAATCAGAAGATTATGATGAATTTCTCTATGTTCAACCAACAAGTCCTACCGAGAAAACTGTAGAAGGATATGAAGAAAATATTCAGTTACCGAGTAATGAAGAAGATCATACAGAGACTACTGAGCCTGTATTAGCCAAGTATGTCAGAAGATATCATGCATCAAGTTAGATTATAGGAGATAAGGATGATCCAGTGATAACAAGGAACAAACTGAGACAAAACACATGTCTGATATCTGAATTTGAACTGAGAATAGTGAAAGAGGCATTTAACAGTGAAGATTGGATAAATGCTATGACAGAAGAGATTGATCAAATCAAGAAGAATGACACATGGACACTAATACCAAGACCAAAGGACAAAAATGTAATTGGTACAAAGTGGATTTTCAAAAACAAGCTGAATGAAAAAGGAGAGGTCATTCGAAATAAAGCATGACTGGTTTGCAAAGGTTATGCCCAAGAAGAAGGAATCGATTATGGTGAGACTTTTGCACCTGTGGCTAGACTAGAAGGAGTAAGAACATTGTTGGCATATGCTGCTTACAAGAATTTCAAGGTATATCAAATGGATGTCAAATCTGCATTTCTGAATGGTATATTAGAAGAAGAAGTTTTTATTGAACAACCCAAAGGATTTGTTGAAGACAAGAACAAAGATCAGGTATGTAAATTGAACATAGCTTTATATGGTCTGAAACAAGCACCTAAAGCATGGTATGAAATATTGCACTCTTATTTAATCAAGATTGGTTTTATAAGAACAAGTGAAAACAACAATATGTACATGAAGAATGATGAAAATGGAATACTGATCTCAACCATATTTGTTGATGACATTATATTTTGTGGAAATGACTCTTTATGTAAGAACTTTGGAAATGAAACGAGCAAAGAATTTGAGATGTCATTAATTGGTGAGATAAAGTATTTTATAGGTTTATAGATACTAAAAATGAAAGATAATATTTTCATTACTCAATCCAAGTACATAAAGGAAATGTTGAAGAAATTTGGAATGGAGGATTCAAAACCAGTAAGTACTCCTATGACTACCAACTGTAAACTATCAAAGAATGATGAATCTGCATCTGTTGATGAGACACTTTACCGATCCATGATTGGAAAGTTGCAATATGTTGTTCACAACAAGCCAGACATAGCACATGCAGTAGGTATAGTTGCAAGATTCTCTGTAGATCCTAAGGAAACACACAAGACAACAATCAAGAGAAATTTCAGATACTTGAAAGGCATTGAGGATTATGGCTTAGTATATCAGAAAAGAAATGATTTTGATTTAATAGTTTATACTAATGCTGATTGGGCAGGCAACATTGATGACAGAAAAAGCACAAGTGGAGGAGCTTTCTTTTTAGGAGAAAGACTAGTGAGTTGGCTTAGCAAGAAACAAGGATGTGTTTCATAGTCAACAGCAGAAGCTGAATACGTTGCCGCAACATTGAATTGTACCAACATAGCATTGATCAAACAACTGTTGGAAGGTATAAATGAGAAAGTTACCGAGCCAGTAACTATATTCTGTGACAATACTAGTGCCATTAACATTTCAAAGAATCCTGTTATGCACTCTAAGACAAAACACATCTATATCAAATATCTTTATCTTAGAGAAGAAGCTCAAGAGAAGAAAGTGGTGTTGGAGTATGTTAGCACAAAGGAACAAATAGAAGATATCTTCACCAAGCCACTGCCAAGGGACACTTTTGAGTATCTCAGAAGTAAGTTAGGGGTCCTACCCCTATCTTCTACTCACTGATCGAGTTTGGTGAAGGCATTAATTCGATGACTCTACAGAATATCTTATAGGAGTTGATGCTGATTTACATAGTTAAGGATGTTTTCTAAAGGTGTGCAAGAAACAATACATGGAACATGAATTGAAGACATAAATGCTCTGACTGAGACTAAGTTGATACATAATAGCAAGAAATCACTTCATACAGGAAGAAATTATGTTTTAGTTCTTTATTTTTTTTGGCATTTTTGTCAAAGGGAGAGAAGACTAAAGAAAAAGCAAGACTGAAGAGAAAAAAATAGAAGACTAATGTATGGGGGAGAATTCTGATGACAGAAGGAGAGCATTTCAACATTTCAGAATCTCACAACAATCAGAATCAATTAGGTCAAATCAATTGTTTTTGCCATCAATGCCAAAGGGGGAGATTGTTGGCATTTGGCATTGTAATAGACAAGGAGAGATTGTTGGCATTTCAATAAGGATATTGAGAAGGTTGTTGATGATTATGGATATAACTGATTAAGGATGTTTTACTGTCTTAATATTATTATTTTGTCATTGATGTCAAGAAATTGATTTTCTAATTCAGTATGATGTTGCCATATCTTGAGAAGTATGATTTGATGAGTATAAAGATGTCGATAAAAGACACAGAAAGAATATGATGAATAAGGGGAGGAATAAGTTATTCAATGGGCAACTATTACCGAGTTAGACAATGATGAGATCATGATGTTTAGAATGTTTTGATATCATACATATGTTATTGATTGTAAGGTTAATACTATACTATGTTATCGAGCAAAGAACCTAGTCGGTAAACCCTAAGGAACCTAGTCGGTAAACCCTAAGGTTATCGCTATCGGTTAATGAAGGCAAAATGTCTACCGAGTGAAGTTTAGTATTTACCGAGTTGCAATCGAGTAATAACAGAATGCATTAAATGATTACATGCATTATTTAATGAAGGAAGCTGATGAGCTGGCTATGATTAAATGATTGGTATGCGGTGAATGAAGTTTGTTAAAGAATCTATGGCAAAGGAAAATCAACAGGAAGATCTACAACTGAGATTGAACCGCAATACCCCAGCACAAGTTCCAAGAAGTGTATGCAAGTTCCAAGGCGGGGTAAAACATTTTCAGATCGAAGGATACATTGAACCTGGTCAAAGTTTGAAGATTTGATGGCTATGATTGATCATGGGAAATGTGATCAAGGAGATTAAGCGGTTAGCTATAATTTATAAATAAGGAACTGTTGATAAACAATGAATGCAGGCAAGTGTATGCATAGGGATGCTACATAGTGATTACCGAGCATAGAAGCTTGAAGACCTGTTTTGAATAACAGAGTATAGAGCCCAACAGATGGACAAGATTAGTTCTATATTGTATTGAGCAAATAAGAATCTGCTTTAGCATTTTAGATGTGAAGTTGCAGATAGATTTTTATTACTGTTATTTTGTGAAGTGATAGAAAATCTCTTAATCGAGTGGAATTAACAGTCTTATTTGTAAAACCCTCTAGCAAGGTGACATTCTGATTGATTGTTTGAAATCCTTTAACAAGGTCACTTCTAACAAGGTGAAGATCCTAACAGATTTGAGGGAAATCCCTTAATCGGGTCACATCTAGCAATGTGTTTGTAATCTTTAACAGGATTTGCTTTTAACTGAGCATACTCTAGAAGAGTATATTTCTTAGTGGGTCCGAAAACCCACAGTGGTTTTTCCCTATTTGGGTTTCCATGTTAAATCTAGTGTTATGAGTGTTATGATGTTTATATGCTTTTTAGTTTGCATGTTTAGCAGTTTTGGTTATATTACTGAAGTATATGTTACCGAGGTTGAATCTGTTGCTTTTATGGAAGATTAAGTTTGTATGATTCACCCCCCCTCTCATCTTATTAGCTTGGCATCTGTACTTATCTTTAAGTATCAGAACTATCACTTAATATGATTTTCATGCTAGTTTAGCTTCATATCAATCTCATCATCTTGCACCATATCATTATCTAGTTTAATATCAAAATCATTCACTAAGATCGTAGTTGCATAGCATTTAGATATTTGATCACATATCCCTCATTCTTTAGGAAGTCATCCTAGAGATCAAGTGCTCATCCAAGTTGAGAGCCACATTGATTTGAAGGATCCTTGGAGATAGAGAACAATGGGAAAATCTTAGGAGATGGATGATTTAGCTTCCTTTGTCATTTAGATCTTTGTTTTGTTATGTTTCATTGGTATACTTGCTTGTTTATGCTGTTTAATGGCTAACCACTCTTTCAAGTGTACATTAATATTTAAATCTACTTTAGGGTGCATTCTTTTAGGTCTTTCCAAGTAGGACTTAAGAATATCAAATTTTCATTTCATATTTTTCCATCTTCAAACATATTTTCTATCACTTGGATAACCTTGGTTATTAAAATTAAAGATGCTTCCTTCTATGGTCCATAAATTGTTGAAATATATTCATGGAGACAAAATTTTGAATTTGAAGAGATTCATATATACCCATCTTTTAGTAAAGTTATTTCATAGTTGATAATTTTGTAGAAAATCTTAATATAATTTATCTATGAATGTAAGAAGATTGAACATCACATGGTGAGTTCTAATGAAGCTCCTTGTGAGTGTCGTGATGAATTTGCATAAGTTTTATAATATGTATATTCATTGAAGAAACCAATAGTAATCTTAAAAAAAAGATAAGTAATGAACAAAAAAATCGATGTCTTTAATTCCTCCTAATGCTTATTTCCTATTTATCTAATTTAGGATGCACATAATTTTAGGTCTCTCCAAGTGGGGCTTAAGAATATCAATTTTTTTTTTTTTTTTTTTTTTTCATATTTTTTACGTCTTCAAATATATTTTCTATCACTTGGATAACCTTAGCTAGTAAAGTTAAAGATGCTTCCTTTTATGGTCCATATATGTTTGAAATATATTGATGGAGATAAAATTTTGAAACTGAAGAGATTCATATATACTCATATTTTAGTCAAGTTATTTCATAGATAATTATGTAGAAAATAATACATAATTTATTTATGAATGTAAGGAGAGTGAGCTTCAGATGGTGAGTTCTAATGAAGCTCCTTGTGAATATCAAGATAATTTTCATAATATACATATACAATTAAGGGACCAATAATAATTTGAAAAACAAGATAAGTAATATACATAAAAAAATGCATCTTTAATTCCTCCTTATGCTTATTAATTATATATTGCAATGCACAACTCTTTTTCTCCAACACAAATGAAACAAGAGAAATATATATATTATCCTTTTCCTATATAAAATATTTCACTAGATATGATATCTTAGTTGATTTGAACTATCTTATTGTTGAACATATGTTGTCATTGATGTCAAATGAGTGTTAAAGATGTGACATAAGAGTCAATCAATTATAAGGAGCTCACTCTGAGGTCAAATCTACATGTAATTGTATAGCCACAACTATCATAGTATCTATGTTTGAACATTTGAATTTTGGAAGTATAGTTTCAAGTTGTAAGATCAATTGGTGTATTATAATCTTGAATTCATTCCTCAGACAATGTGTTTACATTAGCAACTTGTTATGTTCCACATTATTCCTATATTGGGTATTTTGACTTGTGATTTGAAAGGAGAGTATGTCAACACTTGTTCTATTATATTCTCAAGTTTATAGATTTTATATTTTGAGGTCAAATAGTTTGAAGTGACATAGTGGTCAATATGCTAGTTAATCAACTGGGTTGTTATTATGATTTGATGCATTATAAGTTTGTAATATGTGCTAATAAGACAATGTGTGGATGATTGTTGGGACTGTATAAGGCTAAATTGGAAAACATAGCATTTTCATTCTTCTAGAGTAGTGTGTGGGACTTTGGACCTCGTCTATTACATATTTAGTTAAGGGTTATGTAATGCTCACCAAAATACCCTAGAGAAATAATCTAAATTCTACTAACAAATCAAAACATTTTTTTTTTAAAGCATCTAACATCACCATGGTAACATTAACATAAATCAACATAATATCATATAATTGCAAGATCACATAAAAATCATGTAGGAAAGCATACATCAACATTACGCAAGCAAAGTAATTCAATCAAACATTTCTCCAATTATATTCTTGCAACATATTCATTCCCTAGGGTATCGTAACATTACTACTTGGCAACATGCCATTACAACGCTTATCTATCTAGAAGATCATATTTACTATTCTCTAACCATTTACTTTTCATGAATCTAGAATGCCATTATTATTTACATAGCGATCCCTATCAAGCATTCTTAAATTCACTTAACCATTTGATATCAATAATCTCCTAGTTCTCAAGTACTTCAAGATCAGAAGATTCCATAATTTCAGAAAGGAAAGAAAGAGTTGAAGAAATTGAAAACTACAAAGAGCAACTGCAAAAAATCAAGGAAATAAGGGATAAATGTAAGAAAATATTGGAAGAAATGTTCCAAGAAAAAATGGAACAAGAAAAAATGGAACAAGAAGAATCAGATCGAATAAGAGAATCTTATTCCTTTTCAGAATTGGAATTTTTCAAAGGGTTCTTTGATGATTTGTCAATAGATGAATCATCTATAAGTATTAATTATACTAAGAAACCCAGTGAAAAATTCAAATTGTTGAAAGGGCAATGCATACTATTCCACTCTTTCCATTATTCATTCTACAACATAACATAATACCAATCCAACTCATAGATGCAATGCAACTTAAATACTGATGCTCTGCAAAAAGGATTAGACAATCTGTTTGGTGGCAACACACACAAGAGCACAAGAAACAAACGTTAGTGTTAGCAACAAAAGATTATCCTAAACAGGCATATCAAGAGAGATATTAAGCATGAAATAGAAAGCATATAAACATAGAATAGAATAGCTAATCAAGATGCTCATAGTTGCTCCTCCCTTGTTCCTCTCCTCTCCAAGTCCCAAATGAGTGTAGCTCTCAGCTTTTAGCACTAGCCATGGATGCCATATGGAGATTCAAGATAGTTGAATATGATAAGCAAATGCTATGCAAGTGTAGATAGTGATGCTATGAGAAAGCTCTATGCTAATGCCAGTATAACAACAATACTCTAATTCTTCCTCTTTTGCTTGAGGAGAAGGGTTCTATTTATAGAAGAAATGGGGAAATAAAGGGTTAAGATTGAATGGTTTAATCAAGGGCCAAGTTTGAAAGTTGGGGATCCATGTGCACAATTGGCACCAATAAAATGGTGGCAAGTGTCAACATAGGATTGGGTTGAGAGAAGAGGTTGGAGGCATTAAAGGCCTAAGAAGACCTCATGGTTATCTAGAGGCTAAGGGTCAAGTCCAAATTAAGATTACCCACTGGATTAAGAGTTAATCCAAGGATAAACCTTTGTGCAAATGTTTAAGAGATAATCATGGTCAAAGCGTTAATGGACTGATGAGACCTTTGGGTTGGGTAGAGGTTGAGTCAAAACAAATGTTTTAACCATGTGGGAGGGTTTGAGGTAACCATTAATGGTTATTGGAGACTTTGGGGATTAAGTGGTTGAAGGTTGAAAGCCTTCAATGGTTATCAAAGACTTTGAGCCATTTAGTGGTTGAAGGTTGAAAGCCTTTAATGGTTATCAAAGACTTTGAGGGTTTGAGAAGTGACTTCCCTTTTGCTTAGGAATGTGACAAAGTTTAGAGAAGGGGTTAGGTTATTTAGAAGTGATTAGAAAATTCTAGAAGGGGTTTAGGCATGCAAGTGGATTTTGTAGGAAAATGCAAGTGGGAGAAATTTTGGTATTTTTAATTAAAATAAAATCATTTATTTCAATTAAATGGTGTAATTTGCATTTGGATAAATATTCAAATAAATATTAATTTATTTAAATGAGAAAAATGAAGATAAAGCATTAAAATGCTTGAAGACTTTGAGGGAAACCATTAAAGGCTTGAAGACTTTAAGGAAAACCATTAAAGTCTTAAGAAGACTATAGAAGGAAGCCATCAAGTTTGAAGACTTTAAAGCCATCAAGTTTGAATACTTTAAGAGAAACCATTAAAGGTTTCAAGTGGGTCAGGATAAATAGGATTTTAAATAAATAATTTATTTAAAACAGTTGTGCAACTTGCTTTTGTAGGAAAATACAAGTGGGTGGAGGATAAAGGTGATTTAAATAAATTATTTATTTAAAATAATTGTGCAACTTGCTTTTGTAGGAAAATACAAGTGGGTAGAGGATAAAGGTGATTTAAATAAATGTTAATTTATTTAAATGTGAGAGGTGGGATTTTGGGGGATTTAAATAAATATTAATTTATTTAAATGTGAGAGAATATTTAATTAAATAAATATGATTTATTTATTTAATTAATGGTATGAATTTGGTTAAGTGAATTAAATCAAATAAATTGAATAATTTATTTAATTAATAGGAGAAGAGGGTTAAGATGAATTAATTAAATATTAATTTAATTAATTATTAATTGATGGTTAAATAATCAAATAAATACTAAGTATTCATTTAATTAAGTGGACAGATTTATGTGACTACAAATACATATAAACCATTTCATTCCACATTGATTTTATAAACTCATATTACATAATGAACATCCATTACATCATGGAATAATCAAGAACTATTCCTAATCTCAACATCAAGACCTATTACAATTTCCTTCTTCAATTACATGATAATACTATATACAAGGATACATAATCTCTTATATATATGCAATTCATTATGATACAATGTGTTCTCTTCCAAAGATATAGAAATCAGCTTTGAAGTGCAATCACATGAAGAATCCAATGCACACACACAACACCAAGGAAAGTATCCCAATGGAAGAAGGCATTCAACCACCCGACCATGTGGAACCAATCAAGAAACCACCCCCCATGCTAGGAAATGAAAAAGGTTACAACTCACACTCAAGACCTAAGTTGACACCTATCAACCAAAGGATACAACATGACTTTGCAAGACTCAAACATAAGAATGCAACACCAAAGTACAACACATGGCTAAATCAATGCATTCAACCTCTAGAGGAAAATCGATAAAATAAGGCATATGGAAAATTGATACATGTGGGGTAGAGTGTCATCATACGCTAACCTCATGTGGCATCTATCTCCACCTTGGAGTTACTCAAGGGAGATCAGGTATACTGCTCCAACGATCTTCCCAATCTAGGATCCCAAAAACACCTCCCTGGGTCCGTCCAATTGGGGCATACAAGATCATATTATTTATCTTGATTAGGTGTATTCATAAATACCCATCCCACTAATAAATTATTATTATGTTATCACTTGCAGTTATACCATCAACTCTTCATGTGGTTCCATAGGTTTAGACCCCCCTTCCTAGAGATCTAATACTCACAACCTAGGTCCAACACATGCAAGAGCCCACTCCCCCAACCATGAAACAATGCCATAGGGTAAATGCAAATCCATAAAATATAAAAACACATCATGAGGGATCAAAAGAGGTTTAAGGACTGTAGACACTTAAAAATAATTATTTTAATTATTTTTAATTCCTCACATAATTAATTAATTAATTATGTTAATTAAAATCATTCTCAATATTAATTAATATTGTCACTATAGCATATGATTTATTTAATAAATCAATCCCTTTCTTTATTCTTCTAAAAAATCAAATTCTCACAAATCTTCCTCTTAGCTAATTAATTTCAATTAATTAGTTAACCTACATGATTCCTACAAATAATCTTCTTAATTCATCATTAACCTAATAAATTCTTCTAGAAACTCCCTAAACTCACTTAACATTATTCTTCTAATTTTTTATTCCCTCCACTCATTCTCTCTCCTAGTCAAATTCTCCTACAAATATAAATCCCACCTAACATTTCCTCTAATCCCCCTCCTAATGAGTCGTTAATGGCTAATCATCATGATTAGCCACAAAGTCAATTCTTTGTCCTTTCATCCAGCCACTAGCTTTAAATGCTCTTTTTCTAGATGAATGTAAGATTTTTGAAATCTCACATTCCTCTAGGCATTTCCCTCTCCCAAGGAATGTTTAATTCCTTTTTATTCTTCTAATCCCCATAATATCCGTTTTTCGAGAATTTTTAATTCCTCCAATGCATCTTGTAGAGTGTGGAGATACGAAATGCCTTTAAGGCATATTTCTTGGTCTCCACACCCTCTCTTGGACTTTGTGTGACCTCACAAGTAAATCTTAGCCCTTCATCTCGAATTCATCCTAGCCATCCGTTTTCCTCTCCTCTTCCTATAAAATAGGGTTCCATTCCTTCATTTGAACATCTTGAAACCCAGTAAGCTTATGCTGCCCTTTTGAGCCCAGGAAATCATCTTGGCAACTTGATCATCTCATCCTTATCATTTGTGCACAATATTGGAGAGCCATCCACATCAAGCAATCAAAGGAGCACATCAAGTGGAACATTATCAAGAGGCGCCTTCACTTCATCAAGTTCAATCTGAAGGAGAAGGTAAAATAGCAAGGTGAAATGGTCTTTTAATGATATTTTAGCATTCTGCATGTTTATTTCGTTATGTTTTGATTAGTTTACCTTTCAAATCTATTTTCTCCTCTTCATTTTGGCATGCTCGGTGGGACTTACATCCTTGAGAACTAATGTTTTTTTTTTTTTTAGGTTTTTGTGAGTTGTGAGACACAGGTTCCAAAATAGCGCAATTGCAGAAAAAAAATAAAAAATATATATATCTTTTTCGCAGGTTCCAGAATCGCGGCTCTGCATTTCTGCGCGACAGCTCCTCCTTATTCTGTTCTGTTTCTGTTTTTTTTTATGTTTCTATTTCTGTTGTAGCACGACAGCTCTGTTATCTGATTTGTTATTTGATTTGTTGTCTATTTTGTTTTAGTATAATCTGTGTGAAAGTAAGAGAGTATGCTCTTGTCTATATAGACAATCAGAAATCCGGACATTTGACACTTTTCTATTCTGTTTAGCGCAACTATATGCTCTGACTGCAAGAAAGTGTGAAAATAGGAGAGTATGCTCTTGTCTATCTAGACAATCAGAAATCCAGATTTTTGGCACTTTTCTATCTATTTAGTGTGACTATCTACTCTGTTAATATGTTTGAAATTTGTTAGGCGCTAACAGTAGTCTGCATTTTCTTTTCATTTCATGTTATCTGCTCTATTTAATCATAATTTGTTTGACATCAGGAAAGTGTGAAAGTAGGAGAGTATGCTCTTGTCTATCTAGACAATCAGAAATCTGAATCTTTGACATTTTTATTTTATTATGTTTAGTGTGACTATTTGCTCTGTTAAATCTAGGGTTTCTGTCTGCTCTGTTAAATCCAGGGTTTTCGTTTTGTTAAATTTAGGGTTTCTGTTTTGTTAAATTTAGGGTTTCTATTTTGTTAAATTTAGGGTTTCTGTTCTGTTAAATTTAGGGTTTCTGTTCTATTAAAATTTAAAAAAAAAAAAGAAAAAAAAAGAAAGTAAATTTTTTTTCTGTTTTTTCGCCATATCTTCTTTATCTTGACTCCATTTTCCTCCAAATTTCACCAGATTTTCTGCATTGCCATTTTCCACATTTTCTTCCTTGGGGGCCTTATCTCAAAAATCCACTTTTTGAAGCCCAAAATCCCATATTTCTCTATTTTTAGGGTTTGCCATAACTTCTTCCCTTTTCATCCAATCACCTCCAAATTTTTCCTATATTACCCATCTTCAACTTTTGCTTCTTTGTCCCTCTTGGACAAATTTTCCCATTCCTTCATCCCTCCTCCAAAATCCTCATTTTTCGGTTGCCTATCCCTTGGAAAGTGGTAAAAACTTTGTCAAACCCCATTTACCCATCAAAGCTTTCTTCAAATCCACATTTGTCATTAGTAAAAAAGTTTTTATTCATGTTTTTCTGTTCATTCCCAAAAAATTAAAAAAAAAATAATATTTTTGTCATTTTGTTGATTTTTGCTGGACGCTTGTTGAAGACTCTATTTTTCAAACTACTAATCAAGTTGTTTTGTAGGACGCTTTTTGAAGACTCTATTTTTCAAACTACTAATCAAGTTGTTTTGTAAGATGTTTTTTTTTGAAGACTCTATTTTTCAAACTACTAATCAAGTGGTTTTGCAGGTTGCCTAGTTGATTCAACCAAATATTGTGCATCTATTTAAATTAGGCACCTAGATATTAATTAAAATGGAATGAATCATTGTCTTATGTGTCTTTAAGAAAAGCGTAAAGGTAGGAAAGTATGCTCTCGTCTTACTAGACGATCAGAAATCCAGACCCTCCAACCTTTTCTTGTTTGATTGTGTGTTTACCTCTAGCGGGCCTGCCCTCCCAACTTTCTCTTTTAGAAGGTAAGAGGGGAATGACCCAAGTGAGTACACTCGGACCTGGGGTTCCCAACTCACTATAATAAATAGGCCATTGACTACTAAAGGGTTAATGGTTGGGGCTATATGAGAGTTCACTCTCACATTGGGTGCTTAGTAGGATCCTAGAGATCTCAATCATGCTTGCGTGACTACTAAGTTCTTGGTGCTTCGTTGGGCTATAGGCCTCAATTGTGCTTGCGCAACTGCGAAGGGTAGCTCCTAGCGAGAAGACTTACTAAACACCTTGTTCATAGTGGCCAAAAACCCTCTAGTCATTGGTGCAAGAGGTCGGACCTCTGAAGTGGCCCATATTCTTACGGCCTTTAGTAGAGACACAAAGTTCGCCATGAGGAGTTTTCATGGGAATTGATGCTTGGCTACCCCGAGAAGTGAGTGTCGTGGAGGGGAGCCAGTGGGGTCAAGCATCTAAGTGTCCGCTCTGGGTAAGCGTAGATGGGAAACCAATTGGGATTCAATGACTATTGTCCTTGCCAGCCTTAAGAATGTTGTATATGAGCATGAGTGTCTTTGAGATAATATGCATTTAATTATTGTGTTTGCTTTGTTTGATACATACTTGCCAAGAGTAGACTAAAAACACATCACTATCCCCAAAAACTTTGCAAAAATATTTGTCAAGACACAAACAAATTGTCCAAGTCATTACCCACACCAAGTCCAAAATTGCGTCAAAACTCCGTCCGTCCCATTTTTCATAAGCCTAAGAGAGAAGCTAAGAGTTTATCCTCTACATCAACATTCAAGTTTGTCCTTTGAAACACCTACTATCATCCAAATCAGGGTGGTCATATCCCTTCATACAACTTGCCATTTAAATAGATCCTTCATGTTCATGCCAAAGACAACCTAGTCATCAAGTTTTCTTCTAAACCATCACTACCATACCTTCTTCATCAATCATCCTCAAATTTCTTAAGTCCTTTCATCCTCAAATTTCTTAAGTCCTTTCATCACAAATTTCTTAAGTTCTTTCATCCACAAATTTCTTAAGTCCTTTCATCCTCAAATTTCTTAAGTCCTTTCATCACAAATTTCTTAAGTCCTTTCATCCTCAAATTTCTTAAGTCCTTTCATCACAAGTTTCTAAAATCCTTCCATCACAAATTTTCTAAGTCATTTCATCACATTTTTCCTAAGTCTTTTCATCACAAATATCGTGTATGGTCGCAACTTGATCCCAAAAGAAAAAGATGGCTGATCAACAATATGGCATGCCAGACATTGGTGTCCTAAATGAAGATCCCACGCAAGATCATACACAAAGTGGGCAACCAAGCGATCAAGATCAAAGCCAAAATCTTGACATGGTTAACCAAGATGAACTTTGTCCGGAAGTGCAAACTTTCCTAGCGGATTCTTATAACCAAGAGATGATAGAAAAGTTTATTAAACACAATCCTATTGCACTTCTGAAAACTCTTCTTGAACATGGAGCTCAACTTCCACCTGAATTTAATAGATCCGCTCTCATCCAACAACCACAAGGAGACCTCGCTTCCACACAAAGTACTACACCTACTATTCAAACTCAATCAATTGCAGCCCCATCAATCATCCAAGCCCAATCAATGCCACCCGCGACACCTCCCACCACGGTCTCCATTCCGCCTTCTTTCTCCTTACCATCCATACCACTATCAAATCCAATCTCATCCATTCTCCAACAAACTTCTATACCGCCTCCTTCTATTCAACCACATTTCTATTCCACAAACTTCCCTTTCTCCCAACAATGTCGTAAATTTTATCCAGACCGCATTCAATCCCGTCACAACAGTTGGCAGACCGCAACCAACTATCACACAAACCCCAACAACATCGGTCATCACATTCCACGTTCCCACCTCCTCATCATATCAATATATTGGTGGTGGTGCACCTTCTTTGGTTCATCCAATTCTTGGGGCAAATACAATCCATCAATATCAAAGTCCACAACAAGACCTCATCAAGAAAATTCAAGACATGAAGAATATCATCAAAAAAATGAAAGAAAAGACTAATAAAAGAAAATCTTACTCATTTGAAGAGTTTTGCCCTTGTCCTTACGACCCATCCATATCAGTTGCACCGTATCCCTCGGGATTTGAGATCCCTAAATTCACCAAGTATGAAGGCAAAGGAGACCCCCGTGACCATGTCCGCGAATTCCACATCTTATGCCAAGAAGTCTCCTATAGTGACCTTTATCTTCCCAGACTCTTTCCCAAGAGTCTCATGGGAGACGCCCTGGCATGGTTCTCATCTTTACCACGAGGTTTCATTGTCTCTTTTCCAGACTTGGCAGAAAAATTTGTGACCCACTATGCATACAACATGGGTAATGATGTTTCTATGATGGACCTATGTAATACAAAACAAAGGCCTGGAGAAACCTTCGCCAATTTCCTACAAAGATGGCGACATCTTATCAAAAAATTCCAGTGGGACATGCCAGAATAACATCAAATTGAACTATTTCAAAAGAACTTGGTGCATGAACTTTTAAGACCTTTAATATCTCAATGTATCAAATCCTTCCAAAAATTGACCGATAAGGGGCTCGCCCTCGAATGTGTCTTGCTAGAGGAAGGAACCTTGAAACATTACCAGAAATCATCACAAAGTCCTTCCTCTTATCATAACGACAAGCCAAAATTCTGGGCTAAAAATAAAAACGTGGTCAATGATGGTGTAACTGATGCAAACCAGGTCCAAATTGTGGCCGCTCCCCCAAAATCCACCACCAATATTCATCAATTCAACAATCAAAACAATTCAAATCAATCTCAAAAACCTCACAACAATGTCTCTATCCAGGGATGACCACCTCGATCGAATAACATGACTCCAAGAGATTTCACTCCTCTTGTTGAGCCTATTGAAGTGGTGTTTCAAAAACTTGTCCAAGCAGGTATAGTGGTTTTTCCAATCACTCACCCGTTTGATCCCAATCAACCTAAACCAAGATGGTATAATGAAAATGAGTATTGTGAATACCATCGTATTAAGGGACATGATACACGAAAGTGTATGAAACTGAAGATCTACATACAAGATCTCATTGATAGAGGTGAGATTGAGGTAGCAAATGCAAAACCTGGTAATAACAATGACAAACTCAAAATGTACCAAGAACCCTTCCCAAAGCATGATAAAGGAAAAGGCTCATCATCTAACGCAATGGGTTATGACTACACTAATCACGTAACCGGTTTTGATTTTTTAGTAAGTCGCATTGAACCTGCAGACAATCATGTCAATGTCATAACCATCCAAGGAGTTAATCCTCCTTCTTCCCAAAGCAGATCAAATCTGGCTAGAATAGTCATTCAAGGTGCCATGCCTTCCACCTCCCATTTCCAGAATGACTACAATGCAACTACACGCCGAGGAAGAGTCACCATCCAAGGAGTTCCTCCCCCACCAAACCCCCACCCATGTCTTCCACCCGCCGATATGACCTCCTTGATCGACTTGGGAAGACACCCGTGCAGATCTCCATTTTGGAACTTCTTAAGACTTCTTCGATCCATAAAGAAATTTTGGAACAAGCCCTTCTCCAATCACGCATTCCTAATAACATCAATGCCACCCAATTTCAAACCCTCATTGGAAACCTTGCTGCCTAGCAACATATTGTATTTAACTCCCAAGATGATCCTGCAGAGGAGGACCATAACAAACCTTTGCACATTGAAGCTCTCATCCACAAGCATAAGGTCAAACGTATCCTGATAGACGGTGGATCCAGGCTTAATCTATGTACATACAAATTAATAAAACAATTGGGACTTTCTGAGGATCTGATAGACACATCAGGAAGGATCACAATAAAGGCATATGATGATGCAGAAAGAATTTCAAAGGGCGTGATCACCTTACCTCTTCAAGTGGGCCCCATTACAATTGAAACCCCTTGCCAAGTACTCGATCTTGATCTCCCCTACAAAATTCTCCTCGGGAGGCCATGGATTCATTCCTTGCAGGCCATACCCTCCACCTATCACCAATGCATCAAATTCCCCTATAATGGAAAAGTGATCACTGTCAAAGGTGATCCCCAACCTTTTCAATATTGCAAACTATTAGAGGGGAAGCATCCGTATCATTGCCCACTAAATACACCTTCGCTAACGCCTCCATTTGACACATCAAATGTTGCCTCCACATCATCCCAACCAAATAATCAAATCAAGATCTTGGACAATGGCTGTGGAGAATACAAATTGGAGGACGTCTTATTAATAGGCAATCTCCCTCTCTCTCCTAAGTCATTTGGTAAACCAAAAGAGCTAAAAAAGGACCCGAAACTAGTCATGCAATGCCAAAACACCACCTTCCAGCAATGGGGCCCACTTGATAATGAGAACCTCAAAGCAGATATCTCTTCATGGCTGTACCGGGAAGAGGATGATGATCCAACAAGAATATCCAAAGAAATGTACCCAAAAGTATTTGCCATAGTTGAAAAAATGGGTTACAAAGGACACGGTCTAGGACCAGAGGAGAAAGGAAGAAAAGCACCCATAAATCCTATCTCCTATAGATACAACAGAGGCTTGGGGTACACCTTGGTGCCTAAGATTACTATCGCCGGTGCCCCTTCTAGTCCTTCTTCGGATATTGAAAGCGTTGACGAAGAGGAATTCCACGAAATGCCTTATGAATACGAGAAAGATACCTTCTTCGATGCTTACATCAATACCATCACCCCCGTAACCCCTCCCACTTCACATGAGCTACATCTTGTCCATCCTGAACTCATTGACTGGGGCCAATGAGACAAACCCACTTTAGATATCTGCGTCGATGACAATGCTCTCATTGCTCTCCTAACAATGCAAAATATGGAAGATTGTAATAGAATTGAGGGTATTCAACTACACAAAAAGGGATACTTTGGTAGTCAAGTCAATGCCCTTATCCACAAAAAAGATAATAAAAGAAAAAGATATGATTTCCTAGGTGAAAACCTCCCTGAGGCGCTTTCGGATGAACAAGAAATAAAAACAAAGGGCGTATCTGAAAGTGAAAACCTGGAAAAGGCACTTGACGATGAGGGATTTGACCTCCCTACCATTGGTTACCTTCCACAGGACAAATCAAATTTGTTGATAAAAGAAACAGACAACATCAACATGGGCACCGAAGTCATTCCGAAAAATGTGCTCATTGCCAAATCCCTCACTGAAATCGAGAAACAAAACTTCATCAACTTCCTTACAGAGGTTAAAATCAATTTTGCATGGTCCTATTCCAATATGCTAGGGTTGGATCCTGCCTTGGTGGTTCACAGTCTCGCTGTCCGCCCAGATGCCAAACCTGTAAAACAAAAACTCCGCAAAATGCACCCGCATATTGCTCTCTTGGTCAAGGCAGAACTTCAAAAGTTGTTAGATGCAAAATTTATCAAACCCATAGACTACGTTGAATAGGTCTCCAACATTGTACCTATCGGCAAACCTGCTGGGGGCATCCGCATCTGCACAGATTTCTGAGATCTAAATATAGCTTGTCCTAAAGACGATTTCCCACTCCCAAACATAGATATGATTGTGGATCTTACAACAAGACATGAAATGCTATCGCTAAAGGATGGGTTTTCTGGATACAACCAAATCAGGATAGCAGATGAGGATCAGCATAAAACCGCATTCACAACACCATGGGGTACTTTCTGTTATCGGGTCATGCCTTTTGGCCTTAAAAATGCTGGAGCTACATATCAACAGGCAATGACAACAATTTTTCATGACCTCTTGCACAAAATTATGGAGGACTACGTGGATGATCTGCTAGGCAAATCCAAGACAAGACAAGAGCACATCCCTATTCTAAAATAGATCTTCAAAAGATTGGAAAAATACAACCTGCATCTAAATCCCAAAAAGTGTGTGTTTGGCGTCACATCAGGAAAACTACTAGGATTCATTGTTTCCCATAGAGGCATCGAGGTTGATCCCGCAAGGGTAAAAGCTATTATGGAAATGCCTCTGCCAAAAACTCTCAGACAACTACGCAGTCTCTAGGGAAAACTCCAGTCTGTCAGGCGTTTCATTTCACAGCTAGCCGACAAGTGCCATCCATTTGCACACCTATTACGTAAAGACACAAAATTCAAATGGGATTGCCTCTATCAAAAGGCCTTTGAAAAATTAAAAGAATATCTAGCATCACCTCCAGTTTTAATGCCACCTACCCCTGGAAAACCCCTCATTTTGTACATATGTGCTACTACAGTAGCATTGGGGGCATTACTGGTGCAAACAAATGATCAAGGGAAGGAACACACCATCTACTACATCAGTTGGACGTTGGTAGGATATAAACTCAACTACACCCCCATTAAAAGAGCATGTTTGGCATTAGTGTTCAACACACAGAAACTACGACACTATATGCTAAACAACAAGACAAAATTAATTGCTAAAATTGATCCACTTAAATATCTCCTGTCAAAAGCTGCTCTCACGGGCAGAACGACTAAATGGGTCATGCTCCTAAGTGAGTTTGACATTGAATATGTGGATAGAAAGGCAATCAAGGGACAAGTCATTGCAGATCAGTTGGCTAAAGCTCCACTTCCAGGTGACCATCCTCTTCTCACAGAATTACCAGATGAGTTCATTATGACTGTTACCACATCCTCCATATGGAAATTGTATTTTGATGGCTCCTACACACAAAATGGATTGGGGGCAGGAATATTATTGGTCACACCTCAAGGAGATGGCATCCCCAAATCATACAAGATAGCCTTTGCATGTACCAACAACATAGCAAAATATGAGGCCCTGATCACAGGTTTACGCTTGGCTATCCACTGGAAAATAAAGGAATTACAAGTCTATGGCAATTCCCAGCTTGTCATAGAACAAGTCAATGATGAATACGAGACAAAAGATGATAAACTCCTTCCCTACCATACCATGGTTGAAGATCTTAAGCAACATTTCATGGCAATCAAGTTTGATCAAATCCCACGAACAAACAACAGGGCAGATGCAATGGCCACCATTGGCTCCCTCCTTCAAATGCCAGCACATAGTTAGAAGTGCGAGTTCTTGGTTGAGCAATTGTTTATACTAGCATACGACCTACCAGAGTCTGAAATGGTGTGTGTTCTCATTGGTCCTGAGTCCCCTTGGTACCAAGAAACCTTCACTTTCCTCAAAGACAACACCATTCCCCCACACCTCACCAAAACCCAACAACAAACCTTCATCCGCCGATGTGCCCGTTACACCATCCTTGCAGACACCTTGTTCAGAAGGCATTTTGATGGTTCCCTCCTAAGGTGTTTAGATAAACAAGAAGCAGAATGGGCATTACGTGAAGTACACGAGGGTATTTGTGGGGCACACTCAAGTGGACTCACATTGGCTAAAAAACTTTTGAGAACAAGATACTATTGGCCTAAAATGGAAGAAGATGCATACAACTATGTGAAGAAATGCATCCCTTGCCAGCAGCATGGCGACAAGATTCATGCACCGTCACAAGAATTGCAGCCATTCATTACACCATGGCCCTTCTCGCAGTGGGGGCTCGATCTCATTGGGAAAATCCACCCTTCATCTTCCAACGGACATAAATTCATTATCACCGCCACCGAATACTTCACCAAGTGGGTAGAGGCTATCCCTCTTACTTTCACCACCGGCAAGCAAATATCCAAATTCATCTTGAACTACCTAATCTGCTGATATGGCATCCCAAAAGTTATCATCATAGATAATGGTAAACAATTTAAAAACCAGGATGTCAAAGAACTTTGCCAAAAATTCAACATCCAACACCGCTTCTCCACTCCATATTATCCCCAAGGCAATGGCCAAGCTGAGGCTTCTAATAAAACCCTAATAAAAATCCTCAAAAAGACAGTCAATGAAGCAGGCCGTGATTGGCACCTCCAAATCCATCCTGCATTGTGGGCCTACCAGACCTCCATCTGCACCCCCACAGGTGCCACTCCTTATTCCCTAGTATTTGGTTCTGAAGCTATCCTTCCCCTTGAGATCGAGATCCCCTCTCTAAGGGTATTGCTGCAAAACATCCTACCAGAGGAAGAATATAGAATTGCTTGCTTACAAGAGCTAAAATTGTTAGATGAAAGGCGCCTCAAGGCCTTGAATCATCTCTGGGTATATCAAAACCGTTTGCGCATGAGTTATCATAAAAAAGTCAGAACCCGAGAATTCCAAGTTGGTGATCTTGTCCTCATGGAGAATCAGAAAAATCTACAAGAAAGAGAAAAGAAAGGCAAGTTCGAGCCTAATTGGCTTGGACCATATGTAATCACAGCGAAATATGGATCAAGAGCTTATCAGTTGGTTACTCCTAAAGGCGATCCTTTGGATGATCCGATGAATATCATGCACCTCAAAAGGTTTTATGCTTAGTCCTCAGAAAGTCTTAAATTGTCAAAAAAATAAAAAAAATGAAAAAAAAAAAAGATCCTGAAAAAATTGTCACTTTGGTGCAAACCTGGCAAACAGGCACCTTATGATACAAAAAAATTAAGAAAAAAAAAGAAAAAATCAGAAAAAGAAAGAAAAACAATTCGTGGCGCTATGGGCAAGTATCTTGGTGAAAACCTCTATGCAGGCGCCAAGGTAAATAACCGGATCCACTGCCTATCATGTCGATACTACAAATCATCTGCCATCCAACCCACCCATGGACAACATTCCTTCTTTTCTGCCTCCCAATAAAACATGCGTATGATGATGAGTCTTCGCCTAAGTCATGAACAAGAAATGTCCCAGTGAAACTGAGCTTTTATGCCTCTGTATAAGCTTCAAGAAGTCTTGAGAAACAATCCCAAGTCCATCCTAGTTCTACTCTTGGCAAGAGGTATCATTTGGTCACAAGGAAGAGACTTGTTAGATTTTGTTAGATCTTTTCATATAGGCTTGCATCTTTTGCCTTACGATGCCACTATTTATGACTGCCACTATTTATGACTGCCTGAGTTCTTCCATATCCAGGTATGTTATGATAGGTGCATACTGGGGCATATTTCATAGTATGGCATGTTTTGGATCCTTCTTGTATAAACTGGCGACCTGGTACTAGTGTTTATCAACACTTACCTTCTCGTGTACAAGAGGTATCGGTGTGTTTGAAGGTTTCCTTGCACGGACCCACAACTTTGTATTAGTATTTCTTAGCACTTGCATTGTTGTGTGCAAGAAATTCCCATTTGTCTGCAGAGTCAGTCCACGCCCTGGGTTTCTCATGGCATCCTGATTTCTATAATCAGTGGTGCAAGTCACTCAGGGCAACATCAAACTAGGTTGGCTCTCCATATTTATTGTGCACAAAATCTCACCATCATTCCGTCAAATCCTAAATTCAATAATCCCTGGGAGTTCTCAATTGCCCCCATTTTACTCCGCGGTCTCCCATCTCTTATTCTTCTTTCCAAATACCTCACGACTACTTCATATATCTTCCTCATTTATCCCTTCCACCCTAATTTTTCTTCCTCTATTTTTCTTTTTTTTTTCCTCACATAATCAATTTTGATTCTGATTCATGTCTTATACAGGATGTATCCCTCCTGAAACTAGACGTTGTGATCTGATCATGTCTTATACATGATGAATCCTTCTTGAAACCAGACGTTGTGATCTGATCATGTCTTATACAGGATGAATCCTTCCTAAAACCAGACGTTGTGATCTATCATGTCTTATACAGGATGAATCCTTCCTGAAACCAGACGCTCTTATCATGTCTTATACAGGATGAATCCTTCCTGAAACCAGACGTTGTGATCAATCATGTCTTATACAGGATGAATCCTTCCTGAAACCAAACACTTTGATCATCTTTGTCTTATACATGATGAATTCTTCTTGAAACCAGACTAAATCTAGATCTTATCAATCGAATCAAATCAAATATATCGGGATATCAATTTCGCAAAACTCCAAAGATCAAATACCTCAATTGATCTCCCGAGGGGGCATCACCATACCGTAATCTATAAATCAAGAGCTAGGGCATCCTATCAAACCAATATCAGCATCAAAACAAGATTATTCTTTGAATCAATGTGTCATCACACCTCACTTCAAAGAGGGGCAAAATGTACACTTAAAAATAATTATTTTAATTATTTTTAATTCCTCACATAATTAAGTAATTAATTATGTTAATTAAAATTATTCTCAATATTAATTAATATTGTCACTATAGCATATGATTTATTTAATAAATCAATCCCTTTCTTTATTCTTCTAAAAAATCAAATTCTCACAAATCTTCCTCTTAGCTAATTAATTTCAATTAATTAGTTAACCTACATGATTCCTACAAATCATCTTCTTAATTCATCATTAACCTAATAAATTCTTCTAGAAACTCCCTAAACTCACTTAACATTATTCTTCTAATTTTTTATTCCCTCCACTCATTCTCTCTCCTAGTCAAATTCTCCTACAAATATAAATCCCACCTAACATTTCCTCTAATCCCCCTCCTAATGAGTCGTTAATGGCTAATCATCATGATTAGCCACAAAGTCAACTCTTTGTCCTTTCATCCAGCCACTAGCTTTAAATGCTCTTTTTCTAGATGAATGTAAGATTTTTGAAATCTCACATTCCTCTAGGCATTTCCCTCTCCCAAGGAATGTTTAATTCCTTTTTATTCTTCTAATCCCCATAATATCCGTTTTTCGAGAATTTTTAATTCCTCCAATGCATCTTGTAGAGTGTGGAGATACGAAATGCCTTTAAGGCATATTTCTTGGTCTCCATACCCTCTCTTGGACCTTGTGTGACCTCACAAGTAAATCTTAGCCTTTCATCTTGAATTCATCCTAGCCATTTGTTTTCCTCTCCTCTTCCTATAAAATAGGGTTCCATTCCTTCATTTGAGCATCTTGAAACCTAGTAAGCTTATGCTGCCCTTTTGAGCCCAGGAAATCATCTTGGCAACTTGATCATCTCATCCTTATCATTTGTGCACAATATTGGAGAGCCATCCACATCCAACAATCAAAGGAGCACATCAAGTGGAGCATTATCAAGAGGCGCCTTCACTTCATCAAGCTCAATATGAAGGAGAAGGTAAAATAGCAAGGTGAAATGGTCTTTTAATGTTATTTTAGAATTCTACATGTTTATTTCATTATGTTTTGATCAGTTTAACTTTCAAATCTATTTTCCCCTCTTCAAGGACATATACAACAAACTGGACACTAAATTCAGCAAGAGGACTCATAAGCCATACGCATAGAAAATAAGCCTTCATCAAATCACTATAAGGATAAGCCAATAATTAATGCAAACCATAAAAGAGATCAAAATAACATAAAATCCTCAACAGTGAAGCATAACACATCCCATTGGAGCCATAAAATCAATCCCTCAATAACGAGGCATTCTCCCTCTCGCTAGAGCAACATATTGCCTATGAAACACCTCAATGGTAAGGCATGAACCCTCTTAGAAGAGAACACAAAACATCATAAGGAATTAAAACACATCATAATAAACTCTAAGAATATCAATAAAAATTGCACAAGCCTTTGGAGTATTCACACAATCCAAAAATACACAAAAACAAGCTAAAAACTGACTTTTGGAGACCCCTGGGACAATTCAACACCTATGGTTCTTAGGTTAGCACCCTTGGTAGGTACCCTAGCATTTTTGGTTCATACTATGGCATTTTTGGTCTCTAAGATGACATTTTTGGTCTATATGCTTGCATTTGCAAATTAGGACCCCTTGCACCCTTTGTAAGTCTCTCAGTGCCCTTGGTATGAACAATGGCATTCCTGGGGTGTGTGGTGGCATCCTTGGTTTTTACCATAGCGTCCCTAGTCTAAATAACGACGTGTTTGGGGCAAATGTAGAAAAATAATCATTTTTGAGACATAAGGCTTAGATGAGGACTCAGGAAGGCTTAGGGGTCCAAAATGTTGGCATTATGTGAACCGGTATGTGGACATAATGATATTGTATGTTGTCATTGATGTCAATATGTTGAAGAGGTGTGAACCAACATATGTGAGAACTGGTATAACACTATGAACCGACATTTGTGCCAAAGTGAAGCGGTGTGCTTGTTCATGGGAACCGGCATATGGAAGTATTGTATGACTTCCGGTTGGTAGTCTCAACTTCAGGGTTTTCGGTTGATATGGTTCAAGCCTGTGTGGTTCAACCAGTGACATTGTGTGATGAGTTAGTATCGTAAAGAAGAACAGATCATGTTGCCATGTAAGCATGTGTGCGTGAAGGATCTTGCATGAGGGAGATTGTTCCTATCTACCTTGGGAATGTGTGAAGTTTGTAAAACGGTGATAATGTGTGATGGGTTATCAGCCGCCATAAAATTGGTGGAAATGGACGATGGAGAATGTCTTGAGTTTGGATCAAGATCTACTGCATTTAATGTAGTGTGCTCAACGGTTAGGATTGAACCGTTTGAATTCCTTAACCTAACAGGTTTATGGTTTAGTATTTATGCTACTGACCTATCTGTTTTCCTATAAGGTCGATGTTGTGTCACTTTCTGAGGTTGTTGGCAAAAGTTGTGTGTGTGTATCCAAGAGAAGGGATACATGATTCTTGCCAGACCAAAAGGAGAGAAGTGATACCTGCAGAGTGTAAGTGCAGAAGGTGAAGAGGAGCTTAAGAAGATCTGCATTAACATTGAGTGCTGTTACCAGATCATTGTAATACCTATTGATCTCTAACCACCTCAACAGTTGGGAAATCCCTTAATAAGGTAGCCTTAACCGGCTTGCTGAAAATCCTTTAACAGGGTAATTCAAAGCTACTGAGTTCAGAATCCTTTAGCTATTGAGTTCTTGAAATCCTCTAACAAGGTAACCTTTAACAGGGTTTAACCCTTAAGCGGGTATTGTAGCCATCCCTTAATTGAGTGATCTCTAACTGGATTGGTTCATAGCAGAACCTTTTGTAATGTCTGTAACCGGACAAGGCTCCTAACAGAGCAGACTTCTAAAGAGTTCAAAAATAGCTTGTGGGTATTCATCCCCACCGTGTTTTTTCCCAGTTGGGTTTCCACGTGAAAAATATGTGTGTCATGTGTGATGCTTTTATCTTGTGATGCTTTTCTATTGTCTGTCAAGCATATGATGGTTCTGTGTTTTATGCCTGTTTATTAAACTTGTTGAACTAGCTGTTATTATGATCTGATGATAGATTATCTGTTTATGCATAAGTGTGAAATGGTAGTGTAGTCTTGAGTTGGGTGAAAAGCTAAGTGAGTAATCGGTTAATGCTTGTCTCAGACATTCTTATCTTTACCGGTTGCTCTCTGTTTCAAACCGGTGTCACTGTCTGCCAGTCATTTGAAGTGTCTACTGTCAAACCGATTTTGGACTGTATTTTTGTCTGTACTAATTCACCCCCCCTCTCAGTACCGGTTTGGTACTATTCGTTCATCATTAAGTTATCACAAAATGACCCTCATATTACATACAAAGGGTCTGAGACATCCAAATATTGACTAAGACAACAAATATACCAAGTACACAATCACTGCAAAAAGTTACATCAAGAAAAACTTCACCTACAGAGCCAAAACTGAGGTTTAGGGAGCTAAATTGATCAAAGGAGAGTAAGAACAAGTTGCATATATCAAAAGGAGACTCAAGAAAGTCTAATAGGAATAAATTGAAACCAATGTAAATGATTGAAAGCGTCTACACATTCTACAGTGCAGTCTTAGGGAGTCTAAGGGAGCTCTCAACCACCGATCGAGATTTAGACACCAAAATAGGTTCAATCAAGGGGAGATTTAAAATCAAAACTCAATAACACACAACTGTAATCTCTGATTAAGATCCAACATTCTTAGAAGCCAAGACATGATCAGACATAGAGAAAACACAGAGGAGCTTCCGACGCTGCAATTTCCAAAAAGTAGAATAATTGGAATGCAAATTTCTCCAAAACATAACACTATCAAGAACAATTAAACTACTGCAAATCACGAAAACATCTTCCCCCAAGCAGTCTTTTCAAGACACTGCAAACAATCTCTCTGGAATAAAAAATGTAGAGAGCTGACAAATGAAACCAACCTAGAAAAGATGAAACAAGGAGAAATCTGAAATCGCAATCCAATTCTAGCAAATTCCTTCAACAAAATTGAATCCAAAGCCAATGCAAGATCTCCCAAAATCAAAATCTTCAAGCTCCCGAATTTTTCCAACCCGCGTGAATGCATAGGAAGCCGGATAAATACAAACAATTAAACTCAAAAACTATATCGCAAGCTACCAATGAAAATATTCCAAGAACCATATTATTTACCTAACTTGTATAGTCTCGAGGCATATATTATTTTCTCAATATAATTTACCTACTGATTAAAATTCCACCAATCATATGCAAGGGTAGGTAAATATATTCAAATTCATTTTACCGACAATATGAACTTGTAAAAACACATTAAATAATGCTTCATCACTCCATATAATCAATTAATAAATTAAGAGGATAAAGCCTTAGAAATAGGGACCCCAATTAAAATTTAATTTCAAATCGCAAATTTCAATAAATAAATTAATAAAGCCAATAAATAAGAAATCAAGAATAATAATAAATAAAGAAAAACAATAATAAATAGGTAGATAATAAATAGATTGCTAAAAAATAATCAATGTAAATAAATAATATTAAATAATTGATAAATCCTCAAATAAATAAATAAATAAATAGATGTTCAACATTAAAACAACACAAATAAATAATACATCAATAATGGATAAATAACCAAATAACAATTAAATAAATAAATCAATAATAAATAGATGATTGATGATAAAATATACACAATGATCAAATCAATTATTAACTCAATAAACCAATTAAATAAATCTTAATTGGTTAAATAAAATCTCACAATGGAATCATGGCCCAAAAATAATCAAGTAAATATCTATAATCCAATAATTGAATAATTACACAATACTCACATAAACATAGACTCAAACCCACTTACACCAAGGGGACAATCATAACACAAGGCTCTAACCACAACTTGCACTGTGGTGCAACTGACAAGGTACACATCTTAGACCTAGAGTGTGTGAGGGAAACTATGTCATCTTCGACAACTTTCCATTGGGATTAAGACACACTCAGACCTATGGAGCTAGGTGGAGTCGATGTCTGGTACCTGCAAACCTGCATCAAAGACCAACACAACATATATGATACATATTCATAAATAGACAAATGATAGAGAATCACATCGATATATCCCGCTCGCAATGAGTGATATGACATCGTCTCTATTCACAAAGACAATCACACAATAATATATCAAAACATCGCATAGAATCATCATCATGAAATAGGGTTAGTATCATCATAAGTCACATAATCCATGTAAACAATGATCATATGTAAATCGACAAATCATATAAATCCATTCATCAAGGTGACACTATGTATCAACATCCATAAGAATCATCAAATATCATATGTCATATAATAAGTCTCACATCATCAATCATAAAAGTCTCCAATCATAAAGAGTCATAACAGATAACATGAATCCACATAAAGTCCTAGTATCAACAATTCCATCTAATATAGAAAAAGAGTCATAAATAACCATCCAAGTAACCATTATATGTCTACATAAGTCTACCAGGACGCAAATCAAAATGCAAGTCTAGGAGGGACACTACAGGTTATGTTTGTGGCCGACCTGAAGGTACAAGAATATATATTTAGGCTGACATATGAATGTAATTGTAATTGTAGTGCATATGTATAGTGATCTAGGATCTGTCCTAGAATGTTGGAAAGATAAATAATATGTGCATCAATGTAATTATCCAATATGTGTTTGATGTGCAAAATTGAGGGTGATACTATGTGAGTTGCACTCCAATCATTGTGTGGTTTCATCAAAAGAGCATATGCACTATGAGAGAGTGTTTTGAAGGTTGATCAATTCAAGTGCAAGTTGAGTATTCAGTTTAAAGGTCCACAGTTCATATGTCTATGTTCCAGTGGTATTGGTGCTTGCAAGTGTAAGAAGGGATTGGGATCTCTGGTAGGTTGGTGTCTACTTTATATTGCTAGTGATTCTTTATTTTGTAAGGCTAGAGTTGGACAATAGATTCAAGCAACTATTATCACCATGGTTTGTCTCATTCCGCGTTTCCATGTTAATATGGTATTCATTGTGTGGATGTATGCATGTGTGTTTATTAATTGCTTTATATTTAAGGAAAGATTATTAAATGCTACTTTGACGAATTGGGCTTTATATTTGAAGAGTTTTCTAATAAAAATGAATGTTTAACTGAGTTGAAATTGTTATATAATGATTCACCCATTGTCTCTCAATATATTGTGTTCTCTTCAATTTGTATTAGAGCCAAGTTCCTTGGAATATGATTAACATCTTGAGGTAGATCTAGGATGGCACACTCAATGGCTCAAGAAGGGTTGTCTTTTTTCTATTAAATATCAAGGACCCAAATTAAAAAAGTACTAGATTATGAGCGTAATGTAACCAAATTTACAACATGAGGCAAAATTGGCGAACAAAATTACAAAACAAGCAGTGACTGATAGAATATAGAGTATATAGAAAGTACTATAAAGACAAGTCATTCAAACACAATGTCCCTTTCAGGGGGGCTGGAGTCTCCTATGTTTTCTATCCATACTGTCCAGCCCTGTTCTCCATTACTCCACCTTAATACCTTACATTAGAGAATAGGGTCAACATAGGGATGTATGAAAAATTTGACAACTGGAATGGGTTGAGTCTGGGCCTGATTTCCCCTGGGGGTCTGCATGTTCAACTCTCTCACAAAGTCTTCCAAGACCATCTCAAATGGCGATCCATCAACAGAGAACCTAGACCAAGTAAAGCCATGGGAAATCTCAGAGGTGAACATCATAGCCACCCCATCCTGGAGAAATCTTTTAAATTTCCTACGCCTGATCCTCATAGCTACTGTAACCTACACATTAATGTCATGGAATATGAGCCTCCTAAGAGACCCAGTAAGGTTCCCGTCTCTGCCATTAAACAAGTTATCATTCCTATATTTCCAAATAAGCTACAATATTTCAACAGATAAAAGAGAACAAAAGAAGTTAGCATTTCTCTTGAGGCTTTGGATATGACCAATCACAATCTTAAAGATACTAATGTTTCTGCCAATGACGAGACCAAACATCTTCCATGTTTCTTTTGCAAAAAAACAATTGAAGAATATATGATTAACAGACTTAGGCACCCTGCTGTAGGAGATGTTGATCTCACCACTTCTATCATGGATAGGTAACTTATGGAGCAAGAGGAGACAACAAAAATATCTCTTTTTGGGATCAATCAGTCCGTGCCAAAGAGAATCAAGGTTTTTCTGCCACCGGAGAACATCAAGATTGAGACCCCAACATGAGTTAACATAAGAATAAATGTCATCATTGTCAACAACATATGAATATATATCTTTACCTTTGGTATTAGGAAGCAGAGAGCCATTAGGCCATTGGTAAAGGCAAAATCTAGAACAATCAACATACCAAGATCTAGGAAGATAGAGAGTGGAAGAGGCTATTCTAAGCATGGTGTAGGTTTTCTTGTGGGAGGGAGGGATGCTGAACTTGGTCACATAGTCATTCTAGCTTAGAAGGTGCCCGTTCTCAATAACATTTGAGAGTTTGACAATATGTTTACTAGCCCAATATTTGGCAGAGAATCCTTGCACCAAGGCCAATGGTTTGCCACTCTATTTTAAGTTCCACCAAATAGAGTGTTCACCACATACATTTCCATCCTCCCAGACCAAACCATTGTGAGATATAAAGCCTCTAATCACCTCCCAGGATTTCCAAATTGATTTGAAGACATGTGATCCAAATGTCTCGACTTTAAAATCTCCAACAATAACATCACAAAGGTCCAAGCCTTTCCACTTTGGGCTTTGTTTAGGGACACCTTTACTCATGTTGTACCTGACCAAAATATTCCAAGGTTCCTCTCCCTTTAGGGCTCTGAATATCCATTTGGAAGAAAGGGAGACACCTTGCCATCTTAAGTCTTTAAAGCCTAAACCCCCTCTACGCTTTCTCATAGTGCACCATTCCCATTTCACCGCATGCTTTTTCTTGCCACCTTTGCCATTAGACCAGAGAAAATCTCTGATAATTTTTTGGATATGATAGAACTAATAGTTTCTAAATAGCCATGATGAGATGTAATATATATTATACGAGGATAGGATCTTTTGGCAGACCTGGGCCCTGCCAGCCGGAGCCAAATAATTGTTGTTCCATTTTCTTAGCTTCTTATCAATTTTGCACATATCTTTTAGATTAGGTTCAACTGCAAATGGTATGCCCAAATATCTAACAATATGATTGGGTCCTCCCCAACTTAAAGGGAATTTACTAAGCCAATTAGGGGGTTGCACTTTCCATCCCAAAAGAGTGGATTTAGCAAGTGATATCTTACTTCCAGACGCATCACAAAATATATCAAGTTTTTTCATTAGGGCATCCAAGTTGTCCTTATTAAGCTCGACCAAGATTGCTGTATCATCTACAAATTGAATATTGGATAGATCATGCCCATTTGGCAGCTTGAGTCCTTCCACCTTGGGGGGGATAGTGGAATCCCTTAGAAGATAAAATAAGGCATCAACAACAATGAAAAACAACCCAGGGGCTAAAGGGAAGCCTTGTCTTATTGATCTTGATAGTCCAAAGAAAGCAGACTTAACATCGTTGATTTTAATGTAGGCCTTATCATCTTTCAATAGAATATTAACCATCTTGCAATAGTAATCAAGAAACCCTAGACTTACAAGCATCATGTTGATGAATCTCCATTCTATTCTATCATAGGCTTTCTCAAAATCCAACTGTAGCAAAGCAGTATCTTGTCTTGATTCCTTCGCCCATCACATAGCTTCCCAACAAGTAAGGAGGTTCTCAAGAATATACCTACCCTTAACAAAACCAGTTTGAGTAGGGGAAATAATCTTTGGAAGTATGTATTCCAATCTGTGGGCAAGTGCCTTGGCAAGTATCTTATATGACACATTCAATAATGCAATAGGTCTCCAATTTTTAATCACAGTTCTATCCCCATCTTTGGGTAGTAGTTTGATCACCCCTGTATTAATATCCTCCCCCAAAGAGCCTACCAGTTCATCTTCTTGAAATACTTGTAGTAAATCTTCACCTATCCAGTCTATACAACACTTATAAAACTCAACCGGGAGGCAATCGGACCCTGGGGCTTTACCATTACTAAGGGAGCTTCCTTAATAACTTCTATTGATAAGGGTTAATTCAATTTCTCTGCATCCTCTTTTTTTTTTTTAATAAGTAAATAGTTGCAGAGGGGCAACACCCTTGTATTAATAAAAAAAGAAAATACAAGGCCTGATTCAGTGAGAGCGATAGGGGGAAAGAACCAAGAAGAAAAACCCCTACCTTAGCTCTATTCCTTAAACAAAGAAAATCTAGCAATGAAGGCTGGATGAGTACAAGACATTAGATACCAACCTCCTAAAGGTAGATAACAAAGGCTTTAAAATAAAATAAACAATAATAAATTTAGAGAAACTAGAGAGAAAAATGATAACCAAAGTCAAAGGGAGTCTTCATAAGCACTATCCATAAGAGCATGAGCCACATCTGGGACAATAGGGCATTCGGTGCCACAGTTCAAGTGAGCTGCCGATTCTGCCTTCTCCCTAGGGAGTCGATAGTTATTTGGGAACCACTCCTCACCAAGCCCAAACCCCCAATCATTACCAACCACCAAGTCTCCATTCTCCAAAATCCCAAAATCATCAGCACCCACTAGCTCTTCATCACGAAGAAATTTTGTCCTCTATTCCACCGTGAAGCCGTTTTGGATGCCAGTTGCTTTAAGAAGGAATTCAATGTTCCTGGTAATGACAGGCCAGGTTGCTTGAAGAGTATCAAAATCTAGGGAGTTAACAATCACAAGCTTCCTCACCTCTGCCCCGTTGCCTAAGGTCATATAGTAATTTTGGGGAAGTGGAATTCATAGATTGACATCAATATTATCCAATACAACATCAATCTCCCTCAAAAGGTGATGTTTAAACATAATTCAAGTTAACATTTTTTCTCTTTGCTTGCTAGTACCCATGTATAATATCATTGCAAGGAAAAATGCCAGGATGTCGACATTGGCTCTGTACCTATGAAAAGCCATAAGGAATTCCTTTCCCAGAATCCTCTTAAGGTTGTGGAGAATAAGAGGATGTCAAGAGAAGAGGACCTCCTGCAAACATCTATCCATGATTTCGCCTAGGAAAGCCATCTAGTGACAAGTAGCTTCAAGGAGAATTGGGGTCTCCATAGCAAGTCACCGAGAAAAGAAAGCAACTATTTGATGGAAAAAAGAGGGCATTTTATTGTTAAATAGGAAGAATTCAAACCAGAGAATATGACACCCTGAAAGTAGTTTATGCCAAATGAATACACACATGCATGAAATGCTAGTGTCCAAACAACATTTTAGCCAAATATCATCAACTTAATGTCGACCGACTTTAACCATTAGGTGATTATGAGCAAATCTTGAAAGGATCTAGTTGTAACTAGATATTAATTAAAGTACACTTATTTCCAATTGCGATGGGGCCCAAACCGACGCAGATCAATGATGACGACAATGTGTCACATCTCGGTGACAAGAAGAAGCCTTAATAGGATATCAAGTCAGTTAGTCAGTCTATCCACCAGAAACCATGACCATTAGGTTGAGAAGGAGTAAAGTGGTAACCAGGGAGAAATGCACCGGTTTGCACCACATCCGATGATTAATATGGAGAGATACTTAATCAAAAAAAAGAGAGAAGAGCGCAACCAACAAGAAGCCCAAATGGAGAGCACCCCCCTCAATGAGATAGTGAGGATACCATGTCAACCGGTGGAGTCATTATAACGTCACCAATTGGCCCAATAGAGAACCATCATCTGTAAGGAGCAGACAATCAGTAGAAGCCACTGCCGACAAACTCAACCAGAAACCATCATTTCTTGGCAGGATAAGGATGCCATAACAATGGTGGAAGATCAGGGGGGTCACCAACAACTATCGCCAATTTAGAGAGTCTATCAACCTCTCCATTACCTTCCCTATAGATGTGGCTAACCCAAAATTCATGAAAGGTGGCTAACAACACCATAATCGGTTGAAGCCACTGGTTAAGGTGCCAACTAGGGATGTTATTATAGCGAATCATATTAACCACATTTAATGAGTCTCCCTCCAGATGAATTATCTGCACCCCAAGCTCCTTCCCTAACTGAAGACCTCTTAAACCCGCTCTGAATTTAGCTTCATTGTTAGTAGCAACTCCAATCTTTTTCAGAGATTTCTTTTATACAGAAACCATCAGAGTCCCTCAAAACACAACCAATACCACTTTGACCCAGATTTCTCACAGAAGCACCATCGAAGTTTACCTTGCTCCACCCAGGCTCAGGCGCATCCCATTTCACCCCCACTCTTGGATTGACCTGATCCACCAGGGTTCCCAAGCCAAAAAGTGGTGGAACGAGTAAATTTGGAAGAGCCAACTTAATCTTACAATCCCAGTCCATGTACAAATTCTTCTTTAATGATTTGGATTGAGAAGCCTCATTCAGGAGCTCAGTTAGGTGGATCTCAATTTTCCCACAAAGAGACATTAAGCTCATCTCTTTACCCTGGAAGATTCTACGATTCCTTTCTTTCCAAATTTCCCAAATCAGATGCGATGGTAGGATATTAAGAAAATCAACAAAAATAGCCTTTCCTGCCGGTTTAGGCCATTGCAAAAACCACTTATCCAGCCATGATGGGAAGGGGCCGAAGATTCTCGATTTTCCCATGAAATGCCACCGATAGTGGCTGGAGAATTTGTAGTGGAGAAGTACATGATCCATAGTCTCTTCATGCTCTAGACATAGAATGCATCTGCTGGGTCCATTGATACCCATTTAATAGAGCCTTTCTTTAGTTAAGATCTTTTTCTGACAAGCCAACTAGGCAAAAGAGCCTGCTTTGGGAAGGAGGTGTCGATGCAAAAAAAGATTAACAGGCCAATATTTTTTGTGTATGGCTTCTTCTTGCAATTTGTAACCAAAACATACTTTGTATTTACCATCAGAGGAACCACACCACCTAATAATATCCTTTTCAGGGGAAGGGAAAATAATCCTTTTTCTAAGAATGTCGGCAAACAAGTCTTTCTGATGCTGATCCAAGTCCAGGGGATCCAAGGAGTTCCATTTCCACTTAGCAATACCATTTTCTTGGATAGGATAACCATAATCACATATATTATGCCCCCAAAGGTGATAGGTTTCTACCATAATAGGTTGCAGTGAGGGATTGAGATATAAGGCATCTTCACCAGCCCAAGAGTCAATCCAAAAGGAGGCATCCCTACCATTCCTGACATCCTAGGTAACTTGATCACTAATGATTTCCTCGCTATTCACAATAAAATTCCAGATGGCCGAGCCTCTGGGGGGGTTGTTTATAGTGAGAATCCTTTTTGGCTCTAGGGAGTCCAGATATTTATGTTTTAAAAGCCTTGCCCATTTTTTGCTTCTCATGACTACAAATTGCACCCATAGCTAAATTCATAATCGAGATTTGGCAAATGCTAGCACCCCCTGCCTTTTTTGGTTGGTAGATCTTTTTCCAAGCTACCAAAGGAATTTTCCCTTTGTCATCCGAACCATTCCAAATGAAATTTCTCAGTAGAGAGATCAATTCATCTTCAATTGCCATTGGTAATCTCAGGGAAGCCTTGGAAAAAACCAGTAGTGTAGAAAGGACCGATTTTATCATAGTGAGTTTACCAGCAGAGGATAACCACTTGCGTTTCCAAATTGCAAGCTTGGATTTGCACATATCAATAAGATGCTTCCAATAGTGAGTTCTGTTACTGCCAATGAAGAGGGGGGTTCCAAGAAATTTCCTTGGGAAGTTTGCAACTTTGAGATTAATAATCCTTGATAACACACCTTGCAAGTTAATCAGAGTATTGACAAAAAACACTTCAAATTTGTGCCAATTGATTTTATGCCTAGAAGCCATACAGTAATCATCGAGGCATGATTTAATTGTTCTTGCCTCCCTCCTGGAAGCCGTACCAAATAGAATGGTATCATCGACAAATTGCAAATGAGTCATTTTTTCAACCCATGTTGCCACATTGACTCCAATCTAATGATCATCTAGCTAAAGAGCTCTTATTGATCGACCTAAGGCTTCAACCATTATGATAAATAGAAATGGTGATATTGGATCACCTTGTCGAGGAAAAGAAGCCATGAGATGAGCCATTAACCAAAATAGAGAATTTGGGGGAGGATAGACAACTCGTGACCCATGTGATCCATTCCTTGCAAAAGCCAAATTATTAAGAACATCAAATAAGAAATCCCTGTCCACCATATCACAAGCTTTCAGAATATCCAGTTTTAAAATCATACAGGAATCCTTGGTTTTCCTGGCTGTGTGAAGCATTTCATGAGCAATGATAATGCCTTCCATAATGGATCTTCCAGGGGAAAAACCACTTTGTTCATCTGATATGATGTGTTTAAGGAGGGGCTTCAATCTGTTGGCTATGATCTTTGTTACAATCTTATACATCGTGTTGTATAGAGAAATGGGCCTAAAATCACTCATCTGTTGAGTGTTTTGCTTCTTCGAGATTAGAGTAAAAAAGGTGTGATTAATTGCACCTAGCATAGTCATTTTCTTTCTTGATTCTTCTACAACAATATGTAGATCTCGAGCGATGATATCCCAGAAATGATGGAAAAAAGAAGCAGGGAGGCCATCAGGGCCAAGAGTCTTATCAGGTTTCAGCTGAAAGGTATTTTTCCTTACTTCATCAATTGAAATAGGAGTACAGAGAGCTGTATTTTGACTATCAGATATTATGGATGGGATTGAGTTAAGAATTCTGGCTCTTGCTTCATGATCGATCTGGTGATCACCATTCAATAAGGAATCAAAGAATCTTATAGCTTCTTTCACAATGTCTTCATAGTTCCTGATAGTAACTCCATCTGGTCTCATAATCTCTAATATTCTGTGTCTATTTTGAATGGCAATGGCCGACTGATGGAAGAATTTGGTGTTTTTGTCACCTTCCTTTAGCCATAACTCCCTTGATTTTTGACGCCAATGGATTTCATTTAGATCAGATTTGAGAGTATTTTCTTTGATAAATAAATCCTCATTCATTCCTGAAGTAATAACAGAGTTGGTTATTTCTTCCAGCTCAGCCTTAATTCTTAATTTCTCCATATGAATATTCTTGAATTAGCTCTTATTCCATTCTTTGATCTTAACCTTAATATACTTGAGCTTCTTATTGAGTATGAATAATCTTGAATGGTTCCCAAGAACCGGTTCATTCCACCAAACAGATATAAGATCATATAGCTCAGGCACTCTGAACCACATTTTCTCAAACTGGAAAGGAGTACCTCCCTCTGCTTGTCCCATAGAGACCTCCAGATAGATCGGGTAATGATCTGATCTGATAAGCGGGAGAATTGATGACTCTAAAGCTAGATTTTGTCCTAGCCACTCACCATTAATAAGGAACTGATCAGACCGTTCAACAATATTAGTAAAACCCACTCTCCTATTCGTCCATGTGAAAACTCCATTTTTAGGAATAATGTCTAGAAGGTGATTCTTCTCAACAAATTCCAAAAAATCCTTTTGGGACGTACCATTCCTCTAAATACCCCCACTTTTCTCAATGTCCGAAAGGATCAAATTGAAGTCCCCAGCTACCACACAACCACCATCGATAATAATTTTCAATCTGATGGTTAAGAGATCCCAGAGAGCACGTTCATCACCAGCAGAAGATGGTCCGTACACAATGAAAAGATTGAAATTCTCATTTCGACCAAGAATAGTTACCAGGCAGTGTTGTCAATACTTATCTTCCCCAACAAGAGAGATCCTAACCATCATGGGATTCCAAATGATTCCCAAGCCACCAGAGGCTCCATCCGATTGCCTAAACAACCCATTCCACTATTTCCAAACTCTCATTTTAGCATCAGTCTCAACCTTACTCCACTTACTTTCTTGTAGTAGCCAAATATCTCCTTTGGTGTCATCAATCTGACACTTAATCAAGAACCATTTGTCAAGGGCATTGATGCCCCTGACATTCCAAGATAAGAGTTTCATTTCTCCTGGGGAAGGGCATTTCCCTTCCCTAAATTAAGTTTGGTTTGACCACTAGCAGCACTAGCCACTGCTAGCATGATTTTTTTTTATTTGTGTCCCCGCACACCTTTTGGCTTAAAATTTGGTTTGTCAATAGTTGAATCCGACTTCCCAAAACCTTTTGTAGTAACCTCCAATATAAGCTCAGAGTCAGGTTCAAAGTCTTCATCACCCTCTGAGGAGGAAGATTCAATTTCACCATCTTCCATTTCAATACCTATTGAGAAGAAAATTTTCCCTCCCAACTCCCCTAGAGAACTATCCTCCATACACTGAGTGTGAAAATTGCAATCTTCAATTCCTAGTTGATTTCTAGGCACAAGAGGAGAGGGTGGAAGTGAATCTGCTAATTTGGATTCAATATCCACCTGTAAGGTTTTAGTCTTTTCCAGAAGCATGAGAAGATCTTGTTGACTCTTGCTTTGTCCAGAGGAGGGAGGAGATATGTTCAAAGGAGTTTCCTCCATCAATGGAACATTCTCATTATCATGAGTTTCATTGCAAAAATCTTCCCCGGTATCAGTGGAGCTAGGAGGTTCCAGTTGAATCTTTTCTTCAATAGGAAATTGCATATAAGAATAACTTCGTTGTATCGAAGCCGAAACATCACAACTAATGCCAGTGTGATCCAAGGAGAAGCATTTAGGATAAATATGCAACTAATATTCTGAATCAATCTTTTGGATCTAGATCTTCCCAGCACTAATAATTTTGACTTCATTGGGGATCTTGGTGATTTGATCTGTGCTAATGCAAATTCCAAGGAAGCTTTCCCATAATTTATGCTCCAAAATATCATCAACCGATACAAAGGTGCCAAGGTTTTTGCATATATCCTTAATGACATGAATGTGCCAATAATCCGAGGGACAATTGTACAATCTTATCCATACCTTGCTGTCTGGTAATACATGCATTTAGGGATTGAAATTGGGCTACCAATCAATGATGTGAACTTTAATGCCATCCAAGATATATGGACCTTTGTTTTTAGCTTGCCATTTCTCCTCATTGCTCATAAATTCAATCATATAGAAATATTTTGGGAGAATATTAATGTTAATATCCTTTCCCCATTGTGCTCTACACCAGGATTCAAAGTTATCCTTAACCCATTTTCCACCACCCCACTTGATGAAAAGGTAAAACTCAAGCAAACTCGACCTAGCAGAATTAATTTTATTTTCATCCAAAAAGATGGTAGGTCTTGAGGTTTTTCTTACTGATTTAGGATGACAGGGTTGTTGAGGGAGGAAGGTCCATCTTTGAAATTCAGGGTAGCTCTCTCAGTTCGACCAAGGGTTCCAAAATTTAGAACGAAAGTTGGATCTCTAAGACTTGGCATGGTCCACCCTTGAGTTATCTTTCTCGAAGCACCCATTCCACATTTGGAAATTACCATGAGATTTCAGAGGGGCTAGAGTAGGTTCAAAATGAGGATTGCCTCTCTCAATTGCCACATTGGGGATGCTAGATTCGGGTGGTGGATACCATTTTTCGGGGGGCCTTGGAAGCAGGATGCTTAGCTTTGCGAAACTAGCCTTTGTTATTCCAAATAAAACCATTTTCCTTCCATTTATGCGGGTCAATAGGGCACTGGTTACCACTTGAATACGGATTTCCATAGTTCATCTGCGGTCTGGAATATCTCTTACCCTAGAACATGTCTATTTTCCCAACATTAACCAGTCTCTGAGCTGATTGCAATCTACTTGTTTCGATGGGAAAGACAATATCCACTTCATCGCTCCTTGAACCAACCTTTGCGGCCCGAGCGCCAGAACTTCGCACATCGATAGATCAGCTCCTATCGCCACTATCGATCGAGCTGCCTTCCAATGCCACCATTTCCAACCCCTTGTATACTCAAATTTTTATCACCAAACATTTTCTTTTCTTTGCATCCTCTTTAATAACCTTGGGATGATATTTCTCAATTGATGTCTATCTCTTTCCTTATGCTACATATTATCTTCTGTAGAAAAGAGTTTTTGGTAGAAGTTGGCAAAAGAGTTGAGAATATCATCTTGATCAAAAATCAATCTGTCCCCCTCACAGATGGTGTAAATATCGACTCTGGATTATTTAGCTTTCAACAATTGAAAAAAGAACTTAGATCCTTTATCCCCATGCTCTAACCAATGAACCCTAGCTCTAGTTTTAGCCCCTTGGATTTTAACATTTTATATCTTTCTTAGTGAATTCTTAGCATTGCACAATGACTCAAGGGCATTTGGATTGGAGGGGTCAGCTTGCACTGCTTCTTCAACAATCTAAAAAATTGAGATATGCTTGTGTTTCCTCTTTTCTAGCATCTTTGGCCAACTTCTTACCTATAGTCTAAAAGAGAACCGTCCAGATTTGCACTTTATGATTCCAAGCTTCAATAGGACTGACCTCCCTCACAATATTGTTATTATATTGTCTAATAATATATGGTGCCTATAGAACCTCTTCCTTTTCCAGAAGGCTACTATTGAGGGAAAAGCCATCACTATTGATCCTCCTATCTAGAGTGCGTTTACAATGAAAAATAACCACCTAAATGGGGTGGTGATCTGAGAGAGTATAGGGAGTTACTTTGCATTGAATCCCTTCACTATCTTTGCAAATATTGAATAAGTCTTGGCAAAAGTAGAATCTATCCAATCTAGAGTAAATTCTCTTATTTCCCTTTTGAATATTGCACCAGGTGAACCGTAAACCTTAATGCTCTTTTTTACTACCTAACAAAGGATCAATGAGTTAGAGTTTGTTGTGTTGGCATTGAGTTGTCATTGATGTCCAACTGGTATTGCAAGCATGCCTCCGGTAGAGGTATGTCATCTGGTATGAAGGAGAGTGAACCAATATGGTGGAAGAAAAGTAGTTATTGAGAATATCAAGTGACTTCACCGATATGAGGTGAGATGCATGTGTATGTGAGCATGTTGAGTGATAACCCGTCTAGAGTTTGGCTGCTTGTTTATGATGAAGAAGCAGACTGTTAAAGTAATCATAAAACATCGAAGGTGAAGATGTGCTACCAGTGTAGTGTGAACTTCCGGATAGCAGGAGGAGAAGGTCTCATTGGTAAAGGAATGTACTGGTATGAGTTTGTTGAATGTTCAAGTATGAACCGACTGTGTGCCAGTGAGATAAGTGATTGATCATTGTGATGCCATGTGGAACTGAGGTGGCAAACATGCAGAGATCAGTGAAGCCTCCAATGACATGGTTGTTGAAAAAACTAGTTAACATTAATGAAACGACCAAAAATGATAGGATTGTATTTGACTAATGCGACTTGAGGAAGAAAGAATAACAGAGGAAGATCAGGGAGTAGTTGGCACCTAGATCAAAGCAAAGAAATCAGATTGCAAGAATATCTTGAGAAGGAAACAATTGATCTTTTTAAGAGACGACAAATTTCAAGGTAGAAAATTATGTACAAGATTGCTATCTTTAGCAAGTATGCAATAGATAATGGAAAATGTGTATAGATGTATTTCTGGAGTACAGGTGATCGATCCAAGATAGACTGGATTAGATCTCATGCAGATTGTGTCGGGTAAAAGAAACCCTAACCACCCCAAGTTTGAATTGATTCTTGGCAGGAAAGCTGAAGTTTAAATATGATGACTTGAGACTGTGATCGCTGCTACTGCAGAGTGAAGACAAGTGTAAAATTGTTGTCTGAGAGCCAAAGAGATAAACACTTCAAGTTTTTATGATTGGAGATTTGACTGATAAGGAGAAGGAGAGTAAATCAGTGTAAGGAACAACTGGTGGAGTGTGCATTGACAACTAATGTGACAAACCGATAGAAGCCATTCTTAATTAAGGGTGATCGAGTGTGAGTTGAAGGTGAAAAGACATTGTGAGAGGGGACTTAGACAAGTGATCAACAAATTCAGGTTGCAGAGGGAGTGAAGAAGTATACAGAGTGTTAAGGTTGAAACCGATAGAGAAGAATATTGTAAGGTTACAAAACTTCATTTGCAATAGTGATTTCATTTGTATATCTATGCTTTGTTTTGTGTTCACTAAGTTGTAGCTTAGTGTAGGGGTTGTAGCTCCTGTAGGTTGTAGCCTATAAATTGTGCAAGGGTGGGTGCTCCTTTGAGTTGGTGCACTAAATATTGTAATCAGAGTTTCATTGTGAGGCTGGATTGGAGCGGTAGATCTCCAACAACTATTCTCATCGAGGTTTTTCCCATATTGAATTTTCCTCGTATATATCTGGTGTTGTGTGATGTATTCTTGTTCATGTGTGGTGTTGATATTTTAGCTAGTCCTTCCACACACTCTACTTGCATTGTTTAAGTTACCGGTTAGCACTCAGCTTGTCCTCTACTTTACTGGTATCTCTCTATTAAAGAAGAAGAGTTTAAATCACTGATTCACCCCCCTCTCAGTGATCCATCGTGTCCAACAATTGGTATCAGAGCCTAGGTACCTTGTTTTTGAAAAAAACATTCTCTAGTTTGGGTAGATCCTATCAAGTATTCACAATGGAAAGAAATGAATCTGCCTCCTCAAAAGCCCCTGTGTTTGATGGTGTCAACTATGCCTTTTGGAGTAGATGAATGGAAACCTATTTGTCCTCTCTAGGTTTTGATGTATGGATGTCAGTTGTGAATGGATATACAATTCCTAATAATCCCCCTACTGATCCAGATGCTAAGAGGGAATATGAGATCAATGCTAAAGATAAGAATGCCATTCTTAGTGGGTTGTCTGATAATGAGTTTGTTAAAGTCATGCACTGCTCTTCTACCAAGGAAACTTGGGACAAATTGCAGAAGATATTTGAAGGCGATGCTAAAGTCAAGGAAGCCAAGTTGGAGACATTGAGAACACCACTTGAGGTTTTGAAGATGAAAGATGAAGAGAAGATAGCTGACTATCTCCAAAGGGTTGATGAAACAATGGATACCATTAGAGGGCTTGGAGAAGAAGTAAAAGATGAGGCAGTAGTAATGTTACCAAAATTTTGCACAATGCCAAATTTGGTGCCCTAATGAAGCCTTGCATTCATTCATATTGAAAAGATCAAATCATGAGTGAGAAATCAGAAATGCACTATTTTTGTCTAATTTGTTTGCTTCATGTGCAAATACAGGAAAAGCAATGCAGCATGTGGGTTAAAATGGGCTCCCATGAGGGTTGAGCTCAACATGCTGTAGATCAAAGAAATATTTATGCTCCTTCATAGATGAAATGGCGGGGCTGATGTAAGGCCAAAAGAAACTCAGAGCAAATGCAATCAGCCTGTGTAAAGTTTTTACTTGGGTGCTAAAGAGGGTTATTTAAAAAGCTAGAGAACATCCAGCAGGTTTCAGTCGCCAGGCAGGAGAACCTTTTATCCCACATTGGCCGTGCAGAGGGGGTTTATCATATTTAAATATAAGATCACATATAACCATACTGTCAAAGCTTACGAGCTTTTGGCAAGAAGAGGCAACTCGTGACCTGGTGGACCCCGCGCGTGCGCATCTCAAGGCATCCTAATTTTGTGACCAACTGGCAGGAAGAGACTAAAGAGCGAGCAAGTTGAAGAAAGATCAATGGTGATCATAGAGATCTAACGACTATTGCTATGTTGCAATGAAAAGATGCACACCGGATTATCGCTGTGACTTGGCGACTAATGACATGGCAGAACAATGAGTATAAGACCAAGGACAGGTGGCAGGTCAGGTGGTGCCAAGGTGGACTCTGAGCGTATCACAAGGTGACACGTGGTGACATGCCTCATGACATGTGGCATGTCATCAAGGTGAATGTCGAACAAACCTTGCCTGTGATAGATATCTAAATGGTTTCACTGAATGCATCGATTTCATCGAAATAATAGGTATCAATGAAATTGCAGTTTTGATGAGACATAAAAATTGTTTGCCAAGGGAGGTATTTGGCTGAAAGATTGATGCCGAACAAACCAGAGTAAAATGGTGGGCCCAATGGTGTTGAGGTGGTGGATGAGGTCATGCTCAGGTGGATTAGGTGGCAAATCAGAGATTGACATGTGGCACAGACGCTTAGAGAGACTAAAGAATGAGCAGATTCAGGTAGATCAATGGTAGTCTGAGAGATCTAACGACCATCACTATACCGCTATCGAAAGAAGCTCACTAGTTATCATAGAGACTTGGCAACTAAGCACGTGCGACAAAGGCAAAGGGAAGGTGAACGGATAAGAGGTTAAAGATCAAGCAGTTTGAGGGTAGATCAATGGCTGTCGCTATACCGCTAGATAAAAATGCTCGCTGGTTATCTCATGCGACATGGAAACTGATGATGTGGCCGTCTAGGTGGGCTTAGAGCAAATGAGGATGCACCACATCATAGAGAGAAGATGAAGAACCATGGGCAAACCAAGAGTAAAGATCGAGCAGATTGATCACATTTGATGGTCAGGCAAAAGATCTAATGAGTGTCACTAAGGCGCTAATGAAAGCTGCACACCAGGTTATCACTGTGACTTGGCAACAAGGTGGGTCCAGTCCAGATGGTGGTCTTGTTGGAAGACAAAGTGGACCCGTGAGCAAATCAAAGGTTGACACATGGAAAAAGTCTACAGATGAGCGAATGTCTAAGTCAACCTTGAACTTGAACTTCAAAATGGTTCAATGGTTCAAAGTTCAAGTGGATCACTATTTTCGAATGGTTCAATAGTTCAAAGTTCATTAACATCGCTCGTTCCCATGGGCCCAGGAAGATAAAAGCAAATAAGCAGACTAAAAGGAAAGTAGGTTCCTAATAGATTGATGAGCGTCGCTATACCACTAGATAAAAATTCTCGATGGATAATCATAGCGACTTGGCAAAAAATGGCGGGGCCCACTAAAAAGTAAATGAAAAGTTCATGTAGCCGATCCAATGGCTGGCAAATAAAAATTGCACAGTAGACTCAGAACTGGTTGTTCAAATAGTGAAAAGCCCGCCAAGAAGGGAGATGAATTTCCTCATGAAAGATTAATGTAGATGCTTATTGATTGTCAGAACATGGAAATGTTACATACCTTTGGAAAGCTCATGAAACAGAGAGATGCATTTTTTCAACCTTTTTTAACAGAAGCTTCAACACAGAGAGCAGTTGCCAAGATTTTTTTAAAACAGGAGGTTCATTTTTTCAATGGAGCTATTGAAGATGAGACTAGAAATTCCACATTCAATAATGAGGGTTTCTCTTCATGCAGGATCAATGGCAGTCCTTTTGAGTAGTAAAGATTATTATTTTACAGATTAAAAAGCATTGTATCTCAACACTTTTTTTTCTTCAGTATTCAGCATTGTAATAGAGATTATTTTCAGTTTGCAATAGAGTTTTAGTTTCCTTGTCAATTATTTCTTATTTTCCATTGTCAGATGAATGATTTGACAAAGTTATTGTGATTTAATTCTGAATCCTTTTCTTTTTCTCATTTATGCTTTGCAGAGATAGGAAGATTTCATAGTAAATTCAGGTTGTGGGTTGTGTTCATTTGGTTTCTAATTCTTTGCATGTTTGTGAAAAATCACTTTTCCTACATGCAGAAGTTAGATAACTTCAAGCCTTCACATGAAATGTTTATGAATTTCATGATCTTATTTGATTCGTGAGATAATTTTTGGGTCTTGTTGCAGCTGGTTATAGCTTTAGGACAACAAGTAGAACTGCATCATTTTGGTGTATCACCTCTATTAGGATAGTTTTTTAATTACATGAAAGACTCTTTACCCTTTTCCCACAAAAAGTTAGTGTAGGAGATCCATTAGAACAAGAAGCCGACCTGATCTCTGGAGATTCACCTTCACTTGAGCAACCCACATGCTCAAAGGTGTTTCCATGTTTCACAGGATTGCTTGTTTTCGAACTTAGCATCATGGGTGCATTCCTCAGTGACAACAAGTAAATAAATTACTTAGATCTCTTACATCTAAGTATGATACAAAGGTCTTAGTTATAGAAGAAACAAAATATCTGAAAGTATTTACAATGGATGAGTTGTATGGCTCCCTAACTGCTTATAAAATGAGGACTGTCAGTACTAATGGTGTGAAGAAAGAAGCTGCATTCAAGACACCAAGAAAAGGAAAAGAATAGGCTTCTCATGACGCAACCGGTGAAGACTCTGATGACATCATGGAAAACTTTGTCAGAAGACTCAAGACAGGTTCAGGAAAATATAAAGGCAAGTTGCCTTTGAAATGTTTCAAATGTGGAAAGATTGGACATTTTGCTGCTAAATGTCCTTATGGTGATAAGAATGAAGATGATCAATCAAGTGGTGGCAGATCATATAGTAAAGATACGAAGAAAAATGTCTACCAACATGGTAGAAAAGGATACCAAAAGCAGAGCAGTCTTTACACACATGAAGATGATACCATAGATGAGGAAAGTGCCTCAGATGACTGCTGCAATGGAGATGATGTCAAAGCAAACCTTTTTATGGATCAAGAGGTACTGATACCTAAAGAAGCAGAAGAGGAAGAGAAAGAAGGAGAAGTAGACCTTGAAGAAGAACTCATTAGTGCCTTAGATGAACTAAAGAAAACAAGAAGAGACTTAAAGAAGGTAAAAAAGGCTGTAACTAAAGAAGAAGAATTCCTAGAGAAATCTCTTGAAGAGTCCAAGAGAACAATCACAATTCTAAAAATCTAGTTGGAAGAGGCCAAGAGGATGTGTGAAGTCACTAGTACCTATTTGAGTGAAAATGAAAAGGAACATCAGAATCTGGAAGAAGAAATAGTAAAACTCTGGAAGGACTTAGAGAAAAGTCAGGAGGAAATAAAAGTGAGAAGAAAATTTGAAGGTAGCACTGAAGCCCCGGACAAGATGCTGAGAAAATAGAAGCAATCCAAAGATACCAGTGGCTTAGGTTTTCAACAAGGTCAAAGTTCAAATAAAAAAGACACATCTGATAAGGAGATACAATTCAGTTCTTCAAATAAGGGTGAAGAGAAGAAGACATTCACGGTAGGCAAGGATATCGACAAGAAGACATATGCAGATGCTGCTAGAAACTGCCACACAGACCGGTATACTCAATCAATGAACCAGAGACCACACTTAATGCACCAACATGTATATCCAAGGATAAATGTAAGTATTGATCATGAAAAATTCAAAAGGGTTAGCAATATGAAAGGAAGACCCCCAGTGAGGCAGTCGTTTGCAGATTCAAGACAACCTAGCTGATATGTTCCAAATTTTCATGGCTATTGTCACCGGTGTAATAAGTTTGGTCATAGAATGGTAGATTATATGAAAATGAATGTCAACCCTAGTTTTGAGAGTAGAAACACATTTTCTTCATTACAAAGTACAAATGTCATATGTTATAATTGCAATGAGTTAGTCACAAGAGTTATGAATGTAGGAGTAATATGCAAATGTCCTACAAGAATGCATTGAGTACATCTTATAGTACTAATGTGAATTGCTACGAGTGTCAAAATTTTGGTCACATATAAAGGTATTGTCAGTTGAGAACTAAAAAGAAAAAGAGAATTGTACCGGATAAGAAGTTGGAAACAAAACCGAAACACAAAGTGACAAAAGAGGAAAAAAAAGAAGAGAAACCGGTTTGGGTAGAGAAGGAGAAAAACAAGACAGAGTCTAGTCTGATTGTACAAACTACTCTACATGGTGAAAGAAGGAATTTATGGGTAGTTGATAGTGGTTTCTCAAATCATATGACCAGAGATAAGAAATAGTTCATCAAGCTTGATGATTGGAATGGTGGTTCAGTCCGTTTTGGTGACAACTCCATCAAGATCAAAGGCCGGGAGTACACTGAATATTGATGAAAAGCTCAAGGCTCATGATGTGTACTATGTGGAAGGTTTGAAGTAGAACCTACTGAGTGTAGGTCAGATGTGTGACAAAGGGTACAAGTTCTCATTTGACTCTATCGATTGGCAGATAAGGAAGTAGAGTACCAGTCAGGTGGTATCAGAAGGAAAGAGAACAAAGGGTAATGTCTACAATATGAAGGAATGCTATGAGTCCCAATGTATGATGGGATAGGTTGATGAAATCTAGTTGTGGCACCAAAGACTAGGCCATGTGAATTTTAACAATTTGGTTAAGATAAGCAAGAACCAGTATGTGAGAAACATACCTCAGATCATAAAACCGGCAAGCACATTCTATGATGAATGTGTTAGAGGTAAGCAAGAAAAGGTCAACTTTAAAATAAAAGAATATAACACCTCAAGACCTTTGGAGTTGATACATACAGACTTATGTGGGCCAACAAGAACAAGAGAATTGGCTGGAGAAAGGTATTTTATGTTGTTCATAGATGATTACTCAAGAATGAATTGGGTAACCTTCTTGCATGACAAGTCACGAGCATTTGAGAGATTCAAAATTTTTAGGAAGATGGTGAAAAATGAAAGTGGACACTGATTAAAATGCTTAAGATTTGACCAGGGCGGAGAATTTTCTTCAAATGAGTTTGTTACTACTGTGAGAGACATGGAATCTGAAGACATTACTCAGCTGCAAGGGCACCTTAGAAAAATGAGGTGGTAGAGAGGAAAAATAGGACAGTAAAGGATATGGCTAGGACAATGTTGAATGAGGCCAACATACCAGATATATATTGGAAGGAAGTAGTTCATACTACTATCTACATTTTAAACTGGGTACAGTTAAGGGTGAACAATAGAATGACCCCTTATGAGTTATGGAATGAAAGGAAACCTTCACTCAAACACCTCAGAGTGTTTGGAAGTAAGTTCTTCATCAAGAAAGATGCTAATGGTTTGGGAAGTTTTGATTCCTGGAGTGATGAAGGAATCTTCTTGGGATACTCAACCAACAATAAAGCCTACAAATGCTACAACAAGAGATTGAGAAGGGTGGTTGAGTGTATAAATGTAAGAGTAGATGAAGACTCACATAGAGGAAACAATGCACCTTACCTTACCTTGATGATTCAAATGTTGAAGATGGAGAACAATCTGACAATGGACTGGTAGAAGATGCAACAAACAAGGTCCCCAACCGGTATGTGCAGAAGAATCATCCAGGAGAAAAAATCATAGGAGATAGAAATGAAGGTGTGTAGACAAGGAGATTAGCTCGAGAAGGTGAATAGATGAATTTCTGTCTCATGACTGAAGTAGAGCCTAAAAGTTTTGATGATGCTAGCAAAAGCGAGAAGTGGGTAGATGCCATGGATGAAGAATTGAGATAAGTTGAGAAAAATCAGACTTGGGAACTTGTTCCTAGACTGGCATACAAGAATGTCATAGGTACAAAATGGGTCTATCAGAACAAGATGAATGACGAATGTAAGATAGTTAGGCATAAAGCAAGGTTAGTTGCAAAGGGTATGCTCAAGTTGAAGGTATTGACTCTGAAGAAATCTTTGCACCGGTTGCTAGGTTAGAGGCAATAAAAATGTTTCTATCTTTCTCAGCCTACAAGGGATATAAAGTATATCAGATGGATGCGAAAGTTGCTTTTCTCAATGGCAATCTTGAAGAACAAGTGTGTATGGAATAGACAGAAGGGTACTTGTTGCATGAAGATGATATTTTTGTATGCCGGTTGAAGAAAACCCTGTGTGGTTTGAAGTAGGCTCCTAGAGCAGGTATTCCCAGTTAGACAAATACTCGAAGGAGCAAGGATTTTAGAAAGGGAATGCAAACAACAACTTGTATGTCAAGGTAAATGGAGATCACATAACTATAGTTGTTGTATATGTGGAAGATATTATCCTTGATGGAGACAAGGACATAATGTGCAAAGAATTTGCAGATCAGATGACGATAGAGTTTGAGATGTCCATGCTAGGTGAGTTGTCCTATTTTCTTGGTTTGCAGATCTCACAAAAGGAGAAAGGAATTTTCATCTCCCAAACCAAGTATGTGAAAGGCATGCTGAAGAAATTTCAAATGGAAGACAACAAACTGGTAAGTACTCCCATGGTTACTGGTTGTAAGTTGAGCAAACTAGATGAATCACCGGAAGTTGAGAAAACATTGTACAGGTCTATGATCGGTAGTTTGTTGTATTTAACAAAATATAGATAGGATATTGTACAAGCTATTTGCATGGTAGAAAGATTCCAAGCTACTCCTAAATAGTCTCACCTGAATGCAGTCAAGAGAATCTTCAGGTATTTGCAAGGAACTATTACTTATGGCCTGTGGTATCCAAAGAAAGGAGACTTTGCTTTGCAGGCTTATATTGATGTAGATTGGGAAGGAAGTATTGATGACTAGAAAAGCACAAGTGGAGGTGCTTTCTACTTAGGAGACCAATTAGTATCCTGGCACCGTAATAAACAAGATTCAGTGTCACTATTTACTGCCGAGGCAGAGTACATAGTAGCTGCTACTCGTTGTTCACATGTTTTATGGATGAAGTAGACATTGAAAGACATATAGGTGGAGATACCAGAACCCATTCCAATCCGGTGTTATAACTCAAGTGCAATTAATATCTCCAAGAACACAGTAACGCACTCAAGAACAAAACACATTGCAATCAAGTATCACTTCTTGAGGGAGAAGGTAGCCAACAAGGAGGTCATGGTAGAGTATGTTCCTACTGATGAGTAGATTGCTGACATATTTACCAAGCCACTTCCTTTGGGCCCATTTGAGTATTTGAGACAAAAGATGGGAGTTGTCCCCCCATCTGACAACACTTGAATGCATAGGTAATTGAATGATTCAGGGGGATTCAACCATTTCTACTATCTTATGAGTCTTGAATCATGAAGCATGGACACAAGGGAAGAGTGTGTCTTAATTTGATGCAATCAAGGGAGAGATTATTGGTGTCAGACTAAGGTTCCCTTTGCCATTGCTGTTAAAGGGGGAGAGAAACCAGAAAAGAAGATGTTGACATCAATGCCAAAGGGGGAGATTGTTGGCATTGAGTTGTCATTGATGTCCAACCGGTATTGCAGGTAGGCTACCGACAAAGGTATGTCATCTGGTATGAAGGAGAGTGAACCAATATGGTGGAAGACAAGTAGTTATTGAGACTATCAAGTGACTTCACTGGTATGGGGTGAGATACATGTGTGTGTGTGTAAGCATGCTGAGTGATAACTAGTCTGGAGTTTGGCTGCATGTTTATGATGAAGAGGTAGATTGTTAAAGTAATCACAAATCACCAGAGGTGAAGATGTGCTACCAGTTAAGTGTGAACTACCAGTTAAGATATGCTAGGTAAATGCATGTACCGATATGAGTTTTCTGAATATTCAAGTATGAACCGACTGTGTGTCGATGAGCTAAGTGATTGACCATTGTGATGCCATGTGGAAATGAGGTGGAAAACATGCAGAGGTTAGTGAAGCCTCCATAGACATGGTTGTTGAAACAACTAGTTGACATTAATGAAACAACCAAAAATCACAGAATTGTAACTGACTGATGCGGCTCGAGGAAGAAAGAATAACAGAGGATGATCGGGGAGTAGTTGGCACCTTGATCAAAGCAAAGAAATCAAATTACAAGAAGATCTCAAGAAGGAAATAGCTGAGCTTTTTAAGAGCTGATAGATTTCAAGGTAGAAAATTATGTACGAGATTTCTATCTTTAGCAAGTATGCATTGGATAATGGAAAACATGTACAAATGTATTTCTGGAGTACATGTGATCGATCTAAGATATACTAGATCAGATCTCATGCAGATTGTGTCGGGTAAAGGAAACCCTAACCGCCCCAAGTTTGAATCGTTTCTTGGTGGGAAAGCTGAAGTTTAAATACGATGACTAGAGACTGTGATTGTTGCTGTTGCAGAGTGAAGACAAGTGTAAAATTGTTGTCTGAGAGATGAAGAGATAAACACTTCAAGTGTTTATGAGCGAAGATTTGACTGATAAGGAGAAGGAGAGTAAATCGATGTAAGGAACAACCGGTGGAGTGTTCATTGACAACTGATGTGACAAATTGCCAGAAGCTGTGCTTAATTAAGGGTGATCGAGTGTGAGTTGAAGGTGAAAAGACATTGCGAGAGGGGACTTAGACAAGTGATCAACAAAGTCAGGTTGCAGAGGGAGTGAAGAAGTATATAGAGTGGTAAGGCTGAAACTGACATAGAAGAATATTGTAAGGTTACAAAACTTCATTTGCAATAGTGATTTTATTTGTATAGCTATGCTTTATTTTTTGTTCACTAAGTTGTATCTTAGTGTAGGGGTTGTAGCCCCTTTAGGTTGTAGCCTATAAATTATGCAGGGGTTGGTGCTCCTTTGAGTTGGTGCTCATAAATCAGGGGTTGGTGCTCCTTGGGTTGGTGCCCTAAATATTGTAATCAGAGTTTGATTGTGAGGTTGGATTGGAGTAGTAGATCTCTAATAACTATTCCCACCGAGGTTTTTCCCACATTGGGTTTTCTTCATATAAATCTTGTGTTGTGTGATGTATTCTTATTCATGTGTAATGTTGATGTTTTAGCTATTCCTTCCACATACTCTACTTGCATTGTTTAAGTTACCATTTAGGACTCAACTCGTCCTCTACTTTACCGGTATCTCTCTATTAATGAAGAAGAGTTTAAATCACTGATTTACTCCCCCTCTCAGTGATCCATTGTGTCCAGCATGTTGACCATCCTGGCCTAGAAGAACTTCTCTTTACCTTTCTACACAAGCTTGCTTCCCCCCATCTTATCCATAGGGTCTTCTACCATGTTAAAGTCCCCCCTCTATTATCCTAAGAATATTTTCCAACTCAAACTTCCACTTCCAAAGGTCAATTCTATGCTTATAATCATTACGGGCATACACTAAACAAATTCCAAATTCCAACTCATTCACTTTTACCACAACCCACACCACTCTATTACAGGGTGAGCTCCCCCACTTAATCACATAATCAGACCACTTCCTACTGAGAAAGATTCATGCCCTCACTTACATTTCAAATTCTTGCTAGTGAAGGAACTAGATTCCCTCCAAATACATTTCAAGTTAATATCTAGCCAGAAATCAAGAAACCATAATTTCTTGCAGCAACAGGATGTCAATGCTTTTGTATAGCTTGAGGAACCTCTTTACAACATATTTCCTATCTGGGATTTCCAGGCCCCTAACATTCCATAATGCAATGTTAAATTCCATGGGGAGACAATAAGCTACACTTCCATAGGGGCTTAGAAGCTATTAAAGAATTTAGGGAGAATGCCTTTAGGCTTGCTACCTGGTTTGGGGTTATTGGTTGACCCAAGAGGTCCTCCCATTTTCTTCTTGAAAACAAATTCTTGATTAGCACCTAGGGGAGGAGGGTCACTTAAGTTTTTGGCCTTCTTCTGTTTCCAATATACTTTCTTAGATTTGGCCACTTTTTTCTCCAAACTCTTTCATAGCTTCCTCAATTAGACTGTCCTTAGATTGGTTCCCATAGGGGACTACAACCCAAGAAGCCCTCTTATCCTCATCATTCAGTCTACTAGAGCCATAGTCTGCCACCTCATCCAATTGAAGATCACTACCAACCATAGGGGTGTCTGCATTGCAACCCTCACTCCTACCACCAGTGAATTTGGTAACCAAAGTGAATGGGGGGGTAGGGGGGACATCATTAGGTAATTGTCTCTTTAATAGGGAATCAAAAAACTTCTACCTATTGAAATTAGCAGAAGAATCTATGCTCAGCTTATTGGACCTCTCCACCTCTTTATTGCCCTCCCTTTTAGAATTAGGCATCACCTCACTGGAGACAGGGGTGGGGTGTCTCAAGGAACCATCTCTATCACTGGTAGTGACCTCCACTATAGGGGGATCAATCTCCTCAATCCTGACATTGTCACCTTTGGACTTTCACCTAGAATCCAGGATGCCCTGCATCCTTTCTTAGGTCTCATTCAATTTTTTGAATTTTTCCAAAATAATTTGCCGTGCATTGAGTTTTCTATGGTTAGGAAAAGCTACTCTAGAGGGGACATAGTCTCCCTAGGGCACATCGGTTTCAACAGAAGGGGGAGAGGTAGTCGAAGATTGAATCACTTTCCTAATTTTAGCACACAAGGCTTCTATTTTATCCATCACAAGGCTGGATGGAATGGAGTCAAATGATCCACCAAGAGGGTCAGACAAAGTGATAGATAATGGAGAGGATGACAAAGAATTTGGGGTAGTGACTGGAGGTTGTATAGGGGTAGGGTTGGGTATATCTCTAGGTCTAGCATTATTAGAAGGTTTATTAAAGAGGGAAATTAATGCAGATACGACCCTCCCTCCTATAGAGAAAGCAAGCATTAAGCCCTCCCAAATATTCAATAGGGAAAGAAATAGTTTTGTTAGAAAGTTAAACATTTGTTGTCTGGTAGCTCTTTTCCAGGTTCAAGGGAAATCAATAATCTAACATTCATATGAGGCAGAAGAGACACAAAGGCATCCATTCACAAAACCTTACCCAAGGGTTCAACCAAATTAGGTATGACATTCTAGAGATAAGGGGGCATATTTTTTTATAGTAACCCATCTAGGGCATGATAGAGCCAGTATCACTAGTGTTAGCCGTTGAGTCCCAAGAAATTGCTCTAAGGCATCCCGACCCTATGGTCCAAAACTGTCTATTAACCACTTCTTCTTGGCTCTTAGGGTTATTGGAAAATATCAAGAACATGCCCTTCTGCACTATCTGACAGAAGGAAAAAGAAAAACCCAATTTCTTAGCCCAAACATTATGCAATGAATTGTTAAGGAAGTTCCTAGATGGTCTTACTCATATCCAAGGCCGCAAGAAAAATTGTCGTATTCTTAAGCCTACTTTTCTCTGAAGCAATAACATTAGCCATTTGAAAATTAGGGCAAAAAACCAATGACAAGGAAGAGGGAACCTTACCTCCTCCTCTGCTGCTAGCTCCATCCTTGGGTTGCTCTCCTTTTGGCAAGAATATGGTACCTTTTGGGAGCACCACTGAATCGGCCACCACCTACTTGAACAATTTCGCTCCTCCTTTCACCAAACCTTCCACAGACCTTTGAATGTTGCTAGGTGATTTGAGGTCCATCAAAATGAGATGATGCCTACATTAATTACACTCAATCCAATAGAGTTCGGCCAACCCTCAACTTGTGTAAGGCAAGACTCACACGAGTGGCCGACCAAGCGAGGGTATGAGAGGTTACAAGTTGCAGAGTGCTCGTCTGACCAATATCATTCAAGAAGGGTTGTCTTCAAAAAAGGTACCACTTTTTGATGGATCAAATTGTTATTTTTGGAGTGTGAGGATGGAAGCATATTTGATGGCCCTAGGGTTTGATGTTTTCCAATTAGTTGTGGATGGTTATGATATAACCAATAATCCTCCAAGAGATTGAGTTGGGAATAAGAATTTTGAAAATATTACCAAGGTAAGGAATGCTATTTTATGTGGTTTGTCTAAATTTGAGTTTTGAAGATCATGCATTACTGGATGACGAAGAAAGAGTGGGTTAAGTTATAGAATATATATGAAGGAGATGAGAAGGTAAAGCAAGCAAAGCTTCAAATCTATTGAATTTGATTTGAAAGTTTGAAAATGAAGGAAGAGAAGAATGTTTCTACATTCCTACTCTAGGTCGATGAAGTTTTTAGTTCTATCAGGTGAAGACATGAAGGAGGCCATGATTGTGAAAAGGTACTCAGATTTGTTCCCTCAATATTTTATGCTAAGGCATATGATGTTGAAGAAGCTAAATATTTGGATGAATTAACTATGGATGAGTTGCATGGAATTTTATCTGCCTATTAGATGAGGATTAATGCTAAAAAAAATATTAACTAAAGAGGTTGCATTTGCTGTGTCCAAGAAGCAAGAAGATTTAGATTTAGATGGTGAGTTATATTCAAAAGAAGCTAACTTTGTCAGAAGGTTGCAAAGAGGTTCCAGTAATAATAAAGGTAAGTTCCCTTTCAAATGTTTTAATTATGGTGAGACATGACATTATATGGCCAAGTGTCCATACAAGGACTCTAATAATGAAGTAAAAAGAATGCTAAGAATTATTTCTCTAAGAAGAGGAATTTCAAAAGAACTTAAAAAGTTTCTTTAAAAATGAAGATCATTGTTCATTTGACAAAGATGAAGATGAAGGAACTTCAAGGAATGAAAGTGAAAAATCTATATTCATGGCAATAAAGACTTATGTTGGTGATATTGGAATGAAGTCATCAAGAGGCTGGAGAAGAGGATTGCTGAAGAAGTGAAAGCTAAAGAAAAATTGTCTTGGAATCTTGACAAGGCGGAGAAAATGGTCATTGATTTGAAGATTAAGTGGAATAAGAAAAAAGGATTGAAGAAGTAATGACATAAAAACTACTGACAAGAAGCACAAACCACAAAAAACTAGAGGCAAATATTGTGTCATTAAGAAGAGATTTGGAAAAAGAAAATAGTTAGCTAAGTTTGGGAAAAGAATTGAGATCTTGGATCAGGTAATTGAAAGTCAAATATTTCCACATATCAAAACCATTTTTTTTATAGAGGTTAAGGAGGGAAAGATAGTTGAGCAACCCATGAAGTTAGTTGGAGAGAATCTAGAAGAAAATGGATCTGGAAGTTCAGGATGTGCACGTCGTAACAACCAAAGAGAGAAAGAAGGTGGATGATGATTTCACTCAAGTGCAAAAATAGAATAGGAGACTAAGAAGAAAAGAATCAAGAGGACAAGGATCAAATACTAGGTTCAATTATTCCTTTTTTGGCTATTGTTTTAATTGCAATTATTTTGGTCATAAGGTAGTTGATTGTAGAAAGGGTTTGGTAGGAATAAATAACTTTGTTAGCATAAATGTTTTCACCCCATTATTTGATTTTAATATTATTTGTCATAAGTGCAACATTTTTGGACATAATTCAAGAAACTATAGAAGCAATTATTGATTCCTCCTATGCCAAATGCTAAGGGAAATAAATCAATGAGTTAGAACATTGATTTTGGGAAATATTGGAAGAAAAAATTGAAAGGACTAGGAATAGAGAAGTCCATGGTGTCTTAGACTGCATTATATGATAAGAATGGGAAGAATCTATGGATTATTAACAATGAATGTTCAAGCCACATGACTAGAGATAAGAGAAAGTTCATACAATTTAGAAGTATGATATAGGAGATGTTACTCTTGGTAATAAATTTGTTGCTAGGATTACTGGTAAGGTTAATTTGAGTCTTGATGGTGAAAAAAATTAAAAATACGATGTTATATATGTTGAAGGTTTGAAATATAATATTTTGAGTGTTAGTCAGATGTGTGATAGAGGTTACAATCTATCATCCAATGTAAAAGGCTATTAAATTAAGAAGATTGATATTGGTGAAATAGTTGTGGAAGTAAGCATGACTAATAGTGATGTGTATCATCTTAGTGAAGTTAATGGGCATAATTGATTTTCCATACAAATGGAAGAGAGTTGGATTTGGCACAAAAGATTGGGACATGTCAAATTTGATGATCTTGTGAGAATTAGCTCAAATGGAATGGTGAGAAACATGGCTAAGATAAAGAAGATTCCATCTATGAGTTGCAAACCATGCCATGAGGTCAATCAGACAAAGAACAAATTTCATACAAAGGATTACTCAGCAACAAAGGCATTGGACTTGATAAAGAAGGGTTCACTAGAGTCAATAAAGTGAGTAGAAGACACTCGGTGAGACAAAGGTTTGCCGGTCCAAAGAGACAGTAATGGTATGTACCCAAATTCCATGGTTACCGTTACCAGTGTAATAAGTTTGGTAATAGAATTTTTGATTGCAGTTTGTTGCGTAAGCCCCCTACTAGTTTTGAAAGTAGAAATTCATTTTCTGCACTCTGGGAGATGAATGCCACTTGTTATCAATGTATTGGTTTTGGTCATAAGAGTTATGAATGTAGGAGAAGTTAGCCGGTATCTTACAATAGTTTTTCAAATTCATCATTCAATGTCAATGTGAAATGCAATCATTGTCAAAATGTTGGCCACATTGCAAAGCATAACTTAGGACATCTAAGCAAAAGAAGTCAGTACCTAATCAAAGACCAGAAGCAAAATCAAAGAAGAAAATTTCAACTAACAAGAAGAAGGAATCCAACCCGGTTTGGGTTGAAAAGGATAAGAATAAGGCAAAATCAAGTCTGAATGTCCAGACTGCCCTTCATGCAGAAAGAAGAAATTTATGGGTAGTTGACATTGGTTGTTCCAATCACATGACCAGAGACAAAAAAAAGTTCATCAAGTTTGATTATTGGAATGGAGGTTTAGTGAGATTTGGAGACAACTCTTCCATCAAGATAAAAGGAAAAGGTACTTTGAACGTAAATGGTAAATTAAGAGCACACAATGTTTTCTATGTGGAAGGCATAAAACATAATTTTTTGAGTCTGAGTCAGGTGTGTGACAAAGGATATAAGTTCACTTTTGACTCTAACGGTTATCAGATAAGAAAGAAGAGTACCAGACAGATTGCTACAAAAGGAAAAAGGTCAGATGGAAATGTGTACAATCTAAAGGAATATTTATCTCTCAAACCAAGTATGCAAGAGATATGTTGAAGAAGTTTCAGATGGAAGACCAAAAATTGGTAAGTACCCCCATGGTGAGTAGATGCAAGTTGAGCAAGGTTGATGAGTCACCAAAAGTGGATCAGACCCTGTATAGATCCATGATTGGTAGTCTCTTATACCTTACTACCTCAAGAATGGATATAGTGCAGGCAGTATGTATGGTGGAAAGATTTCAAGCTGCACCTAAATAGTCACATGAGAATGCAGTTAGAAGAATTTTTCAGGTACCTACAAGGAACACTTAATTATGGCTTATGTTATCCAAAGCAAGGAGATTTCACTTTACAGGCCTACACTAATGCTGATTAGGCAAGTTATATCGATGATCGAAAAAGTATAAGTGGTGGTGCATTCTTTTTAGGTGACCAATTAGTTTCATGGCAAAACAAGAAGCAGGATTCAGTCTCCTTATCTACTGCTGAGGCAAAATATATTGTTGCTGCTACATGTTAATCTCAGGTGTTATGGATGAAGCAGACCCTCAAGGACATTCAGATAGAAATATCTGACCCTATTTCAATCTGGTGTGATAAATCAAGTGCAATCAACATTTCAAAGAATCCAATTAGGCACTCAAGCACAAATCACATTGCTATCAAACACCACTTTCTCATAGAGAAGGTTGTAGAGAAAGAAGTGAAGGTAGAATATGTTCCTACAAGTGAACAAGCTGCTGATATATTTACCAAACCTCTACCGGTAAACACATTTGAATATCTAAGACACAAGTTAGGAGTTTATCACCAACTTTATGCACTTAAATGTGTATGGAGATTTCCTACAAGTGAACAAGTTGCTGATATCTTCACAAAACCTCTACCGATAAACACATTTGAATATCTAAGACACAAGTTAGGAGTTTTCTCACCAAATTTATGCACTTAAATGTGTATGGAGATCTGTGGTTCAGGGGGAGTTCATAGCCATACATTTTTTTTGACTCTTGGATAATATGCTGGACATAGAGGGAGATCAGACGTCTGTATGGCAGTACTGGCTAGTTTGAATCTTTGGGAAGTTATTTATTCAATTTGTCTATCTACCAAAGTCACAAACAACTTGACCATCAGGGGAGAATGTGCTCATCAGTCTATGTTTGTGGTCATTTTCAGTATCCATTCAATTTGTACTTAATAAAAATCACAAATTGGACCGCAGGTTGAAAGGGAAAAGTAGTCTGGCCTACTGAGAGATAAAGTATAGTAGTTCATGAATTACCTACTGTAGACACCCAAAATTGTCATGTCTAATTAAATAAATATTTTATTTATTTAATTATCTAAGCCTAATTCTTCTATTAATTAAATAAATCCTTATTTATTTAATTAATTCATTTATCCTCTTCTAGCCTTATTTCTCATTTAAATAAATACATTTATTTATTTAAATTATCATTTTCCTAAATTAAATAAATATTTTATTTATTTAATTATCCCACTTCTTCTATTAATTAAATAAATCTTTATTTATTTAATTAATTCATTATCTTTTTCTACACATGACACATGTCATTCATCTCTCAATTCATACACTACCTACCCCTTTCATTATTTTACTATTTCTTCTACCTACCCTCTAATCCTAGCCGACCTCTCTTTTTACACCTCTCAATCTTAACCCTCCATTTCATATTGTGTCTTCTATTTAAGGAGATGCTTCCTTCATTGTCAAACCCTAATGCCTAATCACTCATGCTAATGATCACTTGGCTACACTACGATCCTACTTGCAACCACATTCCGTTCTTTGTTGAGCTCTTGTGCATATTAAAATCTGAGAGCAAATATATCAAGCAAGATCAATGGAGATAGGAAGAATGGAGATCAAAACCCTATTGGACATGTGATTGGTATAATCTTTGTGATTTTGAGTTATTTGCATTGTCTTAGGTAATCTTCATATGTTATGGTGGATCTTTGTTCATTGTTAGGCTAGGGTTTAGTGGTTGGATTCATTTAGCCTTTCAATATTGTTGTTATTGTTATCCATTTTCACCATAAACATTTTGGCACGCCCGGTGGGACTCTTGTCCCTTTGCATTTAACATTTTTGTTGCAGATTTTGCATTTTTGAAGTTGCAGATCGGACAATTTTCGACGACATTTTAGGTTTTTCCGCGTCTGCGAGCGTTCGGATCGCGTTTTTGTGTTTCAGAAGCGTCTGCAATATCGTGAATCGCGTCTGTGTTTTTGCCAGAATTTATTTTGCAGGTTTCTGGAGCCGCGTCTGTGAATTGAAAACGCGTTTGTGTCGAATATGCCCGCGTCTGTGTTCGAAAAAAACGTCTGTGTTCTGTGAGCGCGTCTGTGCATCACAGAACCGCGTCTGTGTCATACAGACGCGTTTGTGTCTGGTATAACTGCATCTGTGCTTTCTGTTTTGCAATTTTCAAATTTTTCTTTGATTCGGGTTTTCGGATTTTATACTTAGGGTTTCAGATCTGGTTTATTTTCGGCTAACCCTTGCAGATCTAGCTAACTAAGTTTGTGCAGCTTGCTTTGGAGGCAAAAATGTTTTTGTTGAAGGCCCCTTTTTCACAAAGTCTTTTGGGTTTTCTAAAATTTACCTAACTTGTGTTCTTGCAAGAAGGGGTTATCATTTGAAACAACCCAAACTACTAACAATTTTGTTGCAGGGCCTTTGCTAGGATTTTGTAATTTTGTTGTGTGCCTTGTTTTCATAGATTAGCAAACACTTCCATTGGTGCACTAAAATTGAATCATTGTCTTTTGTGTCTTGAGCAATAGGCTCTTTTTGTTTAATCTTTAGAGGGCCTGTCTTCCTGTGTGGTCATTAGGACTACTAGTGAGAAGAGGACGACCCAATTGGTAGCGAGGAAAACCCACCTCATCCAAACCACTATAATCAAATGTATTCATGGTGAAAACTATGAATAACATGTGCTGATTAGTTCATACCGACACTATGTCTCCCCATAAACCCGTTTGATCAAATTTATTTGATCATTTGTAGGGCGTAACCCCTACCGGCTGGGAGCCTTCTATATTTACAGAGCTGAAAGTGCTGCATGTATGGCCACACGAGCGGATGCCCTTACTAGCACCTTTTTGTTTTAGAAGCCCAAATCCTTCTAGTTGTTGAGGCAGGAGGTCGGACCTCTGGTAGCGGCCCACACACATACGGTTCTTAGTAGAGATACAAAGTTCGCCATGGGGAGTTTTCATGGGGATTGATGCTTGGCTGACCCGAGAAGTGAGTGCCGAGGGTGGAGCCAGTGAGGTCAAGCATCTAAGTATCCGCTCTGAATAGCGTAGCCTCAGGGGTAAAACCCTATGTGGGATCAACAACTATTGTCTTGGCCAGCCATAAGAATTGTGCTTGTCTTATGTTAAACATTCAAACATTCAAGACCAAACAACAAAACATTGTGTCTTTTGTGTCTTCAAGTGTATGCAAAACAACTTTACATCAAACAACACACTTTTCCTGGAGTCATTTTGGAGTCTAAACACTAGCAAATATTGAGTCCTCATCAACATTGTGTCCTCTTGTCACGAAAAATAGTCAAAGAGTCAGATTTGGTCACAACAAAACAACTTCACATATTGGAAAAATTGCACAAAGTTTACAGAAACACGTCTGTGTCTGTTTTAACCGCGTCTGCGTAATCTAAGCGCGTCTGTGAAGGGCAGAATAGCGTCTGTGTTTTTAGAGGCGTCTGTGTCGAATAGAGACACGTCTGTGTCTGGGAATCGCATCTGTGCAGTATACAGTCGCGTCTGTGTTCAGAAGGGCAAAAAACTTTACAGCCCAGCAAACATCAACAAAAAAATCGCAGAAGCGCGTCTAGGTTAAACATAGTAGCGTCTGTGTCAGGAAACCGCGTCTGTGAAGGATACAGTCGCGTCTGTGTTCAAAATTGCAAGAAAAAAAATTTCAGAGTCCAACAAACAAAAGAAATCAGTTTCGGAATACTTGAGCTTCCTAGGTTGTCTCTTCAGGTTTCATCTAGCATTCAACCTGTCCTAAGGTCTCATACAGTCCATCATTGCTTTACATCTCATTTTACATTCATACTTGTCTAAAATCTTGAGTCAAAAAGGTCACTTGCTTGTCCTCATCATACTTTGTCAACACACTACATACAACTACACTTTGCTAAGTGGTCCCTCATCAAGGTTTCTTACCTTTGGGTCTCATTTGGTCTTACTTAGAGTCAAGGTCAACTTACCTCATCAAGAGAAACTATCCTCTCTTCGGAAGTCACACCTACTCTACTACTTACATACTTGGTCTTACACTTGGGACATTGCAAGTACACCTCAGATTCATTTACACTCCATACAACTCTTGGTCTTCCATACTCTTTCCATTTTTCATCTAGTCTCTCACATCTTGGTCAAATACCTAGTTCATGGTTGAAACCCGTCTTCAAAAATCTAGGAGAAAAGCTAAAGAGGCTCAAGAATCCACAAACATGAGTTCTTATGAGTATGACAATGATTTATTCTACAATCCTGAGCACACTACATTACCAGACATGAATGTTTATAGAAACAATCCAAATGTGGAAAGCGCAAATACTATAAACAACAATGCTACACACAATGACAATACAGACAACCTTTCAATACTATCAGCAGACATAGAAGAATCCATAATGAATCCTCATTTCAATAGATTGGTTGAAGAGATAATGAAGAGGGATAGACAATACTTCTTACACATGATGGCACAAAGTGGAGCTAAAATACCTCATGACTTTGACATGTCTCAACTTATGGAAAATCGACCCTCGCAACAAAATCACTCCAACATGGATCAAAGGAGACCCAATAGTGGGGGAAATAGAGGACCGAATATGATGCCTGAGTCACCATCAATTTTTCTTCAAAAACTAGCAATCCCACATACACAAGCTCAAACGTATGATACTTACACTCAAAGACCATCATGGAGGCCTTATGCAGACAAATATGCACAATTACATGCTCAAGGTATGGATCAATCAAAACAAGTGGATACTCAAAGACATCCTCAAAATTTTGACACAAGGAGACCTCATGTCAAAATTGGGGGCAACACAATGGAAAATGAAATGCCTATTGAGTATGGTATATATGCACAAAACAGATATGGGGTCCCTCAACATGAAGTTATGCCAAGTGCTCCATATATGCCGCAACAATATAGACCTCCATATGGACATGTCTACGATCAGTATCATCCATACATGCAACAAGCTCCTCCTCAAATGGGTGTTTCAAACATGGGGTATGCTACAAGAAATCAATCTCCTCCCAAGAATAATTTGGAACAACAAATTAGAGATCTACAAAAGAAGATGGAGGACATGAATACACCGAAGCCAACATACACAATGAGAGACATATGTCCTTATCCATTTGACAAGAGCATTCCAATGCCTCCTTTTCCTACACACTTTGTGATGCCTAAATTTGATAAGTATAGAGGAAAAGGAGACCCCAAGGCACACATAAGACAATTCTTCACAGCCTCCATTGAGGTAGCGGCAGAAGAAACATACTTGATGAGGTTGTTTCCACAAAGCTTAGGCGATCAAGCTATGGAATGGTTTTCTCAATTACCTCTCGGTATTAAGTCATGGGGTGACTTGGTAGAGGCATTCATTCAACATTTCTCCTACAACATAGAAACAGATGTCTTAGTTACTACCTTGTGCAATACTAAACAAAAGGAAGGAGAATCTTTTGCGTCATTTTTACAAAGATGGAGAAACTTAGCTAGCAGATGCTCTTGCGAAATCCCGCAGAAACAAATGGTGGAAATGTTCACACAAAATGTTAACAAGGCTATTGGCTATGATCTCAGAAAAGCTTGTTTGTCTACATTCAAGGATGTTATTGAAAAAGTCCTAGCAACAGAAAAGGTCTTAATTGAACAAGGAGTTATCAAGATATTTAAAGAAAACAAAGATGACTTTAAAGGAAGGGACAAACCAAAATTTTGGATCAAGAACAAGAATACAGTTAATGATGGCGTGGTTGATGCCAATACAGTGAGACCAAAGTTTATCTTTTCTGGATCAAGTTCTACAAACAATCAAGTGAACAATCAAACGACTTCTAAACCATGAAGGAAGTACACCCCATTGGGAGAACCACTTGAGTCAGTCTTCAAGAAGCTAGTGGCAAACAAGGTGATAACAGTTCCAGATTTTCCTCCATATGAGCCAAAGGTCAAACCTAATTGGTGGAATGATGATGAGTTTTGTGAATTTCATAAGAGTAAGGGTCATAAGACAAGTAATTGCCATCGATTGAAGAACATTGTGCAAGATCTCATTGATAGAGGCGACATTGAGATTGAGAGACATTCATCTAATCAAGACCATGGGATGTTTAAGGAACCGTTCCCAAAACATGACAAAGGAAAAGGAAAAGTCACAGATGATCAAGCCAATTACACTAGAGCACCTTACAATTATGATTCTACTATCAATCACATCTCGATGGACAATCATATTTCTACTATTACTATCAAGAACAAAAATCTTGAGAATCCTTCTCAGAGACCCAAGATTGTCCTAAAGGGTGTGGGATCTTCCTCCGAGTCTACTTCTGAATGTCATGTTACAACTCGTCGAGGTAAGATTACGTTGCCAGGTGCCTCAACTAAGAATACCAATTCTTCATCAATCAAGCCTGAGTATGACCTTGTAGAACAGTTAGGGAAGACACCCGCGCTCATTTCAATCCTTGAACTATTACGCATATCTCCCGCACATAAAGCCATTCTTGACAAAATCTTGAGAGACACCGCCGTTCCTACTGATCTAAACGTGGACTAGTTTCAAGCCATGGTGGGATACCTATCCATTCCACATTCCCTTACATTCACAGAAGCTGATGACGCCTCCATAAGTCAGCCACATAATGCACCACTACATATTGAAGCCTTCATACACAAGCATCGAATAAAGCGAGTCCTGATAGATGGAGGAGCTGGTCTAAACATTTGTACATTGAGCACCATTAAACAATTGGGATATTCCAATAAAGCTATGAATTCAAAAAATCAAATTACCATCAAGGCATATGATGATGAAGAACGCTCATCCAAGGGCACGGTCACCTTACCTCTAAGAATTGGGCCAGTTACAAAGGATGTGGTTTGTCAGGTCCTGGATTTAGATCTCACATACAACATATTGGTAGGATGTCCTTGGATTCATGAAATGAGGGCAGTCCCATCGACATATCACCAATGCATTAAGTTTCCTCATAATGGAGTCGAGGTAACAGTCAACGGTGATCCAAATCCGTTCATATATTGCAATAACTTGAGATCACATACTGAGACTATAATTCCCAGTAATCGTGAGGCTACTCCTTCTTCGACGTACATTGATCCTGAGTCATTAAAACGCTCGACATCCAAACAAGGTGAACTTAGAAGCAAGTTTCAAGACAAAGGCATGGGAGAATACACTTTAAATCAGACAATGTTTTTACGACAAGTCATGAGCTCTCCAAAAGAATTTGGAAGGCCACATCCTAACAAGCAAATCTCCATCATGATACTCAAATGGGATCCTACTACCTTTCAAAGATGGGGCGAACTGGAAGAGGAAGATTTATACAAAATGCTCTATAAAGACATTGAAGATGACACACATGATCAGATCAATATACCTTGTGAGAAATATGGCAAAGGCTTCAAGATTCTACAAAAATTTGGGTATGATGGAAAAAGCCCTCTTGGGTTACGCAAAGAAGGCGTCATGGAACCCCTACAACCTGAATTGACTATAAGAAGAGAACGCTCAAAGGGACTTGGTTTTCTGAATTCCAAGATACACAATAAAAGAACAAAAGAGGCATTGCGAATCAAAGTTGCCGAAATTCAACAAGAGGACTACTATTCCACAGATTCTAATGAGTGGGAATGGGGTTCAGACAAATCCTCCAGTGACTATGAGCTCACCGAGACATTCAGAGAACCAGATGAACCCACAAAAGAGGAGGAATTTTACAAAAAGTTCAGAGTTGGTCAAGAACCAACCCATAAGGATCCCGCAGAGTCTTCGTTTCAAGGTCCTAGGTTGAAATCACATAGGATGAGGACACCTGTCCCTGAAGGCGCTACTAGTGACGATAATTTGGATTCGCTCGCGATCGAAACTGATGAGGAGAGTGCCATCGATGACCTCGACGATTGTCTTGACATACCTGAATATAACCACATCTTCACTCTTCGCCCTGCAAACTCTGAAAACACTAAAGAACTTCCCCTTGTTCACCCCCAACTCATTGACTGGGATCATGAAGGACCAACACAATTTGATACATTTCAAAATGACGAAGCTATTATCGACTATCTTGGCATACGAGATGATCTTCCCCCTGGAGACCACAAAGCAGGATACACCATAGAACTCAACAACATGGCATATTTTGGTGAGGGTGTCGGGTCTTCTAGTCGCAAAAATGTGAAAATAAGAACAAATCAAGGGTCTTATGGCGAAAACCACACTGTGGCGCTATCTGACTCCAAAAAAGTAAAAAGAAAGGACGTATCTGAGGGCGAAAACCTCTCTGAGGCACCCGAAGATGGAAGGCTCGACATTCTCCCAGCATCATATGAGGAAAAATCATCCATGTTGGTGGAGGAGACTATAAAGACAAACATTGGTACGGAAGAGGTTCCACACAACATATTCCTGGCTCAATCCTTGACAGAGTCTGAGAGGGCAAAATTCATAAGCTTCTTCAAGGAACGACAAATCAACTTTGCATGGTCATACGCTGATATGCCTGGATTAGATCCGGATCTGGTAATGCATCATTTGACAGTCAAACCGGGGGCAAAGCCAGTAAAACAGAAATTAAGGAAAATGCACCCGCAAGTGGCATTACTAGTCAAGGCAGAGCTGGAAAAATTATTGGATGTCGGTTTCATACGCCCAATTGATTATCCCGAATGGATCTCCAATCTAGTACCTGTCAGTAAACCAGATCACAGCATAAGGATATGTACAGATTTCAGAGACATCAACAAAGCTTGTCCGAAAGATGACTTCCCATTACCAAACATTGACTTGATCGTTGATCTCACAGCAGGTCATGAAATGCTATCTTTAATGGACGGATTTTCTGGATATAATCAAATCAGGATTGCGCCTGAAGATCAACATAAAACATCATTCACTTGTCCATGGGGAACCTTCTGTTGGAATGTCATGCCTTTTGGGCTGAAAAATGCAGGCGCTACTTATCAAAGAGCGATGACCACTATTTTTCATGATCTCATGCACATAACAGTGGAAGATTATGTTGATGATCTCTTGGGAAAATCAATAGATAGAGATACACACTTGGACATACTTTCAGTTGTCTTTGATCGGCTGGAAAAATACAAAGTAAGATTAAATCCAAAGAAATGTGTCTTTGGAGTAACCTCAGGGAAGCTCCTAGGATTCATTGTGTCTAAAAGAGGAATCGAGGCCGATCCAACAAAAGTCAAGGCTATCTTGGACATGCCGCCACCGAGGAATATCAGTCAACTTCGATCTTTACAAGGGAGACTCCAATCCATACGAAGATTCATAGCACAACTTGCAGATAAGTGTAATCCTTTCCAACACCTGCTACACAAAAACATCAAGTTCAAATTGGATGAGAACTGTCAACAGGCTTTTCAGGTGCTCAAAGACTATCTTTTGAACCCACCAGTTTTGATGCCACCAATTCTAGATCAACCTTTGTTACTCTACATATCAGCTACTCCAACGACATTGGGGGCACTCTTAGCACAACAAATACCTGACGGCAAGGAAAAAGCAGTATACTATATCAGTTGCACACTGGTGGGATATGAGCTAAATTACACACCAATCGAGCGTGCCTGTCTCGCTATGGTCTTTGCTTCACTAAAATTACGCCATTATATGCTCACTCACAAGACTAAGTTGATTGCCAGAATTGATCCACTAAAATATCTTCTCAACAAAGCTACACTTACTGGGCGGCTGGCCAAGTGGGTAATGATTCTGAGTGAATTTGACATCGAGTACGTAGACAGAAAAGCAATAAAAGGACAAGCAATTGCAGATCAATTGGCAGATGCTCCCATGATAGATGATGTTCCTCTACAGTCAGAATTTTCAGATGAAGCAATTTTAACAATATCACATGTGAAGCCATGGCAACTATACTTTGATGGCTCATACACACAGCATGGAGCAGGAGCGGGTATTCTCTTTATAAATCCCCAAGGCGATTCTATACCAAAGTCATACCGCTTATCATTTCCTTGCACCAACAATATAGCGGAATATGAGGCATTAACAACTGGATTAAGAATTGCAGTTCAATGGAAGATCCAAGAACTTCGCGTTTTTGGGGATTCTCAACTGGTCATCCGTCAAGCAACTGATGATTACCAAACAAAAGATGAAAAGCTAATGCCTTACAAACAACTGGTAGATGATTTGAAAGAGCACTTCACAAAGATATATTTTGAGCAGATACCAAGAGAACAGAATCGTGCTGCAGATGCCATGGCTACGATTGCTTCGCTCATTGATCTACCACAAAATGAGACCTGCTATGAGTTCCTGGTAGATAATCTTTTGATTCCTTCATACGAGATCACTCCTACTGAAATGATATGCGTTGTTGGTCCTGAATCCCAGTTATATGGTTCCATATTCACATACCTTCGCGACAATATCTTACCTCCCGATCTATCGAACAACCAACGCCGCACTTTCATTCGCCAATCCTCTCGATACGTCATTCTAGCTGATATCCTATACCGACGAGGTCTAGATGGCACCCTTCTTAGATGATGAAGCTCAGATTGCGTTACGAGAAGTGCATGAAGGGATATGTGGTCCGCATACTAGTGGTCCTACCTTGGCCAAGAAACTCATCAGGACTGGATATTACTGGCCTACTATGGAAAAAGACTCATATCAGTTTGTCAAGAAGTGTAGGCAGTGTCAAATTCATGGAGACCTCATACATGCACCAACATAAGAACTACAACCACTCGCATCTCCTTGGCCCTTTTGTCAGTGGGGACTCGATCTCATAGGCAAGATTCACCCTCCTTCTTCCAATGGTCATAAATTTATTATCACAGCCACAGAGTATTTCACAAAGTGGATTGAAGCCGTGCCTCTCACACAAGTTACAGGGAAACAAATTGCTACCTTCATCCTGAACTACATCATTTGCCGATACGGGATTCCTACTTCCATTATTACTGATAACGGGCGTCCCTTCAAAAATCAGGATGTTCGTGAACTCTATGACCGCTTCCATATTTCCCATCGTTTCTCCACACCATATTACCCCCAAGGTAATGGCCAAGCTGAGGCGTCTAACAAAACAATTCTCAAAATCCTTAAAAAGACAGTCGACGACGCTGGCCGTAACTGGCATATCCAACTCAATCCTGCACTTTGGGCCTACCGTACAAGTGTCCGCACACCTACAGGAGCTACACCTTACTCACTTGTCTACGACACTGAAGCCATCTTGCCTATTGAGGTCGAGTTACCTTCTTTACGGATCTCTTTGAGAAACATCATCAACGATGAAGATTACAGGGTCTCTCGCTTACAAGAACTAGAACTGCTGGATGAACGGAGACAAACTGCTTTTAATCATCTTAAGGCTTACCAACAGCGAATGAGTCACAGCTACAATCACAAGGTCAAGCCTCGCACATTTGAGGTAGGTGACTTAGTACTCAGAGAGAACCCCAAGAATCAGCAAGACAGAGAAAAGAAGGGCAAGTTCGAACCAAACTGGCTTGGTCCTTACATCATCACATCAGTATATGGCTCTGGGGCATATCAGCTCTCAACTACAGAAGGTGAACCCTTGGAGGATCCTATCAACAGCATGCACCTTCGCAGGTTCTACACATAATTCTCTGGAGCATCCTAATTCAAAAATACAAAAAAATAAAAAAAAATCAAAAATACAAAAAAAATTATAAAACAAAAAAATCGTTACTTGGTGAAAACCTGGCAAACAGGTGCCTTGTGACACAAAAAAATTGAAAAATCAAAAAAAGTAAAGAGAAATAATTTCGTCCAACGGTGAAAACCACTTCGGTGGCTCCCTGGGCAAGTACCATGGTGAAAACTGGGTCACCAGCGCCATGCGTAGAGACATTGCTCCTCCCTCCTTCAGGATTCTCTTTCATCATTTCACTTTGCACACACTCACAACCTATTCGTTCATAATAAACTTACCCAGTCCCATCATGGCTTGTTATTGATCTACCTAAGATTGGTTAGCCATTCATAATAAACCTCCCTTTTCGCCTCCCTTTCCATCCATAATAAATCAGATCCTATCTGTGGCTAAGGAAAAATCCTACGTCTAGTGATGGGTGTGGAACTGAGAACATCACATGTTTCGAGGAGTACAGTTTCTTCCAGCTTCCTTCAAGTCTATCCGTGCACAATCCGCAATAAAGCAACATCTGCATCGCCAGTCCACAATAAAGTTCCATCTTCTCCACAATAAAGTATCAGTTTCATGGATTCAGTCAGTTTCAAATGAGACACAACAGCAACAATGGGCTTCAACAAATCAAATCTTTCAACAGACTCAGACAACATATGGTTCAGTGCTATCTATCCTTTTTGTGAAAGTAAACATTGTGACCATAATCAAATAAGACTTATACAAGTGACAAGAGACACTAAACTTGAGGACTACAGTGGATGTTGGTGTCGAGTCTTGGTTTTCTTTTGATTTCATCTTTTGGTGACATGTCTTTTAGCTTTTCCGGGATGTCTCTGACTAGAGCTTCTATCTCTAGGATGTCTTTGACTAGAAAGGCGAGGATGGGGTATTGTCACCTATTTGTGTTTGCTGTCTGTGGATTGTCTTTTAGTAATGCTATGACTTGTCCAAGGATATGAGGACACTGTGAGTCTAGTATGAACTGGGGCATTCCCTGTTTGTGACTGTCTTATCTCCATGCAAACGGGTACAATGACTTTCTGGGTTAAACAAATGCCTCGATTGTCATAACCTATTTTGCCATAATAAAGCTCAATGATGATAACGCACAAGAAGCTCTTTCACGTTCATATCTTTTGTCTTCCATCCCCCTTTCTTGATTGACTTCCGTCGTCCTTCTCGAGTCTGCGTAGCCCGCTATCACATGACTGAGTATAATGACACACCAAAAACATTTGCATTTCATATAGTTACACCTGCATCACCACATATAAGCATTTCAGATATCACAATTGCATCACATCCTGCATACAACATATGTTAGCACATCTTACATTTTCATCAGGTAAATAATTAGTTGCATTATCATATTCATTTGCATTACATACATTCACATTTGCATCATGCATCACATCTAAAACATAAAAGAACAAAAATATTGCATTGCATCTATCACATAAAACATACATCATCGAAACATACATCACATAAGATACAAATGCATATAGCTGCCGCAAAAATGAATCATCTCTCATATATAATCAAATGTGTCACGATACAATGATGTCAAAAGAATCATATGGCTACAATCACCCACAGGTGTCTACAATACAAAAATGGTACATATACTGATACAAAGGGGAGCCCTCTATGGCTATGATGAACTCCCTCCCTCGGAGCCGCTTGGCCTCGACGGATGCTGAGCTGTAGATGGACCCGCTCCAGGATCCCCCTGCCTGTCTGGTGGTGGTGGAGGACCCATAACCCCACCACTAGATGCCTGCCTCCTCCGACTCCCTCCCGTAGCCGTCGCTGTCCGCGATGGTCTATGGAAGCTCCTCGCCCGCTGATCCGCTGGCACTGCACCATAGTACAGGTCTCTCCAGTAGCCAATCTCCTCACCGGCTCGCAACACATATGCGTAGCCTGCCCCTGCGTCCTCTGCCGCCTGCCTCCCTACCCTCAGAGCTGTCTCAGCCTTAGTATATCGCTGAATGGCCTGATCCCTCTCTTGCTCTGTATCTCGGAACCTGATCCTGAGGCGATCGCTCTCCCGCTCCAACTCCTGGATCTCGTCTGCCTGGCCCTGGCAGATCTCTCTCAGCTCTAACAACTCATCCTCCTCAGGATCTCCACCCTTAGCCTCTGCCTATGGCTCTCCCTCTGCAGGTGCCTATATCTGTGCCTACCCCTGTACCTGTCTGGGTGCTTGAACCGGTGCCTGTCTCTGTACATGTCTGGGTGCCTCCACCTGTCTCTGTACCTGTGCCTATACTGGCACCTGTCTCTGCACCTGTCCCTGCCTCTGTCCCTGTGCTGCTGGTACCTGCAGGGGCAATCCACCTCGCCCCCTCACTACCTGGGCTGGTCCCTCCCGTCCTCCCTCCCTCTGAGGTGCCACTCTCCTCTCTCCCACTACTCCCCTCCGCCTCCGTCAGCCCCTACCTCCATCCCCTCCACCATCATCATCATCATCCCCTCCAACCTCCCCCTCCAGCAGCTCTCCTGGATCTGTCAACCGCGGAAACGGATGCTCTGCCCAATATGCAGCGTACTCTGCATCCATACCTGCATCCTCAACCTCTGGCCACATATCCCAGGGTAGGGGTATCATCTTTGTCAGCTCTGTGACGGCCTGATCATATGATAACAATGGCTCGAACTGTGCCTGATCCCTGACCGTACGGGCATACATGCTCGAGCCTCACGGCATCCTCTGGATCCGGCCGAACTGTCTGCCTACCCTGTCAACCAGCTGTCTCTCCAAAATGTAGGGCATCCGCCCAATCAGATATCTGCTCCTGAATGTATATGGCAACTCCAAGGCGTCGTCCTCCCACTCCTCGCACCCCAGGTACGGCCTCCAGATGACTGTGTCAATATCATCTATAACACGCCTCCAGTGCTCCAGCCGGCCAATCCGAGGCTGTGACGTAATCATATCATAGAGGTGTACAAAGCTCCATCCATGCCCTCTACCTTTGAAGTGAATCAGTCGTGTGATAGGAAGGTGCTCATATGCCCACACCTGTAGGAGTGTCACTCCACAGCCTAGTCCCATTGATCCGTGATAAACGAACTGATGCAGCTCATAGTATAAATGTGCCAAGACACATGGCCCCCATGCATATCTGGTGTGCTCAGTCACCAGTATCTCCAGTGCTCCTCCCCAACCCACTGCCAACCCCCGTGTAGCTCTGTCAGGACACAAGAACCCACTGATGGCTCCTCCGATCACAGCTGGCAAAGCTAAACCTGTCGTGGTCATGGTATCCCATGCCACGTGCCCTGCTCTCATCTCCAACCCGGGATCCTGGAATACCCGTCTCAACGCCTCCCTGTCTCCATCTCGATCATATGGAATCAGCTCTCAATCGATTGGTATGTGCAAAATCCTATAGACATCCTCGAGCGTCACTGTCATCTCCCCCATAGGCAAGTGAAACGTGCAAGTCTCGGAGTGCCATCTCTCCGCCAGTGCAGTCAGCAAACCCATGTTTGCCCGAAACTCAGGCACATATAATACGTGTCTCAATCCCATCTCCTCAATAGAAATCCTGTCCTGAATTGACAACTCTGGTCGCAATCTCTATGTCGACGGGAATCTCTCCCATGACTCCAGCATAGGCAGATACTCCTGCAGTCAAGCAATCAATCATGTCAGTTATCGTGGCATTCACTGTTTATCACACAATGCTACTTGCTATCTAAATGCATATGGTTATCTATCCTAGTGACACTCACTGTTCATCACAAAGTGTTGCTATCTATCCTAGTAGTGCTCCCTGTTCATCACAAAGTACTACGTGTGTGACATTCCCTGTTCATCACAAAGTGTTACTCACATTCGCACTCCCTGTTCATCACAAAGTGCTGCCTATCCTGGTACTCCCTGTTCATCACAAAGTGCCTTGATCTATCCTAGTCTTCCTAGAGGACTTGTTTGAGTGTATCCTCTCAGCAGCTTATCCAATCGACAACGTATGTTCATCACAGAACTGCCGATTTGACCTAGAAGACTAAAACCATGCATTTTGACATATAAACACGCTTTAAACTCATAAATGCGCTTCTAGACTGCACAAACACGCTTCTGCGACATAGACGCGCTTTCTGAACACAAACGTGCTTACATTATGCACAAACACGCCTCTACAATACCTAAACGCGCCCGCAATCAACGCAAACGCGGTCCCAGGCATAGACGCGCCTGGAACCGACACAGACGCGCCTGTTGGACACAGACGCGCCTGGTACTGACACAGACGCGGTTGCGCGTTTTTGCATTTTTTAACTACCCTATTCCTAGCGCATTTATTGCTACCTATTGAGCATTAATGACAAAAATTGAAATGCGTGAAGGTACGAGGAGGTTTCATGGTACTTACCGGCTCTCCTGCCTCTGCTGGCCTCTGGAATCGGCGAACGCGGTCGAATCTGTGAACAAAGGCCATCGCTGCTGACTGCTGCTGCTCTTTTCTCGCTCTGCACTGTGATCTTGTAAGGGTGTGGATGACAATGAGGATGTCTTTTGCCCGTGGTCTATCTTATAGCCTACCCTAGCCCTCGCCCTCATTTCCCGAGTCAGTATTCTTCATCCTGTGACTTTGTCACTTTATTCGGTCAACCCATTCTAGCCTTTCTTTCTTATCGAGAGATTGTTTGCAATCTTTTCAGACATTTTCATCCAATCTCTCGAGGGGGCATATTATTCCCATACTGGGGCAACTCTGTATCAGTTCATCTTATCTTCTTTGAAACAACGCGACAAGCCGCATTGTCTCAAAGAGGGGCAAAATGTAGACACCCAAAATTGTCATGTCTAATTAAATAAATATTTTATTTATTTAATTATCTAAGCCTAATTCTTCTATTAATTAAATAAATCCTTATTTATTTAATTAATTCATTTATCCTCTTCTAGCCTTATTTCTCATTTAAATAAATACATTTATTTATTTAAATTATCATTTTCCTAAATTAAATAAATATTTTATTTATTTAATTATCCCACTTCTTCTATTAATTAAATAAATCTTTATTTATTTAATTAATTCATTATCTTTTTCTACACATGACACATGTCATTCATCTCTTAATTCATACACTACCTACCCCTTTCATTATTTTACTATTTCTTCTACCTACCCTCTAATCCTAGCCGACCTCTCTTTTTACACCTCTCAATCTTAACCCTCCATTTCATATTGTGTCTTCTATTTAAGGAGATGCTTCCTTCATTGTCAAACCCTAATGCCTAATCACTCATGCTAATGATCACTTGGCTACACTACGATCCTACTTGCAACCACATTCCGTTCTTTGTTGAGCTCTTGTGCATATTAAAATCTGAGAGCAAATATATCAAGCAAGATCAATGGAGATAGGAAGAATGGAGATCAAAACCCTATTGGACATGTGATTGGTATAATCTTTGTGATTTTGAGTTATTTGCATTGTCTTAGGTAATCTTCATATGTTATGGTGGATCTTTGTTCATTGTTAGGCTAGGGTTTAGTGGTTGGATTCATTTAGCCTTTCAATATTGTTGTTATTGTTATCCATTTTCACCATAAACACCTACAAAGGGGGATACCTCAGAAATATATTTTGGTCCTTTGTCATTGTTGTCAAAGTGAGAGAAAGTTCATAGTTGGAGAAAGAACCACAGTTGGAGATAGTGCATATTGTGAGCCCGGGTTGTGGAGGTTAACTCGATAATATGGGTGTTGACATCAATGCCAAAGGGGGAGATTGTTGGCATTATATTTTCATTGATGTCAACCGATATGCAAGATGTTGTTACTAGCATTAGAGATTGTTGGCATGTTGATGTCAACCAGTATGGGATGTCAACCGGTAATCAATCAAACCCAGTAAGTGTAGTCCGATATAACATGACCTAACCAACATAATAGTTAAGTGCATGATATGAAGGTTAACCGGTTAGTGTATACTGGTAGTATGTTTGGTCAGTGACCGAGTTTGAATCAACACAATCAATTGAGATGGATGCTGATACAGATGTCATGAGGACTCTTGGTGGAAAACATGCAGTGGTAGGTGAATGGTGCATTGACGAGGTAGTTGCCGACTAAGTCCATATTAAATGTCGACTGCAAAAATCATGGATCAGTTGCAGAAGATTGCGGCTCAAAGAAAATCGAAGGGAATTTTTTTTATTCTTTGACATTATGATCAAATCATGATATCTAATCATCTTGATGATCTTGAGAAGGAAACTGCTAGATCATTTATTGTGATCGATAAAATCAAGACTGATGAATAGAGACAATTTTCTAAATATAGTAAACATTTATAGGAAGAATAAAAGGAGGACAGCTTTTTGCTGAACTGTTGTAGGTTGTTGATTCAAGAAGATGAGATCCGATTTGATACGAATCGAGGTTGGTGAAGAAAAACCTAAGCACGTGAAGTTTGAGTTTTTGTATTGGCGGGAAAGCATATATATATATATATATATATATATATATATATGAAGATAAAAAACTTAAGTATGTTGACAGAGGATGCTTCATGGGAGATTTATGATAAAGTGAATCTCTACGAGGAAAGAGTTGAGCAATTTGAGTGTGATAGAAACTATTGAAGCAACTGAGTGTTGGAGAAGAACCGGTAAGAAGGTTTAACCAACAAGGGTTAAGGTAACCAGTAAACTACTACAAAGGTTAATAGTTTGTTAAACCAACAGTGTCTGAACTGGTAAGAGAGAAACATAGAGTGAAGGAGAGAAGAGTAAGTTTCTAAGAAAATCTGGGAAGGCAAAAATTGAGTTGTAGAGGATTCAGATAGTAAGAATAAAGGACAAGTAGAAGAGAAGTAGTGTGACATAAAGGAGTTTAACTGGCAAAGAGAATTATTTGTAGGAGTTACAAAACTCATTTGTAACATGTGTTTATCATTGTATTAATTTAATATCTCATTATATTTCAATGAGCAAGTGCTTGATGCAGGGGTTGGTGCTCAGAGTAGAATAGGGGTTGGTGCTTGTTTGGGTAGGTGCTCATAAATTGCTAGGGGTTGGTGCTCCTTGGGTTGGTGCCCTAAACATTGTAAAACTGCTATTTCACTATGAGGTTGGATTGGAGCAGTAGATCTCCATCAAATTTTCTCACCGAGGTTTTTCCCATATTGGTTTTTTCTCGTATATCCAATGTTATGTGCTCTTGTATGTGGTTTCTTGTTAGTGCTTTCATTATCCTACCGATTGCACATATTGTTTGAAATTGTTTATAATCACTTATTCACCCCCCCTCTTAGTGATATCTTGTGTTCTACCATTGGTATCAAAGCCTTAGGTTCCTGGTTGGTCAAAATCTTTCTCTAGCTTGGGTAGATTCTGGTTTAAGAATACAATGACAAGGAATGAATCCTCCTCATCCAAAGCTCCTCTATTTGATGGTTCAAAATATTTCACTTGGGCTTATAGAATAGAAGTCTATTTGTCCTCCTTAGGTTTTGATGTTTGGATGTCAGTTGTTAATGGTTACTCTATTCCTGGTAGTCCTCCTACCGATACTGAAGCAAAAAGTAGTCATGACTGCAATGCTCAAGCCATGAAGGCTACTCTTAGTAGGCTTTTTGATGATGTATCTTCAAAGGTGGACAAATGCAAATCTGCAAAGAGCTTGTGGGATAGATTGAAGAAACTTTATGGTGAAAAACCTTGCACCACTTAATCAAGTTGTAGAAGCAAGAAGATTATATAGAAGAAGAATGTGGAGTTGATAAAAGTAGATCAGTTAGTCGTTGCAGTAGAGACAAAGAGGAAACTCATCTATTTATGGCACAAGAGACACAAAGTGAGATGCATACATCAATGAATGATAATGAAACTCAATCTAAAGTATAATATGTATTTGGCAGTTATGAAGAAGATGAAGAAGAAGTTGACGCTGAAGCCGAGGTAGATCTTGAGGGAGAACTAGTGAGTGCACTTGATGAACTTAGTAAACTAAGGAAATAATACAAAAAATATAAGAATGCTGCTATAGAGGAACAAGATAGATTATAAAAATGTCTTAAAAAATTAGAACAAACTATTGCCAATCTGAAAGCTCAAGAGGATGATGCTAATAGGATAAATAAAGGATCAAAACTAGACTTTGATACCAAGAAGTGTGTTGGTGCCCGAAAATGGGTTTACACTACGGGAGGCAGAAACCAAGTTGATTCCTCAAAATACCTATGGAAAGCCACTTCCAACTATCAATATCCTTCAGACTTGGACCAAATGCGACAAGGACCTCCAAATCCTTCTACACTTTGGGCTCTGCAAGACCTGTGAGGGTGATCCCTTAACAAATTTGTGATCTCTGTGCCACATTCATGATATATGCTAAAAACAAAGTAGATAATCTCATATATTGTCTCAACAACAGGGATAATGCTCAAGAATGGTGAATTCTTCAGTGATCCTCAACCTTATTTGGAGCATGAGATAGTAGGACATCTCAAACATACATGAAAATCTTGGAAATATGTCTTGATTATAATGATTTATGACAAACCATAAGTGAAACAGATAAGAAATTGATAACCTAATGACATTTTCTAGCATATACCAGTGCCTTACTCCATTGGGCTCTGAGTTTCTGAAACATCACTGAAAACTTGATAGAAATTTATCCAATAGCTGATTTAATCTTAAATGATAATGCATTACAATATCATTTCAATTGTAATTTCTTACCCGAACAACTTATCAAATCCTAGTACAAGCTCTATCCCTCTGTAATTTCATTCAAGCATTTTAATTAACCCTTTGGATTAAAGAATGAGATGAAAAACTACATACATCATAACAATGCAACAATAAAGTGAAACCCTTGATCCCATTGACTCAAAATAAGATAAAAACATACACAGAAGAGTAAAGATTTGAAATTATATTTGTATTAACTTCAAAATCTATCTTCTATCAAATAATCAAATACATTTCATTTACAGGAGAAACCATTTGAAATTCGAAACTAATGACTATCTTCTATTTTTCTTTGCAAAATAACATTACAATTATCTTCTATTTACTCATGACTTCTCAAAATTGGAACCTAATCTTGTCGACTGGACCTACACAAAGAGACCCTATTCAAAATTTTTAGAGCCCTTTCTAATGGCCCTGGTTTCCCTATTATAAAAAACAAGGGATAAAACAAGATTCAAGCCAATAGACACGTCATCAGGATGATAAAACATACTTGAAGTTTTTTACAACAATATTCCATCCTTAGGAAAGTTATAACTAATATCAAAATCTGCAACCGTTTCTCTAAAATTCATGATGTATTTTACCGCCATCACTGTTGTTCTGGTTCAAAAAGATATCCACCACTAGAAGACAAAAACAATTATATCAAATTGTTTACAATCCTTATTCATCATTCAAATACATCCTACTCCATCCATTGTACTCTTCATCAGATGGCCATTCATAACTCATGAATTCATCAAATTTAGCTCTTTATGGAGTGTATTTAACGACTACTTGATTTGCCTCTCTTTCAAAAGATTCAAAAAATGACCCCGTGGCGATTATTTTGTCCATGCTATCCTCCAGCATATCCATGTTCAGCCCTTCACATATTAGCTCTTCTTGGGTATTGATTACTCTCTCTGCCTCCTCTTTCCAAAATTGTAGAGGCTTGACTGCCCTATCTTCATCCTCAATATCTAGAAAAAGAGTCTCACTCAACTCATTGAAATTTCTCATCAGTTCCCTTATCTTTCTTTCTATATTTTCTGGCAAAATTTGGGCCTCCTGCATTGATTTTACCAACAAATAAGTTGGTTGGAGTGCAGGTGACCTCTTAGCATGATACTTGGAAGCCATAGATATTATTCTAAGTTAGTTTCCCCTTTGCAACCATTTTATAAATAAGGGAACCACTACCTCTTTATCATCATCAAATTTATGGATAACATTAAATAATAAAGAATACAAGGCATGAATGTTGTTAAGTCTACTATCAACCTTTTCATTTAAATGAGTTAGCAGTGAGCTAACTATCTGCTTTTGTTGCCAGGATGATTGATCTTCTAATCCCTTCAACTTATTTTCTAATTAAATAATATTCTTCAAGAGCAAATATTGAGTTGGATCACTAGATCTAGTGGCGACAGTGGAGAATTGGTGATGACCTGGATGTTGATGGTGCTGATGTCCCTATAAATGTAGAAGAGGAGACTATTATCTATCCTTTCTCAAGGAGTTGCACTCTTGTTTGCAACTCTACACACCTCTATTGAAGTGCATTGGAATCATTGAAAAGCTTGTCAAATTTTCTCATTAACTCTGCCTTTTCCAAGGCTTCTCTCTTTGAAGTTTCATGAGATAATTTGGCAACGTCAACATTCAACTTTGTAGCATCGACACTTGATGTGTTAGATGCTCTCTTTAAAATTAGGCCTTACCTTAAGTTGGGATTTTCATCACTAATGTTAGGTTTTCTAGGTCCTTCCTCTAATTCCCATATTGCCAAGGTTTCATAATCATCTACAAAATATGATCCTTTCAATGCCAAACTTGCTTCTTCCTTTGAACTAAATTGTTGGCCCTTTGATTTCCTGATTGCATCAAAGGCTACTACATTTTCTATATCCCATTCTGGTAAAATTAGAACTCCATCCTGACTTACAATCATCCTACCCTCATCTGCAGTGATTCTCTTGAACTCTCCATCATCTCACTCTTAACTTCTTCCTAATTCTCATGTTCAGACCATTTTGGCCTTTGAAATTTTCTCTTGACAATTTTCTTCTTAAATTCTTCAATTTTCATCTTCCACAGTAATTGAAAAAAGGAAGGGATTCTCACAAAAGAATCATCCTCAAGAAACTTATCACATGCCTCACTCCTTACATCCCTGAAATATCTACCCTGAATATCTAAGGAGTGAAGTCAAACTCCAAACTAGGGGGCAAAAGAGGAATACCAATTTGCATCTGCACTTGTTACTACAAGTGTATCTTCCTCCGTTTGTTCTTCAACTTGCCTTAAAGATGAAGAGGGAATGAGTGGTGGTGAAGGACTTCTATCTAAATCTTCAAGATCAATGATTTTGAGTCCTTTAAAAGGCTTGACTTGCACCTTTGGGGAAGGCTCTGTCTTCATTATCCTTTTACCTTTTCTCCTCACCAATTCTCCACTGTCGCTTCTGCTCTCTTCTTCATGACGCATTTCTTCTCTTGCTCTCTTTTGAGAAGGATCATAAATAGGTCTCTTTTCTATCAGGCCATCTGTTCTTTGAGGTAGAGGAGGTCATGAGCCTGACTATTACATTCTTATTAGATGAGTCAAGGTTGATCCCTCTGGTATGATGGGTGTTGGATGCTCTACACCTCTTCTTTCAACTTGCTAGCCATGGATTTATTCAAGTTTGGCTCTCTTCTCCTTTAATGCAAGAATCAATTCATCAAAATTGTTCATAACAAAATCAACCTTAGCACAAAATAGAGTGAATTTTTTTGTTGGATCGTAGCTTGGATCCCTTTTCTAAATTAAAGCTGATAACTTCCTGAAAACTATCCATTTCTCTTTCCTCCAATCCTGAGTCATGAAGTCAAACTCATTTCTAATTATATCCTTAGGAAAATTATGCTCATGAGGCAATAGACCTCCTTTTATTGTTACCTTGAAAATTTTGTTAAACCCCTATGGGTCACTGTGTCTAGCTGTGCTAACCCCTAAATGATAATGTGCAAAGAATTTGTCAAAGTTCTCATATCCTCCTTTCAAAATCACAAAATATGGGATGACAGTATAATCAGGGAAAATTGTTCCTTTGCCTTTTCCCTTTAATTCCTTATCTTGGATGCACCCTATCTGCCACATTACTTCAGAAAAACCCATTCTCAAAGGAACATTAGAAGACAATACATGTGGTTGATCAGAAAAACCATAAATTATAATAACAGTGCTAACAGGATAAGGGATGAAATCCCCCCAATTATGCTCAGTCTTCAGAAGTGGAAACCTATCTTTAGGCCTGACAAAATCATGCAGCTCCTTGGGGATCCTTGGTGGGTTCATTGTCAATATTTGTCTCAACCTAGAAGCATAGTTGTTATCAAGTCTCACAAAACTAGCCTCATGTCTGTTGAATCACTTATGAATTGAAAACAACTTTGGGAATGCTTTTATTATATCTTTGGAATGAAAAACCCCTGTCTTATCTGTCATTACTGCACGCGCGAGTGGAAAATGGCTCTAACTTGCATTTGAAATAAGTTTAAAACTGAACCGTCAATCTTCTTCCATAATGGCGCATCACATGATCATCTTTAGTCAACCTGAAATCAACCGTCAAATGTGGCAAGCGGGGCCACCAAAAACATGACACAACAGAGCCAACTCATGACTTACTTCACCTCAGTCAATGACCCTACCATCGGCTTTTCTTGGCCCACCTTGGACACATGGAATCATCTCATGATGTGGTGGTCCATAATCTCCTCACATCTCTTGATTACAGGGTTATGAGAGCCGTTGGATTTGTTCTCTGTTTACTTTCTAGCCATAATGATCACTTAACAATGGCTGCTAACTCCTGAGCACATCTTGGATCAGGATTGAAACATCATCATTCAATACAAGCACGTGTAGATTGATGAACCATTATTAACTCAGACTTTACCTGTTGGGAACCGGTAACATCAAAGGTTTGAAAGGTCAAACTGCTAACTCACCCTACCCACTTAGGACATGTGGTATTATCTCGCGATGCCGTTATCCTTATCTTCCTTGCACCTTCGACCACGGGAAAGAGTTGACTATTAGATCTGTTATTCTTTTATCCACCGATCAAAGTATTAAAATTTTAGACTTACAAAAAAATTATAAGTGCAGGAATGGATATTAAAAGGGACCGACCATAGGGAAATATTTCGTGTAGACTAAGGAAAATATAAAGGGGCCAACCGAAAACAACTTAATGCTTAGGAAATACAATGGCCCTGCCAACGGTAACCGACCCTTGGCTTAAGTGGAAAAAGGTAATGACAAAAAAGAACAAGATTAGGGTTTTTCTTTTACAAGACTTAATCAGAAATTCATAAACCCTAAACCCTAAACCTTGAACCTTGACAAAGGGCAAAATAAATCCAGAATGACCAATATTTTGAGTCAAGCATGAAAATTTTTGTGCAGTCATTTTTTAGGACTATCAATGGCTCTAGTTGGGGACGTTCATTTCACAGGAATGAAGCGAGGATCTAGAGTCTTTGCTGAAGAAGACCACATTTCAGATCAAACCAAATAGAAATTACCTGGACATGGCAACTTCAACCAAAAGGAAACTACACTACTTATATACAAAACCTAACCTAATGCTCATGGAAAATAACTACTTTAAAAAAAGTAGAGCTTCAAGAATTGTCCATGAACGGGCAATTCAAGAGTATGACCATTTATATCCTGGAGAAAATATGAATTTTCTCCCCACTTGCTCTGGATTAGATATGGGACAAGCCAAATGGCGTCAAACTTGCCATGTTTTCCTTTATCTTCTAATCTCACATTCCATATCAGGACCAAATCATTAACTTGAAAAATCCTTACACTTGTTCTTTTGTCATACAAGTTTTTAGGTTGAATTTGCAACTTTGCATTTATGGTGTTAGCTTCTCTTCTAATTTCATCCAATTCCATCAAAGCTTTAACCCTTAACTACATACTGCCATCTATATCATTGTCATAAGTTTGGACAAACTTATACATTTACATTAAATTATTTTGAGGTAGCCTTGCGCGCATACCATATAGTAAGTCAAAAGGTGCACACCCTATTGCTTTCTTGAGTGTCACTCGGTCTACCCAAATTGCCGATTTTAACTTTGAATCCTAGGACTTTTTTATTTTTCTCTAAGATTATTATAATAATTTTCATCAAGCTTTTATTGCTTGATTCAACTTGCCCATTTCCTTGTGGGGCTGGTAAGGTGATGAGTATGAAATCTAGATACCATACTTGTTGCAAAAATATTCATATTCCTCTTACCTAAAGCTCATAGCATTATCAGAGACCATTCTTTCAGGACATCCAAATCTAGTCAATACATTATTTATGAGAAAATAAATCACCACCTTACTTGTTGACTTCCTAGTGGGTATAGCTTCAACCCACTTAGTGAAGTAGTCAATAGCCACAAAAATCGAAGAGTTCCCACCTCTATATTTACATGATATTTCTCCAATGAAATCTATACCCCATTGTTGGAAAGGAGCTTGCACATTTACAAGTTTCAATGGTAGATTTCTTGATAAAAAATAATTTTCTTGCAAACCTTTGGCATGGATCATATCTTCTGACTAACTGATGTGCATCCTTGAAAATTTTTGGCCACCAAAACCCAGACCGTAATATTTTGTGTGCAGTTGTCTTTGCCATATAATGCCCTCTGCAAACTCCACCATGCAATTCTGACAATAACTTTTGAGCTTGGTCTTGGTCAACACAATTTAGTATGACACCATCACTGTTCCTGCACCAAAGTTTTCCATTGACAATGGCATATTTTATAGCATGCAATTTCAATGTCCTCTTTTTATTTTTAGCCATATCTTCAAGACATTTCATTTTCTGCAAGTAGTATATGATATCACCATACCACTCACAACCATCCATATCACAAATATAAGATCTGTGTTCCTCCTCTATAACATTTATTTGATTTGCATCCAAATTAATATAAGCTATTAAATTGGCCAATCCTTTTCCTCTTACTTATTTTGTAATTTGGATATCAATATTGAATTCTTGGATCCTATTGATCCATCTACATCTCCTTCCAGACACTTCCTCCTGAGTGAAAATGTCTTTGACTACAACACTAGGCACATATGCAACCACTGTGGCTCCCATCAGATAACTCCTAAAAGCTTTTACTGCCTTTACTAGTGCATAAGCCTATTTCTCATTTAAATCATATTTCAATTCTGTAGCCTACAAGGACTTACTAAAAAATGCTATGGGTCATTCAAAACCCTCCGAATTCTTTTGCAAGAAGACATCAACAATAGTATGAAAAGATGCAAATGAGAATATTTGCATAGGTTCCATAATCAAGTGTTTCCAAAATAGGTGCATTCTTAATAGATTGCTTGATTTCTTGAAATGCCTTGGTTGGCTCTCCTTCCCATTATAACTTTGTGCCCTTTTTTAACATCTTGGAAATGGGTCTACTGATTTCAACAAAGTTAGTGACCAACCTTCTAAGAAAATTGATTTTCCCAAAAAATGATTGAATGCCTTTCACTGTTTTGGGCTGAGCGACTTTGTCAATTGCTACTACCCTTTCTGGGTCAATCCTTACACCATCTCTTGAGACAAAATGACCCAAAAATTTACCTTCAGTCACCCCAAAAGCACACTTCTTTGGGTTTAAAGATATTCCATATTCAACAGCCCTGTTGAAATTTTTTTCAAGATGACCACGATGATCATCTTCCTTCTTAGAATATGCTGTCAAATCATCCTCATATACAACTAAGAAAACATTTATAATATCAGAAAATGCAACATCCATTGCTCATTGAAATGTCTCTCCTGGGTTTGTTAAACCAAAAGGCATCTTGATATAAATATAAGTTCCCTAAGGTGTAGTAAATGTTGTCTTGTAGTCCTCTGATTCTTTAACTATTAACTGGTTATACCCTGAAAATCCATCCATCTTAGACAAAATCTCACAACCTGTGACCCTTTGCAAGACTGCTTCCATATTAGGCAATGGATTGTTATCTTTCAACGAATATATATTCAAATTCCTAAAATCAACACACAATCTGATATCTCCGTTCTTTTTTCTCACAAGTACCAAGTTAGACATCCATGATGACTGTCTAATGGGTTTTATGATTCCAGCATCCCTTAGCTTAACTAATTCTTCTTGCATCTTGGGTGCTAATGTTGGATTAATAGGTCTTTGGTTCTATCTAAAGGGCTTAGAATTTTCCTTCAATGGAATTTCATGTTGAAATAAATCCTCCCTATAAGTTTTCAGGTCTTCATATGACCAAGCAAAGACGTGTTTATATTTCCTTAACAAATCAATGATCATTTTTCTTACCTTGGGTGACATTTTCTTTCCAATATACACCTTTCTTGGGGCTCCTTCCATCCCAAGGTTAATTTCTTCTAAATCCTTAGGGTGTGGGGTAGTGGTAGAAACCTTGGCCTTATCCTGACTATCAAACACCCATTCCAAAACAACCAAACCTCTAGGAATTTTATTTGTCTTCAATTGAATCACCTCTTTCCCAAAGACTGTTTCCTTTTCATCCCATGTTTGTACAAAAGCACCAAAATCAATATCCCGATTTTCATACTATTCCACACAAGTTAAGAACCTTAAAATATCATCATCATAATTGAAAACCTACCAGCTTTCAATGTTATCAAGTATCTAATGCCTGGTTTGAACTTCAAATTTTTAGATTCCAACAAAGGTAATATCTTTTGGCCTTGAGGCTATATTGGCTAGCAAGTCTGCCATTCTATTATGTCTTCTTTCTTTCCAGTCAATGCTAAACGCATCAAAATTCTCAATCTGATCTCATACAACATTCCTATATTGCTTCATCCTTCTATTCTTTTGATGATTATTTAGACCTAATTTGGGATATGACTAATTCAAAATCTCTAATGACTTTGATTTTATTTATCCAGTGTTTTTCAGCTAATTTCAAACCCAACAACAATGCTTCATATTACACCACATTATTTGTGCATGCAAAAGACCGAGTAAAAGAAAATTTAAAAGTTTCTCCATGGGGTGAAATGAATAATATACCTGCATTTGAGCCCTCCTTTGAGCTAGCTCCATCAAAATAACATCATCCATAAATCATTATCAATTGATGCTTTCTCTATTTCCTCATCCAATGGTGTAGGTTGTCCTTTTTCCTTTTGCAAAAAACCCTGAATTCTGAATGCATTAATATCCATGTCTACAAACATGTCATATATTTATCAGAGTCTTTTTCATGTACCATCATATATGGCACTCTTGACTCCTTTTCAATCTTTAAATTTTTGCCATCAATACAAAAAGTGGCATAAGATAAATCACACTGCAAACTTCCACCCATAGAGGCACTCCACTTTCTTGACAACAAAATACCATAATGAGGTAGGATATCTAAAACTAGGACACTCATGGTTAGCTCCTTCTGAGGGAAAGCAACAAGTTTATAAGGCAAAGCCCTTATGGCACCTATCACAGGTAATTTTCTTGAATCCATAGCACAACATTTGCCATGAGGAGTATCTACATTGAAACCCATAGCTTGCATTATCCTTACTGGGAAGACATTATTTGAGGCCCCTAAATCAATCATACAATTCTTTAAGACTCCTCCATTTATGATAACACTCATAAAGAAAGGGTCCACATTATCAGCGCTCTCACCTACTATATACTCAAGATAAATTTTGGGAATCTGAGAAACCATTCCCTCTAACTCTTTATCCTTTATCTCATTTTTACTCACTCAGTCCTTTACATTATGAGAAACATTCTTATGTTCAATCTCAATAGAAGGAGAAACACCCCTGACCCAAGCCATGAATTTCTCTTTATGCTCTTCAATTCTTAGCATTTCTTGTAAAGGAACCTTAACGGTAATTTGAGAAAGAAATTGAATAATATCAATAGGTGTGTAAACTCGTAATTCAAGAGACATGCCTAATTTTTCTTCATGTTTCTTTGGTTTATTGCTTTTAATATTTTATTTTTTCTTCATGTCTTCTCCAGCAGGTGAAGCAGATTTTTCAACCAACTTTATCTTCACCTGTGTTGAGGCATTTTCCACACTAGGCTTTATAGTTTCATCTGTCTTATCCCACTATTTCTTCTTGACCTCCTTGACCTCCTTGCCTTTATTTTTCAATTCTTTAATAAATAAACCAGACGGTTTGCCCCTGGTCTTCACCGAGTGTTCTATTTCTCAACTGATAATTGCTTTTAACCTGAGCTACCATGGTAGCTATTATTTGAGAAATCTCTTCATCTGAAGGTCTTCTCAAGGATACATAATTATCTCCTTGTTCAACATTACACATTTGATCATCAACACAAAATTCATCATCAGAAAAAACTTATTGATGGTATGATTCTGTTCTCTGCCTTTGGCAATCTATATCTAGATCCCGAGTCTTTATATCAGAAAATTATTCTATCCCTCTAAGGTAAGAAGTAGTCATGAGACAATCAACATTATCATCCTCAAAGGTTTCTTCTCCTTCTTCATGTAGCTCATCTTTGGCAGAAATAAACTATACAACAACACAATATTCAGTTTAGTAGGTGATTGACAAGCAACACACCAAGGTGCATCCTTGACAACATTCACTGTGTGTTTTTGGAATGGATTAGGAGTTTTATGTTTCTACTTATTCTTTGGCTGCTGAACTGGTTTGCCATCCTTTCAATTTGTGTTGTAAGGATAATCCTGCAATCTTGTGGGTCTATTAAATTTATTAAACTGTAGATTTTGTGGTACAATACCCTTATCATTCTTCACCACAATCAATTTTAAATCCTTCAAGGTATTAAGTACCTTGTCCCATTTGTCTTCCTCTTTAGGTTTTGACCCTAAAGACTTTTCAACTCTATCCTTTGCACTCTGTTGTTCTCAAATTTTGATTTCCCTTCTATCCTTCCTGTAAGAAATTAAGTAACTCTGTTTGCATATGAAGAGATCAGGGAAATAGAACTTAAAAATAACATATAACAAGGTTTCAAAACCTTCTACACTTTGAACTTATCCAAAGTTTAGGTGGGTATACCTTCTGTGAATATTTTCACACTTTAAGATTGAGATCCACATTAAACCAGTGTTAAAAACCCATGGATTTCATCACCTCAATGAAACTGAAACATTAGAAGAAAAACTTGTGTTCATTTTCAATATTGATCTTCAAGAAAGATAGAAAGAATCCCACAATTGGATACTAGTGCCTTATTTGGGCTACAGAGTCACCCAAATCAAATTAGAATTCTAAAACTGAACAATCCCATACATTTCACCACCCCGGCCTTAGCTAACCCCATACATGCCTAACCTATATATGAGTTTTATCCTCTTAAAAACTAAAACTGTTCATCAAATTCAAAATGAGCAAACAATTGATTTATTGATAGAGATATTTCATGCATATTTAATTCCTCTCCCTTGAAGAGAAAAGCTAGAAACATATCCATATGACTGCCTTACAATCCATGTTCAATCAAATAACCCTAGACTATTCAAATGAAACCAACAAATTAACAAGTTCACACCAGAAGACAACACAGATCTAGGCCTAAAAAGTGTTGATCTGTATCTTTATATTCATTTTGAAAAATAATCTTACATGATTCAAAGTATTCTCTGTGATAGCTAGAAAAACCCAAATATATTTCTGTAGAGTTTCTTTACAAAATTTCTTGGGATCCCTTTTCTATTAGTCCTGGTATCCATTTATAACATTATGGATGCATACAAGCTTTGGACATTCCTAAGAATGATTAGTTACAACTGTAATTCCTTTCAAAGAAACAGTTACAAGTCCTCTTTGGTCTCAACGACCTTTTCGGTTTGTTTCTCTTATGTAGCATCTTCTAACCGTTCTGGGATTCCTTCTTCTTGTACCACATATTTCTTGGTCCACTCTTGGAACATGTCATCAGCAGGCCATGAGTAGCCAACAATTTTCTCCTTCAACTTGAGTAACCTTTTCCAAGAGTTTCTTACTTTCCTCACCTCTGATTCCAAAAAGCTGTAGTGTGACTTTATCTTTTCTATCTCTTCATTTGTTTTAACAAATAGAGATGTGTCATCTTTGTTGATGATTTCATTCACCCTTAAAGACAAATTATCTCCCAGCTCATCAAGCCATACCTATTTATCCTTCAACTGATTTTGGCTGACAAAACCCCTAGGAAACAATTCAAATTTATCCTCAGTATATTCTTTCCTGTACAAGTTAGCTTTCCTCTCCACTTTAGTTCTTCCTTCTGCTAACCTGGTCAAACCTTTTGCTAACTCACATGTGGATTTAATAATAGCATTAGATCCTTCTTTATCATAGGATGCACACATAAGTTCTAAATCCACTTCTCTTGGTATCCACTTATTCAAAATAGGCTCTAAAATAGCCTTGTCCTCATTTAGGTCACTCAAGGTGTCCAAAATTCTTTTCATATTAGTGTGCATAGTGGGGGCCTCTGCTGTATCAACAAAACTCAAAATGGTGGCCTTTACCTTCTCTTCATATTTACTTGTGAATAGGGCTTGAGCCTATTTCAACTTTTCCAACTCATGTTGAATGGTCTCAGCTGGCTGAAAACCAGAAGGCATGGGAGAAGGGGGAAATTCTATGATAGGACTGGTAGGGGGAGGTCTTGCTGGAGAAGATGCAATCATCAGGGTAGAGGACTCACCTCCTTGGTGTTATCCTGCCAATTGACTCTGAAGTCTAGCAATAATAGTATCCTTGTTTGCTACCTCCCTTTTGGCTTCATTATAAGCCTTTAGAATCATTTCCAATTTCACTTGGAGATCGGCTCTCTCCTTTGCTTCTTTCTCTGCCACTACCACACTGAACTTTGTAGTTTCTAAAACTGTGCTGGCAGCTTCTACCACCCTTGTATCCTAGACTCTTTTTAATATCATACCTCCTAGAAAACTAGATCCTAAGGTATCCTTTCTTCTTCTACTTTCATTCCTCTTTAGGGACCACATGACCAGAGAAGCATTATCTTTGCTAAACGTCACTCCCTCCTTAGGCTTGGTTTCTTTTCTGACTACTTTAAGTACCAATGCATATGCTATATCCCATTCAAGGAGGATTAAAACACCAGCTTTTGACACCATTTCTCTTCCAGCTTCAGGAGTGATGGCTTTGAATTCAGCCATCATTTCTTATTTAACTTCTTCCTCCACTAAGGTTGTATCTTTGTGAGGCTGCTCACTCATTCTCTTTTCACATCTTGCCTTGAATTGTTCAATGTTTTGTTTCCATACAAATTGCATGAAGGCCCCTATTGTGACAAAATTGTTGTCAACTAGGAACTCTTCACTAGCTTGCTTGACAACCAGGTCTAACTCTTTACCTTTGAACTCATCTTCAATTAAGTTCATCTCGACACTAGGTGGCTCTTCTGGCATTCCCTCTTGTGTCTCTTCATAGGTGTAAGCAATCTCTCTGAGGCTTCCTAACTGCAACAATTGTTTTGGTACTACCTATTCATCTCCTATATGGATAGGGGATTGAGATGGAGAATACAAAAGTTCACCTGCTTGCACTTCTTTCCCCACCCTTTGCCTTTTAGGGGATTCTTGGATGTCAATGACATCTTTAATTGTTCTCTTCCCTCTTGAAGTGGAGGGCTCACCTGTGACTGGCATCAATACACTATATTTTGACCTTTTATGCATCACATAATCACTGGGAGGGATGGCTTTAGCAAAGGTAGGCTTAGTTAGAACTAACTTAGCCTTGTCAAGGTTATCTCTTATTATCGCCTCCCTTTTTTCTTTCAAAGTTTGCACATTAAATCTTCAAAGTAAAGAATTAAGAATCTGATCTTTTCCTCAAAGGGATTAAAGCTAGACAGAGGGTCATAACTGCAATCAAATTGATGAATGAATTCTAGACCCTTTTTGTATGCCACCCATTTTTCTTTCCTTAATTCTTGCTCATCCAAACTGAATTCATTTCTATTTAGGTCCTCAGGGAAATGAAATTGGTGTGGCTTACCTTTGCATATTGCTCTTCTCCTGAACATGCCGTTGAAAAAATCCTTAGGGTCAGCAAACCTGGTTACTGTAGTAGACAACCTATATGGTTGAAAAAAGTCAACAATTTCCAACCACCTTTGGTGATAATGAATTGATGGGCCATGGTAACAGTTGGAAAAATAGTCCCTTTACCCCTATTTGTCAGCTCTTCCTCTTGCACACCTCCAATTTGCCTTAAGACCTCTGCAATTCCTATCTTCAAAGGGACTTGATAAGGCAATAAATATGGAGTGCCTCTGAAACCATAAACTCTAAAAATTGTAGAAACAGGGTACAAATACATATCACCCCAATTATGAAAAATCTTAATACCTTCAACAAACTCCTGAGGCCTGAGGAACTCCAAAAGAGATTTTGGGATCCTAGGGTTCTGTGGGCATAAAAGAATCCTAAGCCTAGATGCAAAGCATCTATCGAACTTCAAGTAACTGGCATCCTCTCTGTCCCAAGACAAAATTGTGCTCCACAGTTGTACAAGCATCTCCTCACCTTCCTTTTCTTTGATCAAGTCCATTTCCTTAGTAAAACAATCAACTCCTTTGAACAAAAATATGTGCATTAGAAGAGAATACCATCCAAAAGGTCTATCCACCTTACCATTTTTTATCCCTACCAGCCCTGCATGAATTGCATCAATGAGGTAAGGTGCATAATGAAATGTTACTGCTAGAGAGGGGTTCAGAACCTGTTCCATCATTAGTGTAGCGTCGTAAATTGTACGCACTTGCTAAAGCAGTACAATTTCACACCTAGTTTAGCACCCACATTGGCGCAGTTTGCATTTTGCATTGCATTTCCCCTTTAGCACTTAATTAATCGAATTAATTAGGTCTAAGGTCCTATTTCATCATCCTTCACATCATAAAGTCGGGCCCTTTCATTAAAGTATGCCCCTTTTCATGTGATTCCTCCAATACATCATCTAATCAAAAACCCTAAATAAGTCCTATTTCAAACTTGGGGGCTTGATTTCGGGGGTCAAAACATCTCGAAATCACTTGTAACTTCGGGATTCTCTCTAAAATCATCATATCTGACGGCCCTGAAAATTTGGTGAAAAGTTGCCAGGACCATGGCACGCGGAGTGCACACAGTCCCGGACATTTTTCCCGAAATTTTAGGAGCGCGATCCAATCATAAAATAAAGCTTAACCCCAAGAAATTGGCGGGATATTCAATCTCTAGGTCGGCCAAAAGACGAAATTGCGACCTAGGGTTTCATACATAAGAGCTCTCTTTTCTCATTTGAAGGGATCCGAATTTTGTTTTCAGGAACCTCATATGCAGCGAAAGAGTAGATCTTGGAAGACTTCAACAACATTCAATATCCCTCTATCAAGCATTTATCAATTCCATTCATCCATTTAGGGCTTGGAAGACATTGAAGAACAATAGGAGATTACCGACTGAAGATTGGCTTGTACTCTTCCCTTGAGGGTTGGGTATGATTTCATATTGTTTTCATGTCTTTGCATAAGCTTCAATATCTCATTTATCCATGCTTTAGATCACTTTGCATCTTGATTTAGAGCATTATCATTTACAAGCAATTAGGGTTTACTTTCTAGGTTGCTCTAGTTTGCTTACTTGCATTTTAGATCTTGCACACACATTACTTTTACAATACAACTTGGCTATTCGTGGAGGTGGAAATCACCGAAGCGGGGGTTTGACTAAGGCAAAACCCTATATAGCCGCCCAAACACCTTTTTCAGATATAAGTGCAGGTTTCGAGACTCGGACGATGCCGCAGGTTGCAGATCCGGAAGAAGCAGGTCGAGACAGCACCCCACACCAAATTGCAGAGCAGAATACCAGGACAGGGGCGTGGGGCGCCCTGGTCCTGTCAGGACAGGGGCGCTGGGTGCCCTGGTCCTCCTGACAGACAACATTTTAGACAACTTTCCAGAGTGCAAAACAGTGGTTTCAGGTGCAGTTTCAGGTGCAGAATCAGGACAGTGGCGCCCGCGCCCCCGTCCCAAACATTTCCACTTAGATTTTGACTTCGGGTATGCATTTGCATTCTTGTCTTATCTTTGTACTTACAGCTTTCCATTGTTTAAGTTCAATTCTGCAATCTTGTTATTAGTTCATACTTGCATTTTAGGGTTAGGAATTGGACTTGCATACTCTTACCTTTCAAATACAACGAAGGAATAGAAACCCTAATAGGTAGCCCGTGGCTCTCTCTTTCACAAAAAGAAGTAGCCAATTGTGTGATACCTCTAGGCTCTTTTGTATTCCGTAATGTGTGACAAGAGGTAGGATTAGGGCATGATAACCTAGTCTCGCTTTCCCCCCACACAATTAGCATATAATGGGTTGTCATGGTTGTTTCAGCATCTTCCCCAAAGATCTAACATAGTGCCCAATACATGCCTTTGGCCCTTAAAGTGAACAAATTCAGGGAGAAGGGTTCCATGGTGCTAGGGCCCACTACAGTTAACCCTCCTATTTTAACAAAAAACTCCTTCAAAGGGCCACTCCTAAGGTGATCTTTCTACACATCATAAACCTGGGCCAATGTTTCAAAATCAATAGGCTCTAATAAATTTGATGCCTCACTGAGCTTAAAAACATTCCTGAATTCATCATCATTGATCCCTATTAGGGATCCTCCATTGAAATTCCTCACACATCTAGCAACAGGATTATAATTGTGTGCGATCTGGGTTAGCAGCTCTACATCCATAAAAACCCCAGGGACTATGAGCTTCCCTATGTCTAGTTCCCATATGCTATTCATTGGGGTACTGACATGTCTCTGACTGAATCCCACTTTAAAACGACCTAGCCCTGAAATCCCTATTTGTGAATCCCTTACCATCTACCTTTGTCATATAAACCATCTCCAATCCTTAGACGAGGGGCTTTAGGAACCAATTCTTTGATTTTGGTCGCAACATTTGAGGACATGGTCAATTGTTCTAGGAAGTCATCACATATGTTTCTATCTTGGTAATTTACCTTCACTGTGAACTTCCTTCTTGGTGCCATCCCGTTAATGCAATTAAATCAATTAAGATTCTAACAAAACTCTGATAAGGCAAGCACACAGTAAAGTACCGATTTTCAAACTGTAATTAGAAAGCAAGACACAAAAAACCTATTACTCTCCTGAAGAAATTCGCTCTGCACCAGCTCCTCTGCAAAAAACTCATCGAAATGGTGCCAATATTCAATTGATGTGGACCTTAATATGACAACTTGGCATTGAATTGAGATATTAATCCCGCATACTTCCATCAACTCAGAATTGAATTTGCAAATCGAATTAAAAAACGGGCTCCAACGGATCACAAGTTTTCTGAGTATTTCCTTGTTTCGTTGTTTCGCCATTTCATGGAGTTTAAAACCCCCACACCTTTGCTTCGTGAAGCAAAGGTGTTCGTCGGATCCTTGGAAACTTGTATTGCCTTTACTCCTTCCGATACTTCTGTATTAGTAACGGGCCCCACCTTCTTTTCACTACTTTGCGAACACTAAACCTTGTGCACTTCGATCGCGGGAAACAATGCCTACCGTCCGATCAATTACCACTCACACGATCTTTACTACTTACGGTGATCACCAGTCTTTTCTACTAACCATGCACCACCATCACTACTAGCGATCTTTGCCACTTCATGAAAGCTAACCACCCTGCATCTTCGGGCTGCGAAACAACGCCCAACGTTGGATGCACCTCGATATGTACACCATTTAATGTACTCAAACCTTTAAAGTGGGCCCTCAACTTGGAAACCACTTGCTTTGTTTCATCACCGGTGAATGAATCTTACGTGTCAGTCTCCTATTCACTCAAGAACTCCATCGAGCTCCATTCTAGGACCGCCACGTGTTCTATTTCACCATGGGTTTCAACACCATCATTGGTTAAATAAAAGTGGGTCCTCAAGCAATCCTTTGGAGCCACGTGCATCTGAAAAGCCATCATTTCCTTCAACCACGCGACTTACCTGTCCTGCCATGTCATCCACCAGGTGACTGCCATGTCATTTTGCTATTTCATGAATGGTAAACTCCATTTGATTTTGGGCTACGAATCCACGCGGGCCGTCTAATCAACTCCTAGTTGATTGATCTTTAAAATCATGACTTGCCTATCTTTTGGACCCACCAACCCTTTCGCTACTTCGCAGACTCTAAACCTCAGGCAACTCTTCTTCATGAAGCCACTACAATTGTTAGATCTTTGGAAACTACTCGCTTGTTAGCCTTTTCATCACTACCTTTCTTGGGCCCTCCACCTTTTTGCTACTTCACGAAAGGTAAAACATGGACATCTTTCGGCTGCGAATCTATGCGCACCGTTGGATCAACTCCACACCGATCATCTTTTAACCAAAGGAACTACTTACCTCTGGGACCCACCAATTCTTTAGCTATTTTATAGAGGATAAATCACATGCATCTTGGGCTAGTGAAGCAACGTGAGGCATTGGATCCAATACAAGATGCATTCCTTTTACCTGATGAATAATCCTTTGGCCAGGCCCGCTTACCCTTTTCTCCACTTCGTGAGCGCTAAATTGCAGGCATCTTCAGCCAGCGAAACAATGCACACTGCAGGATCAACTTTGACTTGCACGATTGTTAAGAAGCCTAACAAAGATTACAACAAGACAGGAAAAGGTGTAAAAATTGAAAATATTTAAAAGACTACCTAGGGAAAACCTTAAAGGGGGGAATACTTTCATGATGGAGCGACCCTTCCACTTAAGTGGAAAAAGTAATGCAAGAATAGAACGTGAGGGTTTTTCAAAACATAGGAAGGGTTAAATTGTTTTCAAAAACCTTAAACCCTCTTTGACCCAAAAAACACAGAGGCAACAAGGTTATGCCAAACACATCTTTGCAGATTTTAGCCGATTATGGGACAAGAATACCCAATTTTCAAAATAGTGATAACACACTCTTAGAAAATCTAGGATCCTCTCTTCTTCCAAGCTTACCTGAAGCTCTTCTATTCCCTTCAAGGTTAATAGCTATCCTAAAAGCATCTCTAAGAGTTTGAGGATCCTTATCTCTAAGGATGTATGCTATTTTTGCATCAAATGCATTCTTCAATGTGGCTAGACAAATATTATCATCCAACCTTAAAACCTGAAACAACTTATGTATGGCCTTTTGAAACCTAATATTAAAATCAGCCAATTCCTTCTTTAATGACTTCTTGATGTTATTGAACTCATTTAACATGAAGCTTGCATTCATTTTATCACCATATGACTCTTTGAAACACCTCTCAAATTCTTCTCAGGAGCTGATACTTGCAGTTGGCAACCCTCTGTACCAATCCTTACCATCCTCTATTAGAGATTGCACAAATAAATTCATGACAACATCCTCTATTTTGTGTATTCTAAACATTCTGGGCAGGAGTATTTGTACTGACATTTGGTGTTGCTGTAGAAACCACATCAAAAATAGCTTGAGTTTTAGATGGACTGACAGAAAATGAAATACTATTCAATGTTGACAACTTAAGGAAATCAATCTTTCTCTTCATTTATACACTTGAAGCTTCCATCTCAATTCTCTTCAACTCTTTGGCAAGAGTTTCATTTTCTATCCTAGCTCTTTCTAGCTCATTGTCAACTTGGGATAATTCTTGACTCAAATCTGGGATAGTTGAAGATAGTTTATCATCTATCTTAATACCATATACCTTTTGTTTTCCTTTATCCAAATCTAATTTAGGAATCCGAGCACTTGGCTGACTAGAATATGATGCATGTCAAAAGGAGCACAAGGCACAAAAGACAAGTTCAAATGTTAGTAGATTAGTCACAACCAAAACAAAACACAAATGAACTTAAAAACCTTAACATGCATATCAAGAGAGATATAAAGCACACAATAAGAAGCCTACATAAATGAAAAAGGGAAAGAAGACCCCCCAAGATGCTCCCCAAAATTCTCATAGATATTCCTCCGTTGTTCCTCTCCTCTCCAAGTCCCACATGAGTGTAGCTCTGAAATTTTTGCACTATCCATGGATGCCATATGAAGATTCAAGATGGTTGTGAAAATGAAAACAAATTCTTATGCAAGTGTAAATGATTTACTATGAGAAAGCACCTAATTAGTCTATGTAAATCTTAGTATAATAACAATGCAAATGCTCTCTAAAATGACTATAAGTTTGATGCACAAAAGGTTTTTGATCCTAAAAATGAAGAATGGGAGCTCTATTTATAGGGGAAATAGGGCAATTGATGGTCAAGCTTAAGTAATCTTAAAAAGGGCCAGGATTGATGGGTTTATGATCCATGTGATGGCTTTCAACCCAATCCCATGATGACAAATGTTAACATGAGATGGCTTGAGAGGAGAGGGAAGAAGCATTAAATGTTTGAGATGACATGAAGGCTACCTTGAGAGGGTTTGTTTAGGCTTGAGTTAGTGAATAAAGCTTTTATCCAAAGAATAATGCCTTTATCCAATAGATAAATTCATGTGCAAGAGTTAATGGGGATAACCATGGTCAAAGCAATAAATGCTTGAAGAGAACCATGAGTTAAATGAGGGCTGAGTTAGAGAAAAAACCTCTAACCATGTGGGTGAGTTGAATTAACCATTAATGGTTATGTAAGAGCCACAAATGGTTATGTAAGAACCATAAATGGTTTAGAAGACTTTGGGGGTTAACTTGTTGAAGGATAAAAAGCCTTTAATGCATTTCAAAGACTTTGGAGGCTTTGAGAAGTGACTTCTCTTTGCTTAGGAATGTGACAATAATTAGGGAGGGGGATTAGGCTATTTTGAAATGGATTAGAAGAATCTAGAAGGGGTTTAGGAGGCAAGTGGGTTTGGTGGGTGAGAGAAAATAAGATTTTATTTAGAAATAAAATTTATTTATTGGCGCAACTTGCCTTTGTAGGAGAATGCAAGTGGGGTGGGACCTAGAGATTTACATAAATATTTATTTATTTAAATGAGGAAAGGGGTTAATTTAAACAAATATGCTTTATTTATTTAATTAATTGTTAGAGTATGGTTTAATGAATTAATTTAAATAAATTGAACAATTTATTTAATTGATAGAAGAAGAGTTTTAAGATAAATTAATTAAATATCAATTAAATTAACTATTGACTGATGGTTAAATAATCAAATAAATACTAAATATTCATTTAATTAAGTGGACATATTTATGTGTCTACATTTGCCCCTCTTTGAGATGGTGCAATTTATTGCATCGTTACAAAGAAAGAAAGATAGGTATAAGAAATATGCCCCATAAATGTTAATTTAGGGGGTGGTATGCCCCCTCAAGAAATGGGCCGAAAATTTTCAAAAAATTGGGCGATCTCTCGAAAAATAGAAAGAAGTTGGGGGGAGGTAGAATAGAAGAAATTAGAAATAGTGGTGAAAGAATGGGAGAAAACAGAGTGACTATGGAGAAATGAGAGGCTTTTGAAGTTCATAGGGACCATGACGGTGAGCGGGGTGAAGTAGGGTTAGGGCTGGGGGGTATATTTGGAGGGGAAGGGGTAAAACTATCTCATTTGCACCTATCTTCCTGCCAGTTTGGAGCTTTGATAGTGACCTTAGGCGAAAGAGTGAGTAACATTTATCATGGTCATGTCTATAGTAGATCACCGGCTAGAGCGGATCCATCGATAACAACGGCCAGAGGACTACAGACCGCCGGTACGTAAATGCTGAATTTTTCTTTTGATACATTTTTATCATGTTTTTTCAAGCATCAAAGTCCAAGCAAGACAATAGCGCTAAACCTATGTTTTAGCACTTTTGTCACCTAAAGTAGAGCTATGGTGCCACAATGGCACTTTTGCATAGTTCTTTTAACGCTTTTGGCAGTTTAGTGCTTTGGTATCATAGTTATAGTGCTGTTATAGTTTAGCGCTTTTGTGTAGTTGTTGTGGTGCTTTTTCTATAAAATAACACAATGATATAGCTTTTGTAGCGCTATTGTTGTTATAGTGCATTTGTATTATAGTAATGGCACTATTTTTAGCAGAGTGGCACGATTGTGATAGATGCCCAAGTGTTAGATAAAATATCACTTGATGTTTATGTGGTTTGATTGATTGATTGTTTTGGTGAATCATAGCAGCCCCATTGAGACTAGGTCATTGTGATAAATGCCTATTGTAGTCTAGGATTACCATAATCGATTACCTGTTGAGACCCAAAGATACTTGATTAAAAAGTATTTGTTGATAGTCTAGGTTGAAACTTAAGAAAGTTTTTAGTAAAACAACTGATATTTGGTGATATGTGTAGGAGGATATTCCCATCTTATAGATGCGGGAGTGACATCCCGTGATACAATAGCTGTGTGAGCAGTTGTCTGAGGTAGAGATCGATTGTGTATGTGCAACTGGTTTATATGATATGATATACCCATCCATGATTCAGACGAATCATGGATTACTGACAACGTTGGCTGAGCGATGGCACAATGAGACATACTCCTTTCATTTGATGATGGGAGAGATGACTGTGACACTGGAGGAAGTCTGGAGGATACTACATAACCCGATTAGAGGGGAGCTTGTGACATATGATCACACCTTGGGGACGACAGCCATATAGAGGACATTTGCTGAGGATATATACATTGAGGATGTCTTCGTGGTGTGGGAGGATATAGTAGTGCTCTATGATCCCCTAACATCAGTACTAGTAGGTATCGTCGGGGGTTTGCTTTCCCCCGATTGATGTTTGCATGGATTGGCCATTGGTTGGGGCTAGGTGATAGAGCAGATGGTGATAGAGGGGAACCTCTATGCATGGGGGCCATGTGTGTTGGCGCACCTCTACAGGGATTTGCACGAGGTAGTGTATCGAGAGAGTAGATCACTAGGTGTAGGGATCACTTTGTTACATATCTGGGCTTGGGAGCACTTGCTAGTCACACGGCTGGTATGTTTGAGGTTTAGGGCAATAGATCAGCCCTATGTATTCATGTATGGAGGTTTGATGACCCAACCCCATTTGGGGAAGTTGGAGTTTTGGTGGCGGGCACTAGATGACTTAGATATGGTCATATGGAGGTCTTACACTGATTGTGAGGACTGGGAGGATGATGGAGAGGCCTTATCGTATGTATATGTGACTCAATTTTTGATTGGTCGCACATCCTATATTGTGGAGAGATAGTTGCCAGAGAGAGTGATGAGATAGTTTGGGCAGACGCAGAGTATGCTAAGGGGTTTGGGGGAGTATGCATGGGTAGTGCGGGAGAGATTTCAATGGGGGCTAGTTTTTCCCTATGATCAGACCCTTGTAGAGTTCCAGACTTTACAGGCGAGACCATGGCAGATGAGGCCAAAGATTGTAGATGCGGGGGTGATAGAGGAGTATACATAGTATCGCGCTACTCATCCAATTCCATAGATCTCAGATCTTGCAGAGCCCATACCACCATTTGAGGATGACAGAGCACCGTGACATGGTAGGAGGATGAGAGTAGGTAGGGGTGGCAGAGGTTTTGGAGGAGTAGGAGGAGGTGGAGGTGGATTTGGGGGTGGATGTGGTTTTGGAGGTGGAGGTGGTAGAGGAGGATGGTTACACATGAGAGGCAGAGGTGGGAAGCCTTTACTACTGTCACAGGGCCTACAGATATAGGGAGCAGTGAGAGTGGGATGGAGAGATGTCGGTGGTGGAGAGGGTGGTGATGAGGCAATGGAGATGGGATAGGGAGCTGCAGGTGGTGGAGAGGAGCCTATGGAGATGGGATAGGGAGTCGTAGGTGGTGGAGAGGGAGACCTGTGAGAGTTTATGATATTACGGCTGCAGACTCGCCTGACAGCAGTCGAGGCATAGTTGGAGGATAGAGATGAAAAGATTGTAGCTAGGGATGTCCAAATTTTTGCATGGGAGGCCAAGTTGACTGTAGTTGTGCGAGATAGAGATGATCTAGTGGATAGAGTGAGGGAGCTATAGGATAGAGTTCAAGTTTTGGAGGGAGCACAGGGATAGGGTCCGACTAGGGAGGTGTTGAGGGAGATGCGATGAGAAGGGGCAGAGATTGACTACTGGTGGGGATTATATGAGTAGATTGTGCCGATTAGTCAACGAGAAATGAGCTACTCCCAGATGTGGCGGGCAAGATTAGAGTGGTCATAGAGGGGTCAAAGCAGCGGTGGTGTGATGGGTCCTCCTTGGTGAGATGGTGAGGGTGGTGGGGGAGAAACATCTGGCCAAAGTGTCATTTGAGGTGTTTCTATGCATTGTTACATTGTTACTAGACTGATACTTGGATGGATCTTGGTAGCCATTGTTTTAGACGTCATTGTACTTTTATACATGTATTCTTTTTGATGCGATATATGATGAGATCTCATTTTTGGTGATGATATGATATGTATCCTATGTGATGATATGTTTTCTTTATGCAGGATGATGATATGAGTTATGCTTAGATACATGATATGGAGATGTTTTCTTTTTATATGTACATGTTGATGATATGATTTCTATATGTATGATATGGGTGATTTGCTAACATGTGGATGCAGGTTAATAGATGGATGATGCTTCTGTAATGATATTAATATGATGAAATGATGATGATTTATGCTAAATGATGAGATTTAGATAATGAATAATTATATTTGATAGATAATATTGTACATGTTGAAATGATGATAGGATGATATGAGTAAAATATGCATGTTTTTAAGATGAATCTAAATGAATGAAATGTTAATGAAGATGTCATGTATGCTTTTAAATGAATGCACTAAATGCATAGATGAATGTACTTGATGATGGATAAACAAATGCACTTTATGATGAATAGAATGAATGCACTTAAATGAGTAAATGAATTCACCAAATGGATAGATGAATGTATTTGATGATGGATAAATAAATGCACTTTAAAATGAATAAAATGGATAAATGAATGTATTTGATGATGGATAAACAAATGCACTTTAAAATTGATAGTTTTGATACTTAATGTTAAGTACAGATGCCAAGCTAACAAGATGAGGGGGGGGGGGGTTGAATCATACAAACTTAATCTTCCATAAAAACAACAGATTCAACCTTGGTAACATATACTTCAGCAATATAACCAAAACTGCAAAACATGAGAACTCATAAGCATATAAACATCATAATACTCATAACACCAGATTTAACGTGGAAACCCAAATAGGGAAAAACCACTATGGGATTTCGGACCCACTAAGAAATATATTCTTCTAGAGTATGCTCGGTTAAAAGAAAATCCTGTTAAAGATTACAAACACATTGCTAGATGTGATCCGATTAAGGGATTTCCCTCAGATCTGTTAGGATCTTCACCTTGTTAGAAGTGACCTTGTTAAAGGATTTCAAACACTCAATAAGAATGTCACCTTGCTAGAGGGTTTTACAAATAATACTGTTAAGTCCACGCGGTTAAGAGATTTTCTGTCACTTTACAAAATAATAGTAATAAAATCTATCTGTAACTTCACATCTAAAATACTAAAGCAAATTCTTATTTTCTCAATACAATCTAGTCATAGGACTTATCTTGTCCTTCTAATGGGCTCTATACTCTGTTATCAAAACAGGTCTTCAAGCTTCAGTGCTCGGTAATCTCTATGTAGCATCCCTGTGCATACACTTGCTCGCATACATTGTTTATCAACAGTTCCTTATTTATAAACAATTTGCCAACCGCTTAATCTCCTTGATCACATATCCCATAATCAATCATAGCCATCAGATCTTCAAACTTGACCAAGTTCAATGTATCCTTCGATCTGAAAATGTTTTACCCCACCTTGGAACTTGCATACATTTCTTGGAACTTGTGCTAGGGTATTGCGGTTCAATCTGAGTTGTAGATCTGCCTGCCGATTTTCATTTGCCATAGATTCTTTAACAAACTTCATGCATGACATACCAATCATTTAATCAGTTCCAGCTCATCAACTTCCTTCATTAAATAATGCTTTTATTCATTCAATGCATTCTGTTATTACTTGGTTGCAACTCGATAAATACTAAACTTCACTCAGTAGACATTCCGCCTTCATTAACCGGTAGCGATAACCTTAGGGTTTACCAACTAGGTTCTTTTCTCGGTAACATAGTATAGTATTAACCTTACAATCAACAACATATGTAGGATATCAAAACAATCTAAACATCATGATCTCATCATTGTCTAACTCGATAATAGTTGCCCATTGAATAACTTATTCCTCCCCTTATTCATCACAGTCTTTCTGTGTCTTTTACTGACATCTTTATACTCACCAAATCATACTTCTTAAGATATGGCAACATCATACTGAATTAGAAAATCAATTTCTTGACATCAATGACAAAATAATAATATTAAGATAGTAAACATCCTTAATCAGTTATATCCATAATCATCAACAACCTTCTCAATATCCTAATTGAAATGCCGACAATCTCCCTTTGTCTGTTATAATGCCAACAATCTCCCCCTTTGGCATTGATGGCAAAACCAATTTATTTGACCTAATTTATTTGGATTCAGATTGTTGAAATGCTGAAATGCTCTCCCCCTGTCATTAGTCTTCTCCCCCATACATTATTTTTCTCCCCCTTTGACAACAATGCCAAAAAGTAAATAACTAAAACACGATTTCTTCCACGGAGAAGTGAATTCCTTGCTGTTATGTGTCAACTTAGTCTCGGTCAGAGCATTATGTCTTCAATTCCTGTTCCCTGTTATTGTTTCCTGCACACCTTTAGAAAACCTCCTAAAGTGTGTAAATCAACATCAACTCCTAAAAGATATTCTGTAGAGTCATCGAATTGATGCTTTCATCGAACTCGGCCAGTGAATGGAAGATAGGGATAGGACCCCTAACTTACTTCTGAGATACCCAAAAGTGTCCCTTGGTAGTGGCTTGGTGAAGATATCTACTATTTGTTCCTTTGTGCTAACATACTCCAACACCACTTTCTTCTCTTGAGATTCTTCTCTAAGATAATGATATTTGATAGAGATGTGCTTTGTCTTAGAGTGCATAACAAGATTTTTTGAAATGTTTATGGCACTAGTATTGTCATAGAATATAGTTACTGGCTCGGTAACTTTCTCATTTATACCTTCCAACTGTTGTTTAATCCATGCTATATTGGTACAATTCAATGCTGCAGCAATGTATTCAGCTTCTGCTATTGACTGTGAAACACATCCTTGTTTCTTTCTAAGCCAACTCACTAGTCTTTCTCCTAAAAAGAAATCTCCTCCACTTGTGCTTTTTTTGTCATCAATGTTGCCTGCCTAATCAGCATCAGTATAAAATTTTAAATCAAAAATATTTCCTTTCTGATATACTAAGCCATAATCTTCAGTGCCTTTTAGTTATCTAAAAATTCTCTTGATTGCTGTCATGTGTGTTTCCTTGGGATCTGTAGAGAATCTTGCAACTATGCCTACTGCATGTGCTATGTTTGGTCTGCTGTGAACAACTTATTGCAACTTTCCAATCATGGATCGATAAAGTGTCTCATCAATAGATGCAGATTCATCATTCTTTGATAGTTTACAGTTGGTAGTCATAGGAGTACTTACTGGTTTTGAATCCTCCATTCCAAATTTCTTTAATATTTCCTTTATGTACTTGGATTGAGTAATGAAAATCTCATCTTTCATTTACAGTATCTGTAAACCTATAAAATACTTTATCTCACCGATTAATGACATCTCAAATTCTTTGCTCATTTCATTTCCAAAGTTCTTACATAGAGAGTCATTTCCACAAAAGATAATATCATCAACAAATATGGCTGAGATCAGTATTCCATTTTCATCATTCTTCATGTACATATTGTGTGTGTGAAAAGTGGACCTGTATCTGTAAGCACAACACTTCAATCAAGTCATTACATGCATGGTTAATCAGATATAATCAATGAATAACAAACCATAACAAATCAACCCATTGCCTTCTAAAAGATGCAAGTATAAGATTGCTCTCAGATTATTTAGCAATACCAGTGACTAGACAACATCAAGATGAAGGATTTTATCTATATGAGCATGATGAATGCTAGATGGATGCAAGATTAATCTAACAAGATTTTTGCAATATTAAGCTAAATTATTTAATCAATATGAAATAATTAATATGCAATATATCTCAATGAGTCTAGAGCAAAAACAATATAATAACAATATATTCTCCAGCCTCTCTTTGAATAGGAGATGAGCCTGAATTTATAGAAAATTCAAAAAGAAACCAATGGTTGAGATCAAATGATGATGAGCTGTCAATATTTTCCAAGAGGAAGCACAATCCAGGTGAATTGATGTGATTGGATGCTTTTCTCAGTTTTAAAGGAAATTGAACTAAAATTAAGATTAAATCAAGAAAAAACTGATTTAAAGGAAATTGAACTAAAATTAAGATTAAATCAGAAAAAAAAAACTGATTTATTCTCTATTTCATTCAATTTTAATATTTAATTGTTTTAATTCTTTTCTTTGAGATTATCTATCAATTTTTAATTTGTTTTTTTCAAGATTATCTCCAATTGATTTCTTTTCTCAAATTTTAATTCTTTTTTGTCAATTAATTCCTTTTTTGATTTATTTCCATTTTTGAAGATTTGTGCTCAATTGATTTATTTAATTGAATTAATTCCTCTTTCTTGATTTGTTTCCTTTTTTGAAGATTTATGGCAATTTGATTTATTTAATTAAATATGCTAGGATATTTAATTAAAATAAATAAGATAATTGTTTAAAATGATTTACTTGGAATGATTAATTAATTAAATAAATATTTAATTAATATTGAGTGATTGATTTGCCATGTGACATTTGATGATTTTAGGAATTAATTGTGTGCTCAAGATTGATTTAATTGCCTTTGGTTAGGACTTTGGTGACGTTGTCGAGATTAGGGGCTCATGGTTTTAGATGACCATTTTTAGGGTATTACATTTGCCCCTCTTTGAATTAATGTGCGAGCAACGCGTTGGTTCAAAGAATAATTGATGTCTAGGAGATGTCAGTTCTGAACTTGATTGATCATGAACTACATAAAAAAGCAAGGTGTTTAGTTTGATTCGAAGCGAAAAAGCTAAATAAAGTCTAATTAATGTGATACCGTTCCGAAACTTGATTGAACTTGGGAACGATAGAAAACAAAAGATACCGAACTTGAACTTGATTGATCAAGAAGCGGATCTTACTGATCTAGAACTTGATTGAACTTAGATACAGTGAGTGATGATAAAAATTGATCTTGAACTTGATTGATCAAGATACGATGAAGATAAACTGTTCAGCTTGATTAAGAAATGAATAAAACGTAACACCTGGTTAGATTTAGCATGATCGAAGATACTCTTTAAACCCTTGATTGAGTTTAACCAAAAAATCAGCTTGATGAAAAGCGATGGACCTGATTAACGTAAAGAGATTGATTCAGATAAAAGACAAATATCAGCTTGATATGAAGCGATGAAACTGATATGCCCCTAGAGATTGATTTGGATGAGATGATCGAGAAATCTCAACTTGATATAAAGCGATGAAGTTGAGATGCCCCTAGCGATGAGGTCTTATTTGATTTTCTTTAGTTAAAAAGATTTTTGCTCGACTTTCGATGAAGATTTAAAAATTTTCTCGACATTGAAGAATGTGAGGTCATAAGGTCATGAGTATGCCCCCTCGGGAGCGAAATCGAAAAATAGCGAGGGTACATGATGATAGGCAATTTTTAGCGATGATAAGTTGTTTGAGCACAAATTGATTCAGAGGAATTTTTTGAAAATTTTGCGTTGAAATTGAGCGCAAAGTTGATTTGTAGAAATTAAATTGAGATTCAGCATTGATTAATGAGAAATTGAGCGCAATTAGAAGAGAGAATGAGCTTTTGATGAAAAGAACGCTAAGTGGTCCAAATTTTGTGAAATTTCAATGAGAGAGTTGGCATCAGATTTCGATTTCGATCCCAAAAATGGACTCAGGATAGCCGATTTACAAGCTCATGATTTGATTTCATCATACTTGTGTTGATTCAATATGAGATGTTCTATATGCTTTATTCTATATGTATGCATTTCTTTTCAGCATGAATGTATGAATGCAAATGGAATATGAGTTTTTATTTTTGTTTCTTTTCGTATGCAAATAAATGAATGTGAATGAGTAATGCAATTTTATTTTGTTTTTCTATGCAATAAGATGAATGCAAATGAATGATAGTGAATGTATGAATTGATATAATATGCTTATGTATGTAGCTAAACATCTCAAAACATAAGTACTCGATCGGAGAAATGATGAAAAGAGACCACTTAGCGAAGAAATGATGATGCTCCAACTCTCATTCAGCAGACAAAGAGGAAGCATTGTTACTATACCAAAATCACTCCAAATTCACAGAATGCAGAATGAAATGCAAGATGAGATGCAAAATGAGATACAACCTAAACCTAGTCACTGGACTTTGAAAAGCTTAATTGTCATCATTAAGCGTTTTACAATTATAGCACGTAGAATAGAGTTCATTTCTTTTCATGTGCAATATTAATTATCTTGTCCGCAATGATCCTTTTTTTCTCGTTCATATCCTTGGATAGATTACGCATGGACGTGGATTGCACAATGAAGAAATTCCCTCAAAACAAACAAAGAAATGATGGGAACCTCCCTGTAGCATTCAAATAAGCGGAGTCGAGGTATGTGAGGTGATTCCACCTTGATGTGAAGGCTCTTATCACAAACACCCAGCTAATTTAGATGTTTCTAGATCATTGGGATCATTCCTTCAAGCAGCAAACAAGAAAATATTATGCCCCCAATCCTTGCTCCTCTTAGTCACAATAGACTTCCTCGAGTTACTCAGAGGGATAATAACCGAAAACCAATATAAAAGACAACACACAAAGAAAATTTTCATGCATAGCTCAAACTATTTAGTGATTGTTTTCCATTTTGTTGTATTGCTTGTTAACTCAGTGATAAAACTCTTCAGTAGTCAGGAGACAGGTAACTGACTCAGAGTGAATGACCAGATTTCACTGACGTAAGGTTGACTTGCTTGAGACTGCTTAGGACATGTAATGTGCTCTGTGGATTACCTAAGACTAGGACATTGATCGATTTCAAGCCATGAGGGTTCCAACGAACCAGGATGTCACAAAAGTGACTGAAATATGTACAAGTGAAAGAAAATATGCAGGAAAGCACGAATGCCAACGTTGCGTTGATAGATGGAGCGCTTGAGTACAAGAGGCGCCTGTTTACCAGGTTTTCACCTGCTTGGCAGAGATTCATTTTTTTTTTACCAAGGTGCCTGTTTACCAAGTTTTCACCAAGGCATTTTCTCTCTCTCTCTCTCTCTCTTTTTATTTTTACGATTTCTTCAAGACTTTTTCTGATTTTTAGGATTTCTTTCGGACCTTTTTTGATTTTTAGGATTTCTTCAGGACATTTTCTGATTTTTAGAATTTTTTCAAGACATTTTATGATTTTTAGGATTTTTTCAAAAGTTTGCCCCTAGTGTCTAGCAAGGAAAAAGGGATTTTGAGTACATGAATGGATAAGCGAATGATGGTGGACGCTTTCAAGGACTATCTCACAATGTTAATCAAAGCATACAGTCTAGATATAGCAATGTAAACCAAGGATTTTAGTAATGTAAAGCAAGGATTTTAGCAATGTAAAGCAAGGATATAGCGCAGCGAAGCAAGGATATAGTGTAACGAAGCCATATGGTCTAAAGAAGTGGTCATGTCAAGAGGTTTGTGGAAAACATGTTTTTGCATTTTGTGGCAGATAGGATAATCAAGATCAAAGGTGGAAAATGGATATGAATGTAGATAGAGTGAATGAGGGATAATGGAGGAAGATGGATAATAGATGGATGTACATGGATGGAACTTGCCCCTAGTGTAAAGTTCAAAAGGATAATGGATTACACATGATGCCTGTTTGCCAGGTTTTCATCATGGTACTTTCCCAAGGTGCCACAAGAAGTGGTTTTCACACAAGGACAAATTTATTTCTCTTTACTTCTTTTTTCTGATTTTTTTTTCATCATTTTTAAAAAATATTTTTTGATATTTTTGGAAGATAATGGAGGCATAATAGGGGATGGAAGAAGGACCCCAACGTCTCACCGCTTTGGATGTTACCCTTAGAATATGAGTTGCAATAGACCATGGCTATGAAGGTATGCTCAAAGATGTTGGCAAGATAATGAAATGAAACTAGGCCAAGGATTTATGCAAAGGATTGGATAAGAGGGATGGAAGGGTGAAAAAGAGGTGTTGGATAATGGATGGGATGTTGGAAGAATTGTGTATGGATAGATGGAAATGTTGGAAAGATCAACATTGGCACAGGCCTTGAGGGATGGTGGACATATGGAAGAGAAGTGAATCGCAAATTTTGAGATTTGGATGGAGGAAAGGTTACATATTTTGGGGCATAAGAACCCAAAATGGATGAAGGAGGTGATGGAGGAATAGACTCAGAAGGTTTGGATGGAGGAACAACAATTTTGGATGCCAATTTTGATTTTTCTTTAGACTGTTGTGCTTCAAGTAGCCGCTTAGGGATCCACATGGCTTTTGATTTTTGATTCTTTTGTAGTTCCTTGGAGCACATTGCTTGTACAAGTGCCTTAGGAACCCATATAACTTTTGACTTTTCTTCTTTCTTTGTTGGCCTTTGTGGCATTTTGTATTTTTCTTTTTCTTTTTGGATCATATTTTGCTTTGTTTTGACATGTCGATTAGATGGGACATGTTGATATTTGAATACATGTGGATTGCTTGACTTATGACTTTTATGCTTGGCATCCAAATTGCTTGGAGAAGGAAAAGAATGTATGAATGGATAGGAATGATATGGAGTATTTTAGATGGATGGAAGGTACCCAAAGACGTGTACCTTTGTTGATCCTTCATAAGGGATGGAGGGATATAGGGACCTAGAATGGATGGAAGGTGCGAAGGAGAAGGCATGCATTTGGATTTAACTGGAGAAACATAGGATTTATGAGAGATACCAACATCTTGAGAAATTTCCCTAAGGCCATGACCTTTAACATTTTCTTTAATAGCAGGGGGTTCTAATGTACCTCATTCATGAATGTCTAACCCTTTTCTTTGATAATGCATGCTTTGAAAGATCTTTTTAACAAAGGGTTTCTTCTTACTTTTGATGCTAGAGGCAAGTCCATTTTGAGGTGGAGGTGGCTTGCAAGGTATGATAGTATCACGAAGTGAACATGTAGGATTATGACAAGGAGATGAAGGGATACTTTGATCTTGACATGGAATAGGATCATTGGATAGAGTAGGAAGGGTGTTTGACTCTTCATTTTGAATAGGATCATTTGAAAAGGTGGAAGAGGCATCATGATCTTGCTTAGGAAGTGGATTAGGAATGGGATTTGGAAGGATGGTTTTCTCTTGAGATGGAAGGGGGTCATCTTGGAAGAAATGGAAAGGTATAAGGGGATCATCATGGGATTCTAGTGAAATAGGATCTTTTTCAATCATTAGATGGGATTGAGGAATTTTGGTGTCTTGATCTTGATTTATGATAGGACTCGTTTCTTCATTTTTCAGATTATCCTCTTGACATGGAGTCACTTCTAAGGAAGGGATAGGATTTTGCATAGGTGTAGGGGATTATTGTAAGATCTCCATATTTTGGCATGATGGGGAAGCATTTTGGAAGGGCCTTTTGGAGTGGGTACGTTTGGAATTGAAGTGTATGATGGCATAGGATCTGGGATTTTTAAATCTTTAGAGGAACTTTTATCAATATTGGCATTAACTTGGATTTCCATAGGAGATAGCCCTTGAAGGTCAACATGAGAAGTTTCATTGTTTGAAGGAGATGGTATGGATTGTTTCTGAGAAGTTTTAGGAGATGAAGGAATCATGGAAGGGATGGAGGCTACATATGGAGCCTTGCTAGACATAGGTTCATGATTTTGATTATGCTTAGAAGTAGTTCCTTCTTTTTCTTTAGGTGAGTGATTAGGATCTTCAATTTCAATGACACCATCATCAATGAGATCTTGAATCTTATGTTTTGATTCTATGCAATGCGAAGTCTTATGTTCATTTTGTCTATGATATGCACAATACTTACTCATAAATTCCCATCCCCATGTGGTCTTTTTAGGCAATATGATAAGATTGTTCTTAATAAGCTCTTCCAAAGCAGACTCAATAGATTGCCCCAAAGGTGTAAATTGTCTATCTAGGGAATAGATGTCTTTTTGTCTTGGTGAAGGTGTCTTGTCTGCTTGTTTGAGATTTGGCTTTTGATTGTCAATCATTTGTTGGTATTTGCTTGACACATCACATAATCGTTTTAGCACTTCTTGAAGTTTCTCACACTTGATATCATACATTTGTTTTTCAAATGGAGTCATTGATCTATTTTGTTGGATTTCCATGTCATATATTTTTTTCTTTATATCTTGAAGCATTTGAGCATAGGTAGCCATGGGAATTGGAGCTAAGGTATCCAGGAGATTCTTACTTTTGTCAAAAAAATTAGAAGAGCTTTTGGTTTGAACAAGCATTTTTAACCGACAGGACCGAGAGCGAGATGTGTTGCAGAAGTCAAGATCAAATTGTAGCTAGTAGTTCGTTTAACATAGTGATTGAGAGAAGTAACTTAAGATCTCGTCTGGTTTCAGGAATGATCTATCCTGTGTAAGATGTTATCTAAGTTAACTTAGGTTTGATAAGATGTTGTTTGAACTAGCTTAGAGATGATTGACAAAATCATGCAACACAATGGCAGGGGTACACTATCAAGGTTGTTTATGCTCAAGAGGATGGTAACCAATTTTAGGCTCGCTGTAGATTGTTTTAGACAATTTTGACTGATAAGATCAGGAATTCGTATGACAGAGGATTGGACAGAGACGAGATTCTGACAGACAAAGTTTCAATGACTGACGACTAACATTTTTTGATAAGGATTGATGTTTCAATGACTAATAGAGACCAGTTTGGACACAGACTGAGTTTATCACTGATTTTATTTGTTGTTTTCTCCAGTTTTAGTTTTAGGGATGAAAACATAGAAAACACACAAGATATATAATAATTCAATCACAACACGCTAACCCTATGGAAGTTGGCTTAGAGAAGAAAACCTTTGCTTGCTGACTTAGGTACACACCCAATAGCTAATCAGAATACGGTTGATGAGTCTCATGCAATGGATTCTCAACGCCGTATTAGCTGACTCCAAATGCTAATGGGGGCACGATATGGCAAGTGTCTTGGGAGAGTTACTATCTCTCTTGCACAAAGATTATCAACCTTCTGGAGGTGAATCGGGTAGCTTCTATCTTATAGTTCTTAGTCAGGAATTCCATTTGAAATTACCCCTTGAAGTTATGCAAGCATGATTGAGGCCTATAGCTCGACAAGGTACCAAAACAAGTTGTAGTCACGTAAACGTGATTGAGACCACGAGGCCCTACAAAATGCTTGATATGAGAGATCTCAAAGAGAAAACTCAAATAATCCCATCCTCTGAGACTTTAATCACCAGAGGCCTATTTATTATAGTGAGCTGGAATGCTCAGGTCCAGCTATACTCACTTGGGTCATTCTCATAGGGTGATTACTTTTTCCCACTGTGACAAGCCCGCTAAAGGTACACAAATCTCAAAACTTAGAAAAAAACTTCGAGGGTCTAGATTTCTGATTGTCTATAAAAGACAAGAGCATACTCTCCTACCTCTTAGATTTTTCTGAAAACATGAAAGACAGATTTGTTCTTTAACCAGATAGCAATTTAAGTGCCTAAGAAAATACTAAATGAATACACATTGTTTAGTCAATTCTCCTTAGGCAACCTGCAAAACCAATATGTCAGTAGTCATTTTCTTCTTGATTCTTTGGCAAGCGTATGTTTGATTGATGGATTCTTTGACAAGCACCTTGCAAACATTAAAAGCCCAAAATTAGTTGCCAAAATAAAATAAAAAAATCATCAAAAGAAAATTCTATCATGTAAACTGTAAATTAAACTAATCTAACAAGAATTTCCATTTTATGACTATCCTAGTTATGACAATTTTTGATAGTACTGCACTCTGTCATTTATAATTTTTGAACCAGAAATAATTTGGACAATCGCTTTAGTGGAAATGTGGAAAACTTGGTTTTTCAAAACATATTAAAATTTTGATTAGATCCAATGGTTCAATAAAAAGTTATACCCTCCGAACCGAGAGCATTTTTGACTGTCACAGAAGAATAGGTAAAATGACAGTCCTGCGCTCTGTCAATCATAACTTTCAAACCCAAAATATTTTGGAAAATTCGTTCAGTGAACCTATAGAAAACTTGTTTTTAAACAAGATATAAAAAATTGGTTAAGATCCAACAGTTCAATAAAAATGTATACTCTCCAAACCAAGACCATTTTTGAGTGTCATAGAAGAACAATAAAAAAAGAAAGATTTTTATTTGCAAATTTAACACATGTTTATTAGTTATAAAAATCAAACATTAAATTTGTTCAAGAAACATTAGAAATCTTGTAGTTGTGGGTTTGAGCCCCACGATGGGCGCCAAAAAATGTGTGTGTGAAAAGTGGACCTGTATCTATAAGCACAACACTTTAATCAAGTCATTACATGCATGGTTAATCAGATATAATCAATGAATAACAAACCATAACAAATCGACCCATTGCCTTCTAAAAGATGCAAGTATAAGATTGCTCTCAGATTATTTAGCAATACCAGTGACTAGACAACATCAAGACGAAGGATTTTATCTATATGAGCATGATGAATGCTAGATGGATGCAAGATTAATCTAACAAGATTTTTACAATATTAAGCTAAATGATTTAATCAATATGAAATAATTAATATGCAATATATCTCAATGAGTCTAGAGCAAAAATAGTATAATAACAATATATTCTCCAGCCTCTCTTTGAATGAGAGATGAGCCTGAATTTATAGAAAATTCAAAAAGAAACCAACGGTTGAGATCAAATGATGATGAGCTGTCAATATTTTCCAAGAGGAAGTACAATCCAGGTGAATTGATGTGATTGGATGCTTTTCTCAGTTTTAAAGGAAATTGAACTAAAATTAAGATTAAATCAAGAAAAAATTGATTTAAAGGAAATTGAACTAAAATTAAGATTAAATCAGAAAAAAAAACTGATTTATTCTCTATTTCATTCAATTTTAATATTTAATTGTTTTAATTCTTTTCTTTGAGATTATCTATCAATTTTTAATTTGTTTTTTTCAAGATTATCTCCAATTGATTTCTTTTCTCAAATTTTAATTCTTTTTTGTCAATTAATTCCTTTTTTGATTTATTTCCATTTTTGAAGATTTGTGCTCAATTGATTTATTTAATTGAATTAATTCCTCTTTCTTGATTTGTTTCCTTTTTTGAAGATTTATGGCAATTTGATTTATTTAATTAAATATGCTAGGATATTTAATTAAAATAAATAAGATAATTGTTTAAAATGATTTACTTGGAATGATTAATTAATTAAATAAATATTTAATTAATATTGAGTGATTGATTTGCCATGTGACATTTGATGATTTTAGGAATTAATTGTGTGCTCAAGATTGATTTAATTGCTTTTGGTTAGGACTTTGGTGACGTTGTCGAGATTAGGGGCTCATGGTTTTAGATGACCATTTTTAGGGTATTACACATATTACTGTTTTCACTTGTCCTTATAAAACCAATCTTGATCAGATAGGAGTGCAGTCTTTCATACCATGCTCTAGGTGCTTGTTTTAGACCATATAAAGCTTTGTTCAATTTACATACCTGATCTTTATTCTTGTCTTCAACAAATCCTTCAGGTTGTTCAATAAAAACTTCTTCTTCTAATATACCATTCAGAAATGCAGATTTGACATCCATTTGATATACCTTGAAATTCTTGTAAGCAGCATATGCCAACAATGTTCTTACTCCTTCAAGTCTTGCCACAGGTGCAAAAGTCTCACCATAATCAATTCCCTCTTCTTGAGCATAACCTTTGCAAACTAGTCTTGCTTTATTTCGAATGACCTCACCTTTTTCATTCAGCTTGTTTTTGAAAATCCACTTTGTACTAATTACATTTTTGTCCTTCGGTCTTGGGACCAGTGTCCATGTGTTCTTCTTCTTGATTTGATCAATCTCTTTTGTCATAGCATTTATCCAATCTTCACTGTTAAATGCCTCTTTCACTATTCTCGGTTCAAATTCAGATATCAGACATGTGTTTTGTCTCAGTTTGTTCCTTGTCATCACTGGATCATCCTTATCTCCTATAATTTGACTTGATGCATGATTTTTTCTGACATACTTGGCTAATACAGGCTCAGTAGGCTTTGTATGATCTTCTTCATCACTAGGTAACTGGATATTCTCTTCATTTTCTTCAATTGTTCTCTACTGCTGATATCTCAACTGGTTTCTCTGTGTTGTCAGCTGGTTTCTCTAGCTCAGTGGGTTTAGTATCAGTCACCATTCCAGTAGATAGGGGATCAACTGATTGTTCAGTTTGTGTCTCAACCCCATCTCAATATCTGCGGTTGGTGGCTCACTAGCCACATATTTCTTCTTATCTTCAGTGGTCTCTTTATCAACAGCAATATTTACTTCTTGGGTGTCTATGTTCATAGTGTACAAAATTTCAGACTCAGGATTTGTATCCTCATGAGGAGTCTCCATACTCTTTGTTGCTGGTTGTTTGTCAATAGTTTCTACCAGTGGAGTATCAGAAAGAGGTGGGGGCAAGTTGTCAATTATCTTTAGGCTTGGAGGTCCACCTACCTTACCTTTCCCCTTATCCTTGTCCTTTTGGTAGACTCTGATAGTCTTGGGTCTTTTATGTTATTCTTGTTTTTTCTTTTCAACAAAGAATATATCCCAGTGATCTGCAGTTTCTTTAGTGATTTCATTCACTCTGCATGCCATTAGTGTTACATGTCGGTGACCGGTTGAAAATACCGTCCATTTGGCCTCACTGATTAATTCATCTATCTCTTTAGTGGAGTTCACTGGGTGAACTACAAGTAATTTTTCTATTTTTATCTTTTTATCTAACTCAACAATAGCTACCCTTCTAGCTTCTAGTCTTCTGTATAAATCATTGGGTATATCATCAACAATCTCCATCAAAAATTTCTTGTATATGTATAAGTGTAAAATTACACTATTCTCTACACTCTCTTTATCATCATTGGAAAGTGTGTTATACAGCTTGCTGATATTTTTCAATTTTCCATCCTTATTTATTTCATTTAGAAGTTCATCCAGTGGAGCAATAGCCTATTTTACCTTCTTTTTCTTTGGAGTTAACTTCTTAGTTGGAGGCCTAACAGCCTATTGCTTTTGTCTTGTTCTTTTGGGTGTAGGTGAGGGTGCCGATGAGGGTTTTCTTTTCCTTACTACCCTTTTGAACTCAGCCGGTATATCACTTTTAGAAGAAGTTGCAACTGGTGAAAGATGAGCTTTCGGTTGAAGTCCTTCCAACTCACTTTCCTTGATACCAGTTTTGTTAAGTACATCTTCTTTAATTGCTTTAGCTTGTCTTGTGCCTTTCCTCACTGTTTGTTCAATTTTCTTGACTCTTTTCTGAGATTGGATGCCACTCTCAATTGTTTTGCATTGCCAAAAATTTTCTCAGATGGTTCTTTTGGTGCTTCAAGGAGGGCTTTTGCATAGGTCTCAATTATGTTATCATCGATCTCATATCCCATCTTGGTTACCCAAAGAGTTATAGGGACAACTGCCTCCATCCAAATTTCATATTTCTTAATTACAAAACATATCTCCTTTTAATATTTGTCAACAATCGTTTGAGATAGCCTTATTCTTGTCTTCATTTGGGCCTTTGGTGCTTGAAAATGTTCATTTATATGTTTCTCTCTGTCATCTCCCATGTTGTTCAATATGTCCAACAGTTGCTTTCCTACCGGTATATCAAAACCAAAGTCTTTCTTACCTATACCGGGTACTTCCTTGGTAATGTATAGCATTAATCATACAAGCAGATTTCCAAATCTGAAAGTTCCCTTCTTATCACCTTTGATTTTCTTCAGGTTGTCTATCAATTCATCTTTAAGCCATTCACACACATATATTCTTTTATTGTCGTTCACCATGTCATATGCACTTTTAATACATAGGATGGATACTGAGTTTAACCTATTTGCATGTGTAGCCTTATAACCAAGAATCATATTGACAAATATGACATTGATGTCCTTCACATCATTGACTCTTAGGGATCTTTTGTCAAAAGTTGCGCAGGTTAAGCTTGTCACAGTGTCATTTGAAACTTTCTTAGTTCTGTTAGGCCTACTACCAGTGGAAGGTAAGCCTGTTACTGCCCTAAGTGCCTCTTTAGTGATCTTATGGATGGAATCCAACCAAAAGAATTTTCCATGGACTCTGCTTAGGACTATTCTTATCACATCTTTAGAAAAATTAGGAATGCTAAGAATATCCACAAAACCTAGGGTTTCCACTACCTTGTGTTCCAGTTTGACATTACCATTTTCATCATAGATTACAGTCCTATACATGTTCTTGATTTCATCATCTCCTAATTCCTCAATATGACAATGTATATACATTCTAGGATCCTCTGCATAAACTACTCCCTTAGGTATTTTCGAAAATGCTCCTAGGGTATCATTCGTCTTCGCAATTTCGAGAATTAGTTTGAATACGAGTCTAGGATGCTTGATAATCTCAATTACAGTAGGGTTTGCAATAAATTCAAGTGTAGATGAAGAAGCCATAGTTATAAATACCTCAATCTACCTTTAGGATGAGTGCTTGGATGAACTGCTTCAGTTTTCACTAAGGATGCCTTCGCTCAAAAATTTTCGCGCTCTCGGAGATTTGAATGCTCGGTGAATGGAAAAAGGAGCCCAAACACTTACTTTATATTGTTATTTTCTTCAACTACCACATTTAATGCCTATCGGTTAAGTCAAACTTAACTCATCTCCTAGTAAAGAAGTAATTTTAACTTCTCACCATCAACTGAGGGTATATTAGCATGTTTTTCAATTAGTTGCCAACCCCCAAAGGATTTTCCTTCAGTTAGATGAAGAGTCTCCTGCCGGTGGAGTGATACTCTGTTCTGCTGGTGGAGGAGTATTCCCATCAACATTCTGATCTGACTTTTTGATCCATTTCTTTGAGAATTCTTGCTTTACCTCTTCAACCTTTTCTTTACCTTTCAAGCTAGGTCCTTTGTTATTTGCCGGTGATGTCTTACTTATACAAAATTTTGCAATATGTCCAATCTTGTTACAAGCATAACAAGCCACATTGTTTTTCTGAATAGCTTTCCCATATCCTATGTCGGTGTGTGTTCTGAATTGATTAGATAAGTGTCTAAATCTTCCACAAAACATAACATCTTACATTCATTCTGTAATTTTCTGAATTGTGACCAACTTTGTTGCATTTAGAACATTGACCGGTGGGTATATTAGTGTTCTAATAATTTCTATATCTACACTTATTTGCTCTATGACCATACTTGTTACAGTTAAAGCATTTCCCATTAAATTTGTAAGCATTAGGTTATCTTACCAGTTTACTATGATCATGATTGTTTGCAATACTAGAGCTTTCACAAACTTCAAAGTCAAGGCCATTTGTATCACCATTAGGTTTCTGATTCTTCAGTATGTCATCAAGTTCCTCTGAACTTTTCTTGAATTTCTCCTTGTGTTGATTTGCAGTAGCCAACTCATTTTCCAAGAAATCTTTCTGTCTCATGAGTTCAGTTTTGTCATGTTCTAAGTGAATTAGATCTGTCTTTAGCATATCATTCTCATGACTGAGTCTTAGATTATCATTTGCAGCATCATTGATTCTTCTAGTCAAGTCATCTTCATTCTTCTTTTGATTTTCAATCTCTTTGCAAAATCTCATAGTCATATCTTGCGTCTCATTCTTCATTGTACGGTTTTCTTGTCTCAGTTTGTTCACCAGGTCATTAAGAGTTTCTTTTTCATCATCATCATTCTGCATCTTTTCACAAAGTTCTCTTCTCTTATTCCTTGCAATAGTGAAATTTTCTTGAAGTCCTCAAATGATATCATGTGCAGCCTTCAGATCATCTTCAAGTTTGATATTCTTCACATGTTCTGCATCAAAGTCCAAAAGAGTTATTTCCAATTGCTTTCTCAAGTTTTCCATCTCTACCGGTGTCAGAATCTTCCTCAAGCTGTTAAGCTTTTGAAAATAGAGGACTAGGCTCTGATACCAATTGTTAGGATTCCCAAAGATACTGAGAGGGGGGGGTGAATCAGTATTTGACTGATATATGAGTTTTCTTGAATTATAACATGAAAAGCATTTCAAAATGTGTACCAGTAAACTAGAATTAATGCAGTAAATAAGAATAACAACCACAACATAAAATACACACCATAACACAATATTTTTAACGAGGAAACCCGGTGTGGGAAAAACCTCGATGGGATTTGTGACCCACAATATTCGCTTACTACTCAGTTACAAAAGAAGTCACACTGACTTACAAAATGGATTATACAAATCCAATGTCATGTACTACTTCAGATTAGCATCTGCTATGCCAGGTTTAGTACCAGTTTAAGCTCTGCAATATTCATAAACCCTTATCCAAAATCTGCCTTGCAATTCACATATTAGGTCTACAATACTCCTTCCATATTCACATCCTTAATGATCTACAAGATCTCATACTTATATGAGTAATATTACAATCCGCCATGTCGGCTTACAAAAATATTTTACAATTAAATACAAAATACAATTAAACAAAATTCTTGTCGGCCATGGTGCCGGTAATCTTTCTTTTCAGTGTCGGTGAACTGTATGTCGGTGTAGAGTCTGCCGATGTCGGTGCCTGCCGGTATCATATGATTGTAAGGTTGCCATCAATGACAATACCTTCAATCACCTAAAATTTCTCATTGGAGTGTGCATTTGCCAATAGTATTAACCCCTTTTATCCACTATATTTTATTCTTACTTGATATAACATCAATTCATGATGCTATATCAAATAGGGGCAAAATGTAGACATGTAAAATTAATTAAATTGATATTTAATTAATTTAAGCCTTTCCACGTAATTAATTAATTTAATTGTGTTGATCCCCTTCGGCTTCCTCTTAAGGTTAGTTAAATTAAATTTAACTAATCTTATCACTATAGTCCTATAATTAATTTATTCAAATTAATTATTTCTCCATTCTTCTAAAATCCTTATTTCTTCTAAATCTCTATTAGTTAATTAATTTCAATTAACTAAGTTAATCATGCGGATCCTACAAATCACCTTTTCTAATCCTATCATCTAGCCTAATTAATCACTCCCTAATCAATACTTATCATTATCCTCCAATTTTAAATTCCTCCACTAATTATCTCTCCTCATGTCACATCCTCCTAGCTTTCCCACTTGCACTCTAATCCCTTATTAATCCACCTAATTTTTCCTTCTAAGCAATTACACATTCCTAATCACCTTGATTAGGAATGGGTCAACTCTTTGCCATAACTAACTTTCCCATCTCATCCTCTAAACTTGAATGCTACCCACTTTGGTCCTTTCAAATAAATTTAAATTCTTTGAATCTCCCCATGCCCTCTCTTCCCAAGGAATTTTTAATTCCTTTTCTCATTTAGTCTTCCCACACAATATTCTATTTTGGAATTTTATATTCCTTATGTACTTGGGGAACTCTTCCCCATGTACTTTGAAAGGTGTGGAGACAAGAAATGTCTTAATGGCAAATCTCTTGAATCCTACACCTTGTCCTCTCAATCCTCTCCCAAATTCTTTCAATCCTAGCCTTCCATTTCAAATCAATCCCGACCCTCCATTTTGACCCCCTCCAATCTATAAATTGGAGTCTCCTCCTTCCATATCCATTGTTATTGTGAGGATCCGGTTATTACTGAGAGCAGGGGGGGGGGGGGGGTGAATCAGTAATAAGGATAAACTAAAACTTTTCACCAATATGCACAATACTTCACAAAATAGTTCATAACCAGTATCGGTAGCTGATCTAACAATCTACAAATCATATTTACTAAAACATTACTAGTAGCAACTTAAGTGTTCATCATTAAGAAAATATAGTAAGGATATCAAATGCATAACTCAACAATCCATCCACAACATGAACATAGAGATTTTTCATGTGGAAACCCAAATAGGAAAACCCATGGTGGGAATTAGTACCCACAAGATTTGCATTCTTTTGGAATACACCCTAATAAAGGCCTAACCGGGTTAGGAGCTTTACAACAATGCCTAGTTAGGAGCAGACCCTATTAGGAGTCACCTGGTCAAGAGATTTTACAACTACACCCTTTTACGAGCTTTACCCTATTAGGAGTAACCTTGCTAAAGGATTTAAACCCAAATTAATGAGCCACCCTGTGAAGGGATTTACAAGATCAGGCCTGTTAGGACCTACCCGATTAAGGGATTTAAATGTTGTTGCAATTGTTAGGAAATAATAGATAAATAATCTGAACAATGCACTCTCTACTTGCTAGTACAGATGTTACTACTTATCAAATTACCATTAGTTTTTATATTCAAAGTCATACTATATATTCTAGTCGGTACACATAGAGAAGTCGGTATGCACAGTCTAGTCGGTTATAGAAGGAAGCAGTCACAGAACACAGTATTCACCGAGTTGTTTACCGAGTATCTTTTTATGGCTACCGAGCAGTAAATTTAACACACCGAGTTGATATTCACCGAGTGAAACGTGTTACCAGATACATTGAACCTAGACATGCACATGAAAACATGTTACAAGAATCGAGGCACATCTAACCATTATTACATTGGAAATTGCACTAGAAGATTGTGTATGATTGCGAGGTCAATATAACCAATGAAATATTTTGTTTAGTTATTCATTCGAGGAATCTTGTTTGTAAGATCGAAGCAATGAATTAGATCACCGTTTTAAGAGATCTATTTATACAACATGGGAAGAGAGTAAAAGAATTATGTATGTATGTATGTGTATGTGCATATATGTATGAAGGAAGACTGTTATAGAGACACAAAGGTCACCGAGAAGGTTATTAGAAAACAGTCGAAGAACAAAGTAAACAGAAGGGTTTACCGAGTTACTATATGGGTTACCGAGGTATGCTATAAGCAAGGTAATCTTATTCTGAGCACATAGAATCTTCTATAACATTTCAGATGTAAAGTTGCAGATATTTGTAATAATTTTATTGTAATATTGTGAGATTGAAAGAGAAACCTTTAACAGGGTAAAAGACTCTAACCAAGTCTATAAATTGTAAAGCCTCTAACCAGGTGCAACATTCATATTAATGTTGTAAAATCCTTTAGCAAGGTAGATCTAACAGATCTTGTTACTCCTAATAGGGTAAGCTATCATAAATAGCTAAATGTAGCTCTAACAGAGCAATGTTTATTATTGCAGTAGTGAAGTTGTGGGTGCCATCCCCACCGCAGTTTTTCTCTCTAACCAAGAGTTTCTGTGTGACCAAAATATATGAGTTATGGAGTGAATCATGTATGATTGTTATCTGTTTGTTTTAACTTTATTTTATGTTACTACACTATTTTGTTTATGTATAACAATAAGGTTATTATTGAGGAAAGGTTTTGGAGTACTGATTCATCCCTCCCCTCTCAATACATTAGCTTTCCATATTGGGCCTAACAATTGGTATCAGAGCTTGAATCTTGGAAAAGGGTTTAACTATCTAAAGAGAAAAATCTTATCAATGGAAGGCTATAAACAATCTCGAAGGATTGTATATCTGCAAGAAGAGCTGGATCATGCAAATCAAGTGATTGCAGACATGCAAAGGCAAATGCAAAAATCTCTGAAATTAAGAAGAAGATTATCTGATGACTTGCAGGATTCTCAAGAGTTAGTGGAACAAATCGAGACATCATCTGAGAATAGTATATCTGAAGAAACTGAAGAAATGATTGGAATGTTGAAAGAAAAGAACAAAGCATTGGCTAATCAACTAAAAGCAATGAAAAGAGAACATGAACATTTCAGTACACAGATGACTGAAAACCTAGATGCATTAAGGATAGCAGAGGATAAAGCAAGAGATCTACAAAGAGAGAAACAACAACTTGAAGTCTTAGTATCTGATAAGAATGATGAAATCATAAGGTTAATTGGGATTCAACAAAATATGATAGATCAACTAGGTTATGCACATCATGAAGCAATTCTAAAGAATGATGAGAATCAAGCATTGAAACTTGAAGTATCAAGGTTGACTGATGAACTTGAAACAGAGAAGAAATCCAAAGAAACATTGAAGAAGAGTTATGAAGCATCAAAGATGTTGGATGAGCAACTGAATACAAGAAGACCCAACAAAGATGCAGGACTCGGTTACAAAGGAATTCATACTATCAAGAGAGGAGAATCATCAAAGCAAGCTGGAAACAGGAATAACATCAAAAGAAAGAAGCCTATTTGCTACTACTGTGGAAAACAAGGTCATACTGCCAACATATGCTAGATTAGAAAAGGTAAGCAACTAAATATCAGTAAGCCCAATGGATATTGTTGCAATTGCAATAAATATGGTCACACATCTAATCAATGTAGGACAAAGTCTGTTAACAACTATCAAAAGGAAAAATTCAAAGGGTTTTGTAGAAACTGCAATAGATATGGACATAGTACCGAGAAGTGCTAGTCTAAGCAAAATAACTACATGCAGTATCCACACCGAGCAGACACTAGAGGTTGCCAAATTCACACAGATCCTTACCGACAATATGCAACAGTACCATGGGATTACAATACAAGGATATGGTGCGAATGTTGTGGAAGATATGGACATATTAGTGCCAACTATTTTATAAGGTTTGGAATGAACAACCGTAGATCATGGAGAAATCCTGGTATGGCATGTTTTCATTGTCACAAAGTTGGACATTTAGCTAGAGATTGCAGAGATCAACCTAGAAGAGACACTAAAGAGATAAAAGAAAAATTTAAGATGATTTGGAAAAAGAAGGAGATGAAGAAAGCACCTTACCTATCGAGTTAGGTGCACCTATTCCAAATTAATTAGAAAAGGTATGAAGGGACTGCATTCTCTAAAGGTTAAATCATAACAGTTCCTATTCTATTATGTACAAAATTCAAAATCTGCATAGTTAAGATGCAATTAGTTAGTTTGAAATTCTATCAAAGTACTTTATAGGAAACCTGTCAAGTCAGTGTATACAGGAAGCCTATCAAGTCGGTTAATGAAGGAAATTTGGTTACTCGGTTAAAACAAAAAAAAGAGTAAATCGGTCAAAGGTGAACCGAGTGCATTTAATGTTTTGACCTAACTTGCATGGAGCTCGATAAGGTATTTTTGAGTACTTAAAGGTATTTTCGTGGTCATTTTCATTCACCAAGTTTTCAAGAGAGCAGAGCAGAGCGAATCAAGGCGATCAAACTTCATTCAAAGTTAATTTCAAGGTATTTACATCAAATCTATTCACATTGTTAAGCTGGTTTCCGATCTTGTCAAATTGCTATTATCTACCGAGAGTGAAGCGTCAGTCATTTGTAAACCCTAAGGTTAGTTTGCAAAGTTTTACTTGAAACCTACAATGACGCCCAAGATCCAAGATCCCGTAGTTGTCAAAAATGTGGAGAAACCCTCGCTGAAGTACTCTTTGACTCCCAAAGTTGCCTCTGAACCGGATGACAAAACTGCATTTTCACTCATCCCGGATAGAGTCTTGTTAGTCAAAGATGTTAAATTATTCACCAAATGCCATGTTGAAGAACTCAGTCATGTTGAGATTAGTGACACATATGATGAACTTTGTACTAATGGCAAAATGGATAGCAAATTTGAGCATATCAAAATCAAGGGATTAACTGAAGCCCTAGCCTATCCCCGTGTGTTCAAACCCCAGTGGGTTAAGTTTGTTTTAAGCAGAGTTCATGATGATTTTATGTGGCTAGAGGAGAAACCATTCAAAATCACTAAGGAAATCATTCATGTGATCACCGAGTATCCTATCTATGATCATGCACAAGCACAGAAAATGATATCACAGAAGGAGCTAATCAGTCTAACTGGAGTAGAATCTGATTACTGAGGACTGAAATTGAACAATGTCACTGATGCAAAACTTAAGTTTGAAATTAGAGTAATTGGTTACTGTTTCTTCCAATCTGCAAGGGAAAACAGTGTATCATGTGTCGCAGTTGACTTGGCCTACAAAATAGTGAAGAAGGGAATGAAAGTAGATTTATGTGAAGTTCTATTGAAGAACTTGTTTGAGAACTTGAACACAATAAGGAAGTTGAAGAAGAACAAATCGACAAATACACTGAAGTTTGGTTCACTTCTTGTATGCATGTTTTTCTACTTTGACAAGTTCTTTCCCTTAGTCGGTAAAGTAGTTTGGAAGCTACACCGACCTGTCACCCTTCAAATCAATGATTTTATCAAGAAACTGGGAGATAACTTTAATGATATCATGGATGACTATTTCAGAAAATTTAAAGAGAAGATGCACAATAGGAACCAGATTCCACCATAGCTGGTAGAGAAATATAAGGATAATATATGTTTTGAGGTAGACATTGATTATTGTTATATGAATGTTGTTGAACCAAGGACTCAATCTTTGCCACCAATGGATGATGAGATTGACTATGATATTACACAACAGCAAATTGATGCCTATCTGTCATTGCCAAGGCATGCAACCGAACTAAGATATGGAACATATGAAGAGGTGAAGGAAAAAGTAAAAATGAGCATTGTAGTACCCAAGGCTACAAGAAAAGCTACAAAAATGATAAAGGTTTTATCTAAGAAATTCGGAGAAGAATCCTCCTCTACACCTGTCAAAGGCACTCTTGCCATTACCAAAGAGGAATCAGAAGCTCAAGAGGTAGCAATAACATTAAGTACCGAGTTGACTAAGGGTAAAGTTTTGAAAAGAAAGAAACAAGACATTTCAAAGGCCCTACTGACTCCACCAACAAAGAGACCCAACACTAGAGCATCAACTGCATCACTGAGTAAGAAAAAAAAAAGTGTTACTGTACCACAGGTAACCAAGACCTATAAGAAATCTACTTGGAGACTCATTTTGGCAAAAGAGTCTAGTGATACAGAATCTAATGATGCAAACAAATTTCAGATTGTAAAAAGCAAGAAGGTAAATATTCATAGTGTTGAAAATTTTTGTGCCAATCTTAAAGAATATGGTGGATTTGCAGGATTTAGATATGTTAAGTATGAGACTAGGAATAATGATGAGAAGTGAAAAATTGAAGAAGTTGTCATCTGCACACTTCTAAAGTTTTGGCTAGCTCCATTAGAACTAGTAAAGTCACTTCCGAGTGAATTATACTTACATATTGATAACAGATGGAAATATGCAATGGACTCAGAGAAACAAATAAGAGAAAGAAGTCTAGTCCATCTATTCCCTGATATATCTATAGCAGAAATTAAGGAGCATTTGACAACATACAATTCTAAATTTCTTGTCAAACAGAGAGCCTTAAAATTGATTAATGGGCTATACATTGATGTGGAAAATGAGACAAAAGCCAAGTGGCAGGAAATCTTCAAACTAAAGGATGTCGGTGAACAATCTCAAGTTGAAATTGTTGATGTCACCAAGCAAGATCCTGATGTCATCGAGCAAGGTCCTGATGCTACCAATAAAGACCCGGCTGACACTATTCAAATTGATGAAGATGTCATGGATGAAGAAACACCGGAGCAGGAAATGATTGAAGGCACTACCTATGCAAAACTTGTATCTAGTGAGTTTGTCTTAGAACAAGTTTAGCCTTATCCACCAGTCAAGCTACCTATCTCTATCGAAGCTCCTAAGGATACAGAAAAAGGCACTGAAGGTAACAAGTCTGAAGTAGCAGAAGATACAACTAAAGATCAGACGTCTCAAGCACCGTCAAGCACTGAAAATGTTATAGCTGAGACCCCTAGTACTGAGACACCCAAGGACACTATAATGGCTATAGGAACTGACCAAAGTGTTGCATCTACCGAGCAACCTACCGAGGGTCAGCAAGCCTCACAAGCACTTGTCTTAGTACAACCAACCAAAGGAAAAGAGAAGAAGGTGAGAAAGCATAGTTTCAAAGTTGATTTGACTAAACCGATAGTGTTGCCCAATGTGGATATCTCAAAATTAAAAGGGAAAGCACTTATTGATTTCGGTGAACTATGCAAAGCAAAGGCCGAACAGGAAAAATAATTGGCCATTCAAAAGAAGAATAAAGTACTACAGAAGGTGAAGACACTACTAACAGAAATGCTACCTTCAACAACAGTGTCAACCGATGCAACCATCCACATTCAACTGGATGAACTCCTTACTCAAATAGAAACATCTGGAGTTGTTGCATCTGAGTACTTAAGCAAGCTAAAAGATAAAGAGCTTACAACAAAGATGATTGAAGAGGTACAAAATCTCTAGCTATAGGAAAAGTAAAGCTTGTCAAATTCATTGCTGAGTTGTCCCCTCAACTCAAGCATATTCTTTATTTATTTCAGAAACTTTGTAAATTTTCCTTATTCATTAAAGATATCAAGAATAAAACTAATGCAATTGAGAAAGATATCACCGATCTCTCAACTAAGTTGACCACCGAGCCTAATTCAGTTCAAAAATTTTATACCAAACTTCAACAGCTCATGGCTCAATAGTTAGAACTCGGGAATGAAGAGCATAAGATCAGGATGGATATAATGACCCTTCAGACATTATTCCTTCCTCATCTCTCATCAGTACAGGAATAGATCAACAAAGCTACATGCCTATCAACTACACAAGAGGGAAGCACTCTTGATGGCTTAATATCACTATTAGTTGATATTCAAGCACAAAATTCATTAATGGAAAGTGTAAAGGATTCACTCTCAGTGGCACTCACCGACGCCCGAAACAAGTATAAATCTATTTTTGTTCAGATACCGCCCCTAGATGGAAATTAAGTTATACTACATAGGGGGAGTAATACCAGACAAAGGGGGAGTAATACTATATTTGGAGAGTGACACAATTTTGGTAATACAATTTTGAGCATTGCATACAAGGGGAGTATACCGAGTACCAAGCAGAATATACAAAGCATGCAGATCAGAGCACACAAGCACAAAACAGAACCGAGCATGCAAAATTTGAAGTTTTATATAGAATAATGATAAGGGGAGTATATCTGCATATACTATTTCATTGACTATTGTATATATTGTCAAGTGTAGTCATTTTGCAATGTATATAGATTTTTGAGTTATGACTTTGAAAGTAGTTTTTTGTCAAACATCTCAACTAATGTCAAAAGGGGAGATTGTTAGTACTTATCAAATTGCCATTAGTTTTTATATTCAAATTCATACTATATATTCTAGTCGGTTAGCATTATCGAATCATGCAGTCAGTACACATAGAGAAGTCGGTATGCATAGTCTAGTTGGTTACAGAAGGAAGCAGTCACAGAACGCAGTATTCACCAAGCTATTTATCGAGTATCTTTTTATGGCTACCAAGTAGTAAAGTTAACACACCAAGTTGATATTCACCGAGTGAAACGTGTTACTAGATACATTGAACCTGGACATGCACATGAAAACGTGTTACAAGAATCGAGGCACATCTAACCGTTATTACATTGGAAATTGCACTAGAAGATTGTGTATGATTGCGAGGTCAATATAACTAATGAAATATTTTGTTTAGTTATTCATTCGAGGAATCTTGTTTGTAAGATCGAAGCAATGAATTAGATCACCGTTTTAAGAGATCTATTTATACAGCATGGGAAGAGAGTAAAAGAAGTATGTATGTATGTATGTGTATGTGCATATATGTATGAAGGAAGAATTTTACAGAGACACAGAGGTCACCGAGAAGGTTATTAGAGAATAGTCAAAGAATAGAGTAAACAAAAGGGTTTACCGAGTTACTATATGGATTACTGAGGTATGCTATAAGCAAGGTAATCTTATTCTAAGCACATAGAATTTGCTATAACATTTCAGATGTAAAGTTGCAGATATTTGTAATAATTTTATTGTAATATTGTGAGATTGAAAGAGAAACCTTTAACAGGGTAAAAGACTCTAACCAAGTCTATAAATTGTAAAGCCTCTAACCAGGTGCAGCATTCAGATTAATGTTGTAAAATCCTTTAGTAAGGTAGATCTAACAGATCTTGTTACTCCTAACATGGTAAGCTATCAGAAATAGCTAAATGTAGCTCTAACTAAGAAATCTTTATTATTGCAGTAGTGAAGTTGTGGGTGCCATCCCCACCGCAGTTTTTCTCTCTAACCAAGAGTTTCTACGTGACCAAAATATATGAGTTATGGAGTGAATCATGTATGATTGTTATCTGTTTGTTTTAACTTTATTTTATGTTACTGCACTATTTTGTTTATGCATAACAGTAAGGTTATTATTGAAGAAAGGTTTTGGAGTACTAATTCACCCCTCCCCTCTCAGTACATTAGCTTTCCATATTGGGCCTAACAACAGATCCACTTCAGCTCCAATCTGCTTCACTCATGCAAACGCCACAAATTGGTTCGACACACACACACACTTCTCTGATCACTAACTCAATAAACCTTCTAAAACTTGACCTAAATAGACTTTACAATTAGGTCGGTTACAAAACCCTAGCAACTTTGAAATTGCATCAAGCGTGACAAAACAATCCACCAAAACTTATTACAGATCATTACAACAAGTTTTAAGACAATTACAGTTGTTGAATGATCATAACTCATCACCGCATATTGATCTGATAAGTTGTCAAACCCTTAGCACATTTTGTTAAGGACTTCGCTGCTTCCCAAGAAATTCGCTCCTTGCATGTACCAAAACAACATCTTATCTCTTCACACATATTCTGACATGTCATCATCAATTTATGAACATGAAAAGAATAACCACCAAACCATAAAACATCATTGGTCAAAAGCTCTTGATACTGATTCTCAAACCATGGCTGATTATACAACTGTCAATAACAAACATGACTTTCGGTTCTCCAAACATGATGCGGTTTATATCATACTCATGACGATGTCATAAGCACACATTCCAAACTGCAACACTTAACTCAACACGGATCACAACCACAACCATCTCCTTCTTTATTCCTTCTTACCAGTTCACTGTCACTTGGCAGTTTTGCTCTCCAACTCAACTCATTTCAACCCATTACCGGTTAGACTTAACCAGTAGACTTAGATGGCATACCAAGCATAAAAAAACATGGATAAATATGGTTTCCATCAATGACAACACAAATAACTAATCATCAAGAATCATATCACAATTATATCATCACCAACAGTCCATCAATATATCATCACCAATAGTCCTTTAATATATCATTACCAACAGTCATTTACGCGTACACTACCATCTCCATCAGTTATGCCAACATTCTCCCCCTTTGTCATTGATGGCAACACCAAAAACTACAACATCAAAATTTCATCATGAAACCTGTTATGTCTGTTGTACATCATTGTCTCGGTTGTCAGTTCTTCTCCCCCTTTGATAGAAATGCCAAAGGTGTAAAGGCATCTTCTATCTTCAATTCTGTTGCTACATTTCTATCATCTTTGTATGTCACATCTTATCTGCACCCCCTGATGAGTAGCTCACTTCTCATCAATCCACAATGAAAGTAATTCAAGAATTCCACTGGATTGATGGTTCACGAGCATCCTAGTTGATCTTGGGTAAGGGTATAATCCCTAAATTACCTCTAAGATATTCAAAGGTAGCCTTAGGTAACAACTTAGTGAATATATCTGCCAACTACTTCTTACTAGATACATGCTCCAATATCACTATTTTTCCTGGACCCTTTCTCTCATAAAGTGATACTTCAACTCAATATGTTTAGTCCTTGCATGCAGTACCAAATTCTTGGATATGTTTATAGCACTAGTGTTATCACAATGTATGATCATCGGTTCTATCATATCTTACTTTAAACCTTCCAAGACATGCCTCATCCAAATAGCTTGTGTACAATTCATTAATGCAGCTACATATTTTGCTTTTGTTGTAGACTGAGATATATAAATTTGTTTATTCCTGGTCCAAGCTACCAGTCTGCCACCTAGAAAGAATGCTCCATCGGTTGTGCTTTTATGGTCATCTACATTCCCTCCCTAATCAACATCAGTGAATACCTTCAAAGAAAAATTACTTCTGTATGGATAACAAAATCCATAATCAATTGTCCCTTTAAGATATTTGAATATCCTCTTTACTGTTGTCATATGTGTCTCCTTAGGGCTCTTCTGAAATCTTGCTACTAAACCAAGTGCATGGTCAATATCTGGTCTATTATGAACAACATAGTGAAGTTTCCCGATCATAGATCTGTATTCCTTTTCATCTATAGTGGGCGAATCATTGTCTTTTGACAATCTACAACCGATAATCATAGGAGTTCCAACTGGTTTACAGTCTTCCATTCCAAAGGTCTTTAACACTTCTTTCACATACTTAGACTGACAGATAAAAATACGACCTTTCAGCTGTTGGACTTTCTATCCAATGGATTTTTTTAACTCACCTATAAGAGACATTTCAACTCTTTCTTCATCTCATCTGCAAAAGTTACACACATATCATCATTTCCACCAAATATAATGTCATCATCAAATACTTATGCAATCAACATCTTGTCTCCTTCAGTCTTCAAATAAATATTGTTATCCTCGCCAGTTCTCTGGAATCCTATCTTTATTAGATGTGTATGAATTCTTTCAAACCATGCCCTTGGTTCTTGCTTCAATCCATATAATGCCTTATGCATTTTGCATATCATATCCTTATCTTCTAACAATACAAACCCATCCGGTTGTTCAATAGATACCTCTTCTTCAAGAATACCATTCAGAAATGCTGACTTAACATCCATTTGATAAACTTTAAAACCTTTAAAAGTTGCAAATATAAGTATCATTCTAACACCTTCAAGCCTAGAAACCAGTGCAAAGGTTTCTCCATAGTCTTCTCCTTCTTCTTGTGCATACCCTTTGCATACTAGTCTTGCTTTGTTTCTAATAACTTCTCCATCTTCATTCAACTTGTTTCTAAATACCCACTTTGTACCAATTACATTTTTATCATCGAGTCTAGGAACAAGTGACCATGTATTATTTTTCTCAATCTGATCAAGTTCCTTCATTCATTGCATTTAACCAGTCATTATCCTTAAGAGCTTCTCTAGCTTTCTTTGGTTCAACTATGGAAATCAGACAAGAGATTTCTCTTATTTTTCTTCTAGTCTGCACTCCAGCATTCTTGTCACCTATGATCTGGTCTTCAGAATGATTTAACCTTACATATCTGGGAATTACCTATTCCAATGCAATAACCTCTTCTTGTTCTTCATCATCTTCATCTTCTACCGGTTGAGCTTCTTCAAATGCACTATTATGCTCAACATCTTTATGCACTTCCAGTTCAATAGACACAAGTTTTTGTTCATCATCTGTTGGATTAGATTTACTAGTATCATCAGTTTTATCAAGAAATTTATCAACTTTAACATTCACACTCTCCACAATCTTCTTTGTCCTTCATCATCTTCATCTAGGAATTACCTATTCCAGTGCAATAACCTCTTCTTATTCTTCATCATCTTCATCTTCTACCAATTGAGCTTCTTCCATTGCACTGTTATGCTCAACATCTTTATGCACTTCCGGTTCAATAAAAATAAGTTTTTGTTCATCCTGTTGGATCAGATTTACTGGTATCATCAGTTTATCAAGAAATTCATCAACTTTAACATTCACACTCTCCACAATCTTCTTTGTCCTTTTGTTGTAACACTTGAAAGCTTTACCCTTGGTAGAGTAGCCAAGAAATATTCCCTCATCACTTTTAGCATCAAATTTACTAGAATAATCATCTCTTTTTATGAAACATCTGCTCCCAAAAACTTTGAAGTAACTAACATTAGGATTTTTACCATACTATAGCTCATAAAGTGTTTTATCATTACCTTTCTTCACCAGTACCCGGTTTAATTTGTAAACAACAATGTTGATTGCTTCTCTCCAAAACATCTTTCGTGCATCTCCCTATATCACCATAGTCCTAGTTGCTTCAACAATGGTTTTGTTTCTCCTTTTTGCAATACCATTATGTTGTGGTGTCCTAGATGCAGACAACTTCCTCTTTATTCTATTTTCATCACAATATCTCACAAATTCATTTGATGTAAACTCTCCACCCCGATCGAATCTCAAGCACTTAAGATTCTTACCGGTTTCCTTTTCTACTAAGGCCTTGAATGCCTTGAACTTGCTAAAAGCTTCTGACTTTTCCTTCAGAAAAGTAACCGACATCATCCTTGAAAAATAATCAATAAACAACATGAAATACCTATCACCATTAAAACTTCTAGTCCTCATAGGACCACATAAGTCATTGTGCACCAAATCAAGAATATGCTCAAAAGAAACAAATTTCCTCTTACAAGAAGATGTAGTCATCTTACCCAACTGACATTCTTTACACAACACATTGTCTGGTTTAACAAGCTATGGCATACCTCTCACCATACTAGATTTGTTGACCTTAACCACATTATCAAAGTTCACATGACAAAACCTTTTATGCCATAACCAAGTATCTTCAACCTTAGCAACCAAACAACTATTCACATTAGCATTCAAATGGAATAAGTTACCTTTAGTTTGCTTACCAGTAGCAATTAACTCTCCTTTTCATCCTAAGATCTTGCACACTCCACTCTTAAACTCAAGATGATAACCTTTATCATTTAGCTAACCAACACTCAACAAGTTATGTTTTAAACCTTCAGCCCAAAATACATCATCATCATTGCTTGTACCATTCAAAGAGATAGAACCTTTATCTTTAACCATACAAGGTGAATTGTTTCCAAATCTTACCACACTACCATCAAATTATTCAAGAGAAAGAAACTTGTTCTTATGACCAGTCATGTGGCGTGAGCAACCATTGTCAATAATCCATTCATCACTATTGTCAATACGAGATACTAAAGCCTTCTTATCAAACAGATCTTCCTTAACAGTAACAAAAACAATCTCCTCATTGTCTTCATCCTCAGATTCTTCACCAGTGATTCCTTCATCAACTACAACATAGCACTATTTCTTTCCTTTTCCCTTATATTTTCTAAACTTTTCCTTTTGATCATTATTAGGATAGTGTACAACAATTTGTCCTATCTTGTTACAAGAGAAACATTTGAGAGGCAACTTACCTTTGTACTTACCAGTGCCTCTAGGAAGTCTTTTAGCCAATAGAGCTTCAAATTCCATCAGATTACCTTCATCATCCACATCAGCTTTACTACTGCCATGATGACTTGACCTGCATTCATGACTATGACAAAGATCTTTCCCTTTTCTCACTAGTACACTAGATACAGATGCTTTAAAAGTTGATTTTGTCTTAGGTACATTGTCATCAAAACTATTTAACTCAAAAGCAGTAAGCTTACTTAATGCAGCCATAACCGACAAGAACCCTCAAAGGAGTCAACTGACTTATGCAGCAAGAGCCATGCCATGAAATCAATAAGAAAACACAACAAATTAACATAAACAGATCTTAACAAAGTCCAAGAACTTCCGACAATCATCATATTATCATCAAAGTGTTGGCATTGTTAGAATTAAGTTTTCATTGATATCAACCCATTTGGCATGGTCACCGATGAGTAAGAAGTGGTGACCGGTATGGGAGAAGTAAGACATGATGATGTCAATCCATATGTATGTAAGTAGATAGATGGTTGGTTACCTATACACATGAAATGCATCATCTATCGGTAAAGAAGGACTACCGACAAAGAAAGCAAGCAAGCAAAAGAAGAACTGAAGGATGTGAATCAAAATACATAGAGAAGTTTAATACTACCGGTAAATGGACTGAGATTTTGGACCAGTATGTTTGATGGAAGGTCAAGTTGATCCATCGACGGAGAAGAGATATATAGGTATATAGGCCCACTGGCGAAGTTAGGTTTTACCGGTAAGGTGAATTGAACCAGTAGTCAATCTTGGTCAATGAATAATGTCAAACCAACATAGAAAACCAAGAAGAGGTGGATGTCGACAAGGATGACAGGTGGAAGCCAGGTGGTGATCATGCACAAGTCGGTGAAGTGTTCATTGATGTAGTAGTTAGCAAGAAGGTCAAATTTTATGAAGAACCCACAAATCATGGAAGGATGGTAGAAGGTTGCGGATTGAGGAAGACAAGGTGGCAAGCGATTGAACTAATCCTATAAGAAGATCTAATCTTTGTACCCATTTGTTGAAGGAAACAGTCGAGCCATTAATGGCGTGTGACAGAAAAATGTAGAAAAGCATAGTGCATACATCCAAATATAGAAAATGCACATTGGAATGAGAGGTGTTGATGGTGCTGATCAATTACATGCAGATCATCTCTCGAGAAAAGCAAATCGGATCAAATCTAATACAAATCAATTTGGTGAAAGAAAAACCTAACACAACACTATTTGAATGTTGTTTTGGTAGGAACCCTAAAAGATAAATATGTGAGCTTGAGACTGGAATCAGTTGATGCTTGATGTGAAGTGTGTGAGAGAGGAGAGCCTGAGTAAGGAGAAAGAGTGTCTGTGTTAGATTTTATTCTGAGAAATTTGTAGTGTGAGTTAGTAGGCGAACCAGTGAGATGGTCTAACTTGTGAGATAGAGTAACAAGTAAACTATTGCAGTTCTAACAGTCAAGCTAACCGGTGAGGTGTGACTGATCAAGAAGGCATCCAAGAGTGACACAGTGTGGTGTGAGGCTAAGGGAGAAAGAAGAGAGGCTATGAGGAACCAGTGAGTGATTAGAGAGAGTAATCTAATAACTGGCAGTGTGAGAACCAGTGAAGAAGAGGAGGTTGTTAACCGACATAAATCTATTGATTAGGTGTTGGAGAACTCATTTGCAACCACATGCTATAACTATATCAAAATTGTATTTCATTATACAACACTGAGTTGGATCTTGGTGTAGGGTTGGTGCTCCTTGGGTTGGTGCCCTAAATCATTGTAATTTGTTGTTTCATTGTGAGGCTGGATTAGAGCAGTAGACTCCAACGAAATTTCTCACTGAGGTTTTTCTCATATTGGGTTTTCCTCATACATCTAGTGTTGTGGGTTATGCATTTGTGTGTTTTCTTCTTTTTGATATCCACATTTATCTTACCGGTTTTTTGGTTTAATGCTTAGGTTGATAACCGGTATTCCATGCTTGGTTTAAAAAGAACAGTTTTAGGAACCACTGATTCGCCCCCCTCTCAGTGGCACGTTGTGTTCAACAATTGGTATCAGAGATAGGTTCCCGGTTGATTAAAATATTTCTCTAGCTTGGGTAGATTTTGGTCAAAGAACACAATGGCAAGAAATGAGTCTGCCTCCTCAAAAGCTCCTATTTTTTATGGATATAACAATGCCTTCTAGAGGAGAAGAATGGAGACCTATATTTCCTCACTTGGTTTTGATGTGTGGATGTCTGTGAAGAATGGGTATACTATTACTAGTATTCCTCCCACTGATCTAGATACTAAGAAGAAGTATGAGAATAATGCAAAGGCTAAACATGCTATCTTAAGCGGGCTATTTGATAATGAGTTTGTCAAGGTCATGCACTGTGCATCAGCCAATGAACTTGGGATAAAATGCAAAGATTATTTGAAGGAGATTCTAAAGTCAAAGAGGCCAAGCTGCAATCACTAAGAGGTCAGCTTGAAGGCATCAAGATGAAAGATGAATAAAAGATAGCAAACTATCTTCATAGAATAAATGAAATTGTGAACACCATTAGAGGACTTGGAGAAGAAATTGTTGATGAGATTATCGTTAAGAAGGTACTTAGATCTCTCACATCTAAGTATGATACTAAGGTTTTTTCCATAGAGGAAGCCAAGGATCTGAAGACCTTCACAATGGATGAGCCATTTGTCTCTCTAATAACCTATAAAATGAGAACAACCGGTGAAGTATCCTCAAGGAAAGAGGCAGCATTCAACTCCACCAAAAAGGGCAAAGAAGAGGTTTCTCATAAAGGATCCAGTGAGGACTCAGATGCAGAGGTAGAAAACTATGTTAGAAAGCTCAAGAGAGGATCCAACAAGTATAAAGGAAAGTTACCACTCAAATGCTTTAACTATGGTAAAGTTGGACAATTTGCTGCAAAATGTCCTTATAATGAAACCGGTGGAGATGAGCAAAGACTTTTTGGCAGATTTGCCGGTAAAGACAAAGAAAGGAATGTCTACTGGCAAGGAAGAAGAGGCTACCGGAAGTAGACAACCTATATACTATTGAGGATGATGCCACAGATGAAGAAAGTGCATCAGAAGATGACTACCATGAGAACTAAAGAGAAGTTAATCTCTTTATGGCACTAGATGAACTAGTTGGAGAAGATGAGGAAGAAGAAGACATTGAAGCCAGAGTGGATCTAGAAGGTGAGCTCATAAGTGCTCTTAAGGAGTTAAGTAAGATAATAAAAGAACTCAAGAAGGTCATGCTTGCCGCAGTAGAAGAATAAAGTCTCCTAAAGCAATCCCTAGATGAGTACAATCAAGTTATCTTTGACTTGAAACTCCAGTTGGAAGAAGCCAAGCAGATATGTGAAGTTACATCCTCTCATTTGATGAAGAAGGAAATACAACATCAAGATCTGGAAGCTGAAATAGTGAACCTTAGGAAAGAACTTGAAGAGAGCAAAGATGAACTAAAAATGAGGAGAAAATATGAGGGTAGCATCGAAGCCTTAGACAAAATGTTGAGGAAATAGAAGCAATCTAAAGATACTGGTGGCTTAGGATTTGAACAAGGACAAAGTTGAAACTTCAAAGACACATTCGGTAACAAGATATAGTTCACTTATTCAAGTGAAGGTGAAGAGAAGAAGGCATTCATGGTAAGCAAGGATACCGGTAAGAAATCTTATACAGATGCTATCAGAAACCGTCACACAAACCAGAGTACACTATCAATGAACCATATGCCACACTTAATGTACCGATATGCAGATCCTAGAAGAAATGCAAGAGTTGATCATGAAGCATTTACCAGAGTCAGAAACATGTAAGGAAGACCCCCGATGAGGTAGACGTTTGTAGGACCAAGGCAACCTAATCGTTATGTTCCAAACTTTCACGGTTATTGTTACATGTGTAACAAATTTGGATATAGGCTACTTGACTGTAGATTAACCAATAAGCCCACTATGAGTTATGAAAGTAGAAATCCATTTAATGAACTCTGAGATATGAATGTTGTCTATTATCAGTGCAATGGATTTGGTCATAGGATTTTTGAATGTAGGAAGAGTAAATCGGTGTCCTACAATAGTTTCAAAGATTCATCATTCAATGAAAATGTGAAATGCTATTACTGTCAAGAGTTTGGACATATAGCAAAGTTTTGTAAGAACATAAAAAATCAAGAAGAAGAGGACAAATCTTGATCAAGAACCGATGGCCAAGCCGGAGCATAAAATTGCAGCTGATAAGAAGAAGGAGACTAAACTAGTATGGGTTGAGAAAGAGAAGGGCAAGGAAGAATCAAGTCTGATAATGCAGACTGCCCTACATGCTGAAATAAGAAACTTATGTGTTGTAGATAGTGGTTGTTCCGACCACATGACTGGTGATAAAAAGAAATTTATCAAACTTGAAGACTGGAATGGTGGCTCAATAAGGTTTGGAGCCAACTCATCAATCAAGATAAAGGGAAAAGGTACTTTAAGCATTGATGGAAAACTAAAAGCACATGACATATATTATGTAGAAGGCCTGAAGCACAACTTGCTGAGTGTGAGTCAGATGTGTGACAAAGGTTATAAATTCACCTTTGATTCTACCGGTTGCCAGATAAAGAAGGAGAGTACCGGTCAGACCATAGCCAAAGGCAAGAGGACAAATGGTAATGTATACAATCTGAAAGAATGTTTTGAATCCCAATGCATGTTGGGACAAGTGGATGAAAGCTGGTTGTGGCACAAAAGATTAGGCCACATAAATTTTGATAATCTAGTTGTAGTAAGAAAAAAGGGATGTGTAAGAAATATTTCACCCATCATCAAACCGGTAAACACATTTTGTGATGAATGTGTGAAAGGTAAGAAGACTAAGGTGAGCTTTAGGACAAAAGAACACAACACCTCAAGACCACTTGAAATAGTACATACAGATCTATGTGGTCCAAGTAGGACAATAGCTCTTGCCGGTGAAGGATATTTTATGCTCTTCATTGATGATTAATCAAGAATGACATGGGTCAGTTTCCTACAAGATAAATCACAAGCATTTGACAGATTCAAGATCTTTAGGAAGATGGTAGAGAAGGAAAGCGAGTGCAAACTAAAATTCCTAAGATCAGACCGGGGTGGAGAGTTCACATCAAGCGAGTTTGAATATTACTATGAAAGACATGGAATCAGAAGGCAATACTCGACCCTTAGGACACCATAGCAAAATGGTGTGGTAGAAAAGAAGAACAAGACAGTCAAGGAGATGGCCAGAACCATGTTAAATGAGGCAAGTTTTTCGAACATATATTGGAAGGAAGTGGTTCATACTGCTGCATATACCTTGAATCGGGTTCAACTAAGATCAAACATCAAAATGACACCTTATGAGTTGTGGTATGACTGGAAACCATCAGTCAAGTACTTCAAGGTATTTTGAAGCAAGTGTTTTATCAAGAGAGATATGGATGGTTTAGGTAGTTTTGATTCCAGGAGTGATGAAGGAATCTTCCTTGGTTACTCATCTAACAACAAGGTCTGTAAAAGCTACAACAAAAGACTAAGAAGATTCATTGAAAGTGTCCATGTAAGAGTTGATGAGGACATACATAAAGAAAGACAAGAACAAGTGAAATGGTATGATGATTTTGGTAATGAAGGTGAAGAAGCTCAGTCTAACAATCAACTGGAAGAAGAATCCAAAAGGGTCCCTAATCAGTCTGTGTAGATGAAGCACCTGGAAGAGAAGATTTTAGGTAGTAAGAGTTATGGTGTGTAGACTAGGAGAAGACTTTCTTGGAATGATGAACAAGTCAATTTATGCCTTATGACTGAAGTAGAACCTAAAATATTCAATGAGGCCAGCAAAAGTCAGAAATGGATGGATGCCATAGAAGAAGAGTTGCAGCACATTGAGAAGAACAAGACTTGGGAATTAGTCCCTAGACCAGAAGACAAGACCATCATTGGCACCAAATGGGTCTACTAGAATAAGATGAATGAAGAAGGTAAAATTGTTAGGCATAAAGATAGACTTGTGTGAAAGGGTTACTCTCAAGTAGAGGGCATTGATTTTGAAGAAACATTTGCACCGGTAGCTAGATTAGAAGCAATTAGAATGTTTCTAGATTTTTATGCCTATAAGGGTTATAAGTTATATCAAAAGGATGCAAAATCTTCCTTCCTAAATAAAAATTTGGAAGAAGTTTACATGGAGCAACTGGAAGGGTTTTTGTTACATGATGATGTGACCTTTGTGTGCTGGTTGAAGAAAGCCATGTATGGTTTAAAGAAGAGTTCTAGAGCATGGTATTCAATGCTAGATCAATATCTGAAGGAGCAAGGATTCAAAAAGGGGAGTGCTGACAATAATTTATACATAAAAAAAGATGGAAATCACATGATCATTGTGGTTGTGTATGTAGATGACATTATTTTTGGAGGTAACAAGGACACCCTTTGCAAAGAATTTGCCAATCAGATGCAGTCAAAATTTGAGATGTCAATGCTTGGAGAATTGACATACTTGGTCTGCAGATATCATAGCAAGATAAGGGAATCTTTATCTCACAAACCAAGTATGCAAAGGATATGTTAAAGAAATTTCAAATGGAGGACTGCAAATCGGTGTGTACCCCCATGGTGACTGGAAGAAAATTAAGAAAGAATGATGAATTACCGGTGGTGGATCACACATTGTATAGATCCATGATAGGAAACTTATTGTATCTTACTTCTTCTAGATTGGATATAGTGCATGAAGTGTGCATGGTGGCTAGATTTCAAGTTGTACCTAAGCAGTCACATATGAATGTCATAAGCAGAATTTGTTGGTATCTGCAAGGAACACTTAGTTATGGATTGTAGTACCCCAAACAAGGGGAATTCATCTTGGAAGCATATACTGATACTGATTGGGCAGGTTGCATTGATGGCCGAAAGAGCACAAGTGGTGGTACATTCTTCCTAGGTGACGGGTTGGTCTCATGGCATAGAAAGAAGCAGGATTCAATCTCCCTATCAACTACTGAAGTAGAATACATTGTTGTTGCTACATGGTGCTCTTAGGTGCTTTAGATGAAGCAAGCTCTCAAGGACATACAGGTGGACATCTCTGATCCTATTCCCATCCAGTGTGATAATTCAAGTGTCGTCAACATATCAAATAATCTGGTAGTGCATTCAAGGACAAAGCATATAGCCATCAAGTATCATTTTCTCAGAGAGAAGGTTGAAGGACAGGAAGTAAAGATGGAATATATTCTTGTAGGAGAACAAGTGGTAGACATCTTCACCAAACCATTACTGGTAAGCAATTTTGAGTACTTAAGACACAAGTTGGGAGTTGTGTCACTTGCCTCACATACTTAAGTTTGTTAGAAGATATATGGTTTAGGGGGAGTTTATAACAACATTTATATCTCTTGAACCACATGTTGATCATAGGGAAAGTTCAGGGTTGTATGTCTCAGTACCAAATGTAATCACTAAAAGAAAATTTGACTAAGGGGGAGATAAGCAAGAATTAAAGGGGGAGAATAAAGTACCCTGACCTTTTGTCATTATGTCAAAGGGGGAGAAATCTACCAGTGTGAAGTCTTGCAGTAAGTTGACATCAATGCCAAAGGGGGATATTGTTGGCATTATTGGCATTAAGTTGTCATTGATGTCAACCGGTTTGGCATGGTTACCGATGAGTAAGAAGTGGTGAAAAATATGGGAGAAGTAAGAAATGATGATGTCAATCTATATGTATGTAAGAAGATAGAAGGTAGGTTGTCAGTACATATTAAATGCATCATCTATCGATAAAGCAGGACCACCGACAAAGCAAGGAAGCAAGCAACAGAAGAACTAAAGGATTTGAATCAGAATATATAGAGAAGTTTAATACTATCGGTAATGGACTAAGATGTTGGACCAACATGTTTGATGGGAGCCCAAGTTGATCCACCAATAGAGAAGAGGTATGTAGGTATAAAGGCCCACTGGTGAAGTTAGGTTTTACCGGTAAGGTGAGTTGAACCAGTAGTCAATCTTGGTCGATGAAGAATGTCAAAATAACATAGAAAACCAAGAAAAGGTGGATGTCAACAAGCATGATAGGTGGAAGCCAGGTGGTGATCATGCACGGGTCGGTGAAGTGTTCATCGATGTAGCAGTTAGCAAGCAGGTCAGCTTTTATGAATAACCCACAAATCATGGAAGGATGGCAGAAGGTTGTGGATCGAGGAAGACAAGATGGCAAGCGATTGAACTAATCCTGTAAGAAGATCTAATCTTCATACCCATTTGTTGAAGGAAACAATCAAGCCATTAATGGCATGTGACAAGGAAATACAGAAAATCATAGTGCAGACATCCAAATATAGAAAACGCACATTGGAATGCGAGGTGTTGGTAATGTTGATCGATTACATGTAGATCATCTCTCCAGAAAAGAAGATCAGATCAAATCTAATACAAATAAATTTGGTGAAAGAAAAACCTAACACGACACTGTTTGAATGTTGTTTTGACAGGAACCCTAAAAGATAAATATGTGAGCTCGAGACTGGAATCAGTTGATGCTTGATGTGAAGTGTGAGAGAGAGGAAGCCTGAGCAAGGAGAAAGAGTGTCTGTGTTAGATTTTATTCTAAGAAATTTGCAGTGTGAGTTAGCAGGCAAACAGGTGAAATGGTCTAACTGGTAGAGATAGAGTAACTGGTAAACTGTTACAGTTGTAACAACCAAGCTAACCGGTGAGGTGTGATTGGTCAAGAAGGTATCCAAGAGTGACATAGTGTGGTGTGAGGCTGAGGGAGAAAGAAGAGAGACTAGGAGGAACCTGTGAGTAATCAGAGAGAGTAATCTTATAACCGATAGTGTGAGAACTAGTGAAGAAGAGGAGGTTGTTAACCAACAGAAATCCATTGATCAAGTGTTGCATAACTCATTTGCAACCAGGTGCTATAACTATATCAAAATTGAATTTCATTATACAACACCGAGTTGGAGCTTGGTGAAGGGGTTGGTGCCCTAAATCATTGTAATATGTTGTTTCATTGTGAGGCTGGATTGGAGCAGTAGACTCCAACAATATTTCTCACCAAGGTTTTTCCCATATTAGGTTTTCCTCATACATGTGGTGTTGTGGGTTATGCATTTGTGTGTTTTCCTCTTTTTGATATCCATATTTATCTTACCGGTTTGTTGGTTTAGTGTTTAGGTTGATAACTAGTATTCCAAGCTTGGTTTAAAAAGAAAAGTTTTAGGAACCACTGATTCACCCCCGCTCTCAGTGACACATTGTGTTCAACACAAGGAACATCCGGTAATTAACCAGTTACATGCAGGCTTCAAGCCAGATACAATCCAACTGGGACTCTAAGAATCAACTGGAACACAATATGTGAATCCCAATCCTTATTCTCAGTTCTACTTTCTCTGCCCCTACAAATGATTACATAACATCATATTTATATCCACCAAAACATATCCGGGTAGGCCTCATAAGATTACATGCACCAATGTAGGAAAATGAAATGTGTAATTAGGTCGGCCCTAAGAATTAGGTAAATATTTTGGGAAAATAACAACTAAGTGATTCGGTTCAGTAGGAAGGTCAACCACATGCCAAAGAACATCGACCAAGACCCAAGATGGATCCACACACCAAGAATCACATCAGTAAAGAAGGAAAACCAACTGGTAAGCACAAGAACTATTCCAGGAACCTAGAAACAGCCAACCAAAAGCAATAATTGACCAGGAAAGAACCCAAATGAACTAGAAATCTGGAATCAAGCACATGAAACCTCCAGGAAACTGAAAACAAGATCTGCCACGAAGAACAAGAAACTATCGGTGTCAACCAGTAAGAACACATAAAATTGAATAAAGAACTAAATAAGAACAAAACCAAAAGGAAATATTTTTGGTTGATGCAAGATTACTCATCGATCGAGGATGCTCCTGCATCAGAAAACCCAGGTGGAAAAATATGTTCCATGAGAGGAAACTCATGAACATCTAAAATTATTTGGGATGAAGATCCCATGCTCATTTATGATCCAAACATCTTCCTTATTTTCCAACCTTTGCTCAAGCTCTTTCGGTGCTTCAACCGACTTCTCTAACCTCTAACTCTATCTATTTCTCTTTCTTTACTTCAGATTTGCACATTGCTTTTGTTTACTGTTCTGCAGCTCTAACTTGGTTCTACCACAAGACTTCATTTGGTTTGTCATCATAATTTTTTTGTCATCCAGTTTCTTCTGACCATCAGGCTCAACTATCCGATCCTTTTGCAAACCCATGTTACCCTTCGGTATAACCTCTACAATTGATTCTATCAGATCTTTCTTCAAAACCTCTGGTATGACCTCTACTACTAGTTCTTTCAAACCTTCTGGTATAACCTCTACTACCAGTTTCTCAGTACTGCAACTTTTCTCAGGATTCAGATTCTTCAACTCCTTCTCTTTCTCCTTCAAAGAAATCAATGTGAACTTATGCCCATCCTTTTCAATAGTGACTAGGTTTCTTCTACAATCATGAATATCTCCTCTATCATACTGCCAAGGCTTTCCTAACAAGACATGACAAACATTCATAGATACAACATCACATAGAACTTCATCTTTGAATGGTCCAATGTTGAAATTCACCAAACACTGCTCCTTTTTTTCTATGTTCTGATCATATTGTAACCAACTCACCTCATAAGGACAAGGATGCTTAAGCCTCTTCAATCCAAGCTTCACAACCATCTCCTCAGATACTAAATTATCAGTACTTCCGCTATCTACAATGACCTTGCAACACTTACCACTAGATTTGCACAGAATTTGAAAAAGACTCTTCCTTTGAGAAGATTTGGTATCCTTTCTTCTGAACATAAGGGATTCCCCTTTCTCTGGTGCATAGCCAGATCTGGTACCATTCAGTTCCTCACTTGCCACACAACTTCTTGACACTCCTTTCTTACATTCATAGAATCTATCTTTGGTTTCTCCACACTTGAAACATTTTCCAGGAAATTCTCTAGTGGTATTACTACCACCTTTCTTTCGTGTCTTCTACTCTGGTTCTTTACTCCCCTTAGGTTTTGACTCCTCTTCTTCAACTGATTTCTTCATACCATCACTCATATTGAATTTATCTTTTCCCTTATTCAGTTGTCTTCTTCTCACCTTCTCCTCAACCTTCAAAGCATATTGACAAGCTTCTTCAATTGTGGAAACATTCAACATACTCATCTCATCTTGAATGTTAAAAGCCAGTCCATTGATGTACCGCGCCGCCTTTTCTTTGTTCATCTCTCTATGTCTAGATCTGATTACCACCTTGTAGAATTCCCCAGTATATTCCTTCATAGTCATGTTTCTCTATTTTAGGTTTTGCAACTTCTTGAACAACTCCAATTCATAGTCTCCCGGTATGAACTTGGCCTTCAATCTTGCAACCATCTATCTCCACCAAGTGATCTTCAATTCACCATTCTCGGCTCTATCTTTAAGCAACTCTTTCCACCACAAGGTAGCTTGCCCTTTCAAATTGGTCTGTGCCAATCAGACTCTCTGTGGGTCCTTGACATCCTAAAGCTCAAAGTAGTCCCACAACTCTCTGATCTAATCAATTAGATCCTTTGGGTTCAGCATTCCAGAAAAGTTAGAAACCTCAACTTTATGAACATTACTTTCTTGTGCCACTGCTTTCAGGAATCTTTCCTCTCTCTCATCTTTTGGTCCTTCAACTTCCTCAATCTCTTCACCGACTTCCTCATATTCATCCTCAAAATCAGGTTTTCTTCACAAACCAACCAAAGCATTTTGGATTTCATTCCTCACTTCATTCTTGAAGTCTTCCATCATCTGCTCTACCCTCTGGGGGTTTGTTCTCCTCAACAACAACTCTTCTTCCACTCTAGTGAATTGCCTCAACTCGGTGATCTGACTACCAGTTTCAAATGCCTCCCATTGACAATCTATTGAACACATGCACAACCTACCTCCAATCCATGATCTATCCACTCAAGGAATGCCTCAATGTTCGCAAACAATTATTCCACCAGCGGGTCCATAACTAGCTCTGATACCACTTGATGTAGCCATAACCGGTAAGAACCCTCAAAGGAGGCAATTGACTTATGCAATAAGAGCCACGCCATAAAATCAACAAGAAAACACAACAAATTCACATAAACAGATCATAACAAAGTCCTAGAACTTCTGGCAATCATCATATTATCATCAAAGAACATTCGGTAATTAACCAGTTACATGCAAGCTTCAAGCCAGATACAATCCAAATGGGACTCTAAGAATCAACCAGAACACAATATGTGAATCTCAATCCTTATTCTTGGTTCTACTTCCTCTGCCCCTACAAATGATTACATAAAATCATATTTTTACCCATCAGAACATATCCGGGTCAGCCTCATAAGATTACATTCACCAATGTAGGAAAATGAAACGTGTAATTAGGTCAACCCTAGGAATTAGGTAAATATTTCTGGAAAATAACAACCAAGTGATGCGGTTCAGCAGGAAGGTCAACCACATGCCAAAAGAACATCGGGCAAGACCCAAGATGGATCCACATGCCAAGAATCATGTCGGTAAAGAAGGAAAACCAACCAGTAAGCACAAGAACTATTTCAAGAACCCATAAACAACCAACCAGAAGCGATAACTGACCGGGAAAGAACCCAAATGAAATAGAAATCTGGAATCAAGCACATGAAACTACCAAGAAACTAAAAACAAGATCTTCCACGAAGAACAAGCAACTACCGGTGCCAACCGGTAAGAACTATGAGATTTTGCCAAGATCAAGGGCACAATGAAAAGTATAAAATAGAGACAAAAGAATGACAAGAATAAACTGTATTCTCATCAATATGCAAATGATCAACTGGATTAACCAATACAATGAATATAGGCCTTCTTATATAGGCAAGGACATATGGATGTACGAGCACACAATCATGACATGTGACTCAATGAGAAACAAGGCTAGGTAAGAAATACTAGGGGTACGTAGGAGAAATAATATAATATTCCACAAGAGGTGGATGACCCACTGAATGTGCACATGATAGGTCCCAGCTACAAGGCCATGATAGGGACCCATGTACAATATGCAAATACAAGCAAAACTATGCAATGCAATCTCTCACAAACAGAGAAAGGGAGAAAACCCAATGGGGAAAAAATCCCCCCCAAAAGAGAGATGAATGTACAAAAGACTCTCAAAGAAGAAGGACAAAATCTCAAAGAGTAAAAAGTCCCCCTCATAAGAGAGGAAGGAGAAGTCAACTGACCCCCCCTAATGACACATGATGCACCCCCAAGAGAGCTTGCAACTGCTGGAACTTACTCTCGGTGAAAGGTTTGGTGAATATGTCTGCAACCTGCTCCGTTGTAGGACAATGCTGCAAATCAATGACCTGCTCTTGAATCATCTCTCTGATATAGTGCATATAAATCTTGATGTGTTTGGTCCGCTAGTGCTAGACCAGGTTCTTCAAGCTTACAATAGCACTTTGATTGTCACAATGTAGAAATGTCGGTCATGGAGTGGTGAACCCAAACTCTATGAGAATCTGCTAAAGCCAAATGGTCTCAGTCGCTGCGTTAACAACTCCTCGATACTCAGCCTCAGTCGAAGAAAGAGCAATAGCATGCTGCTTCTTGCTCTGCTAACAAATGGGGCCTGAACCAAGGTGAAAACTATAACCTGAAGTAGACTTACGATCATCAAGATCGCCAGCCCAATCAGAGTTTGTGTAACCAACCAAGCAAAGTCTTGTGCCTACTACATAGTGAATCCCATAGTGATGTGTACCCTAGATGTAATGAAGGATGTGTATGGAAGCTTTGCAATGAAGCTCATATGGTTCCTGCATGAAGCAGGAAACCATGCCAACTGCAAAGGAAATATTAGGGCATGTATGAGTCAAGTAGATGAGACTACCCACAAGCTGACAATACAAAGTGGCATCAACTGGTGGAGAAGAACACTGAGCCTCAAGCTTGACTCCTAAAAGAAAGGGAGTTGGTGTAGGCTTGCAATCAGCCATATGAAAGCATGCAAGTAGATCAAGAGTATACTTGGGTTGCGATAGTGTAATCCCGAAAGGTGACTGTGAAATCTCTATCCCGAGAAAGTAGTGCAAAAGACCCAAGTCAGTCATAGAAAATCTATCATGCAAAGTAGATTTGACCCTGCTAATGATGGATGTGGTACTCCCTGTAATGATCAAATCATCAACATAGAGCACACGGATCAAGTGAGAGTCATCCTATTGCAAAATGTAGATATTCAGATCGGAATGACACTTGGTGAACCCTGTTGAGAGAAGAAAGGAATCCATCTTGGCATACCAAGCCCTGGGGGCCTGCTTAAGGCTATAGAGAGATTTCCTTAGTCTACAAACCAAGGAAGTATCCTGGATGAAGCCCTGTGGCTGCTCCATATAAATCACCTCATCAATATCACCATGAAGAAAAGCACTCTTCACATCCATCTAATGTAAAACCCAACCATGAGCTGCAGCAATAGCAAGTGTCAAGCGAATGGAGTTCATCTTGGCTATAGGTGCAAAGGTCTCAATATAGTCAACACCTGAAACTTGAGAGAAACCTTTCGCAACAAGTCGAGCCTTATACTTATCCAAACTACCATCTGCTGCAAACTTGGTTCGATAGATTGACTTACATCGAACCATCTTTCTCCCCTTAGGGAGATGGACTAAATCCCATGTGTTGTTCCTCATCAAGGAGCTATACTCTTCCTCCATAGCTTGATCCCACTCAGGAACACCTGATGCTTCTTGAAATGTATGTGGATTGGAAGCAGTAGCAATGAATGCATGTGGAAGATCCTAATGTTGTGGTCAAGTCCTTTGTGTATCTGAAGGATCCCTAATAAGAGAACCCGCAGACTCAAGTGTCTATCGAGCCCAATGAAGTCTAGGTGGAGGTGGAGAACAAGGCTCCTTAGCTACATGTGGACCATGCGGAGGTGTAACCCTGCGAGTCAAAGTTGAAGGAGTCTCATCTTCTAAATCACTAGTATCACTATCCACAATGGAGGAAGGTGGAGGAGGTAGAGAGGCTAAGCAAGGAGAGATTTCATCAAAGTGAACACTCCTCTCAATGAACATTGTTGTTCACCAAAACTGGTTAACCTAAGTACAACTGCAATTGATTTATGAAATGGCCAATTCAATCTATGAAGAACCTCAGGACTTGGACAACATAACAAGGATCTAAATCCTTCTACTCTTCAGGCTCTGCAAAACCTAGGTGGGTGTACCTTTGATGCATTGAATCAGACCCATTACACACAAAACAACATCAACAAAAAGCATATGAATCTCAAAAGGTATAAAAACAAGGATGGTACTATAGATTGGCTAGATCTACACTTACAACTCAACAATGTTTGAATCATGAGATGGATGGAATACTACCATAGAACAAGAAGAAAAAGATATTCTAATTTTTTGTTTTAAAAGTGGTGCAAGTAACCTCTAGTTGTAATGGACCAGTGCCTTAACCTGGGCATCGAGTCAAATACATAACATTATAAGAGAACCTAGTTGCAAATATGGCTTACCAAAATATCCCTGCATTAATACCTGACATTAATACATTATACATTCATTCATAGAACCATACATAATCCAAACAATGATTCAGTTCCACAATTTCTGCTCCAAGAATTTAAATCCTTTTTGTAAAAGATTCCTAAGAATAGGAATTTCACTCCCCCTTGGAGAGGAAAAACTAAAAATCCCTTGAAAATTGAATTATATTGAAACTAACAAAAAATTCATGAAGACAATTCTATGGCACTTTACACCTGCCTTGCACATGTATGACTTGCAACTAAACCAATTACAATCTTATGCAAAATACCCACATACAGAACTAAAACTCTGAAAACATTATTGAACTAGAAAATTCATTGCAAATTTGGAACCTGCAATTTTGGATTTCTCCCTTGGAGAAAATCTCTAAAAACATGGAACCCCTACAAATAAGAAGAAATGAGACTAAGAAGAAGAGGGAAAAGACCAGATTTCATCAGAACATGCCAAGTGTCCTCTTTCCCTAACTGAAGATTTTCCTTTATCCTTCCCACAAAAAATGCTCTCAAAATATCTAAGATCTATTGAAACAAACCACATAAATGGATTCCTCGTCTTGAGAGATTTCCGATGATATATAATACTTCTATATTTGGGCAAAAAATAACCCTTGGATGAATTAATCTTTTCTATGCAGGCCATCATTTAAATTTTTGGATTTCTTCAATAGTCTGGACTTTACATTTAACTTTAATTTTTCTCCATTTTTCACCTGACGCCCTGCCATGTGGAAGCTTGTGATTCGTCAGTAGGTTCCACTATTCACCACCTGGGACGATACCTCATCATCCACCACTTGTCGGCCATGTCATCGCCACCTATTCGCCACTTGTTAGCCACATCAACGCCATCTCACTGGGACCCGCCAGCTGGACCACCACCAGACTTGCCACATCATCAATCCTTGGGTCATGATGGTTAACTAGTGAGAACCTTTGCTTTGCGACATGGCAACCACCGTTGATCTTCTGCAAACTTGTTCGATCTTTACCGCATCCTTTTCCGTACATGCTTGGTCACTGGGTCGCGATGCTTAACCGGTGAGCATCTTTGCCTTGCGACATAGCGACCACCATCTGATCACCTCAAACCTACTCACCAGTTAACTCACCATTTCTCTACAAAATTTGCCTTCGGAAGCATGCACACATGGGGTCCACTTGGTCGACATCCAACCTCCTCACCTCGGGATTCATGCACATGCGTGTGGGGTCCACTAGGCACCCAACCGACACCTTCATCAAAAGATTTCAAGGCTTTGACACCATGGATGCGTGGAGCTTTAGTTTTAAATATCAAAACATTTCCCTCCACAGCCAATATGGGATAATACTCTTTTGCCTGGGAATACATTTTTTAAGATTTTCGAGAGTTTTAATGGCGCTTTTTGCATTTTCTTTAAAATTTCTTTGGAAACCACATAGAGAGGATACTGGTTATGGTCATGGATTTGGGTTTGCACCTACCAATCTACAATTTATTGAAGTTTTAATGCCTTTGCCCATCTTATGCCATGCAGGGAGGACTGGTAAAGGTTGTAGAATTTGGGCTTTACACTTGCCAATGGCATTTGCTTGAGGCTTCAACGCCCTTTACCTTATCGCAGGGGACCGTTAAAATTTACACCTGCTATTGCATTTGCTTGAGAGTGTCTATTGCCTCCTTTCATTTTTCACGGCTCTCTACATGGCCTCGAATAATAAAAAGCATCTCACCCATAGGTTCTCCTTCTCTTACAGTATATGCATCTTTGATATAAAGGCATGTTCTAAAATGCTCACACATTGCATCCAATAAATGATCATCCATATTCTTAAACAAATGTACCTGCCTAACTAAGTCTAAAAAGAGATGTCACTTGATTTCACGCCTGAGATCTTTTGGAAGGCTTTGAATTAACTGCTCTTCATCAACACCTCTGGTTTGAAAGCCATTTGTATTAATCATGTCGACGGACACGATCTCTAAGATCTTTAGGGAGTGAGCAATGGCGCATCCATACCTTTGTATCAATCCTATTTACTCTCCTTTCTTCCAGCCTTTTTACAATTTGTATTGGATCTATCACGAGCTCTCTTTTCCCAAATACCATAGATGGAGATATGAAATTTGTTCAGAACTGAAACACCATGTGTACTAAATAAAAGATATCTATGAGGGATCGCAAAACAGTAACAACAGTTGCCAAATTCTTATCTATACTGAGCCAATTTAATCCATCATCCACAAGTGCCACATAAAAGAAGAATGGATCAATAGATATTTCAACCATGCATGATATAATAAAAAATTTGTTCCACCTCCGAAGGACCTCATCTTGAGGATCAAATAACCTTTTTTTTGAACAATTTTAGATCCTCTAGAAAGACTACCCTGGACACTTCATTTACCAATGAACAACCAATATTCTTCAATTCTTGTCCTCTTTTATCCATTACTCTTATAACATGTCTCATGATCATAATCCAAATTTAAATATTCTGAAATTCTCTCAGTGAACCAAGTCGCCAATAAAATCAATGCACGAGCATGAGCTAGGTCGGGCCCCAAAGTGGGCCTGACTAAATTATTTTTTCATTTTCATGCAACTGACCTTCTAAATGCCTCAGGAACCTTGAACATGCCTCTGGAATCGATCGGCACCATTTTTTGATCTTTAAAATGAGTTACGACTTTCAGGCGCCTGCGCCACATTTTCGCATTTAATCCCAAAGACGTATTTTTCAAACTAGTCAAAACACCTTTCTGGACTTCACAAACTAACATGCATGTACTTTGACATACAAACATGAACTCTGCCAAGATGTTTCTCAAGATGAATCCCGAGTGAAGAAATATTAATGGTTAAAGATGACCAACTGGCTTTGTCAGCACTGCGAACCTGATAAAGTCAATGCGCAAGGAACTCATTATGCCTTTCTTAAAAATATCAAACGATCTCCATAGACCCTCAAATATGAGGCATAGGTACCTTGAAGTATAGATCAAAACTTAGAATGCTCAATTCGACCAAAATACTAGGTGCAAATAGTGCGCTCATGAGAATAGCCACTTTAACTGATGTAGTAATGAAAATACGGAACACTGAATAAGGTGGCTCAAGAAACCCTTTTGAAAACTAATCAAACGGATTGGTAGGAGCTTGAAATTTGGAACATAGCTTGTATTTTATACCACAAATAGCCCAGAAAACACATTCTGACATGACACTCACTGGGGCAACTTTTACACGTGCAAAACGAGGCTCTGACTAGTTGTTGAAACAGGGACTTGTGCAAACCATAAACTGCGAACGGATTTGAGCTTACCAAACTGAGAAAATGGATTCATAGAGACTTGAAATTTTGCATGTTGACTCACATTTATGCATACAATTCAATACACCTTGAATTTCACCATGAAAATCAACCAGTCAGAAGTTATAGCCGCTCAAAGCAGGCTACTTAATAAAATTTGTATTTGCACCTATGGTGGACTTTCAGCTCACCCCTTGAAATGGGTACCTGATCAATTGATCCAAATTGAATTCTGAGAGTTGAAAAACACTTCATAGGCCAAATGAAAGGTGTACAACAAGTTTCAAAGCTTTACCTCTTGATGATTATCTGGCTTTATTTTACATGCCCTCAAAGTAGGCCTATTAGGTTGATTCATTAGGTGGTCATTTGGAAGTGCAATAGCAAAATTTCATAGTGGGCCTTAAAACTTGACTCAAATTTAATGAGTCCCAACAAACACCTCATGTGTCTCAGGAACCATCAATCTATATGCCTCAACACCCTTAGGATATCTAACAAATATGCAAGGCTGACTCTGAGGTTCCAATGCCTTGCGTTCCTGCGGAGGTATGCGAACCCATGCTGGACACCCAAAGACTCTAAAATGTCTCACAATTGGTTTCCTTCTAGCCCAAGACTCAAAAGGAGTAATACCTTGCAAAGCTTTATGAGGAACCTGATTCTGGATGTGTGTGGCACAATTGATAGCCGCTGCCCAAAAGGCGGGATCAAGAGAATGTGCATGTATCATACAACTAGCCATTTCTTTGAGAGTTCTATTCTTGTGTTTTGCAACTCCGGTCTATTGTGGAGTGTATGCAACAGAATGTTGAAGATCAATCCCCTCAAATGTACAAAAATTCTCAAGTCTCTTGTTCACATATTCCCTTCCATTATCTGTCTGAAGAATCTTGACCACTTTCGCAGATTGTTTCTCCACATGAGTCTTAAAGTCCTAAAATCTATCAAATACTTCACTCTTATGCATGATAAAGTAGACCCAAGTGAAGCGGGAGTAGTCATCAATGAAGGTGAGGATATAGAGGGTTTTACTAAATGAAGGTGAGGGAAATGGACCTGCTACATCGCTATGACCAAGTTGAAGAACTTCCAAATCTCTCCATCCTTTCCCCTTATCAAACTTCTCCTCGGGATGCTTGCCCATGGAACAACCTGAACATACACCCTCTAAAAAACTAATTCGAGGTAGACCTATGACCATGTCTTTCATGCTGACCTGCTGAAGATAGTGGTAGTTGAGGTGACAAAACTACTCATGCCATAGCTTACTTTCAGAATTCGAATGAGTAAGCAAGGCCCTAGAAGGTGAACTTGGCACAAAGTGGGAGAATGAATAAAGCCTTGAGTTGTCATTGACTTGTCCCACTGCTACCAAGGAATCATCATCAAGTTCTCTTACCACAACTGAATCTGGTGTAAACTCAACCTTTTTCCCATTCCCATAGTGAGTGATTTGGTAGATAGAGAGAAGGATGGTAGACAAGTTAGGAACATAAAGAACATTCTCAAATGCTCCATCATCCATGTCAACTGAACCTTTCCCTTCAGCCTCTACTTGTGTATCATCACCTATGTAAATGTGAGGTACCTTAGATGGCTCCAATGAAGAAAACTGCTCCTTTGTAGAACCCATGTGATATGAGGCACCCGAGTCAAGTATCCACTATTGTGAAGAACCTATTATAGCCACAAATGCTTTCCCTTTTCCCTTAGAATGTGAGGAAGAGGAAGGAGTTGAATCCTTCTTTGTGTAGGCAGATGGCAAGTTGATGTTGTTTTTCTTAAGAAGATTAGTTAACTCATCAACTTGCTTGGTGTGGCATCGATGCTCATCATGACCATACTTCTTGCAATATGCACAAATTGGTTTATCCTTCTTAGGTGGTGTCCCCTTCTTGGAAGAGGATGAAAAATCGCCTTGGGATGGAGAGGATGATTGTCCTTTTTCCTGTTGAGGCTTTAAATTAGAGTGCTTCTTCTTGTTGTTGGAATCTTTGCCTTGACTTCCTTGATTCCCTTGATTAGCCACCAAAGCCTTGGACTTTGAAGACTTGAGAAGCCCCATGTTCAACAACTTAGATTGTTCTAATATTAACATTTCTGTGAAAGCATCAAATGAAGGCATGATGTAGGAACTCCCCACTGTCAAACGATGAGTTTGGAAGCTAGACAAAAATGCTACATATTCTAGTGCAAGCTTGTCCAACAAGTTGAATATCAACTGAGCATCCTTTTTGTCAATTCCACAATCCTTAAGCTTTGCTCTTAGCTCATTTGCTTTGGTGACATAATCTTGGATTGTATTAAAACTCTTGGGATCCAAGTTGGTGAGCTCATTGTCAATCTTATAACCTTTGATTTCATCAACTTGACCATACAATTTCTAAAACATATCCCAAGGATCTTTGATTGTGGTACACTTCTCAATGTGAAAAATGAGGTCATCTGATACATACTTATGCAAAGTTCCAAGAGCCATGCAATTCTTAGTGAGCCATTCTAACTGAGCATTAGGATTAGCCTTAGGATCAGGTGGTGCTACTATTGTTCCATCTATGTAATGTGTGAGACCTTTTTCCATTAATTTGCTCCATACTTTAATTTTCCATGATGCATAATTATGTGGAGTTAAAGGTGGAAATTTATGAGGAATCATTGCAACAAAAATGAAAAAGCACAAGGAAAGAGAGGCACAATCACACAAGACACCCCCCCCGAAAGTCACTCAATCAAAGAACCCCCCCAAAAGTGATGATTTGGCACTTTATACTTAGTGTGTGTACAATGGGCCACTTGCAAAAAATGGAAAAGTGGACTTATGATTACTATTTTACAACTACCTCAACAAGGCCAGAAGAGGCTCAAGCTAATAGTGCAAGAGATCTAAACTAAGATCCAAGCAATTTACAAGTACCAAATAGACCAAATAAGACCAATATCTAAAAGTAAAATTTACACTCAAAATATCTGAAATATGATCATATATTATGAAAGTAGACAAAAAAAATGGCACCTAAAAAGGAGGTTGTATGAGCTCAAACGAGGCCTTTGAAGTTGCAGAATTGAGAATTGGACAGGTACAACTGAGAGAATCCAAAAATTCTGAAAAACTTGTGCACCAAAATCAAAAAATAACCACACCACTACAAAGACCATGAAAAATTATCCCAAATCAAAAAAAATTGCAATAAAAAAGGAGCAAAATTGAGCAAGTTATGAGCCTCAAAAGTTGGCCCAAAAAACCAAACAACTCAATGGAGAGGGGTTGAAAATTTCCAAAAAATGTTGATTGGGCGTTGACTATGCAAAAAATGTTGACTATGCAAAAATGCTAGGTGGCACTGACTGGGCAGAGCTTCTAACGTGACAGGTGATTGGGCTCATGTGTGGTGCTTAGAGGAGGGCCTGGTGCTGACTAGACAGGCAAGTCTAGCAGTCTGGTGACCTGGCCGGTGGAAGGGCCAGTTGTCGGTGGTCACCGGAATCTGGCAGCCGAAAGTTTACTGGCGGTGACTGGGCCGACAGGTCTTGGTGGTGGCGATTGAAGTGGCGGGGCCGCTGCCGGTGATGGGCTGGGCGGCTACCGGACCAGCGGGCTGGGCACACAGGACTCGGCAGTGGCGGAGGACAAAGCCTGTGTGTGCGGCTGCACGGAAAGGGAGGCACAGGTGAAGGACGAAGCTTGCACGGGTTGTGGCACTGGGAGGGAGGTGCAGGTAGAGGACCGAGCTTGCACGAGTGGCAGCACCGAGAGGGAGGCATCGGAAGGTCATTGGGTTGTCGGTGGGTGGTGCCTCTGGTGGCCGGGGCTGCTGCTTCACAGCACGACTGCCGAGGTGGTTGTGTGTCTGTTCAGGCCTGCACAAAAGGTACGGTGGTGACAGAGGGGGGGGTGGTGCCTTTTTCGTATTTATTTATTTATTTTTATTTTTTTCAAAAAAAAAATTTCAAAACTGGAAAAAAATTTACAAAAAAAAATATATATATTTTTTTAAATTCCGAAAATTTCGTACTGTACCGCCCAAATTGGCCAAAAAATTCCTCCACCCCCAAAAGTTGATTTTCGCCAAAAATGGTCGATTTTATACTCGATTTTTATGGAAATGGCCTCCTGAACGCAATGGTGAGGTCGAAAACACTCCAAGATGCCTCCAAAAAATGCTTGTTCCTCAGATCCAAAAATAGAAGCCTTCCAAAATATCTCCAAAAACCAATCAATGAAGCCCCAATGGCTCTGATACCATGTGAGATTTTGCCAAGATCAAGGGCACAATGAAAAGTATAAAATAGAGACAAAAGAATGACAAGAACAAACTATATTCTCATCAATATGCAAATGATCAACTGGATTAATCAATACAATGAATATAGGCCTGCTTATATAGGCAAGGCCATATGGATGTACGGGCACACAATCATAACATGTGGCTCAATGAGAAACAAGGGTAGGTAAGAAATACTAGGGGTTGGTAGGAGAAATAATATAATATTCCACAAGAGGTGGATGACCTACCAAATGTGGAGTGTAACAACAAACTAAGACCACAAAAGGTGGAATTTCTCCTACAAGCTCTATCCCTATGTGCACACTTCCTTAAGTGTCTTAAATCCAAACTGCGAAGAGATGCATTATCCTAAGTTAAATTAAGTAAAGTGTAATAATATCCATAATGAATATTTATTTACACCAACAAGAACACATAAAACTGCATAAAGAACTAAATAAGAACAAAACTGATCAAAGGAAATATTTTTGGTTGATGCAAGATTGCTCATTGACTAGGGGTGCTCCCGCATCATTACCAATCAAAGAATCAACAATAACCTTATCCTTAGTAATTGACCTTAACTCTTGAATAGCAGACACTCTGATGGCATAGGCAGGCAATAGGGTTCTAAACATCTTACTCACAACAATGTCTTCTTCTATAACACCACCAACATTCTTGATTCCATCGACAACCTCTTTAATCCTTTGTCCATACTGAATAATATTTTCTCCTTCCATCATTCTTATATTATCAAACTTTCCTCTAAGGCTCTCTTCTTTAGCCTTTTGAACATGCTTATCACCACCATAGATTAGTTCTAATTTCTCCCAAACTTCAAAAGCAGTCTCTAAATCATGGACATCAATATATTCAGTATCAGACAATGAACTTACAATGGCTTCCAATGCTTGAATTCTTTCTTACTGCTCCTTAAGCTGATAGATAGTCAGAGGACCGGTAGGAGGTACATACTTAGTAATAAAATTCTGCCAAAACTGAGCACCCATACCTTTGATATATATCTTCATTCTATCACTCCATATTCTGTAGTTGTCCTTAGTGAATTTGAGACCCTCCTTCTTCATCATCTTCCTCAAATCTTTTCCTCAAGCGGTTAAGCTTCTGCACAAAGAGTCCTTGATGATCTGATACCAATTGTTAATGTGAGGACCCGGTTATTACTGGGGGGGGGGGGTGAATCAGTAATAAGGATAAACTGAAACTTTTCACGAATTTGCACAAAACTTCACAAAATAGTTCATAAACAGTACCGGTAGTTGATCTAACAGTCTACAAATCAGATTTACCAAAACATTACCGGTAGAAACTTAAGCGTTCATCATTAAGAAAATATAGAAAGGGCATTAAACGCATAACTCAATAATCCATCCACAACATGAACACATATATTTTTCATGTGGAAACCCAAATGGGAAAAACCATGGTGGGAATTAGTACCCACAAGATTTGCACTCTTTCGGAATGTGCCATGTTAAAGGCCTAGCCCGGTTAGGAGCTTTACAACAATACCCAATTAGAAGTAGACCCTGATAGGAGTCACCTGGTCAAGGGATTTTACAACTTAGCCCTGTTAGGAGCTTTACCCTATTAGGAGTAACCTTGCTAAAAGATTTAAACCCAAATTAATGAGCCACCCCGTGAAGGGATTTACAAGATCGGGCCTGTTAGGACCTACCTGATTAAGGGATTTTAATGTTGCTACAACTGTTAGGAAACAACAGATAAATGATCTAATCAATGCACTATTTGCTTGCTAATACAGATCCACTTTAGCTCCAATTTGCTTCACTCATGCGGATGTCACAAATTGGTTCGGCACACACACTTCTCTGATCACCGACTCAATAAACTGTCTAAAACTTCACCAAAATAGACTTTATAATTAGGTCGGTTACAAAACCATAGCAACTTTGAAATTGCATCAAGCACGACAAAACAATCCACCAAAACTTATTATAGATCATTACAACAAGTTTTAAGACAATTACAGTCGTTGAATGATCATAACTCATCACCGCACATCGATCTGATAAGTTGTCAAACCCTTAGCACATTCTGTTAAGGACTTCATTGCTTCCAAGAAATTTTCTCCTTGTACGTGCCAAAACAACATCTTATCTCTTCACATAGATTCTGACACATCATCATCAACTTATGAACATGAAAAGAATCACCACCAAACCATAAAACATCACCCTTCAAAAGATCTCGATACCAGTTCTCAAACCATGGTTGATTATACAATAGTCAATTACAAACATGACTTCTAGTTCTCCAAACATGATGCAGTTCATTTCAAAGGCTCATGATGATGTCATAAGCATACATTCCAAACCATAACACTTAACTCAACACAAATCACAATTGCAACCATCTCCTTCTTTGTTCTTGATTACTGGTTCACTGTCACTTGCCTGTTTTTCTTTCCAACTCAACTCATTTCAATCCATTACCGGTTAGACTTAACCAATAGACTTAGATGACATACTAAGCATAAATAAACATGGACAAATATGGTTGCCATCAATGAAAACACAAATAACTAATCATCAAGCATCATATCATAATTATATCATCACCAACAGTCCATCAATATATCATCACCAATAGTCCTTTAATATATCATTATCAATAATCCTTTACCAATACACTATTATCTCCATTAGTTATGCCAACATGCCAACAATCCATATCCACTTTTCATGCAATCTTATGCTACTCATTTGAGTCTTGCAATCCATCCATCACACCCTCATAATGCCAAAATTTTACCATACCATAGCCAATCCATATCATCCACAATCATCCTTTGAATACAATCCCTCTTGTTGTGTAATGGAGAGAAATCCACAATCCACCATCTCAAGGAGAAAATCAAGTGGAGCAATAGGGCGCCTCTACTTCATCAAGCTCAATTGGAGGAAGAGAAGAGAGCTAAGGCATAATGGTTGTTTTGTATATTTGAATGCTTATGTTTGTGTTTTGTTTGATTATACACTTAGCATTAGGTTTTTCCGTCTTCATTACCAATAGAATTCAACTCCTCTTCAACAATTTCAACCTTTGCTTTGAACTTCGCCATAGTAGTCGACCATTGAAGATAATATTTGTAAAATTTGTTGGCACTATTAATACAACCCTTCATTTCATTTATGCATTCTACTAAAGTCCTTTTGAAATCATCGTATTTCTCCATCATATCCTGCATATTATCAACTTCTTCCTCTGAATCATCTTTTTCTTTCTCTCCAACCTCCAACTCTTCTTTAGCCACAGGAGATTTTGGATCATCTAGCTCAATAACATCTTCCCGTTTCATGTCTTTCTACTTCTTCTCAGGTTCCAGGGAACCAAAAAACAAAATCTCCTTCAACTTCCTCTTTTCACAAGCCAGGCCCTTCATAGAAAAACCGGTAGTAGGGGATACCAAGCCAGTACACCATACCTCCTAAACTACTTGAAGTAGACTTCACAAGCTTCCTCTCTCTTTTCCAAACCATTTAGATAATGAAAAATTAGACTTGCAACAAGGACTTGAGACTCTCACACCACATTTTTGTTAGCCAATAAAGATCCCAGAAAATACATTGCCAAACATACAAGCAACGATCCAAACCAGAAGGGGTAACCTTGATTTTTTATCATTTTAATATTTTCTAACAACTGATTCTTTAACAATTCACACAAATTGAATACTACATCTTCCATAGCAATCATGTGCGTAACATATACAACAATAACCAAGGTAGAACCTTCCCTATTTCAGAAGTAAATAATAGAAGAGATATCGTATGAAACATACCTTACCACAAGATTAACAATTTTGTCAATCAATAGCACTCTTTGATCTCCCGTCACACCAGTTAGTGTAGACACCTAAAATTGTCCTATTTAATTAAATAAATATTTTTATTTATTTAATTATTTTATCCTAAGTCTTCTATTAATTAAATAAATTCTTATTTATTTAATTAATTCATTTATCCCCTTCTAAGCCTTTCCTCATTTAAATAAATACTTTTATTTGTTTAAATTGTCCTTGTTAGCAAAAACCAACAAGGAAGACTGAGATGGGGGTGAATGAGTCTTCACCAGATGAGCAGTTTTAAAACAGTTCTAATAAACTGCAGTAATAGGATAGATAAGAAAATTGAAAGCACAACACACAACACCAATATTTTGACGTGGAAAACCTGGTTAAGGGAAAAACCACGGTGGGAACCTACCCACAATAAGATGATACTTTGTAGTAGTATGTAAAAATATTACAATGGGGAATGCACATGCATTCAAGCACACTACCTAGAGCTCACTGCTCAAATATAATGGCCTAGAAGGCTACAACCCTCAGGGAAGTCTCACTGACTTACAATAAGATTCAAACTACAATCCGGAAGAAATGAACTGAAAGAATAACATCTTCAAATGCCTAATTATAGTTCCGATTAAGCACAAATGTCTACCCTGCAACACCAATCTCTCCTCAATCTCAACATCAAAGGATAAATCTCTTGTTTGTACATAAACCTCTCTGTGATAATGCAGACATAACATCGACATCTAAATTACATGACTATATCACTTATTAATACAATTCATCAACCTTGACAACAAGGTTAGCTAAACCCTCAACCCTCAATTACAAAATTACATCACATGATACAAAGATCTACCACCAGACTAGTATAATTATTTACATAGAATAACATGGACCTAAATCAAATTCCCAAACACACAACTCCACCAAAAAATCATGCCAAGATCAACTGCAACACATTACACCATCGGGAAAACCGCATAGAATGAAAAATCATCACCGGTTGATAGAAACCATAAAGAACTTGCACAACGATCAATGCAGATCACCAAAACAAATAGGACACAACTAGGAAACATCAACAAGCACATTAGAATCATCAGGAACAAATGCACGAAAACAACCTATCAAATCTTCATCGATCAACATCTGAAACTCAGGAACACAACCAATCAACAACTGTCACAAAGAAAGATAACTTGCAGAGCACCAAATCACAATCCATTTGAAATGAAGATACACAAGACCATCCCAACCAATATCCCAAAATATTAGCACAAGATCTGATCACACCGGAATATACCAGAGGAATTACAACGCTCTGCAAAATAGTGATCAACAAACCAAAACTACAAACCGAATCATAAGATCTTCCCAATCTGCAGTGACTAGAGCAATACACATGAATATGTTGACATCAATGACAACAACATATCCTAGCAGCAGTAATGACCAACAATATCCAACTATCTCTCCCTTTGGCATTGATGGAAACATATGAATGTGAAAAATAGTCAATGCAAAGCAAGAAGATATCTCCAACAAACTCCCCCTAAGATCATGATAGATAAAGAAGTTTTTCACATGATCTCTCTCCCCCTTTGATAGAAATGCCAAAGATCTCAAAATAGAAGATCAAACTCTACTCTCTCTAAAACAAGAATATGAATCACATGAATCTCTCCCCCTTAAACACATATTGCTCCACCAGAGCAACACCAACTCATCAAACTAGATAAAAGGATAAGACTATGAAGTCCACCGGATTGATGCAACTCAATGTATCTAGTTCTCAATGGGAGGGGTGGATACCCCTAACTTGTCTCTCAAATAGACAAATGTATTTGCAGGCAAAGGCTTAGTGAAAATATCAGCTACTTGTTCCTTTGTAGATACATACTCAAGCTTCACCTTCTCTTCATTGACTTGCTCTCTCAAGTAATGATATTTGATTGACACATACTTGGTCTTTGAATGTTGCATCAGATTCTTTGACATGTTAATAGCACTAGAATTATCACAGTAAATGACAGTAGGCTCATCATAAATAACTCTGATATCCTTCAACATTTCCTTCATCTAGACTACCTGAGTGCAATTACTAGCAACAACAATGTACTCTACTTCAGTAATAGATAAGGACAGTGAATCTTGTTTCTTACTAGCCCATGAAACCAATTTCTTACCCAAAAAGAATTCTCCACCGGTAGTGCTCTTCAAATCATCAACATCACCAGCCCAATCTGCAATAGTGTAGACACGCAACATGAAATCATCATTCCTCGGATACCACAAACCATAATCTATAGTTCCCTTTAGGTATCTGAATATCCTCTTAACAACAGTGACATAAATCTCTTTCAGATCAGCTTGATATCTAGTAGCCATGCACACAACATCCATAATGTCCAGTCTAGCCTAAGTAAGATACAACAGTCCACCAACCATAGATCTGTACAAACTCTAATTAGCTTTAGGATATTCATCATTCTTAGACAATTTACAACCAGTTGTAGACACCTAAAATTAATATTTAATTAATTTAAGTCTATCAACATAATTAATTAATTTTATTATGTTATCCTCATTCCTCTAAGCCTGTCAACATAATTAATTATATTTTTTTATGTTATCTTCATCCCTCTTAGAATCAATTAAATCTAATTTAATTAATCCTATCACTATTGTCCAATAATTAATTTATCAAATAAATAAATTATTCCCCTATTCTTCTAAAGTCCCCTCCAATAATTATTTCCTCTAAACCCACTCAGTTAATTAATTTTAATTAATTAACCTAGTCATGTGATTCCTACAAATCACTTTTCCTAATCCCACTCAACCTAATTAATCCTTCTAGAATCTCTCATAATCATGCTTATCATTATCCCTCAATTTTTAATTCCTCCTCATGTCACATCAACATTGAGTCTCTCAAAGAAATTCAAATTTCTTTGAATCCCTCAATGCTTCCTTTTTTTGGAATTTTAATTCATCATGTTTGAAATTCAAATTTCTCCCTCCTTTTCCCAAGGAATTTAATATTCTTGTTTATTTTCCCAAGGAACCCTTGATCCATGCCTTCTATTTCAAATCAATCTTGGCCCTCCATTGGTCTCCTCCAATCTATAAATTGGAGCCTATTCTCCTCACAAAAGATCAACTTCTTCTATGGCATTCTTATGCTGCTCTTTTCTCCTCTCATCCTCTTCTAATTATCCCTCTATCATGTCCTCATAATCCTCCATTATCAAATCCTATCCTAATCCACTTACCTTGTTGAGAATTTGGAGAACATTCCACATTCGTCAAGAAGGAGCCCATCCAATAAAGTTGAAGAGAGGCGTTATTCAACTTCACCGAAGGCTCAATCTGAGGGAGAGGTAAAATAGTAAGGTATAAATGATATTTTGATGTTTTAATGTTTTCTTTCTCATTTCATTGTGTTTTTGGATCATTTAACCTTTATTCCATTTTCCCCTCTTCATTCTAGCACGCCCGATGGGACCCACGTCGTCCCAAATTTAACAAAAAAATTAAGTTTTTTTGTGAAGGCTTCTCATAGGTTCATGCTTCGGTACGAGCGCACATGCATTGGCACAACTACTTGCTAGATCAATGTGACCGCCTGCTAATCAGCACAACCATCATGGCTTCAGCACGACCGCATCAAATTTGAAAATTTTTCTGGCGCCTCATTGTGCTTCAACACGACTGCCTCGACTTCAGCACGACCACCGCGCAAATTCATCTATCTCCTCTTCTTCATTCTTTCCATTCTTCTCACTTCTATCTCTGTTTAGTAAAATCTAATAAAAAAAATACACTAGATTAGTTGTTTTTTTTCAATTGTTGCTTCAGCGCGACTGCTCTGCGACTAGCGCAAGCTTTTTGTTGAATATTTGAATTTGAATTTTTTGGGCGCTAACCCCTATTTTTTTTGTGCGAGCGCTCGCGCAATAGCACGTCTACTTAGATCAGTGCAACTTTAATTTTTCTACTTCTATTTTATGCCAATATTTTGTTTGTTAGCGCGGTCGCTCGCGCATTAACGTGATTGTCTATTTTTTTACCATATCTTATTTGTCTTCACTCTATTTCCCTCCAAACTTCACTAGAACCCCCGCAATTTCATTTTGTACATTTCCTTCCTTGAGAACCTTATCCCAAGTTCCACTTTTTGAAGCCCAAAATCCCACATTTCTCTATTTTTAGGGTTTGCCATAACTTCTTCTAGTTTTATCCAATCACCTCCAAATTTTACCACATTGTCTATCTCCAGTTTTTGCTCCTTTGTCCCTCTTGGACAATTTTTTTCCATTCCTTCACCTCACTTCTAAAATCCCCATTTTATGCTTTCTTATCCCTTAGAAAGTGTCAAAAACCTAGTCAAACCCCAATTACCCATCAAATTTTCCCCTAAAACAACATTTTTCTTTAGTAGAAAAGTTTTTATTCTTATTTTTCTGTTCATTCCCAAAAAAAAATTAAAAAAATATTTTTGTCATTTTTTTTGTCTTTTACAGGACGCTTGTCGAAGACTTCATTTTCAAACTACTAATCAAGTGGTTTTGCAGGTTGCCTAGGAGGTTCAAGCAAACATTGTGTTTCTTTTATTAGGCACCTAGATCTAATTAGGGGGTAAAATAAATTTTGTTTTCCTTGTCTTGAAGAGTCAAAGGGTAGGAGAGTATGCTCTTGCCTATCTAGGCAATCAGAAATCTAGACCCCTTTGGTCTTTTCTAGGAATATTGCTTGTGTTACCCTTAGCAAGCTTTCCCTCCCGAGTTTCTCTTAGAGCTAGTGAGAGGGGAACGACCCAAGTGAGTACACCTGGACCTAGGGTTCCCAACTCACTATAATAAATAGGCCATTGAGAAAGAAAGTCTCAATGGTTGGGGCTATTTGAGAGTTCACTCTCACATTGGGTGCTTAGTAGGATCCTAGAGATTTCAATCACGCTTGTGTGACTACTAAGTTCTTGGTTCTTCATTGGGCTATAGGGCTCAATTGTTCTTGCGCAACTGCAAAGGGTAGTTCCTAACGGGAAGCCATACCAAACTCCTTGTACATAGTGGCCAAAAACCTTCTAGTTGTTGGCAATTGATGAACCGGTATTATGATATGATGATAATATATGTTTTCATTGATGGAAATAAGTGCAAGTGAACTAGTAAGAAGAGTTGTAGTGAAACGGTGTCTGGGTTTCACTAAGTGTGATTACCAGTTGGTAGTCTCAGCTATAGGGTTTTCGGTTTGGCAATTCAGCTTGTGCGATGCAACCGATGACATTCTGTGATGAGTTAGCTAAGAGATGAAGATGAGATCGAGATGCCACGTCAGTTTTGTGCACGCGAAGGATTTCCTTTAGGATCTTGCATGTGAAGATTGACTGCATTAAATGTCTACCTCGAGAATGAACATTCTTCTTAGCGGTATGAGAAGAAAGTGTGATGAGTTACTGATTTCTATGTGTGGTGAAGAATGGACGATGCAGAATGACTTGTGATCTATTTGAGATTGCTTCTCTATGGAAAGTGTTTGGACGATCAAGATTTGACGGATTGTAATTGTAAACCTAAATGCTTAGGGTTTAGAGTTTATGCTACCGACCTGATTGTTGTCTATAAGGTCAGTGATGTTTGTTATTGTAAGTTGTTGGAAAAATTTGTGTGTGTATCCGAGTGATGAGATACTTGCCAGACCAGTGACAGAAAACTGTAGAGTGTGATTGCAGAGTAGAGGAACTAAAAAAGCATCTGCCTTAGCATATAGTGTTGTTACCAGATTAGAGTTTTACCTATTGTCTTCTAACCATTTCAACAGAAGTAAAATCCCTTTGCCGGGTAGCTTTAACAGGCTTACTGTAAATCCTCTAACCAAGTGACTCAAGTTCATTGAGTTCTTTAAATCCTCTAGCAAGGTAACCTTTAACAGGGTTTCAACCTTTAATAGGGTATATATCCATCCCTTAACTGGGTGATCTTTAATAGGATCGGTTCCTAGCAGAACCTTATTGTAAAGTCTTTAACTGGACTAGGCTCCTAACAAAGCAAGCTTCAAAAGAGTTCAAAACAAGCTTGTGGGTATTCATCCCCACCATGGTTTTTCCCATTTGGGTTTCCACATGAAAAATCTGTGTGTCATGAGTTGTGCATTTTTCATGTGATGATTAAGTATTCTTTATTTGAGTGATTATGCATGTAGAGCTAATGGTTATGGTATTGCTGATATACCACATACATATGTTTATAGGTGAAGTAGTTATCAAGTATTTGAAGGGTTCAGTTTTATTGGTTTATATTGTCTAAAGTCTTACTATGTTTAACTGGTATTGCCATGGTTAAGTTCAGTAATGAAGACAAATGGTTAGTATTGTTTTAACTTGATAAGTTGATAAGAAGTTTTTGTATGTACTGATTCACCCCCCCCCCTCTCAGTACCAGTTAGGGTATCTGTTGTTCATCATTATTCATCACTAGTTATTGGTGCAGGAGGTCGAACTTTTGAATCCGCCCATATTTTTACGGCCCGTAGTAGAGACACAAAGTTTTCCATGAGGAGTTTTCATGGGAATTGATGCTTGGCTGGCCCAGAGAAGTGAGTGTCGTGGAGGGGAGCCAGTGGGGTCAAGCATCTAAGTGTCCGCTCTGGGTAAGCATAGTTGGGAAACCAATTGAGATCCATTGACTATTGTCCTTTCTTGCCATATGATATGTTGTGAAGGAGCATGAGTGTCTTTTGAGTCTAACTTCTTTTGACCATTGTGTTTTCTTTACTTGACATCTCTTACCAATTCCATCCCCCACAACCAATCAATCCTCCCTCTTTCCAAATTCCATCTTGTCATCATATAATCTTTAATCCATTTCTATCTATCCAAGAAAATTCACCAATCCCCAATCCACTCAAAAAATCATTTCCCTCAACCAATATTTTTGTCCAAATCATTCATCCAGCTTTGGGTAGCCTCCCCCCTTTATTCTTCCTATTATCTATCCATTCTTCCAAAATCATTCTCCCTCTAATCCAATCAAATCTCCAAAATTCCAACCCATCAAATCCATCCATCTTCCTAATTCAGTTATCCAATCCTCCATCAAGAAATCATCTAATCCTTTAATCCAATCAAATCCAATTCATCATCAATCCCCATCTAGGTCCTAATCTAGGGACTAATCAAATCAAGTCCTAATCCAAGGACCCAAATCCAATCAAATCAAGTCCTAATCCAAGGACCCAATTCAATCAAATCAAGTCCTAATCCAAGGACTAATCCAAATCTAATCAAATCTAATCCATCATCATTCCAAGCCAAGTCCTAATCCTCATCTTCATAATCTTTCTCCTCCAAAACATATTCATCCAATTCCAATCTAATCCTTCACTCTCAACATGACTACCCAGAATTTCAAAGCTTGGTATGAGAATATGCTCATGGAAGTTCACGAACCTAACTACTAAGTCAATCCAATAATCTCTCATCCGCCTATCATACCTTCATCCTTCTCACCTCAACACATTGCACCTAATACCAATATATACCATATCTCTTATCCTTCCTCTACCTTCAACAAGGTAAATCCATCTTATTCCCCATTTGTATCTCCATATTATCCCTCATCTGCATATATACCTTCATCTCTCACCCCATCTACATCCCATTCTCCTTCCTTCTACAATGCATTCATTACCTCTACTCCTCATCCAAATCCTTTACTGTTGGCATATGTGTAGATCTTGATGACATGATGATATTGTATGTTGTCATTGATGTCAATATGTTGAAGTGTGAGAATCGGTATGATATTGTGAACTGGTATATGTGAGAACCGGTATGATATTGTGAATTAGTATATGTGAAAAAGTGAAGCGGTATGTTGGAATGAGAACCGATATATGGGAAGTTTTGTATCAGGGTGCCATTTAGCATGACTACCGGTTGGTAGTCTCAACTTCAGGGTTTCCGGTTGATGCATTCCAAGCCTATGTGATTCAACCGATGACATCGTGTGATGAGTTAGCATTGTAATGAAGATCAGATAGTGTTGTCACATCAGCCTTGTGCGTGTGAAGGATTTCCTTGAGGATCTTGCATGGAGATTGATCCTATCTACCTTGGGAATGTGCGAAGTCTCTGTAAATAGTGGAGAGCGCGTGATGGGTTATCAACTTCCTGAAGCGGCAAAGAATGAATGTTGGAGAACATCTTGAGATCTATTCCAGACTATTGTATTGAATGCAGTATGATTAACAGTCAGGATTGAACCGATTGAATTGTTAAACCTAAATGTTTAGGGTTTAGGGTTTATGCTATCGGCCTATTTGTTTCCTATAAGGTCAATGATGTTTTTCATTTTGAATTTGTTGGCAAATGTTATGTGTGTATCCCAGTGAAGAGATACTTAATTCTTGCCAAACCAGAGAAGTGTGGTGATACCTGCAAAGTGTAATTACAGAAGCAAAGGAGATAAAGTGGATCTACCTTGGCATTGAGTGATGTTATCAGATCAGTGTATTACCTGTTGACTTCTAACCATTTCAGAAGTTGGAAAATCCCTTAACTGGGTAGCTTTAACAAGCTTTTGTGTAAATCCTTTAATAGGGTGACTCAATTCAATGAGTTCTTCAAACCCTCTTGCGAGGTAACCTTTAACAGGGTTGTAACCTTTAACTGGGTATTTAGCCATCCCTTAACCAGGTGCCCCAACAGGATTGGTTCCTAGCAGAACCTATTGTAAAAGTCTTTAACCAGACTAGGCTCCTAATAGAGTGGACTTCAAAAGAGTTCAAAGAACAACTTGTGGGTATTCATCCCCAATGTGTTTTTTCCCAGTTGGGTTTCCACATGAAAAATTAGTGTGTCATGTGTGATGCTTTAATATTTTCTGTCAAGTGGTAAAGCATGTTGAATCGGCAGTCATTTTATTTCTGATGATATATTACTTGTTTATGCATATAGGTGAAGTGGAAATGAGATATTAGATTATGTGGAGATCTAAGTGTTTACCGGTTTATGTCTATCATACTCTCACTGTGTTTTACCGGTAGTTCCCTGATTCAGACCGGTGTTACTAATTACCAGCTAAGTGTAGTCTTTGCAATCAAATTGGTTCAGGGAAAGTTCTTTTGTCTGTACTGATTCACCCCCCCCCCCCCCTCTCAGTACCGGTTTGGTACCAACTGTTCATCATTATTCATCAATTGCTATCAGAGCCCCTTCCAAGTCCTCTGTGTTGTAAGCTTAACTGCTTGAGGAAAAGATCCTACTCTAATGATGAAGAGGGAAGGCCCAAAATTCAACAAAGATAACTTTAAGATATGGAAGGATAGAATGAAGATCTACATTAGAAGCATGGGTGCTCAACACTGGAGCTATGTTGAGAATGATTATGTTATTCCTATCGGTACTCTCACTGATGATCAAAAAAGAAAGATTCAAGAGAATGGGCAAGTCGTGGAAGCCCTAATCAGCAGTCTATCTGACATTGATTTTATTGATGTTCAGGATAAAGATAATCCCAAAGAAGTATGGGATGCTCTAGAGAATATCTATGGCAGTGATGAGCATGTGAAACAAGCTAAGGAAGAGAGCCTTAGGGGAAAGTTTGAAGACATGTGGATGGTTGAAGGAGAGACCATTCAACAATATGGAATAAGAATCAAAACTATTGTTGGAGACATCAAGAGTATAGGAGGTAAAATAGATGATTCTACTGTTGTTAGCAAATTCTTGAGATCCTTGTTACCAGTCTATGCAATAAGGGTTGCTACTATTCAGGATTTGAGGTCTATAGACAAGACAAAGGTATCCCTAGACTCTATCATTGCTAAGTTGACCGCATATGAGATAAATAATTATGATGGCAGTATTCAGAAGACTAAATCAGCCTTTAGAGCATCTGTTGCACCATCTAGAAAGGGAAAAGAAGCTAGTACTAGTTGTGAACCAAGACAAAGTAGAGAAATGGATGATGAGGAGATCCTGATGGAATTTGAAGCTCTTCTTGCCAAGAGACTTCCTAAGGGAACTGGTAAATACAGAGGTAAGCTCCCTTTGAAATGATTTTCTTGCAATAGGATAGGACACATTGTTGTAAACTGTCCTAATGGTGATGTAAAGCGGAAAATCGCGGTCGAACCCTAGTTGTTCTCCCCTCTTCCTTCTCCCCTCTTCCGACTCCGAGGAGAGAGAAGGGAGGTTCTCTAGGATTCGATGGGTTTTCACTTAAGGGGAAGACTTTACATTCAAAAGAGGGGTTGAAACTCATAAGATCCAATCCCACACAATGTAAGATTGGATGCTAAATGAATTTCAAGGGTTAGGAAAGCAAGGCTACCCTCTTTTGTAAAGAATGTGCATAGAAGAATTAAGCTAAGAATGCATAGAAAGTCATAAAGATTCGCTTATAAACTGAGTTTAGGTTATAGGATGAAGCTGCGGACCTGGAATTAGCAGTAAAATGTTGATACGGCGCTGTCCTACAAATTTGAGCAAAAGTCGTCGGGACGATGGCGCCCGGCGCCACGGTCCTCCGAAAAATCCGTCAAACGAAGGGGGATCGGTTCGTCTCTGCACAAGGATTCCAGATCTTCAATCTCAGCCGCGTACCTGCAACCTACACACAGAAAAGCGAAGACGATTGGGGGGTTAGGGGTTAGGGGTTTGCCTTTAGGTCAAACCCCGGTTTTGGAATTAACCAAGAAATGAGCAAGAGCTGTAAATGTAAATGACTGTAATGTAAACAAGTACTAATACCTTGTTCTAAGGATGTTGGTATCCTTATGTGCGAAGGTTTAGATGTTGTATGTTGTAGTATGTAGTATGTTGTATGTAGCATGTAGTAAGTGATCTCCTCTTCAATGGTTGAATCCTTGTCTTGAATGCAACACTTAGCCTTGAATGGAGACTTGAAATGATTGATTGCTTGAATGCTTGAGTATAGTTTCCACGCTTTGTACACCTATCCTCTTCATCCCAAATGAGAGAGAAAAATGTAGTTTATATACTTGTCAATTAGGGCTGATAGACTGATTTTCCCGACCTTAGGCCGACCAGGAAAGTATATTTCCAAATTGCAATCAAAAAGACCCGATATCACTTAGGAGACCGGGCCCAAAATAGGACCCAGGGACCAGGGCGCTGGGCGCTCTGGTCCCACCTCCGGGACAGCGGGGTGCAAGGAGGTTCAGGCCAAGGTGCTTGAAAAATGCAGTTTTTGGTGTCGTGAGCAAGTTTTGGGGTCTCCATTCAGGTTGCATGTTGCGTCGCCATCGTGAAGACTGAAATGCAGTCGAAATTTCAAGTGTCACAATTTTAGGACGCTACATTTAGCCCCCACTTTAGCGGGAGTATGTATGCTCATACTTCCGGTAAAGTACAAGGAAACAACATTGAAAGACTTTCACCACGTCAAGGAGGCAAGACACACCAAGCCCCCAGTGGACTAAGGATCTTACAACTTCGATTGACAAAGTAAAAGGGAATATCACGAGGGAGAACCATGACTGTCAGTAGTAAGGTTCCCTCACTATGAGTCATGTAAGAGAAATACCGAAAATTTTCAAGGCAAAGCTAAGTTCTCCAAGAAATTTTCAAGTATCGTGAAGGGATAGTCAGGGTGTATGCCCCCCTATGTTAAAGCGATCGCACGTGCCTCAACGGGGGTGATTGTTTTAACGTAGTGATACACATAAGAAATGAGAAAGGAAAGGAGCGCGTTATCGCAAGGATTTAGCCCCCAAGTGTGAGATAAACCCAAGGATAATAGACACAAAACACAAAGCACAAGGTGACTTCGCTTTCCTCGGGGTCAGTATGCTGTATGATAAGTCATGTATATATATATCATATGTATGTATGCATAATTGTTCTTCATTCCCCAATCAAGGAAGGTCACCTAGAAGAAGGGAACACATGTGTCTTTTGAGTCAACATGAGAGAGACCAAAGAGATCTCAATGCTTTTCATCGTCCTCAAGTAGACAACACTAAGGATGACAAATAGAAGAATGAGAATAACATATAGAAGAAGTAACAAAAGAGAGGGGGAGAGAATCTGCCATGCTAATGTAACTAGTCTAGCACGTCATCTACCCCCCGATCTTGCTGATCAATGTTTCGGGAAGGCAGGGAACACGCTAGAGGAGGAACATCCAACACAGCAGATGAAGCTATCACAAGGTCCAAACAAGGGCTATGTTCATGTTCCAAGCCACGTTGTTCTTGTCTAGGAGCTAGGATAAGTGCTTTAGAAAATTCATTAGATAAATGGTTATCAACATCAACAAGTTCATATTCACTATCAGAAGCAAGAGGAGTAACATTTTCATCATGAATAACATTTTCATCTATATCATCATCAAGATTTATAAAAATAGGATCTTTAACTCGCATAGGATCAAGACCATCATGTATCTTGTGTATAGGAGATTTAGGCTCAATATCCGGCTAAGGCGAAAATGGAATAATGCTTGTTGAAGGTGTTTTTGGAGATTGTAAATTTTGAGAAGCGGTTGCTTGAGCCCTAAGACGACGTTTTCGTCGGCGTTCGCGTGCAGAACGATTACGTCTAGTCTTAGTAGGAAGTGTAGAAGATAGAGGAGGAGGAATGTTCTCATCCTTAGCACTTGGGTGTTTAGGTTGTGGTCTCTTAGGCTGGATAATAGGAGAAGAAGAAGGTCTCTTTTCTCTATAAAAGGCAGGAGGAGGAACTGCTCCATATAAAGGAGGAATTTTTGGTTTAGGGAGAAGACCAAGTCCATCATGACGAGGAGGTATAGATCTACTCTTAGAAGATTTATCAGGCATAGACATAGTCACATCCATGGGGACGGGTTGGGAATCTTCTTGGGGAAAGACATTAGTTTTATCTTTCAAAGGAAGAATTTCCTTCTCAAGAATGATAGGAATGTCAAGTTTAGGTGTTCTAGGTTCACTTAAAGATAGGATCATATCTGTTTTCCACTTTTGATAAGATTTGAAAAGATGATCACTTCGCGGGGGAAGAGATTGGAATTGTTTAGGCCAAAAGTAATCAATAGGAACACTAGAGGTTCTTTCAGCTGGTTTAAAGAGACTATGATTGACAGTAACAACTTCACCATTATGGGGAAATTTCAAACACTTATGTATAGGAGAAGCAATAGCCTTCATGGAAGATAGCCAAGGATAGCCAAGCTTCACACGAAATTGTTCGGAAGAAGGAATAATAGCAAAGTTCACATCAAGAGATTTATTATGGACCTCAATAGGCAATGTAATAGAACCAATTGCAGGAGAAGAAAATGCATCAAATAGTTTCACAATCACATCTGTTTTGTTATAGATCACTTGATTCAATTGCAAAGTAAAAAGAAATTCTTCAGTAATAACATTAATCATGCACGAAGGATCAATAAGCACTCCACGGCAAGGTGTATTTTTGACTTTTGCAACTATGTATAAAGGACCATCAGGTGCTCTAATGGTTTCACTAGAATCAAATGTGATGGAAGGTTCTTTAGGGATTTCTTGCTGCTCTACAAAGTTAATCACATTCGGAGTCATAGACACAAGACCATCAGATGAAAGAGAGGAATTATTAGCCTCAATTGCATTAGAGGTATGAGAAGGCAATGGATCAGTGAAAATCTGAAGATTTTGGTTAGGAGGAGCTACAGATGTGTTGCCTTTATCATTCACTCCAGAAACAGAAATAGTATTATTATCGATCAAATCCTGAATTTTACCCTTTAAAGAAAAACATTTTTCAGTATCATGACCAGGCTGACGATGAAAATGACAAAAAGCTTTGTGATCAAAATAAGGTGAAGTAATCTTTGCAGGATCAATTTGTCTTATAGGAGGAAGAGTAAGCACATTTTGTCCCAATAACTTATTCATAATATCATGCAATGATTCATTCAAAGGAGTATACTTTCTTTCTTTCCTGAAAAATTTAGAAATAGGAGGCACACCTGATGCTGCATTCACATTGTTGTTGATGATGTTTTCATTGAATTTGATGGAATCTCTATTCGGTTTAATCTTCCCAAATGGTTGTTGACTGCTATCACCCTTATCACTCGGAGCCATAGGATGTGATTGTTCCATTTGACTCACAGTCAGTTGATAATTGTGAAGAGTGGCACACAACTGTTGGAAAGAAGTAAACTCAGAAAACAGAAGTTTGTCTCGAATATCTTTTTGTAAATTAGAAATAAAGATTCTTTGAATATCATTATCAAGCACTAGAAAAGAAATTTGAGCATACAAATGCTTATATCTACCAATAAAATCAGTCACTTTTTCTTTAACACCTTGTTTACAATGCATTAAATCAATCAAAGTAACTTTAGGACATATATTGTTTTGAAATTGTTGAATGAAAGCATTTGCAAGTTGTTCGAAAGAAGTAATAGAATAAGAAGGCAACGAGCAATACCATTGTAGGGCTTTGTCTCTTAATGTTCTAGTGAATAGTTTTGCAAGCAACCTTGAGTCATAAGCAAAATCGGTACATATTGTTTGAAAAGTCTTAACATGTGTTAGAGGATCTCCTTTACCATTATAAAGCTCCAAATGCGGAATTTCAACATGTTTAGGAGGGATAGCTCGAACAATATCAAGAGAAAGTGGGCTCGCAACATCAAATGTGGGCACACTAAACTTAGATTGATTCATAGAGGCAATTTGTTGCTGTAAAGAAGAGACAGTTTGTGCAAGATTGTTAATGGTCGCTTCAGTCGAAGAGTTCATATTATGTGTGTTAGATTGAGATGGAGGTGTGATGTTATTGAAAGAAGGTAAAGAGTAAGGTGGTGGGACCCTATGATAGTCAACCATAGGGGATGATTGGATAGGAGGAACACTACAAGGAGGAATGGAATGGTTAAATGAATTGCCCCCTTGCGTCATGTTCATTTATGAAGATGTAATAGGAACATTCATTGAAGGAATGTACGAAGAAGTTGGATTGAATGAAGGAAGAGGATTAATTGAAGAAGAGGGAGGATTGCCCCCATGACTAGTGATCACAGGAGGAATGTCTTGTATAGAGGTAGCCATGATGTTTGATGTAAAGGTAGGTATACTAGCAATAGTAGTAGTCAAAGGAATAGAATGATTGACTTGTGTAGGAGGTTGTGTATAACCTAAAGATTCAGCACAACTCTTCATAGGCATCATATTCGAATCCACAATATGTGCGATACCACGTAAAATATCAATTCCATTCTTATCACTTTGAAGCATGCGTTTTAGACCCTCAATTAAAGGAAGAGCTTGACTATCGGGATACTCATGAGACATCCATTGGTGAAAATCGTCAAATTGGTTATCCAATTTCGAAAGTTGTTCAATGGAAACTTCATGGAGAGCTTCTTCATCATTAGGAGGATTAGAGGAATTACCCATATCCTCGTTAAAAAGGCTACTCAAATTAGGTTCCATCTCCTCGGTAGTTAAACCTCGGAAAGACTTAATTCTACGGCTTCGTCTAACGGGAATAGTGTAAGTAGGGCTTACTGTTGTAAAACTCATGCACTAGAGAGAGAGAAAAGATTTTGATCTTAGAGGTAGCAATTTTCAGTAAAATCAGCCAATCTTCCAGATTTAAGCTGTTAAATACAATCACAACAGTCTCCCGAAATTTCGGAAAAAATGTCCGGGACCGTGGCGCTCGGAGTGCAACACGGTCCTTGCAACTTTTTTCGAAATTTGCAGGGATGAAAGGTATGATGATTTTAGAGCTAATCTGAAAAAATTGAGGGATTTTACGATCTGTAGATAGGCCAAATTAAAGTTGCAATCTCAAAATTGAACCCTATCAAGATTGTCGAAAAATGCAAAATTTTGAGTTTTGAAAAAGAGAGGGAAACTTAAATTTTGAATTTTATGATTTTAGAGGGAATGTCAAAAGCAATGCAAATTTTGAAAATTAAAAATTGACTCAATTTCACGCAAAATTCAATTTTGAAAGCGGAAATCAAAGTTGTTGTAATTAAGCACTTAATTTCAAAAGTCACAAATTGCAAGAATTTGAATAAAGCACTGAAATTTCGAATGAATGTAGACACACTTTTCAGATTTATGATAATAAAAACGTAATTTTGACACAAAATTTTAATTTCGACAATTTTTGAATGATTAGGAGCCTTAGACCAAGCAATCGCAAGACCAACTTTGACTGTAATTTTGAAGGTGTTATAATTGATAAAATCAGCCAAAATTCTGGATTTTAGCAGAAAAACACAGTAAGACGTCGCTCCCGAAATTTCGGAAAAAATGTCGGGGACGATGGCGCTCGGAGTGCAACACGGTCCTCGTAACTTTTTTCCAAATTTCCAGGGATGAAGGATAATGTGATTTTATTGCAGAATCCAAAGTTATAGCTGATTTGGAGATGTTTTGATCAGTGAAATTGTCGGACAAAGGTTGAATCAAGAGGGTTTCAAAAATTAGGGTTTTGACTTTTAACCACTTAATTTTCAAAATTAAAGTACAGACGTGAATTGATAATTTGTAATAGAAGGGCAGATCTGAAACAAACATTAACAATTAAACATTTCGCAAGTTCAATGTTCAAAAAGAAAATTTAGGGTTTTTATGCAATCACCTCTAAAATTTTGCAAAAGATCAAACATGGAAATGTAATCAACTTTTCAGATCTAAGCATGAAAAATCAGAAAGGATGTTCACGTCGGGTTCACCAAAATGTAAAGCGGAAAATCGCGGTCGAACCCTAGTTGTTCTCCCCTCTTCCGACTCCGAGGAGAGAGAAGGGAGGTTCTCTAGGATTCGATGGGTTTTCACTTAAGGGGAAGACTTTACATTCAAAAGAGGGGTTGAAACTCATAAGATCCAATCCCACACAATGTAAGATTGGATGCTAAATGAATTTCAAGGGTAAGGAAAGCAAGGCTACCCTCTTTTGTAAAGAATGTGCATAGAAGAATTAAGCTAAGCATGCATAGAAAGTCATAAAGATTCGCTTATAAACTGAGTTTAGGTTATAGGATGAAGCTGCGGACCTGGAATTAGCAGTAAAATGTCAATACGGCGCTGTCCTACAAATTTGAGCAAAAGTCGTCGGGACGATGGCGCCCGGCGCCACGGTCCTCCGAAAAATCCGTCAAACGAAGGGGGATCGGTTCGTCTCTGCACAAGGATTCCAGATCTTCAATCTCAGCCGCGTACCTGCAACCTACACACAGAAAAGCGAAGACAATTGGGGGGTTAGGGGTTAGGGGTTAGGGGTTTGCCTTTAGGTCAAACCCCGGTTTTGGAATTAACCAAGAAATGAGCAAGAGCTGTAAATGTAAATGACTGTAATGTAAACAAGTACTAATACCTTGTTCTAAGGATGTTGGTATCCTTATGTGCGAAGGTTTAGATGTTGTATGTAGCATGTAGTAAGTGATCTCCTCTTCAATGGTTGAATCCTTGTCTTGAATGCAACACTTAGCCTTGAATGGAGACTTGAAATGATTGATTGCTTGAATGCTTGAGTATAGTTTCCACGCTTTGTACACCTATCCTCTTCATCCCAAATGAGAGAGAAAAATGTAGTTTATATACTTGTCAATTAGGGCTGATAGACTGATTTTCCCGACCTTAGGCCGACCAGGAAAGTATATTTCCAAATTGCAATCAAAAAGACCCGATATCACTTAGGAGACCGGGCCCAAAATAGGACCCAGGGACCAGGGCGCTGGGCGCTCTGGTCCCACCTCCGGGACAGCGGGGTGCAAGGAGGTTCAGGCCAAGGTGCTTGAAAAATGCAGTTTTTGGTGTCGTGAGCAAGTTTTGGGGTCTCCATTCAGGTTGCGTGTTGCGTCGCCATCGTGAAGACCGAAATGCAGTCGAAATTGCAAGTGTCACAATTTTAGGACGCTACAGGTGATAACAAGGACAAACCAGAGAAGTTCAAGGAGTTCAAAGGAGGAAACAGGAGAAACTATTTTGTAGCAGTTGATGAAGGTGTCACTGATGATGAATCAGAAGATGAAGAAAGTGAAGACATTGTGTTTGTAGCAGTTAAGGAAGATGTGTCAGACAAGAAGGCTCTTGTCTCCTGCTTTGATAATTCCAATGAGTGGATTATTGACAGTGGTTGTTCTCACCACATGACTAGTGACCGGAGTAAGTTTCTGTCTCTGGAAGAGTATGATGGTGGTGTGGTCCGATTTGGTAATGATGCACCATGTATGGTAAAAGGCAGAGGGTCCATCTCTCTAAATGGAAAAGGCAGTGTTGATAATGTGTATTGGGTAGGTCTCAGGCACAACCTTTTGAGTGTTGCCTAGTTGAATGATAATGGACTCACTTTGGAATTCAAAGATGGAGTGTGCAAAATAAAAGGAAAGAGTGGTGAACTAATGGCCACAGGTATGTAGACCAGAGGTAACTTATTTCAGCTGAATGCAAATATCAGTACATGTCTAATGGCTAATTTTGAAGATAGCTGGATATGGCATAGGAAACTCTGCCATGTAAACTTTGATAATATTGTGAAGGCCAGTAAGATCAAGGTAGTTAGAGGATTGCCTGTGCTGAGCAAACCGGAGAATCCTTTGTGTAGAGAGTGTCAATTGGGGAAAATGTCTTCCTCAACCTTCAAAGGTAAATCTTTCGCTGCAGACAATTTACTTGATCTTGTGCATACTGATTTGTGTGGTCCTATGAAAACTAGGAGTGTGCAGGGAGATAGGTAAGTATTTATGATTCTCACTTATGACTGCTCAAGAATGATGTGGATCACATTCTTAAAAGATAAGTCTGAGTCTTTTGGAAAGTTCAAAGCTTTTAGAGCACTAGTTGAAAAGGAAAGTGGTAAGAGGATTAAGTGCCTAAGAACTGATCAAGGAGGAGACCTCACTTCCGGTGAATTCAACAAGTACTGTGAAGAGAACGGAATCAAGAGGCAACTGTCTACTCCCTGGACTCCATAGTAGAATGTCCTAGTAGAGAGGAACAGTCGCACTATAGTTGAAGCAGCCAGAATGATGCTAATTCAAGGGAAGGTTGCTCACACCTTCTGGAGAGAAGCGGTGAGCACTGCAGTCTACACTATGAACCGGATACTCATCAAGAAAGGTAAGGACAAAACACCTTATGAGTATTGGACTGGTAAGACTCTTGTAGTAAGCTACTTTAGAGTGTTTGGTATCAAATGTTATATCAAGAGGAGTGAACATCAGAGCAAGTTTGATGCAAAATGTGATGAGGGAATATTCCTAGGATATTCCACCAAGAGTAAAGCTCTCAAGTGTTTCAACAATAGGACTCAGAGAATTGTTGAAAGTATTAATGTCATAATTGATGAAACCTCTAAGAAACTTGAGGAAACCAGCAGTGAGCGAGTGGTAGATGAACCGGTTGTAACCTTCTGTGAACCGGTTGCAAAATAGCCTAGTACCAGTAACAGTGCTTCTACACCGGTAGATGCTGATGTTGATGAAGATGAGGATGAAGAACAAAAGCAAGAGGAAACAACTAAGATCATTCCTAGGTATGTAAAGTTGAATCATGATCCAAAGCAGATCATAGGAGATAAGGATGTAGGAATTCTTACAAGAAGAAAGGTCAGAGAAAATTCTTGCATGATCTCTGAATTTGAGCCTAAAATATTTAAAGAGGCACATAAAGATGAAGACTGGATCAAGGCTATGGAAGAGGAACTTGACCAGATAGAAAATAATGGTACATGGTCTTTGGTACCAGAACCTGAGCATAAAAATGTCATTGGCACCAAATGGATTTTCAGAAATAAGCTGAATGAAGATGGCACAGTGGTAAGAAACAAGGCCAGACTGGTGTGTAAGGAATATGCTCAAGAAGAAGGAGAAGACTATGGATAAACCTTTGCTCTAGTGGCTAGATTGGAAGGAGTTCGTATGCTTCTTACATATGCAGCCTTCAAGGGATTCAAAGTATATCAAATGGATGTAAAATATATATTTCTGAATGGAAAAATTGAAGAGGAGGTGTATATAGAGCAACCAGATGGGTTTTCCCTATCAAAAGACAGTGACATGGTGTGTAGGCTACATAAAGCCTTGTATGGATTGAAGCAAGCACCTAGAGTATGGTATGAACGCTTACACTCCCATCTTGTGAAGATTGGATTTGAAAGAACAAGTGAAGATAGCAATATCTATTTGAAGTCAGAAGGAGATCAGATTTTGATCTATGAAGTATTTATTGATGACATAATTTTTGGTGGAGATGACAAGATGAGTCATGATTTTGCAGATGAGATGAAGAAGGAATTTGAGATGTCACTTATAGGGGAGATTAAGTTCTTCATTGGACTATAGATTCAACAAATGAAAGATGGTATCTTTATCACTCAGTCCAAGTATGTCAAAGAGGTGTTGAAGACACCGGTTGGTACACCGATGGTGACCGGTTGTAAATTATCAAAAGAGGATGACTCAGCATTGGTGAATGAGAAGGAATACCAATCAATTATTGGTAAGTTGCACTATGTATTATATAGAAGACCAGACATTGCACATGCAATAGGCATTACTGCACGGTTCCAGAAAAGTCCAAGAGAATCCCACTTGGTAGCAGTCAAGCGGATTCTTACATATCTGAAGGGAACTATTGACTATGGATTATGGTATCCATACAGTAATGATTTCAACCTGAAAGTGTTTACAGATGCTGATTGGCCTGGTAATGTGGACAACCGAAAGAGCACAACCGATGGTGCATTCTTTCTTGGTGGTAGATTGGTCTCATGGATGAGTAAGAAGAAGAGTTGTATCTCTCAGTCTACAGTAGAAGCGGAATATGTTGCAGCATTTATGAACTGCACCCAGACAATTTGGATGAAGCATGTATTAAGTGGCTTCAAAGTTCCTGTATCTGAACCGGTAAGTATATTTTGTGACAACACAAGTGCAATTAATATTTCCAAGAATCTGATTATACATGCTATAACCAAGCACTTCGAGCTCAAGTATCATTTCTTGAGGGAGATGGTTCAGAACAAAGAAGTTGTATTGGAACATGTTTCTAGTAAGGAGCAGTTAGCAGACATATTCACCAAGCCTCTACCGAAGGCTACATTTACCTATTTAAGAGGTGAATTAGGGGTGCTACCCCTTCAAGAGGTGAACTAAAGGTGTGTGCTCCACATCAATCAGGTATTGCATTGATAAATATTTTTCAGGATTGGTGTGTTGAAAGATGCTACTCCTTAGGGGGAGCAGCCTAGTGGAACATAGTTGTTTGTGCCTCCACTTTGGCATTGTTGTCAAAGGGGGAGAAGATGTGAAGCAGAGAGATATCTTTGTATATTGCCATAAATGCCAAAGGGGGAGATTGTTGGAATATGTGCAAAGCTTGATGACATGATGATATTGTATGTTGTCATTGATGTCAATATACTGAAGTGTGAGAACCGGTATGATATTGTGAACTGGTATATGTGAAAAAGTGAAGCGGTATGTTGGAATGAGAACCGATATATGGGAAGTTTTGTATTGGGGTGTCATTTGGCATGACTATCAGTTGGTAGTCTCAACTTTAGGGTTTCCGATTGATGCATTCCAAGCCTGTGTGATTCAATCAATGACATTGTGTGATGAGTTAGCATTGTAATGAAGATCAGATAGTGTTGCCATGTCAGCCTTGTGCGCGTGAAAGATTTCCTTGAGGATCTTGCATGGAGATTGATCCTATCTACCTTGGGAATGTGTGAAGTCTATAAATGGTGGAGAGCGCATGATGGGTTATCAACTTCCTGAAGTGGCAAAGAATGAATGTTGGAGAACTTCTTGAGATCTGTTCAAGACTGTTGTATTCAATGCAGTATAATTAACGATCAGGATTGAACCGATTGAATTGTTAAACCTAAATGTTTAGGGTTTAGGGTTTATGCTACCAACCTATCAGTTTCCTGTAAGGTCGATGATGTTTTTCATTTTGACTTTGTTGACAAATGTTATGTGTGTATCCCAGTGAAGAGATACTTGATTCTTTCCAGACCGGAGAAGTGTGGTGATACCTGCAGAGTGTGATTGCAGAAGCAAAGGAGCTAAAGTGGATCTGCCTTGGCATTGAGTGTTGTTATTAGATCAGTGTATTACCTATTGACTTCTAACGATTTTAGCAGTTGGAAAATCCCTTAACCGGGTAGCTTTAACATGCTTATGTGTAAATCCTTTAATAGGGTGACTCAATTCAATGAGTTCTTCAAATCCTCTTGCGAGGTAACATTTAACCGGGTATTTAGCCATCCCTTAACTAGGTACCCCAACAAGATTGGTTCCTAGCAGAACCTATTGTAAAAGTCTTTAACTGGACTAGGCTCCTAACAAAGTGGACTTCAAAAGAGTTCAAAGAACAACTTGTGGGTATTCATCCCCAACGTGGTTTTTCCCAGTGGGGTTTCCACGTGAAAAATCAATGTTTCATGTGTGATGCTTATCATGTGATGCTTTAATATTTTCTATCAAGTGGTAAAGCATGTTGAACCGACAGTCATTATATTTTTTATGACATAATACTTATTTATGCATACGGGTGAAGTGGAAATGAGATATTAGATTGTGTGGAGATCTAAGTGTTTACCGATTTATGTCTATCATACTCTCACTGTGTTTTACCGGTAGTGCCCTGATTCAGACTGATGTTACTATTTACTAGCTAAGTCTAGTCTTTGCAGTCAAACTGGTTCAGGGAAAGTTCTTTTGTATGTATTGATTCACCCCCCCCCCCCTCTCAGTACTAGTTTGGTACTAATTGTTCATCATTATTCATCATTTACTCCATATTCCTCCAAGCATTCATCCTAATTCCCCAATCCCTTATCCCAATCCCAATCCCAATCCCAATCCCAATCCCAATCCACCATCTAATCCCAATTCTCCATCTAATCCTAATCCTCCAAAATCCATATTGTCAACGTCCTCGAAATCCATCATCCATAATCTTATCCAATACATGCTAGCAAAGGAGACAAAATCCCCACCTCGAAGCAAAGTGGCCAAGTCTCTTCAAGTCCTCCATCCACCCCAATCACCTCCACCTCAAAACAAATCCCAATCCTTCATACTTAATGATACCCCCATTTCCCCATCTTCTCACATCAAAGCTTCCATATCTTCCTCCATCACACAATCCCCACAACTCCAAACATGCCAAAAGCTTGTTACAAAGCATGCTAGCATAGAATATTCTCCATCTCATGATGCATCTCCCTCTACTCCATATAATGATGGCATTCCCTCCACTTCCTCTCATGATCATATGATTCCTCTATCCAACCATCTCCCTCCATTGCATGACCCTCTTCCATCTCATGATCCAATCACCCCTCCCACTCCATCTCATGATACCCCTCCTAGTCAAGATCAAAGTATCCCTTCATCTCCATGTCATGACCCAAATTCATCTAAATATCTTAATCTTCCTTCCACATCTCATCCCCCTCAAAATGGACTCACATCTTGTTTCCGAAATAATAAGGGTCCTCAAGCTAATGCTCAAGATGTTGGTACATCCTCTATTCCTCTTAAATCCAAATATCCTTCATACAAATAAAAATCCCATTATCCCCTATCATCCACAACCATTTTGGGACCTTATATTCTAAAACTAAATCCTCCATTCCTTCCATCCATTTTGGGTCCTTACATCCCTCCATCCACTATCCCTAATAAAGATCAACAAAGGCACACATCATTGAATACCTCCCAACACGCTCCTTCCATCATCCCACCATCCATAAAATCCTTAATTCATTCATCCTCATGCACCCATCCTATTTCTCTTGGAAGCAACTTGGATGACCAATCTAAAAAGCATAAAGCTCAAAATCCACAAAAATCAAAGGATCAACATGTCCCCTCAAAATGACATGCTCAAAACAAAAATATGATCTGAAAGAAAGAAAAATCAAAGAGGCCACAAAGGCCCCAAAAGAAAAATTCAAGAACTATGTGAATTCCCAAAGAAGCAATTCATCCCAAAGAAAAATCAAAATTGGCATCCAAACTTGCTAATCCAAAATCTCAATCCATTCATAACCCCTCCAATCCTCCATCTTAAAAATCCATTTTGGGTCCTTATGCCCCAAAATCCACCATCCCAACTCCATCATCCCCCTCTTCTATTTTGGGTCCACATTTCCCAAAATCCACACTTTATCCTCCATCTAATCCTAAACACTCTCCTCCACTACTCCACCACCCTTCAAGGTGTGTGCCAATGTTGATCTTCCACAAATTTTTCAAAACCCCATGCATTATCCACTATCCACTTTTCACAATCCCATTCCATTAGTCCAATCCTTCCCAAATACTTATCTTACATCCCCTATCCATTTCATATCTCCAATTATTGTTACCAACATCTATGAGCATACCTCCACTTCAAAGCAATACTAAGGGATACCATCTATGGAACGATATGCTTGAGTCCTCCCTTCCTCCTTCACGCATCCACTATCTTCCACATCTACTCATCCTCATCCTTATCCATGCAAACTATTCCAAAAATTCAAAATAAAAAAAATTAAAAAAAAATCAAGAAAAATACAAAAAAAAATCAGAAAAAAGTAAAGAAAAATCATTTCATCCAATGGTGAAACCACTTCTTGTGATGCCTTGGGTAAGTACCACAATGAAAACTTGGCAAACAAGTGTCATGTATAATTCCCTCCTCTTGCATTCTACACTTGGGGGCAAGCTTCATCCATACAATCAGCCCATCCATCTGCATTATATCTAAGTCCATTCTCCTTTCCTATCTTTGATCTTGACTATCCTATCCATATCCTCCATCTCATGTCCCTCATCCTATCAAAATGAATCCTACATTCCCATCTTTTGTCTTGATCATAAAAAGGTAAAATAATGTATATGCATCCATGCTTTGGAAAACACAAGCCTTAATCCTCTACCATCCATATCCATTACACATTATCCTCCCATCTCATCCATCTTTATCCACCATCCTTACATGCTTAATTCCACTACCTCTAATGTGGGCCATTGCACTCCTTTGCAGCATAGTCCTTGGGTCTCCATCATCTTACCCTCCGTCATCTATTCCTCCATTTCCTATCCATATCCATCAACTTGATCCATCTATCCAAACAATATCTTTGTCCATTCATCCATCCATTCTCTTGCTAATCATTGGTTCTCCCTTATCATTGGTTCCATTCAATCAAATTCTATCCACCAATCCACCCCATCCTATCTAATTTTTAATCCAATCCTATCTCATCCAATCATATTCTCCATCTCTTCCAATTCAATCATTAATCCCATCCCCAATCCAATCCTACTCAATCATCCATCCCCTTTTTTTTCCATCCTATCTAATCATTTATCCTTCTTCCATCCTATCCAATCCATCAAACTAATCTTTCCCCATCTACCTGAGCTCACACTGACTAGTTCCTAATCCAAGAAAAAATCCTCTCATATGTAGATCTTGCACATCCAACTTGGCTTTTGTCATCCATCAATCAATCCATCACTTTCCCATTGGGATGTCTCCTTCCCTAGTCTGATAGTTTATCCAAATCCATGTACTACTCTTGGCAAGAGATGTCAGTTGGTCATGTGCATGTTGTTTTCATGCTTGAGATTTTCTCTTTCTTTTCATCTTGTGTCCCAAGACTATACTTTTTCAGGACTGCCTTGATCATCCTATATCTTGGTATGTCTTGGTTGGTGTATAATGGGGCATAGTTTTCATGGCATACTTTGTTTGAAGGTCTTCCTTGTATGAACCGACAACCTCGCATTAGTGTTTATCAACACTTGCATGATTGTGTGCAAGGCATTCCTATTTCACTGAGCATCAATCCACGCCTCAAATCTTCATATCATCGTGGTTCTTATAATCACTAGTGTAGACTATCCATGGCAATATCAAATATAGGTTTTCTCTCTATAGTTACTCAACAAGAAATCCAATCCATTTATCATTTCTTTGTCTCATTTCATTCTTAACACTCCAGCCCATCCTAGTTCCCTCTTTCATTATCTTTATCCTTTCATCACTTATTCTTCTAATTCCTTTCGAGAGCACACCCGTGTTCTTCGAACCCGCATGTCCTCTCGAGGGGGCATACCACTACTTCCTTGTCATCCTTCCTCCTCATCATTCTTCCTCATCTCATGACTAGGGCATCATTCTGTGTGTGTGAAAAAGTGAAATAAGTATCTGATAGCTACAAGCACAACACTTCAATTAAGTCATTACATGTATGGTTAGAAAGATATAAGCATGAATAATAAAACCATTACAAATCGACTAATTGCCTTCTAAAAGATGCGAGTATAAGATTACTCTTAGATTTATATAAGAAATACCAGTGATTAGACTACACCAAGATGAAGGATTTAATCTATATGAGCATGAGATTAAGATAAATGGATGCAAGACTATGCTAGATGGATGAATAGTAAGCTATATGAATTCAAGCAATCATGAAATATGCAAAAAAAAATTAAACTAAGATGCAATAATCTCAAAAGGCAAGAACAATATATTCAATGACTCCAAAGCAAAAAGTGTATAATAATAAATCTCCAGGGTGTTTTGAATGAGAGTTGAAGGCTGAATTTATAGAGAATTACAAGAGAGATCAAGAAAAAGCATAATTTAGGATTAATTAAAATAATTGAGAAATCAGGTTCACTTAACCTTGAGATAGATTCAAATTATAGTTTAATTGAAATGCATTCAAATAAGAAGTTCAAGTTGCATTAGAAATAAGATTTAATTAATTCCATGCATTTGTGATAAAAAAAGATAATTCTTTGATTTATTCAAGAAAAGAGTCTTTTCAATGCAACTGAAGTTCTTTTTTCTCAAAAGCTTTGAGTTCTAATTTTAGAGAATGATTAAATTCCTTTTAATTGCTTTTTTCTGATTTCAAGTTCTCAATTTAGAAGAAGAATAATATCTCAAGTTTGATTTCTCTTTCAATTCAATTCTTTTATTTTATTTTCAATTTAACTCTTGCTTTGTGATTAATTCCTCTTTTGTAGTAAATTAATTCCTTTTTTGTATGATTAAATGGCAAATTTATTAATTAATTAAATATGCTAGGATATTTAATAAATTAAATAGGATAATTGATCAAAATGATTTTTTTGGAATGATTTAATTAATATTGAGTTATTTGATTTGCCATGTAATATTTGATGATTGAATAATTAATAATATGCTCAAGATTGATTTAATTGCCTTTGGTTAAGACCTTGGTGATGTTGTCGAGATTAGGTGCCCATGGTTTAGATGACCATTTTAGGGTATTACATTTGCCCCTCTTTGAATTAATGTGTGAGCAGTGCGTTGGTTCAAAGAATAGTTGATGTCTAGGAGATACCAGTTCTAAACTTGATTGATCACAAACCAGATGAAGAGCGAGCTGTTTAGCTTGATTTAAAGCGATGAAGCTGAACATAGTTGATTAAAGCAAAACCGATCCTGAACTTGATTGAACTAGGAATGATAGAGAGCAAAGATACCAAACTTGAACTTGATTGATAAAGAAGCGGATCTTACTGATCTAGAAATTGATTGATCTAGACACAGTGAGTGAAGATAAAATCAATCTTGAACTTGATGGATCAAGACACGATGACTGAAAATAAACTGTCCAACTTGATTTGATGCGATGAAACTGAACACCTGCTTAGATTGAGCGTGTGATCAAAGATACTCTTTAAACTTTGATTGAGTTTAAACGAATAATCAGCTTGATGAAAAGTGATGAAACTGATTAATATTAAGAGATTGATTCAGATGAAGACAAATATCAGCTTGATTTGAAGCGATGAAATTGATATGCCCCTAACGATTGATTCAATTCAGATGATCGAGAGATCTCAACTTGATATGAAGAAATGAAGCCGAGATGCGCCTTAGCAATAAAAATTTGATTTTCTTTAGTTGAAAAAGATTTTTTTGCTAGACTTTTGATGAAGATTCGAATAATTTTCTCGACTGTGAAGATGTGAGGTCATAAGGTCATGAGTATGCCCCCTCGGGAGAAAAATCGAAAGAAAGCGAGGGTACATGATGATTATAGGCAATTATTGATGATGATAATTATTTGAGCATAAATATTAGTGTTGATAATTAAAATTAGAGTTGATTTGAGAACTAAATTGAGATGTAACGTTGAGGGAAAAATGATTCAAAAAATTGACTTGAGGATGAAAGTGATAAGTGGTCAACGTCGTGAAATTTTGATGAGAGAATTGATGTGACTTATGACAACCGATTTATGAGCCCTTGATTTGATTTCATCGTACTTGTGTTGATTGATTATGAGATGTTGTCTTATATATGCTTTGTTCTATATGTATGCATATATGTTCAGTATGGATGTATGTAATGCAAATGAATATGAATGTTTGTTTTTATTTCTTTTCATATGCAAATAAATGATGAAAATGAGTAACTAGTAATGCAAATTGTTTATTTTCTTTTCTATGCAATAATATGAATGTATGAATCTATATAAAATGTGTATGTATGCAGGTAACATCTCAATACACAAGTACTCGATCGGAGAAATGATGAAAAAGAGACCACTTAGCTAATAAATGATTATGCTTCCAACTCTCATTCAGAAGATAAAGAGATCATTGTTACCATACCAAGATCACTCTAAATTCACCAAATATAGCATGAAATGCAAGATGAGATACAAAATGAAATGTAACCTAAACCTAGTCCCTAGATTTAAAATGCTTAAGTTTCATCATTGAGCGTTAACAAACATAGCAGGCAGATTAGAGTTCCTTTCTTTTCATGTGCAATATTAATTATCTTGTCCGCAATGACCCTTTTTTAGTTCATATCCTTGGACAGATTTCGCAGGGACCCGGATTGCATGATAAATGAATTCCCTCAAAACAAACAAAGAAATTATGTGAACCTCCCTGTACCATACAAATAAGAGGGATCAAGGTATGTGTGGCGATTTCACCTTGATGTGAAGGCTCTTATCAAATACACCCAGCTTATTAGATGTTTCCAGATCATCAAAATCATTCCTACAAGCAGAAAACAAAGAAAATATTATGCCCCCAATCCTTGATCCTCTTAGTCAAGATAGAGACTTCCTCCAGTTACTCAAAGGGAATAATAATCGAAAACCAATATAAAAGACATCACACAAAGAAAATTTTCATGCATAGCTCAAATTGTTTAGTGATTATTTTTTAGTAATGTTGTTTTGCTTGTGTACTCAGTGATAAAACTCTTCAGTAGTCAGGAGACAGGTGACTGGACGACCAGGTTTCACTGATGTAAAGTTGACTTGGTTGATACTGCTTAGGACATGCAATGTGCTCTGTCGATTAACCTAAGACTAGGACATTAATAAATTTCAATCCATGAGGGCTCCAACAAACTAGGATGTCACAAAAGTGATTGAAATATGTACAAGCGAAAGCAATTATGCATAAAACTAGGAAATGCCAATGTTGCATTGATAGATGGAGCGCTTGAGTACAAGAGGCGCCTGTTTGCCAGGTTTTCACCTGCTTGGCAAAGATCTTTTTTTTTTACCAAGGTGCCTGTTTACCAGGGTATTTTCTCTCTTTTTCCTTTTTTTTTCTTTTTTTTTCTCTTTTTTTTATGGACTTTTATGATTTTTGTTTTTCAGGACTCTTTTCAGTTGTACAGGTTGCTGGAGCAGAGAATGCTAAGTGAAGAATTTCTTCAAGTGGATGGTGTTAATCAGTTCATGGAGTTGTTCTCCTTCCCATGTTGAGAGCTGATAGGCACCAGAGTCGAAGACTGTAGTAACGATGTAGGGACCCAGCCAGTTGGGTTCAAATTTCCCTTTGTTGTCTCAGAACTAGGTCACCAACCTGAAATTCTCTTTGTCAAACCTTCTTGTTATATCCTCTGGACATTCTCTTTTGATACACTCTGAGATGATCAAACGCCACTTGTCGACATTCATCTAGCAATTCGAGCTCTTGCAATCTAGCTATTATGTAGTCTTCATCATTAACAATACCTTGCAAAGAAACTCTTAGAGATGGTATTTCCACTTCAATAGGTAATACTGCTTCGGACCCATACACCAAAGAAAAAGGTGTAGACCCTGTAGGTATTCTGATACTTTTTCTGTAAGCCCATAATGCAGGATTGAGTTGCAGTGCCAATCCCTCCTAGATTTGTTCAATGTTCTATGTAAGATAGTCAACGGGTTTTTGTTAGATGCCTCGGCTTGTCCATTACCTTGAGGGTAATATACAGATGACCAGTGCTGTTTAATTTTGAATTTCTCACAGAGCTCGTCCAGATATTTATTCTTGAATTTTCCTCCATTGTTAGTCACGATAGATGAAGGTATCCCATACTTGTAGATGATATGGTTTAGGATAAACAAAGCTACTTGTTTACATGTCTCTTTAATGAGCAGAACCACTTCTACCCACTTAGTGAAGTACTCAGTGGTAGTTATGATAAACTTGTGTCTGTTGGATGATGTAGGATATATTTGATCAATGAGATCAAAGGCCCATTGCTGAAAAGTCCAATGTGTAATGAAGGGTATGAGATCCCTAGTTGGAGCATGTATGAGATTCCCATGTAGCTGACACTTCTTACAAGTTTTAGAAAAATTTATAGCGTCTTTCTCCATGTCTAGCCAGTAGTAGCCAACCTGTAGTAGTTTCTGAGCTAAAGTAAGACCATTTGAATGAGATCCACAAATACCTTCATGGACTTCTGATAATGCATGTTTAGAATCTTCAGTTTCTAGACACCTAAGCAATGTACTATCCAAACCTCGCCTAAAGCAATTGTTAGCAATGATGATGTATCGTGAAGCGTTTTGGGTTAGGTTCCTTTTCTCATTACGAGTAATATTTTATGGGATAATTTGGTCATGTAGATAAGAGTAAATGTGGATGTAGCGGGATGAGTCATGTCCAATAATAGAACAGACTATCCGAGACTCAGGAGAATCATAGGCAGGGTAATGTAACTCTTCCACCAAGAATTCAAAGCAAAAATTAGACTCTTGTAGCTTTGGTATAGATGTCAAGGTGGCCATAGCATCTGTTGCTCTATTTGTTGATCTAGGAATCTGCTGGAATGATACAAAAGTAAGATATTTCTTGAGATCATCCACCATTCTCTTATAAGGCATCAGTTTCTCATCTCGAGTCTGATATGTATCATTTATTTTATTGATGATTAGCTGAGAATCTCCATAGATGTGTGATTCAACAACCTTCCATTTGATAGCCAACTTGATCTCATTTACCAGAGCTTCATACTCTGCAATGTTGTTTGTGCAAGGGAAAAGAATCTTATAAGCTTATGGATTGAATATTTCTGAGGAGTAATAAATAGTATTCTAGCACCAAAACCATTTTGAGTGAAAGACCCATCAAAGAACATCTTCTAGGACTGTTGAGTAAGGTGCATTATTGATTCATCTGGAAATTCTATATGCAATGGTTGAGTGTCTTCAAGTGGAGCCTTAGTAAGTTGATCTGCAATCACCTATCCCTTGATAGCTTTGCGTTCCACATATTCAATATCAAACTTTGTAAGAACCATGACCCATTTTGCCAATCTTTCAGTGAGTGTTGCTTTGTTGAGAAGATACTTGAGCGGATCAATCTTAGCTACTAGCTTGATGGAATGTGCCAACATGTAGTGTCTCAATTTTTGTGATGTAAAGACCAATGCCAAGCATGCTTTTTATATTATAGTGTAGTTCATTTCATAAGACACCAATGTTCTATTGATGTAATATATAGCTCTCTCTCTTTTATTTTCATCTTGTCATGCCAGAAGTGTGCCCAATGATGAATCAGTGGTTGATATGTATAAGATCAATGATTTACTCTGAATTGGTGGCATCAATAGTGGTGGATTGGACAGGTACTCTTTGATTTGTTGAAGGTGTTTTTCACATTATTGATCCCAGTTGTATATTACTCCTTTCCTTAATACCTTTGTGAAAGGTTGAGCTTTGTCTGCCAGCTAAGAAATAAAGCATCTAATTGATTGGAGACGTACCTGTAAACTTCTCATTTGACTGATGTTCTTCAAATGCAGCATTTCCATTATAGCTTGGACCTTCGTAGGATCAACCTCGATTCCCTTCTTTAAAATGATGTAGCCAAGTAGTTTACTAGATGTCACTCCAAATGCACACTTTTTTGGATTTAGCCGGAGTTTGAATTTTTCCATTATGTCTAGTATAGGGCCTAGCTCTTGAATATGTGTGGATCTCTTCATAGTCTTCACTAAAGTATCATCAACATAATCTTCCATATTCTTATGCATTATATCATGAAAGATAGTAGTTATTGCTCTTTGGTAAGTTGCTCCTGTGTTCTTTAGCCCAAATGGCATGACATTCTAGCAAAAGGTTCCCCATGCATAGGTGAAAGTTGTCTTTTCTTGATCCCCAGGAGCTATTTTGATCTGATTATAGCCAGAGAATCCATCCATTAGTGAGTACATCTCATACCCCGCAGTCATATTGACTATCTTATCAATGTTTGGCAATGGAAAGTCATCCTTTGGACAAGCTTTGTTGAGATCTCTAAAGTCTATACAAACCCTAATAGATTTGTCTGCCTTTGACATAGGTAGTATGTTTGAAATCCAATCCGCATAGTCTATAGCTCTGATAAATCCATCTTTTAGCAGTTTTTGTAACTCATCTTTGACTAGTAGTGCCACGTGAGGGTAAATCGTATGGAGTTTTTGCTTGACTAGTTTAACTCCTAATGTGATAGAAAGATGGTGCATGATAAGATCAGAATCAAGGCCTAGCATATCAAAGTACGTCCACGCAAAATTGATCTTATTTTCTAAAAAGAGATGAGTGAAATCTTTCAATTCTTCTAATGATAATGATTGAGCTACATGAATGATATGTGGTGTCTCTTGACTCCCAATGTTCATTGGTTGAGTTGGCTTGATCAATGTAGGAGACCTCTCCTAGAAATGACTTGGCAGTATATCAAGTATCTCACCTTCAGGCACCTCAGAGAGGTTTTCACCCTTAGGTATGTCCTTTATTTTCTCTTTTTTAGATTCTGACATCACCACAATGTGGTTTTCACCATCAGATCTTTTATTTTTTATTTTTCTGATTTTTGCGACTAAGATACTTGATATCTATTTCAGTCATGTTTTCACTTTGTTCGCTAGTGGAAGAGTGCATGGCTTCAACTGTGCTTAGGTAATAGGCTAGCATATAGTAATTGGAAAAAGTAGGTACATTCATGGGTTGGTCTTGTAGACTACAGTCAATTAATTCAGGATGTACGAAGGATAGAGTGTGGATAGGTTCAAGGGAGTTCACGGTATTGTCATCATAACTGCAAATCAAAAAGTCGAGTTCTAGAAGACTACCTTGCATAACTGTCTTGAGACCAAGAAGAGTCAGCACATGATTATTAAAGTGCATGTTAATATTTAGCTGACCTAATCCAATAGACCTACTTGTAGCATCGTTCTCTACACCAGACTGGACTTTATATCATGGTTTAACAATAACAAGATCAGTAGACAGATTCTCATCATTTACATCAAAGGATTCAAAGTTTGATTTTGAGTAGATATTGTCATAAATAGGACTATTTTCAGATTTGTCAGAGTCATCGGATGAAGTTTCTAAGTCTTCTTCAAGTGGTTGAGTCAATGTATGCATGGTTATCAACACCAACATCTTTAATGCTGCAAGTTCCTTTAAGATTTGGCTTATTAATCATTTGTATCCGACACACTTGTTGACATGATCTTGATGGTTCTGTGACTCCCTGTCATCTACTCCATTCATCTTCCTCTGGACTAATGATTGGTTATGCTTTTGTAGCTTCCAATTCTTCTTGTGTAGTCCCATACTTGATTTTTTATGTCTTTTTAGAGGGGTATATAATAGATGAAAAACTTTCTAGTATTCTTCCTTCCTTCAACCTTTGTTCATAGTTTGCTTGTCTTTTTAGTCTGATTTCCTATATCTCATTTTCTAGCTTTAAGCGCATCAACTCTTGAGTGTCATTTGTCATATCACTGGACTCTTTTGGATTTTCTGTACTAGATGTATCTGAGAGGTGGTATGGACCCCATTCATACTTGTTTGAGTCAGTTTTTGAATCGTCTACTTGTTGCCTACTAGTGTATGTGATGGGAACTTTTAGTGGTGCAAACAATTCTCTGATTCTTTCTAATTCATCTCTCATACCTTCTGGAACTTCAACTCCCTGTAGTGTTGTAGATGATACCATTGGAACTTGGGTACTGACTGTTTCTTCTCTCTTGATTGGTAGTTCCTCTTGTTATTTTCTACACTCTTCTTTTGTTTGTTGAGTGTTGACTTCATGTGATGTTGAAGCCAATATCCTTTTCTTCCATTTAGACTTAGAAGCATGTTTTTGGCCTGATGTCTTTTTTGGATTGTACCCCATTCTAGCCTTATCATTTGTAGATTTTGTTTGTAGTTGAATTGGTTTAGTAATATCCTCTTAATGTTTTCCCAGGGGACCAATACTTGAATATCCCATGTGTTGGATCATTTTGTAGCCTGGACCATATTGGGTTGGGAAAATCTCACAATGTCGTACTTCCTCGTTTTGACTATCTTCCTTGAAAATCCACTTAAGAACAACATCCTCTTCTATTTCATCTGCCAGGGAAGTAGAAAACTATACAAAAAGACCATCATATATGATATTCGGAGTTGAAGTTTGTGTTCTAATAGCCTCTAGTGGTTTGCCCAACTGTTTCAGTGATGGAGGAAGAGAGACTAATGAAAGTACTGGTTATATCTTGTATCCATCCATGCCAATATTTGTAATCTTCAATTTCTTTTCTAAGTCCTTCATCAGAGCTTCTGGATTTTCATTTGTAGAGGCTGCCCTATTATGAGGCACAAAGGTATCAACACCTTTTGTCAATGCATTACAAGGGACATTTGTATCAGCAGGAATACTGAATTCAACTGTGTTATAAGGGAACTTTAACATTGATGGTATGTAGATGGAACTACCTTCATTTGATGAGTCCATGGCCTACCCAGTAAGATATTGTATGACAAAGGAACATCAAGTACCTGTAAAATGACATCTCTTTCTACAGGTCCCACCCTAATTGGTAATGATACCAAACCTTTAGAGGTCCTTTCTTCTTCATCATAGGCTTTAATTGTTATTTTCTTGGCTAGATCAATGACATTTTCAGAAAATCCTAGTTGTGTAAGCAGACTGTAAGTACAGATATTCAACCCCGCACCTCCATCTATCAAAACACATTTAACTCTATGTTTATGGATCATGGCTTCAATATGCAATGGCTGGTTATGTGGATGATATAGGGAGTTTTCATCTTCTTCAGAGAAGGTCAAATAGTGAGGTGAAGTTAGATGACCCACCATAGACTGAAACCGATCAATGTCTAAATCTTTTGGAATATTAGTGGTGAGAATTTCTTTGTCCAAGATCTCTTTATGAGCAAAAGAGATTTTAAGCAACTCAAAGATTGATATTTGAGCATTTGTCCTCTTAAGTTAGTCAACAATGCTATATCTAGAGGATGATGATGAAGTTAGCTATTTAAATTTATCAAATGTTGATTCTTTTTGTTTGTTTGATGAGGTTGGTATGTTTAATGATGTTTGAGACGAAGTTGAAGAACTAGCTCCTTGGAGAGTTACTTTCTTTTGAGAATGAGTCATAGCATTTGCATGTTCTGATTCATGTTGTTTATCTTTGATTATAATCACATTGCAATATTCAAGTTGGGAAGACTCAATCATGTTGATGACGTTGTCATTGCTGGCATAAGCATAATTTACTTTGGCACCTCCTTTTGTTTTTGAGTAATCACCTTGTTCATAAATAGGTAAGGGGTCCTTAAAAGCTTTATGATCAGCATTTGTTGGGTGATTCCCAACAACAATTTTACCAGCATCTATGAGATCTTGAATCTCATGCTTGAGCTTCATGCAATTGTTTGTGTTATGACCTTTATTCTGATGGTAGTCGCAACATTCATTTTCTCTCCACCATTTTGGTTTGACTTCCGGATCATATGGCCTAGAATTATTTGGTAACATTATCAGGTTATTTTCCAATAGAGTTTTGAAAGAGGATTCATATGATTCTTCCAGAGGAGTGAATTTTCATCTATGTTTCAAAAGCCAAGGTTTCTCTTTGAACCACTCTTTTGCTTTCTTCGGAGGATTTTCAATTGCGGTTTCAGCTTCTTTGAGTGATTGTGTGCCACTAGCCAAGTTAAATATCATGGGCTTTGAGTTGGTTTTAACAGTGTCTACTACTCCATCATTAACAATGTTCTTGTTGTTGTCTTTGCCATACTTCCAATAATTGTTCTTCTCTTTAGAGCTAGATCATGGTTGTGTTTCTTTCCAAGGTGAGATATCTCCTTTCTTTATAAGCACATCTTCCATTCGGATAGCATTATCTACCATTTTGTTAAATGATGGGTGCACTTTCATTTGGATATTATATTTCAATTCAGGGATCAGATTGTTGACAAATATATCCATTTTCTCATAATTTGGGATAGGTCATGAATACCTAGATAAAATCTTTCTCCAACGTTGGAGGAAAGTGAGAAAAGGCTCCATTGTTTTCTATTTGGTATTGAAAAGTTCAATCATAGTAACAAGATGTCGAATGCTATAGGAGTATTGTTGTAACACTAATACATTTGGACTAGATTTTTGATGGAGGTTTTCGACAGAGAAGGTATATTGTGACCAAATTTGATTTTTTTGAAAAAATGCCCGAATTCATCGAAATTCCGATGGTAATTTGCCATTTGGTTTCTAAAATTGTTAATGAATTTTTTTTTTTCAAATGTGCTTGAGTTCATTGTAATTCCAACGACAACGTCCATTACTTAAAAAAACAAGAGGGCAAGTTATTTGTGCATTGCAATCCCGCGTAGGTGTCCGTGGCGACTTCAACCCCCAACAAGATCAAACCCATGTCGAAGGCATTTGTGCATTGCAATCCCATGTAGGAGGTAGATTATTCACCTTAATTTCATGTTGCAAAAAATTACACCATTCAAGAGATTATGCAACTTTTGCTTTTATACATGCTAGCTATGCATGCATTCTTGTGAAATATTGACCAATTGTGGAAGCAACTCTTGGAGTATGAGAGATTCCTTTTTTATGCAAAAGATGTTAGGAAATGAGACATGTGGTGGTTAATTGCCCAATTTTTAGATGCAAATTGGTCAATCTCATATTCATATTGATTATCCAATCTCAGGTCGGATGGCTCCTAGTCAAAGGTGTGGTTCCCTAAATGTGTAATCCCTATAGGAATCCACTCCTCATAAAACCATAGAACTGTGATTGAGGAGTGAGCGTTCAATTTTGTCAGAGAAATCCCTTCCTCTCATATATGTGTTGATTGATCATTATTGTAAGAGCTAATATATAGGGCGGTGTCTGCCTCTGGTTGCTCAATCGATGGAGATCAAACCAACGCACAAGAAAACAATGGGAATGAATATTATTCAAGTGATTTACAACCTTCATTCAGTGTTGTTCGGGCAAGCCTTTCTTTCTCTTGCCAGCCAGCCTAACAGACCCGACCCAGAAGCCCTAGGGAGATACAATTGTGTTTGGTTTAGCACAATCCTAACCTAGAAGGGGTGGACTGAAAATCTCCAACCACACAACTTATCACTTTGTGATTAACATACAGTATAAAGCTAGTCTATATGACCCCCAAACCATTTCTTACTATCTCGGGTTACCCTAGTTTAGGGTATTGGCAGTTGTTACTAAATCTTCTCTATTTTAGGGTATTGGCAACTATCTCTCCTTCTGCATAGTTTTAGGTGGCATACAAAGTCATTGCCTTCTTTGGCTTCCTTGCGGACTCAACCTCAATGATCATCTTTTGCAAACTTACTTTCTTCAATACTCTCTTCATTATCCTTTCAAAGTTGAATTGTAGCCACTTAGGAACATCTAGATTCTCATCACTTTGATGGATGGGTTCATGGTAGTTACAACCTACTTTTGCCTTTGTTCTTCATCTTGTTGCTTGTGCACCTAAGTTTAAAATTTTGGAGGAGTCATCTTGGGGGTGGGGGCCTAGATAGATCCTCTTTTTCTTGTCCTCCATGCTTCTTTGACTCCATATTCTAAGTTCCTTCTGACTTATATTTCATTTTCATGAGTCAACTTATAGTTCTTAATTTAGTTATAGGCTAGTATCTTGTGTGTTGATTGTACCTCTTAGTTTGATAAGGTTTTGGGTGGAATTTAATCTCTAATTTTGAGGAAAAAGTTTCCCTATAAATGCAATTTCAAAATTCATTTTGAGGGTTATTTAAGGTCCAAGTTTAGTAACACTACTTAGTGTGTTTTCTTTCAAAATACATTTAGAAATAGGCTATAGATTGAATACTTGTGCTTTGCTAGTATATTTTGAATAATTAATGGAAATGAAGTTCATAGTTTGCAACAGTATTGGTAGTCTTTTTTGATTGCTTTGTAATCTTTTATTTCTTTCATTTTCCTTAGTCTTGAATTAATATTTACATTTATGAAACATCTTCTTTGTTATAATCAATTTATGCATCTTTCGTGGTGATTGAGGTTAATAAGGAATGTGTGAATGAATAGTAGTTGTTGTTCTAGAGCTTTCCTTGGTCTCATTTTCATGTTAGAATTGTCAATTTTAGCATGATAAATTATTTACATACAAGGTTATTTCTAGATTTTGTTGATAATGTGGGTTTAGGTAATACTGATGATTCATTTTCTCGTAGCCTTGTTCTATCTTTTGCAATTTATTTTAACCTTTTAGCTTAGGCAGATTGAGAAATCGACATTTCAACTTGATTAGTGACATTTTCCCCTTGAACAACTTGATTAGGAAATGATAAATTCTAAAGGTAAGCTAACTTAACTCAAGGGACTGAGATGATATCCTACCATGAAAGATGATAGTTCTAAGCAATAGACTACCTAGTGATATGAAAGTTGATGCAAGATAGTAAGGACAACAAGGAAATTTATTTTGAACTTTGACAAGATTGAATCTTTGGGTGGAAGTTTGAATGGATTGATAGCGAAAAGGCATGTTGATGTAGAGAATCCAATAAACTCAACCAACAAGGGAGATATTTCTCCCAACTCACCTATTAAATTAGGTGTCAACCCTTCACTTACTCACAAGAACCCTCACAAGGCCACAAGTTACTCAAAAGGATTCAATACCCCAAAAAACACCCATACTCACCAACCCTCACCCAACCATTGAATCACACTCAAACAGGACAAATAAAAATGTCTAAGTCACAATCCAACTCTTCAAAATTCAATCACCACCAACACCCTCAACCCTTATTCACACAAATCCTCCTTCAATTGGATCTTCTAATCCCCCCGGTACTCAACTCACAAAATGTACTAGATATCCAAAAACCAATGTACTTTCGGATACTCTTACAAGAACCACTCAACATATACCACCATGGGTCTTTACCCTCCCAACCACCCAAAGGTCAAAGGAAGATTCACTGCTGCAACACTCAATTTTTGTGACAGTATCAAGCACTTAGGATAGTCACTCCTTTTATGATAGTATCAAGATCAGATCGATACTGGACTAGGTAATAATGGAACCGCCAACAATTTATTTCTCATCTCAAATAATAAAGAGAATATAGGGCTGCATCTATGAAGAAAAAAAAATGTTGGAAAAGACTATTTCCACCTACTTGGCCACCTAGGAGTGGTTTTTGAGGTGTATTCAAAGCTTTTACTTCTTTTGTTGCATTTTCACTTGAAATATGGTTGAATTGGCTTTGTAAGCTCCTAGATACTTGGTACATGTTCTAATCAAGTTAAAAGAGTCTCAAGACTACCATATAGTCATGCTCTACCTTATCCAGCTACTCAATTAGCTTCCCAAACTTATAGGACATATCGTTTTATTCCTTACTTTGAGTTGAAATTGTCTTGGGTTAGATATAACTAAAATAAGACATTCCTTCAACTACTTCAAAAATCGTCAAAAAGACTTCATACTACTATCTACATGTGTTTCTATCTTAAGAAGTCTAATTTATGCAAGTGAAAAAACACCTAAGAGGTCATAGCTACTCCTTTTGACTTGGTAATATTCATGGTTTTTCTTTGTCTATTTAACTTCATTCCTTGCATCTTACCCACTATCTTGTAGCATACTTTTTTTTTTGAGTGAATTGCATTTATTGGACTGTTGTGCATCTTTAAAATCATTTGACAACATCAGGAAATGGTTTTCCTTCTTTATTACTCGACTATATCATTTAATATGCATGGATGGTATTATCATTTAATTTTCAAGATGGACCTTATATGGATGGTCCTTGCACCTTTTCAAATTGAACTTTTGCAAAAGTCCAAATTTGGAGAGGAAATTCCTACTATTTGCAAATCCAACATTCATCTTTCAAATTTTAGGTCCAATTTCCATGAATAAGGGTTCCCAAGACCCTAGTCCTATAAAAATGAGCCATGAGGAACATCATGAATAAGGGAATGAACCAAATTTATGGAAACATTATCAAACCTAGGTACAATTAGGCATAAATAAGGCACAGCCACTTAAATTGAGTCCAAACTTAGTGTATATTTTTAAAGAGATACAACTTATGATGCAATATTTAGCCCCCTCTTAGAAAGAGTATGAAATTAAGCTCATGTACTCTTGGGAAAATATGGAGAAACCAAATATTCTTTCACCAAGATATTGAAGAGTCAAGATGACTACAAGTTTGGAAAGTGGTAGCTCCCAAGACTTATGATATTATCAATCTACAATATTGAGATAAAAGGGAAGTACAAAGTGAGTAATATGAGTAACATTGGTAACACACATAGAGCATGAAAAACACAAAGTTATGACATTTATAACTAGTAAGATTCATATATTCTCACTAGGAACCATATCAAAAAGACAAGGCCTAGATCTAGGACTAGTAAGATCCTTATATAGTTACTAGGAGTCATGTCAGAGACACATAAAAGCATGATACCCAAGCTAGTAATATCCTCTAATACTTAGTCATAGATCGCATTCTAACAACAAATAGAGACCTAATTGTGAAATTTTGAGGTCCATTGGGAAAAAGTTGTCATATTGCCATGACAACTTTTGCATTTCTTGTAGAAACTTCTTTAAAATATGGTTGGAAAGTTAGTTTATCATGGTTTGAGGTTTTAACCCACTTGGATGGGAATAAATAGGCCTTTGGCATGCCATCCAAGAGTTTTTCTTAATGAAATTGGGGTTTTATGTGCATTTTTTGACATTTCAGTCTGATTCTCTTCATTTTTCATTGTGAAAATCATCATAATTTGATGGGAAGTCGATTGGATGTGGTAGAGCGATGAGTTAAATTCATTTTTTATTTTTTTGGCATTGAATTTAATTGTGTTATAAATTAGATATCATAGTTTTTCCAAAAAATGTCAAAACCTTGTCTAGCTAGTGTTTACCAAGAGGAGTAAATAATGTATAGTTTGGTTTCCCATGCATATAAATTCACCCAAATGTGTGGGAAGACCTTTTTTCATGCTATGTATCATATCAGGGAAGAATTTGGTGGGAAGACCAAGCGATTGGTATTTTGAAGTGGTTGATGATAGAGAGAGGGGTGAGGGGACCCTATGCAACCTTTGGAAGGGTTTGTCGATCAAAACCAAATGAAATAGATTAAATTTCTATGGCTGTCCTAAGGGTATTGATTGTCACAGCCATAGTTTTACTACTGATATTGTTTTTATTTTGATAGAGTTGTGTTTGTAAACCCAAGTGTGCACATGTAATGGAGTCATGAGATGCCTTAAGACTACATCAATACTTAACAACAACATAGTGTGTAGGCACCTAAAATATGAAAGGACTACATATTGGAAGGTGCGTCTGATGATGCCATGAAAGGTCTGATATCCCTATGTATCAGACTGAGAAAACCAGTGAAAGACAAAAAAAAATGCATTGAGAAGGCAAAAGGTTGAATTGCCTAATGTTTGTTGTTGAAGTGATGTGTGGGGACCCTGCCAAGTCAAATACCTTGTTGTAGTTTCAAAGGGTGGAAAAATAATAAGCATTTTATTTACCATCCTAATAGACCATCCATCATAACAATTATTACCAATATTGATGTGTGTGTTGCAAACAAAGTTCTAGAGGAAGGCTCTTTCTGTTGCAATACCAAGTGAGTGTTCATAGACCTTTTGTAGGGTCCTCCTAGCCTAGAGTTAGGATTTCAAAGCCTACATACATTGATTTGGCCTTGTGGCCATCAATGAGTGCTCACCCAATAGGACAAGTCTTGAGACTGACAATTTTGGAAGTGTGGCATTGTTGAGAGCCAACACTTATGTGTGAACCTCGTCTTCACATATTATGATTAGTTGCCATGATACTTGACCCTATCCTCATGGTGTTGGCTCAATTCATATTATTGTGTTTTGTTGAAGAAACATGATGTGAGAAGTTTGATGCAGAGGCAAGGGTAGAACTCAGTATTTCATATTAGGACAGAAACCACACTGATTAGGCAAGTCAGGTAAGGTCTCTCCAATGTTTAGGATATTGAATTCACATTAGACACTCATGGATTACCCCAATTAGACATTAGTCAACTTAATATATTATACAAGGATTGCATACCACAAAGCCATTAGATATGTTTTGAGATGAAAAAGAAGAGTTAAATGGTTTTGGTTCAATGATGATAATTTCTATTTTCAAGTAATTTAATTTGGTATATTATACTGAAACATGATTTCATAACTAACATTTCAACTTCTATATAACTAGTTCTATAGCCCGATTTTCTTGCCTGTGAAGAAAGACCATATCAGACAATATCAACGAACAACAAAATAAGAAGACAATTTCTAGATTGTGGTCTAACTTGAAAAGAAAAGGTGATGGAAAATGTTATTGTCCCTGCAAAATTTGTAAGGGGTTAAAGACTAGAAGACTTTTAATCAAAATAGCGAAGAAACATTGTAGGCTGCATGGTCACATTGAAGGTGGACATGATTATCATCCATTGGTAAGTTTTTCATTATATCGTTTTAACAATTTATATACATAATAAATCACGTGATGATGAGATCATGATCATGTTTTATTTATGTTTATCAATTTTATATAGGTCGAGCACCCCAGAGCACATGGTATGGATCAACACAACTCAGAGAATATGGTTTTTGAAGTGGATGAACATGGAGGTGTGAATATTGAAGTTGAAGATAATGATCCCATGGAAGATGACGATCATGAGCCAAAAAACACAATTGAAGATGATGGTACAAATACATTGATCCATGACACATTTGGTACTCGCGCAGCTGATCATGATGATGAAGATGACCTTGATGTTGTTCATGATGTCCCTCTACTTGAGAAGGCATCTGAGGCCCTTTACGAAGGCTCGTAGACAACTCTTCTCTCTTTTGTATTGTTGTTGGTGAACTTGAAGGTTATGAATGGTTTATCCAACATAACAATGTCACGTATGTTAAGGTATGTCATATATATCATAATAAATTGTGAATCATGATGTACCATTAATATTCTTTATATTAACAATTATATTTTTTTGTTGTAGATTGATAGGTGAGTTTTTGTTACCACCATCAAATATTATATCTCACTCATACCGAGAATTATCTATCATTATGAAAGATATTGGAATGGAGTATCAAGCAACAGATGCTTGTCCCAATGATCATATTATATATCACAAACAACATGAATTTTGAACTGAATGCCTTGAATGCCATATCAATAGATATCGAACAGATCAAATAACAAAAAGGGTTCTTTGCAAGGTTCTTCTCTATATTCCCATTATTCCACGTATGCAATGATTATTCAAGTGCACTAGCTTGGCACAATTTATGGATTACCATGCACGCAATAGAAGTCGAGATGACATTATTCGAATGCCTATAGATGGTTCAACATTTATGGACATAGAGGAAAAGTGGCCACACTTTAAAGAAGAACCTCATAATCTCAGGCTTTCATTGGTAGCGGATGGTGTCAATCCATTTGGAGATATGAGATTTGTTTACTCAGTGTGGCCTTTTTTTGTTATTAACAATAACATTCCTCCATGGATGTCAATAAAGAGGGAACACATAATGTTGGCAATGATTGTTCCAGGTATTTTATCATTTAAATATAATCGTCTAAATTTAATTATAAATATTGCAGTAAAATTGTCATAATAATTATGTAATGTTTTTGTTCATTCAATTAGGTAAGTACCAAGTTAAAGATATGAATGTATATATTGAGCCTCTTCTCGACGAGTTGCTGGAGTTATGGAATGGTGTCACTATGTATGACGTCTCTAGACCAATAGGACAAAGATAATTTCAATTTCATGTGATTCTTCTATGAACAATACACGATGCCCCAGGGCTAACACATTTTTGTGGTATGTTATAATGTTTAAGTTGTGCATGAACATTATAATTTAAAAAATTATCATATTTAATCCAATTATACATTATCTTGTAGGTTCAAACAAAGGGAAAATTTGCATGTCATGTTTGTGGTCCAAAGATAAAATCTCGTCATTCAAAAAGTTTAGGAAAGCAGGTGTTTGATGAGTATAGGCACTTTCTCCACAAAAATCATATGTATCGAAATACTGAAAAACATCTTTTCAATGGGAAAGAAGAGAATACATCAAAGCCACGAAGAATGACACCTCACCTGTGGAAGTTGGAATATAATAGAATTAATCATCAAGGTAATGCCATTCCATCTATTGGTTTGTCATAAAACATCTTTTCTATTTTGTTTTGTTTACTGATGATGTGATTGATGATCATGAAGGTTGTGAAGGCATAAATGACCACCTTCCTAAGGGACTAAAAAGTTATCCCCGATAATTTAGTACGTTGCCCTACTACAAGCAATTACAAATTGTTCATTTGTTTGATAGTATGCATATTGGAAAGAATATTACAGAGACATTATGGAAAATATTGGATGGAAGGAATGACAAAGAAAAAAATTTCAAACTATGTAGTGACATTCAGGATTCCAATCATGCAATGATAAATGTCATTCAATCAAATAGCCATGGAGATCAGATTAATATAAGTGAGCTTCCATGGTTATTAACGGACCAGCAAAGCAATGCTATTAAAGAAGTCATACGAAAAATTTGATTTCCCACAAGATTTGTTGCGAACATAAACAATCTCATATCAAAGAAAAGTGAATTTGGGCTAGGGATGAAAGCGCATGATTGGCATACCTTCATTAAGGTAATTCATGTTCTTGTGTTTTTAGTATGTATTTAAGTACTTCGTGTACGTGTACTTTTCATTGTATTATGTTACAAAAAAATGAAAAGATAATTTTATAATTGTTGCAGTACATTCTACCTCTATCTCTCCTAGACGACTTCGACAATAATGTCAAGCAAGTCATATATGATCTTGGAAAATACATGAGGTAAGTAGTGATATTTGTTCAGTTCGTTGTAAAGATATTATATTTTCTATTTGTTTTACTTGTTATATAATATATTTTTTTGCATCTTCAATATCTTGTAGGTGGTTGTCATGTAAATAAATCCATAAAGATGATATAAAATAGTGGAAGAGAAAAATTCCTCATTTAATGTATGAAATGCAAAAGTGTCTACCTCCATCTTTTTTCAATGCACAAGAACACTACCTCATACACTAAGTTGAGGAGATTGAATTGTGTGGACCTGTACACACTAGGTCAATGTGGATGGTTGAGAGGCACTTGAAATTTTTGAAGGCTTTGGTTCGACAAAGAGTACATCCTGAGGGTTCTATGGTGGAGGGATATCTGGTATACCAAACTATGGTGTACATTTTTTAATATCTTCCTAAGTTTGCAGCAAAGATCCATGTGGATCACATTTGGGATCCCAACCCCATTAACAAATTTGAAGGGGAGTACTTGATGGGGAAAGGTAGATTGAGGAAAGTGAGAGGTAATTATAAGATGTTATTGTAGTTAATTAATTCTTAATCTTCAAAATAAATCGATTGTAAGACGTCTATTTATTTTTTGTACAGTTGGTCGAGAGTGGGATGCACTACATTTGTATATTGCAAACAATCTTGATTGGATGACGGTATGGATTGAACATTGTCAACATTATGGACGCATGTTAAAATGGGAAGGTGTGGCTTCATTGGTTAAAGAAGCTCATCGTAATGGAGATTCCAATGTTACGCAAAGGGAAATTGATTTAGCATATAGTTTAAGAGATAAACATGTACGTATAAATTTATTAATCACCCATATGTTTATCAACTCACAATGCAATAAATTTTACATGTTTGATATTTCGTAGGTTAAACACCACAACGCTATGTGCTGCAATGGTCATAAATTTCGCATAAAAAAGTTGGATGACATGAAGAAAACTTGTGATTCTGGCATCGCTACAGTATTTGAGGTGACAAATATTTCATCAAGAAATGACATACATCCTCAACAGTCTCAATATCGATACTATGGCATTTTGAATGATATACTTGAGTGTGACTTTAATTCCTTCAAATTAGTTTTGTTCATCGTCAAATGGTACAGGCTACGATTGAATAAAAATGATCCCGGTAGAACTGTTATTGAACATGATAATGGTTTCACAATGCTAAATACAAGGTTATTTGAACCAGTTGGGGATGAGCCCTATGTTCTTCCAAACCAATGTGAGAAAGTATTTTACTCAGAGGTTCCACGTAAATCGGGTTGGTCATTTGTTGTTAGACATTATCCGAAGAAAAAGATACCAAAGAGGTAGAAGAGGAAGTGGATGATGATCACGATCGACATTTTCTCAATGATGATGAAGAAGAAGAAGAAGAAGAAGAAGAAGAAGATGATGATGATGATGATGATGATGATGATGATGATGATGATGATGATGATGGTGATGGTGATGGTGATGGTGATGGTGATGGTGATGGTGATGGTGATGGTGATGGTGATGGTGATGGTGATGGTGATGGTGATGGTGATGATGGCGAAGACGTTGATGGTGATGATGATGATGATGATGATGATGATGATGATGATGATGATGATGATGATGATGATGATGATGATGATGATGATGATGATGATGATGATGATGATGATGATGATGGTGGTGGTGGTGGTGGTGATGGTGATGGTGATGGTGATGGTGATGGTGATGGTGATGGTGATGGTGATGGTGATGATGATGATGATGATGATGATGATGATGATGATGATGATGATGATGATGATGATGATGATGATGATGATGATGATGATGATGATGATGATGATGATGATGATGATGATGATGATGGCGATGATGACCTTGATGTTCATGATGATGAATGAAATGTATGAGGTATGCGATTAGTATATTATCTATTTAATATTGACTTCTTGATAGAATTTTTTTTACATAATTAATTCATTATGTTTTGAATTCTAATGCCATTACATAATTAATTCATGATGCACCTTTTAATATGGAGATGAAGATAGAGAGAGTGACTATTTATGTGACATTTTTTAAATTGTGTTTATTTATGGAAATTGGATTGTTTATTAGCTATGTGATGGATGTGGATTTAAAATACATATGTGATGGATCACATTTTTATGATGATGCATGTGACATTTTTTGAACTTTGTGTTTATTTATAGAATGTGGATTGTTTATTACCTATGTGATGGATGAAGATTTATGATACATATGTGATGGATTACATGTTTATGATGACACATATGTGATGATAATTGTGATGCTTAATTATATATACGATGACACATCATGTGATGCTTATGATGCTTATGATACATATGTATTTATTGTTTATCAAATTACAAATGTAGTAATGCTTATGATGCTCAATTGATGGTGTTGATTTCAGGTATAGTCCCTGTGTGATGTTGTCACCCTTGGTGGGAAAAGGTCGTTGACTACAGACATCATCAACCATTTAGTTGAGAATCCTGCATAGTCTACATAAAGTACAGATAAGGAATTAAAAAATTTACAATGATTTTGATGACAACATCTTTTTATTATTTAATACTCTTTTTGTCTACAAAGTTCACGTTGATCATGTTGTGTACTATGTAATTTTTAGCTAACATAAGATAATTGAATTACATTGTACAGGACCCTAAACCCCTTTGACGAGGATCCTGCACAGCCTCATGGATGGATAGGTATAACTAGTCAATACACCCTATAGAAACAATTTAATTTTAAAAAATTACTTGGAAAACAAACTTCCTCAGCTTTTCAAACCTCAACATTAGCAGCAAATCTAATACAGTTATCAACACTTGAGGCCCCAGTTGGACTTATTCCAATTTTAATCCCAAAATCAACTTTAGGGCCAACTTCTTCATCAACATTACCCTCATTTGCAAAATTTCTCTCTCATTACCAATTAACTCTCTCATTTCATGGAGTGCAGGTACCCCCAAATAGGTATTTGTCATATATATCTTCGTCGAGTGAGGAAAATGTAGGAATAGAAAATGAAAGTGACACATGTAGTAGGTCTACAATAGGGAGATCAACAAGAGGTCAAAAGACTAGAAGAAAATTCAATAAAAGCATGAAATTTTTCCTTGCTCAAGGGAGGTCGTGTTCTTATGATGATGAGACCAAAGGTGACATTAAGGTGCCACTGAGGTACAGACATCTATAGAAACAATGGGTGCCCAAGGAACTTCCTCCAATAAACACCGATTTTTGTGTTAACGATAGGATATATCGCATAGCACCTTTGTCGTTACATGGTTTAGGCTTATTTTCCATGGACGGCATAAAGGTTTGTTACAATAAAGTTGTTGAATTGATGGAGTTTGTTAGACCTTGTTACAATTACAATAATTGGATGCAGGTTGTTAAATATAAAAGAAGTATGTGTAGGTATGCACTGTCAGCAAATTATATACAACAAAAAGATAATGATCAAAGTAAACAAGTGGCTGTATACATTGATGGTCGGCCAAAGGCAATAGGGAATATTTTAGGTTTTATAAAAAGTACGCGACCTGGGTCAACTAATAAACAACCCAATTGCATATTTGAGTTGTGTGAGGGAAATCGTGTATTTGTATGTGCGATAAAATCAATAAGTGCAGGCGAAGAGCTTCTAATTGATTACAGTTTGAATTGTATAGATACAAACAAAGTTAATATCATGGGGGTGGTACATAATATATACCATTTAAATTAACCAACCTCCAATTAATGAATCCAATATACCATTTTATTATGAAGTTTTTTTGCTAATTCTATTGGTTTAATTTCGCTAACATTTTTTATATTTTTTCTTTGTCACAGGGCGACATGGATCCATCACATATCACAGACAGGGATGTAGGTTGCAACACTTCTACCGAGAAGGTAAACCTCATTGTAATTGTACAAATTAGATAGAAGCAAACTGTTCCATTATTATGTTCTTTTTTTTAGTGATTTAGACTAATTCTATAATTGCTAATGATATTCTTGACACTGACAGATGTTCAGGGAAAGGGAAAGGGATTTTCAGTACTTGAGCACCTCTCTAGGGATGTGGAATCAATAGGGTTAAGCAATGATGACCCTGAAGATTCCACACACCCTATGGAATTCATAAAAAAGTCTCCTAGAAAAATTACTAAAGAGATTGTTGCTTTGGCACAAGTGAATCCTATTACTGATGAGATATGAGAGAGGGTGGAATTATTGATTCGGACAGTAGAAAACTTGCAAGTAAGCAGTAATGAAAGCTTTAATTATAACAAAAGTTCAATAATGGTTTATATTTTATTCTCTTTTATGTCATTAACTAAAATATGTACGTATTTTTTTACAGCAATTTATCTGCCCTCATGAAAGTCATTGTCATGATCAGGGTGTTGCAGGTTCTTCAAGTGATGACAATTTTCTTATATTATCACTTGCTTGGCTTATCACTCTGAGTACCCAAAACACATCATACTTGATACTGTCAATTTTCAAAATAAAGGTTCATCCTTGTTTACAATTCTTGCACTTTTCATATATTTAATGTATTATTCTTTAGGTTCTATCAATGTTCCTGTGCAAATGTCATCGCCGCCTCATCAGAGGTTACCCTCACCTGTATTGTCGACTGCAATGTCGGCAACATGTAGCATGCAGACATCCTCTACTACACGTCATATTGGCCCACCCACTGTTGGTAGATCCCTCTTTTTCTCCATCTTTTGTCATGTGTTTATTTCCCTTCAAGCGTTCTTTCTTGAATTCTAATGCCATTTCATAGTGGATTCATTTTTTGCAGGAGGAGATGCACATGAGGATGTGCCAGAGGCGACTACTGCTGATAACATACCATCATTTCCTGGATCTTCTCATATTACTAGTACGGGAACGTTGCAAGCCACATTGGTGGTGAGCGACGAAGAAATGATTCCCTTAAAGATACAAAAGGTTCCAAGTACTTTAAAATTATTATTATATATACTCTAATTGTAATTTACTTTATGATCACTCATTTTGGACTAATGATCCCATGAATTTTTTATAGGCAATGATATTTTCTATAAACATCTTAGTGACATTGCATTGCAGATATTTGGGCCCACCATACGTAAAAGGTGGTACATCATATGTGAACTAACCCTAATCCGCTATTTTGATTTCATATCATTGCTAGAATAGTTTTCCTTTGATCCATTTCTTGAAGTGTAATAAATGTAGCTTCAGTTCATTTCTGAATCTAACAGGTTTGTTTTTGCGTTAAAAGGTGGAATGACCAAGCAAAAAGGTTAAAAGATGAATTGACAAACCAAATGGTGGAGTGGTTTGGAAATGACACCTTTAACAAAACCAAGCTCCTTGAAAAAGTTGGCACATATCTAAAGTATGTGAGGGACCAATACAGGACCCATTTAGAGAGGAACCTAAAGTACGAGCGTCCCCCCATGATTCCAGAGAGGGAGTGGAAGGACCTAATTTTGGATGCCAAGGAGAGAATTAAAGGGAAAAAAGGAAATACACCACCAAACGCCAGAAGAAGGTACGAGATACTATTAAGAATGTAATTATGTACTAATTAATTACTCTTTATATTTATATAATCTAACATATTTCAAACTTTTTATAGACTGAGTGACACGTCAAAGGCAACCAAGGCAAGAAAAGAAAAGCATGGGCAACACAAACTCGGCTCTGGTGGTTATATGAAACTTGTTGCACGAATTGTAAGTATCTCATGTAAATGAAATATTGCATCAAAATATTAATAAATTGCAAACGTTTTTTTTTATCAAACAATGCAAGAAAAATTCATGGTACCAAGCAAAAATGTAGGGCTCTGAATTCAATAGAGCGCCCATAGAAGATGACAAGAGAATTGCCTACCAACAAGGCTATTCAGCCGTGGTAGATCGGCTACGAGAATTGAGTGGGCATACACAACATTCGAGTGCATCTGTCACATAGGTAAATATGCTAAATGGAAATTGTTTCAAATTGAATACTTTACCAATAATCTAATTGATGTTGAGTTCCAACATAAAGTGACTATATTTGTTTTAAATAAGTAAGCAATGATAACAATGTGCATGACATTGGAATGCAGCCTGCTAATCATGAAACACCACCTGCACATGAAGGTTTGGATGTGCATACCAGTAGTGGAGGTATTCATTTTCTATTCAAATTTATTTATTTAGCTATTAATACAATTAAACATCTTAATTTGTAATTAGAGTAGTAATTAATGTAACCTTTTTTGTTAATATTTAAGAGCATGTAGTCGGTGGTGACCAAGTGGAGCATGATCTGGGTACACAACATCAGGAATGTGATGTTCCCCACTCAGGTAAAGAGGACCACTATTATTCCTTTAAACAAATATAATTGCAATTGGTGTTTAGCATTAATGTAACCTTTAGTATTTCAACTCCAGATGATCTAGAGGGTATTCAGCATGTTGAGGTTGAGGCTACACAAAATGATGTGGCCCCATCAGGTAAAGAGCGTAATAGTTATGTTCTCTAAATTAATGAAATACTTGTAACAATGATTTTTTTTTTTTTGAATTTAACCCATTTCTTTGTTATTGCAGAGGACCCCCCTTTGCTTTAGTGTCCTCTTCCTCAGTATAGGACTAGGCATACATCGAGATCACGAGCAGTTGGCGAAACATCTACAAAGGGGGGAAATGATGAAGAAACTGATGTTCCACTTAGTCTTTTCATAGCTTCAAATAAAAAACAAAAAAAGAAATGATTGTAATCTAACTTATTTGATAATGACTGATTTTTATGTGTTAGTGAATGTAATTATGTGCTAATTAATGGTTATGAATGATATGTGAATTAATATTGATGAATGTTGCGTGTTAATTAATGTTAATCAATGTTATGTGTTAATGAACGTTATGTGATATTAATGAATGAATGCTATATTTTATTAATGGTAGAGAGAATGAATGAATGAATGTTATAAGATGTTAACGGGGAATTTAGAGTGATGTTAGGGGGGGGAGGGGCCAAATGAGCTTCCACCTTCATGTGGTTGGCCCTGTTAAGTAGAGAATATTAAACTATTCTCAAAACCAAGCGAAGCTCAACAAGATAACACACTTTTCAATATTTTATTATGTTGCACAGTTAATCTTATTGAATAATGTATATTGAATCTTAATTGCAAGGTCCAACAGAGCCAACACGAACAACAACACCACAAGTTGTTGGGTATAATGAACTCCCATATTGTCTTGTCTGTACACGAACAATATGAGTTGCTTCTAGTGTTGATATCCAAGGCGGGACTGCAAAAGTTATGAATATGCCTCATCCTTGTAAGTTTTTTTATTACTTGTAATTTTCTTTAGCATTTTGTTACTTCATGAATGAGATGTTTTCAGATGTCTATTCCATGAAAACCTCTCTATTGTATGCTTCATGATCTCGCTTCTGATTCAACTCTTTATATGTCCTAAAATTGTATGAGCCTAATAGCTTCTACTCTTGTTGATAGTTTGGTGGCTCTGAACAATGGCTCCTTTGAAGAAGCATGATCCTTGTAATTTTGGCCTTCCATGATGTGAAAAAGAGGTTATGTTATGAATAATGGTCCAGATGATTTAGATATTTCTTATCATGTTGAGTATGAGTAAATTTGGGCTTCCTTGGCTATGGTCACTATTTTGTACTAACTATTGTCATATAGTGTGATTTGAGAATGGACTTCAAGTAATCATGAGGGTGGAAACAATATTCAAGTGTAAGGGGGTATGCAGCCTTGACCAAGGGATAAACAAGCAAAGAGGTATGTTGAGTGCATATACACATTTTATGTTTCCATAATATAAGTAAGATATCAAACATGTAACTTAGATTGATTTGCAATTTCATTCATAAATATTACATCTTCCTTGCAATTTCATTCTTGGTATCTCTATCAATCATGTTGCTAAATGAAAATCCTAAACCTCTCTCATTGATGCATGGACATATAGAACGTTGTTGTTTCTACACAAAGGATTGTAGGAATTGCTTTCAAAAACTATCAAAAAATTGTTAAACCTTAATAGTCCAAGAATCCCTAAATTCATTGGTGAGAGACCTTCTCAAGTGAAAAATTCTAGTGAAGGTTGTGTAAAATTATTTTGAGAATGTATGGCAGTGCATGAAGGTTGTATAATAGTGTTGGGAGAATTGACAGATGATTGACAACAATGACTGTGACAGCCAGGTCACTTAGGACAATCGGCAAGATATGATTTGTTTCCACATATTAGGGCCTCCAAACCCCTTTAAAAGTTTCCAAGGATCACTACAACCCTCTCTCATATGTCCACCACATAATAAGATTATTCATTTCATCATACTCCCAAAAACCCAGTCTTCATTTGTTCACTAGGACAGCCACACACTATCTAGGGACAGTCATAAAGTTCTTGATGATTTGCCCTACCCAAGGGCCACAATATCTTGTAAAGGGTCTGCACTAACCCTCTGCACCCCTCACTACCTTCTTCCAAACACCAAGGGGTTCTATCTTGCACTTACAACTTCAAATCTGCCCTCGATGCTACACTAGGTCTGATACATGACCAATATCATACCAACAGTCACCATTTGCATGTGCCAATGAATCTTGGAGACCTACAAAGCATGAAAACATGAAAGATAATACCAATATACATGTTCTTTTGCTTTGGAGAATATGAAATGTTGGTAATCACAATGTACACAGATTGGTTTTAGTAGTAAATCCATAGAAGTAACCTTTCAAAGTAGTGCAGTTTCATTGTAGTCTAGTATGGCAATGTGAAAATCACAACCTGTATGTTTCCTACAAAACCTCAAAAGCATAAGTTATTACATTCAGATATTTGAAAGTTGAAAAGCCAGAAAGTGAAAACTTATGTAATAGTTGTGTAGTTCTGTGAATTTGTGTTTCAAGCTTGGGGAAGCATGTTGAAGTTACTTTCAGATACTACACGTGTATTCTTTATGTATGCCTTTACTATGATACCACAACTAGTTCCTTATTTGAACAAAAGTTTGTTTAATCTTAAGGAAATGAATATGAACTATATGAGAGGGCATTTGTTGTTTTCTTTACTGTATTTCTAAGAAATATTTTTACTAGTATTTGTATGCTACTATTGCTTTGGAGGGGTCCTCATTGTATAGTTTCATTTGGAACTAGATTAGATTTGCTTTGGTCTTTTTGTAATACTCAGATTTTGGGTGAGTATATACTATATAGACAGTGTATTAAGAGTTAGAGACCATTTCATTCTTAGATGCTTTTAAACAAGTTTTATGGGGGTTGAAGAGTTAGAGAGGAAGAGGCACATTTAGGTGTTATAATTGTAATGAACTAGGGCACCCATCATTCAAATGTCCTAAATGGAGTGAAGATAGGAATGATAGGAGGGTAAACTTGACACAAGAAGACACAAAAGGAGAAGAACAAGAACCTATATTGGCATTTACAGAGGAAGAAGAATTATTACTCATGGGGAAAGTACAACCATCATAGGAAGAGAGGATCTTTGAGACAAATTGTCTAATCCATGGCAAGGTATGCAATTTGATTGTTGATTCGGGGGCTTGTCACAATTTGGTTGCTTATGAAGTAGTCAAAAAGTTGAATTTACAAACCCTTGCACATCTTAAGCCATATTTTGCTACATGGGTTAGTGAAGGTCAGAATATGTTGGTAAAGGATCAAGTAGTCATAAATTTCTCCATTGGTAAGTATGTTGATAGCATTTTATGTGATGTCATGGATATGAGTTGTGGTCATTTAATTTTGGGCATACCTTGGCAATATTCTAGAAGAATTATACATGATGGTTACACAAACACCTATTTGGTTCATAAGGGTAAGATAACACCTATTTGGTTCATAAGGGTAAGATGGCAATATCAATTTGAAGGTATGAGGTTCCCAACCCCAAAAGCCCTAAATTCTTCACTCAAACCCCTAAAAACAAGGGTTTCTCCAATCTCACACTTCCACACACTTCTAGAATCAATTGGTTGTTGTCTCACCTTTAGATATCCAACATACAACTATACAAATCATAAGATATACCCCTCCAATGGGTATATCTCTCCAACCTTCACCCTGCCTAGCCTCTTCACTAGGCTTTCCCAAAAAGAGATCACCGTAAATTTGTCAACCTTCCCTTCATTTAAACCAAGTAAACCTTTATGTATATGTATATTCATATGCATATGCATGTGAAAATGCATATATGCATATGGATATGTATATGTATATGATCTTTTATGAATATAGAAAGCTTACTATTATATATACTAATTCAATAATCCAACAATTTTATTTTGATAAGTAATTCATTCCTTTAAATATTATTAACAACCAAAGGGTTGTAGTTCAATCAATCGAGCATAATTGGTGTAGGTGATGGTGTGTTTCTTAATTATACCATCCATAAAAGGCTTATACTATTATATATATTAAAAATCAATAATTCAACAATTCTATTTTGAAAAGTACTCCCTTAATTTAAAAATTATTAACAATCAAATGGTTGTACTTAAATCAGTTGAGCATAATTGGTGAGGGTGGTGATATTGTTCTTGATTATACCATCCACAAAATGCTCAAAATTAAATGAAAATCTTTTACTCAAATACATCGTCGGTGGAAAGCTCAAAATGTCATTTTCATACATAAGAAAGACATACTCAATTGGGCACAATCACCAAGAGAACGGTAACAAATGTTTTTGAGATCATTGTCCTAATTGTGGTGTGGTCACCAAGAGATCACCGTAAATTTGTCAACCTTTCCTTCATTTAAACCAAGTAAACCTTTATGTCTATATATATACATATGCATATGCATATGGATATGTATATGCATATGCATATGCATATGCATATGTGTATGTATATGTATATGTATATGTATATGTATATGTATATGATCTTTTATGAATATAGAAAGCTTACTATTATATATACTAATGAATACACAAAACTATATACATATGCATATAAATATACATATACATATACATATGCATATGCATGTGCATATGTATGCATATCCATATGCATATACATAAAGGTTTACTTGGTTTAAATTAAGGAAAGGTTGACAAATTTACGGTGATCTCTTGGTGACCACACCACAATTAGGACAATGATCTTTAATGAATACACAAAAATATATACATATGCATATAAATATACATATACATATACATATGCATATGCATATCCATATGCATATACATAAAGGTTTACTTGGTTTAAATGAAGGAAAGGTTGACAAATTTACGGTGATCTCTTGGTGACCACACCACAATTAGGATGATAATCTCAAACACACTTTTTACCATTCTCTTGGTGATTGTGCCCAATTGTGTATGTCTTGCTTATGTATGAAAATGGCATTTTGCAGCTTTCCACCGATGATGTATTTGAGATGTCTTTCATTTAGATATGGCATGAGCTTAGTCCTAGAGTGAGACTAGGGAGTTGGACCATCTCAACCATGGTGTGCCTAATCATATTAGCTTGAAACCAGTGCGCCTCATATTAGCCTCAAACATATGCCCCCTATTGGTAGGTGGTGGGGATAGAATATCATTCGCTATACTAATCAATGATTGGATAATAATTTTTTTTTTGATAAAAATATTATCATCGTCAGAATTACGATGAATACAAAGCTTTTCACCAGCGATGAAATCATCGGACATACAACATTCTTGTCAGTGAAAAGGTTCTGGAGTCATCGCACTTCCGACTCAAACTACACAAACATTCGACGAGGATGTTGTACGTGCGACAGAACTTCGTAGTCAGACAATCATTGATGCCTCTGAATGGACTGACGACACAAGCATCAGACAAACAACATCACCATTGGTGCGAAGTTCCAAATTGTCATCGACTTTACGACGAACTCTACAAAAGCATCTGATGGGGATGCTGCATGTCCGATGACTTTTTTGACCATAAGAGCGATCATGCCCCTCATCGACAGAGTCCATGGGATTGTCATATTTTTGACGGTCAGAGGCATCATCAAAAAATCCGACGATGAGTTTTTGAGGGCTACTTTTGTCGGCACTCCAATGAAAATTAGTCACAATTCTGACAATCGACCGTCAGAAATTAGCTCTGAATGTACTAGTGCCAGTCTCCCCCAAACTCAACCTCCTGCCTCTCTTGCTCGATGTCTCTACCCTCACCATCGAGGTCAATCCTCATCATCCTCAACCACCTCTAAGGGAGGTATGGGCTCCCTAGGATTTTTCAATCATGGAAACAGACGCTCTTCTAGATACTGGGGATATTCTGGACTCATGACCCCATCTAATATACCTAGAGCCATATCCCAAACTAAATACGGGAGTGCATAAAACTCTTCTCTGGCTCTCAAAATCCAAAGAAGGACCCCAATCTACTTTGTCCTTGTGCATTCTGGCATATGTGGCAAAACCCTAAGGCATACCTTGGGTTCGCCCATTTTGACTCCACACACAAGTCAAGATGAACCTCTCAATAATATAGGGTGTATGGTCAATCAAATATCTAGCTTGACAAAGCCATGGTACCTCTAAAACATCCTCCTACCAAACCTTGCAATCAAGATAGGGTCTCCATGTCACACTGACTAGATCATCTTAGGCTTGCTTCCAATACTCTATTTTCCCTAACATTGGTTGGGAAACTACACCATTGTATGCATGAATATAAGCCTACCCTGGTGCTCGCGCTTGAACTACAATTGGTCGTGTCACCGCTATGTGCTCCCAAGCCCATATATATAATAAGATGACTCCCATAGATAAACTAGCAGCCTTGTCATAGACCACCTAATGCAAATCATGATAAAGGTGGGCCAATATATAGATCCCCCAAGCATATCGAGTACCACATGTCACCATGCTCTCCATAATCTGACCCCACCTCACCACAAATCTATGAGATATCCTATCCAGACATAGGAAACCTCCTACCAAACCAGCCAAGATAGAAGGAAAAGGTTGGTAGAGCTCCACCATATACTCCCAAAGGATATCCAACCCCTTAATCTCCTCATCTCCAAATATCCTCTGCAAGGCATATGTCCCCCCATCTCATGATGATTGTACTAAACCAACTCTCTAATCAATGGGATGGGAAGAATCCTATATACATCCTCAGGTGTCATCGTCGTCTCTCCAATGGGCAAGTGGAATGTGTTGCAATCGCTATTCCACCTCTCAACCAAAGTCATTAGCAATCCTATGTTCCTCCAATACTTGGGCATGAATAAAATGTGTGATAGTCTGCAAGAGTCAATAATGGCTCTATATGCATCAGTGAGATCTTCTCTCATTGAAAAGGTCTTCGGGAATCACTCTTGATACATCAACACACCTAAATCCTCCTACGACACGATATCAACAAAATGTCATTTATCTATCAAATTTATTGATCACATCAATCAATTATCTTATCAGCTCACTTCAGATCTTAATCAATCTCTTTGAGCACTTATCAGTGACGCTCATCAATCATGAGGTCACGCAAGCAATCAAAATCTATCAAATCATCAATCCTTAAGTTTATATCATTGATGCTCATCAATCATGAGGTCAATAAAACTCAATCTATCATTTTATCAAGTGAAAACATCAAAGCAATTAAGAAACTAACATTTTCATCAATCAAAATTTTAAAAAAATAATAATAATAACTCTTTGTTTTAAATGCGCCACAATAGTTTTTATATGTGCTAAGATGGAATTTAAAACAGCTAGAACATTTATCAAATGTGCTACATAAATCATCAAAAGCGCTACAATCTATCATATGCGTTAAAATCCAACCCATATCTAAAACAAGAAAAGCCTAAATCAAATGTGCTATAGTACAAATCAAAAATTATAAAATGCTCATAAAAAATGCTATGATAAAAATCAAATGCTACGATAAAAACGATCAAAAGCGCTACAAAAATTCAAATGTTCTAAAAGAAGTAAAAAACCTAAAAACCTGTAGAATTTTTTTTCAAAATCGAAAATATCGCTCAAAAATAAAAATAAAAAAATCAATCACAAGTGGTTAAAAATCGACTTACTAGACGTCCATACGCAGGTCGCTAAAATAGACGAACCCTCTCAAATTAGTGAGTGTGGTAAGGTGGCACCATTTTCTCCAAGCTCTTCTCTCAAAATGCTCTATTCACTACAAACCAAATGTGCAAATGAGGTGAAGAGTTGACCCCAAGGGCTTATATACCTAGTGGAGATGTAAGAGGGGTGTGCAACAATGAGGAATGTGTGGGGCATGCATGTGTGGTGTGCTCAGATGAATTTTCACATAATCACATTATTATATCGAGAAATCAAATTTCAAAAAAAATCAAGAATATTAAAAAATTAAAAAAAAATCGAGAAATTTTAAAAATTCAAAAAAAAAATTGAAACATTTTAAAAATTCAAAATCGTAAAAATTCAAAAAAAAATCTCAATTGATCTCATGAGGGGGCATCTGCAATCAAAAATTGAAATTTTCGTCCAGGGCAATCAAAACAAATTTTTCTTTGAAACAACGTGTCAAAAAGGGCATAATGTATACACTTAAAAATTGGTTTGAGAAAATTAATTAAATACATGTTATTTAATTAATGTCTAATGTCTAATTCCTCTATCTATATATAAATTCTTTAATTTATTTATATGATTCATGACATTTATTCTTCCTATTCTAAATCATTTCCACATCATCTAACCAACTTGTCATATCATGCCACATCAACATGTGTCTCACAAATTAAATATTCTTAAATATTTAATTAATCAATTGTCTTCAAAGAATTCAACAAACTAAAAGGGACACATGGCATTTGCAACAATCTGAGAAATTAAATATTCCAAACTATTTTAATTATTCAAATATCTTCAACAAATTAACAACCAATTAAGGACACTTGGCATTCTTATTTCTTCTCCATCTTCCACATTTCATTTGTTTCCCCTTAAGGAAACAAGATCCACTTTTCTCTCTAACTTCTCTAGCCCTTCATTTCCTCATATTGAATCTTGGTTGTCCATCTTTGCCACCTAGGACATGAGCCTTCGAAAATCTATAAATAAGCCCTCATTGGCACAAATCAAGAGCTAGGTAGAGTTAAGAAGAATTTTAGGAAGAAGGGATCATTTTAGCAATTAAGCATGTTAGCAATCCTTTAGCATTTTCATTCTCATAGCATTATCATTAGCCTAAATCAATATAGAAGCAATTTTACATCATGTAGATCTTAATTTACATATCATCTAGCTCATCATCATATAGTGTAGGAAGGATGTCCTCGCATTTGAATATAATCTCATTCTATAGGTTGTCATTCTGAAAGTCATGTGTATAAAATATGAGAGCAAAAATGACTTGAAGAATCCTTAGATATAGAGGACACTAGGACACTCTTAAGAAGGGTGAATTTGAATTTCATTTTCTTAATTTGCTTTCAACATATAATCTCATTGATGTGTTTTAGGATTTTATTTGATTGACACATAATTTTGCACAAAAGTTCTATATCAGCATTGAACTTATCATGGCAAGTGGATGCAAGCATGTAGATATGACAAAACCTAGATGACTCGCATACCATTTGCAAGGAGTGATACGAAAAACTACAAACAATAATCAAATGATAAAAATATTGATCCATCCTTGCTTCTCTAATCACTTGTGGATATCCTCAAGTAGCATAGAATCATGATACAAGATAAATAAGTTAAAATATAGGACTAGCTAGACCAAATGAGTCAACAACCATTTAAATTTTCTTGCCAAAGTTAAGTGGTCTTAGTAATATGATTATGATGGCATTTGGTTTAAGGAATGAAGCATCTTGTATAAGATGATAAGTCTGGTTTTGATAATGGAATAACCTACATAAGACAAATGATAGATCAAAAGGATAATATTTGGTTTCAAGAATGAACATCTCATATAAGATGATAGATTTGGTTTCGAGGATGTAACAACCCATATAGACAAATTATATTTGATAAAGATTGCTAATGTTGATTACGCAATTGATCGATTAAGTTGTAGGCCAACTCGGTAGTTTGTATATTTATGTGTGATTTTTTAAGCTTAGTGTTATATGTAATGTTTTGACTGTGTTTGTTCAAATTTTTGATGTCTTATCAAGAGACTATTTATTATGGATTTGGGATTTTTGAAAAAAAAAAAAAAAATTGGATTTTAAAATTTTTTGAAAGTTGTCTTAATCACTGATTGAGGCATAAGACATATATCAAGATTTTTTTTCAAGAAGGATGTATTTATTTTCCCTAGTTTCTAACAAGGCATAAAGTATTATGAGAAAATGAATTGACTATTGGGATGGAGATGGATAAGTGAAGGATAGAGGCAACTTATTATGGAATCAAGGCTGATTTGATTTTCAAGGACTATCTCACGATGGGATAACATGTTTATCCAAGCTAAGGGAATAGATATGGAAATGTAAGGTCATGGCATGGTGAATTGAATAGCATGTTTTCCATAGGAATGGGCATGTCAAGAGGTTCCTGAAAGTATGTTTTGCATTTTATTTTTTTAGTTTTGATCAAAGATCAAGAGATGGATTTGGATAGGATGGATATAGGATATAGATAGGATAATGAAAGATCAAAGGGTATAACAGATGATGAAAATAATATATGGATAATTTAATGGATATGGACTGAAGGTTAAGTAGATAGGATGAATGATGCTTATGGAGATTGTTAACCTTATCAAGATCAAAGGTGGAAAAGTGAATGCAGACGTAGATAGGGTGAATGAGGGATAATGGAGGATGTGGTGGATAAGATAGCATGGATGAAACTTTCCCCCAAGTATACAGTGCAAGAGAAAAATGGATTACACATGACACATGTTTGCCAAGTTTTCATCATGGTACTTGCCCAAGGTGCCAAAAGAGGTGGTTTTCACTATTGGATGAATTGTTTCTCTTTACTTTTTTTTATGTTTTTTTTCATTTTTTTGACTTTTTAGAAGATAATGGATGCATGATATGAGATAGAGGAAGGACTCAAGCGTCTCATTTTTTGGGTAGTACCCATGAAATATGTGCTACAAAGGATTATGGCTATTGAGGGTATTCTCAAAGAAATTGGTAGGGTGATGGTAAGGGGAGATGAAACAAATGATAAGATGGAATAAGGTAAGAATTTATGCTAAGGATTGGATGAGTGGGATGGAAGGATAGAAAATAGGTGTTGGAAGATTTTTGTTTGAGTGGATGGAAATGTTTTCAAGATCAATGTTGGCACACACCTTGAGGGGTGGTGGAGTGATGGAGAAAAAATGTGTTAGCCCTGAATTTTGATTCCATTGAATGAACATCAAAGTCTTGCAAGCTTTAGGAAATTGAACTAGCGGGAATGTTCTTTTAAACTGATAAACTTGGTGCCCGGATCAACATTCATTTTAAAATCACTATTTGAAGAGGAGAAGTGTCACTAGCCCTTGACCCTTGTCTATATCGTTCAGCCAATAATTTACAAAAGAAAAATAAATCTTTTTTTGAGGATTTAATTAGAAAGTGGGTTATGAGCATTGTGGGACCACTCAGCGTACTTATTACTCCAAGGTGTCCCCCGAGAAGGAACTTGGCACTCGGCAAAATGTGTTTTTTGGTTTGGTCAAGTCCTAAGTCATGTGAAAGGAAATTGAACATTCGTTTGGTCCCTCTTTTCCAGTTGCTTGAACTCCATGTTTTGCGGTTATTAGTGTGTGGGACCACTTGGGACTCAGTGGGAATGTCTTTTCCACTTCGGTGAGTCCCAAGTGGATGAGAAGACGTGCATTGTATAATGAATATAGATCTATTTGGAAACTTGTAACTTGGTGAGATGCCCAAGTTAATTTCATTGAGACCCAAGTAAGGAGAGAAAATGGGTTGCATGTTGACTATGGGAAATATGAGTTGTCAACTCGGCACGTGGCGAGATATTTAGAATATCTTCAACGAGACCTGAGTTGTATTTAAATATAGTGAGGTGGGTGATTCACTAATTGGAAGGCCTATCATATGAATGTATCATGACCATTAATGTGGTCCAAGATTAGTCAAACATGCCAAAAACGTCGGCATTTGAGTTTTATACTCAAATAGATGTCAGAGCATCAGGGAGGTGCAGGATGGTTCACACATGTTTGAAGGAATAAAATCATGAAAGGATTATTTTCAAAATTATGATCATATGCGTGAAGCCATAACAACACTAATTCATATAGAACGGAGCTTGAAAGGACGGTAGAGATGTTCTTAAATATAGATCAACGTAAGGATGGATAAGTCATTAATTCATATGAATAACTTGGCTGAAGATTAAACTTTAGAGATGTTTAAAGCTATGACAAAGCCTTGTGAGGAATGGATCATGTTGCAGAAGAGGTGTTGAAGTCCTGAGAGAAAACTTGTGGTAAATCTGTCATACAACCAAAGGGGGCTTGAAAATGCACCAAACTGCTAGAGAGGAACAGGATGATTAATGTGCATATGCAATACTATTTACAGTCTACATTTCACTAGATTTCCTCTAGCAACAAAATTTTCCCTTTGGATGTAGAAGTGTAGGGAGACAGGGTGAGATGCAGACACTGAGGAATTGGGTTGGTAGTGTCATTAACCCAAACTCTCAAATTTTTCCCCTACCAGGATGAGTAGTGGAAGCTGCTCAAGCTGGTATCTTTTGTATCTATAACCACCCATGGTCGGTGGTGATGTGGTTGGTGTAGTGGTAGGCTCCCATTGATGCTCTCTGATCTGGGCATGATGGCTACCACACAGCCATCCAGATGGTTACATATTAGGACAAAATAGAGGCAACTAGATCCATTCGGTGATTTTTGGAAAGAAAAGGCTAACTAGAAGAATAAGTTGGACACATGTAAATACCCTGAAGCTTGTCGCATTCCTTACCATTATAAAAGGAATACCAAGGTTATATTAGAGGTTCTGAATTTTCTCATTTTTTGGGCAGGTAGAATAGGGTTGTGTATAGTCTAATGCTTGAAGAAATTCCTTAAGGGACAAATGTAAAAAAGTTTTGGTAATTTCAGTTAGTTCATGAGCAAACTGTCAAATTGTTGTAGGAATTGTCTCCATTTGTTTCTTCAGATTTTATATAAATCAAAACATTTAGGATGTTTTGATTTGTCTTGACATATTTCTATTAATGTGTGATTATGCATATGGATTTCCATCAAGGAAGGAATTAAAGTCTATCTGCAAATTACAATGAATTTGAGATATATTTTATGGATTAACAAGAATGGTTTATCTAGCAGCAAAAGGAGTTGTGTTAATGTAAGGCATTAATGTTTTTAAAAGCCCACTAATCTGAAGTAATTTATTGTTTGGGTTTGCATCTGTTATCTAGGAATTGACTCAATGCCCATGGATAGACACTAGTCAACTACCTTTCAAAACTTGTTTCAAAAACATTTCAAATCAAATTCATCTTTCTTTTACCCTTCCCTTTCTTGTTTTATAAATTATTCATAAGTTATTTGTTCTCAGCTATTTACAAAGCATGTGGGATATTGTATCTGAGAATAATCCATTTTCATTAGGCCTATAGGTAGTAGTTGTTAAGAGGTTATTGTTAAATGCAGGTCCAAAAATAGGAATACCCTCCTGAATGTGATGGAGCTCGAAGTGAAGAAGGCTTTGAAAGCCTTGTTATGTTGCATTTTCTTGTCCTTAGTCTATTGACAGTACAAATCAGATGTTCTAGATCTCTAATCCCATAACCTAGAATTTTATTTATCCTTAGGACTAAGGGTTGCAAGAAAAATAACCAACAAAAAGATGAGTCTGTTGGGGAATGAACCATGGAATTATCTATATGGCAAGGAGTCAAGAATGTGTAGAGTCTAAAATTTGTTTCAAATCTACAAAATTTTAGCCTAGAGAAGATTTTATTTGTAGTTGATTTCAAGAAAGAAGTGTGACTCTGCTGATGTGTGAAACCGAGAATGAATTTACGATTCAAACGATTTCCAGGTGTTTGAAATCTTTCCTCTGGTAAGGAGGTGGCGACTCTGAGTAAAGAACTTGAGATTTGAAGAAGATCTTCAAAAAAATTAATCAATAAAGAAGATAAACAACAGTTGCAATGTTCCAAGTATTCTCCAAAAAAAATATATGAAGATGTCAAATGTTCCCTTCAAGTGAGTTGAGAACTAGATTAGGGAAAAGATAGAGGTTGCCACAACATACTTCTCAATCTTCATTAATTTTATTTTTCTTTTATGAAAGAAGTATGCATAGTGCTTACATTTATGCTTAGTGAAAGAGACCTTAGCCTTTGTTGTAATAAGATACAAGTTATGTATTTTTAAGGTCTCTTGTTGAAAAGATTCTTTGTAAGAGCACAATTATTCAGGATGTATCAGTAGTATAATCATCCTTGTATGGGTCTTGATGTGACCCTGATTTGTAATGAGACATGGTCATATAATAAGAGAGGTTTCAACACTACAAGATATAGAGCTATAAATTTTGATCGCATCTATGGTTATCCAAATCCTATTCCACCAGAGATCAAAAAAGGACTAAACAAATTTAGTGGTAAGAAGAGTGAATCAGCTGAAAAGTATCTGTAGAGATTTATTGAGTTAACAGAGGATTATGAAATTGATCATGAGGATGTGATCCTTAGATTATTTGTGCAGTCTTTAATAGATGAGGCACGAGAGTGGTTTTCAAATTTGTTCTGACAATCAATTAACTCTTGGAAAGACTTTCAAACAACATTTAGCGACCAATTTGGTGAATGGGTTAGTGAGTTTGCTTTGCTCACTAATTTCTTTGATATCTACATTATAGAAGAGGAGTTGGTATTAGTTTTTAACTTGAGATTTATGTAGACTTTGAAGAGGATTCCTGAAGGTCCAAGACCAAATGATGCTCAAGAATTGTGTATTTACTTAGGAGCATTTTATCTTGATATGAGCTACACACTTAGAATGGAGGAACCAGCAAATTTGCATCAAGCATTAGAGATTGCTATGAACATAGAGAAAGTTGAAAAGTTTGGGATGATGAGAAGATTCAAGCCTAAGCTCAAAAGATGTTATGAGGAATCCTATGCAAATGAGAAACACATTTAGAGGTTGTGAGTGTTATTTCAAATGGTTATCAACTTGTTTCTCCAATTAAAATCTTTGATAGTGTACCTCTGTGCAATGCTAGTTATATATCTCATGAGGTAAAAGTTGAGCTCATAGAGTGCATAATGCATTCTAATGAAGTGAACATGTTTTAGTTTATGCCAATGCCCCATGTATTTGTCCAAGATGATGAAAATAAAGAGTTGCTTGAGGTGTGTAAACCTGAAAAGGTTCCATTTCACATAATAGATCAGACTGCTTTTCACTCACCTTACCAGCAAAGTGTTCTTGATTGGATATGCACAATTGAGAATGTTGAAGTTCAACATGCCTTGAATAGTCACATTCTTTCCAGTGGAGTTGATGATGATTTTTCTTGTATGGAGTACAATTAGGATTGTTTATCTTAGAAAGCCAATGTGGATGGTAATTATTTTGATGTTATAAATGATGATGTTGATTCTGACTATTCTTTTCTTGACATTGAAGATAATGTTAAAAATAATTTTAATAAAGTCTCTAATCCTCTGTTTGATGAAGATGTAGACTTGAATAAGGTGGTGCTCAGCCATAATGTATTTAAAGGTAAATTTAATGAATTTTATAATCTATTATATGAAGAAGTGACTGAAAATTCAAATGATTTAAATGTTGCACCAATTTATAAGATGAATGAGTATGGTGACCAAGACGTTATGTCTGATTCAATGTCATTTTATGATACTAAATTTTCTTGCAGTGTTTATTGTGATAATTCTATTGAGAATAGTTTAGATGTTTGTGAGCATGGTTTGCTTGGTGAAGCAGGAAGTCATCAAATTGATCAGAAATTAATGTCTTTGTTGAGAATGAAATGTAGAAATCAAAGTCAGACATTTCAGTTCCATGTGAGATGCAATCAAGTGATGGAGTGAATAACAATTGTCAATTGAATAGTTGTTTGATTGCATATGACAACTTCTACATATTGTATAAGGATGCATTACCTAATGAATGTGGCAAATATTCATCCGTGGATGATAGAGAAAAAATCATAACAGGTTGTTCAATGCCTAGTATTTAACATCAGTATGGCACATTAAAAAATGATGGTGGAAGTTCAAGGATATGGTTGAAAGTGCCAAGGATAGTGTATGTGATCAGGTTGTTCCTGGTGGTATTTTTAGATTGGTGATCACATATTCAAGTGAGAATCATATTTTTGATAGAGGTAAACTTCAGTTCTATATTGTTGATGGCTCGGGGCCACCAAACAAAGTTTGGGTCTGATTATTGGAAACAATGTGCAGTAGTTATGAGCCCAATGGAGCATGCACATGGTCTGCTTCACCCAAGGATCTAGATTCTTGCTATGCCCATAGGAGAAAAACATTCCCAACTAGAGCCACTGTTAGCCCTGAATTTTGATCCCATTGAAAAAACATCAAAGTCCTACAAGCTTTTTTAAATTGAACTGGCAGGATTGTTCTTTTAAACTGATAAACTTGGTGCCCCAATCAACATTAATTTTAAAATCACTATTTGAAGAGGAGAAGTGTCATTGGCCCTTGACCCTTGTCTATATTTTTTAGCTAGTAATTTATAGAAGAAAAATAAATCTTTTTTTGAGGATTTAAATAGAAAGTGGGTCCCGAGCATTGTGTGACCACTCAGCGTACTTATTACTCCAAGGCGTCCCCTGGGAAGGAACTTGACACTCAGCAAAATGTATTTTCTAGTTTGGCCGAGTCCCGAGTCATGTGGTAGGAAATTGAATATTCAGCCTTCAGTTGGTTCCTCTTTTCTGATTGCTCGAAATCTATGTTTTGCGGTTGTTAGTGTGTGGGACCACTCGGGAGTCGGTGGGAATGTCTTTTCCACTTCGGCGAGTCCTGGGCGGATGAGAAGAAGTGATCTATGTACTGAATAGAGATCTAGCTGGCAACTCACAACTCGGTGAGATTTCCAAGTTAATTTCACCGAGACCCTAGTAAAGAAAGGAAGTGTGTTGACTGTGGGAAATATGAGTTGTTAGTCTGCCACGCGGTGAGATGTTTAGAATATCTTCAGTGAGACCCAAGTTGTCATTAAATATGGTGAGGTGGGTGATTCACCGGTTGGTAGGCCTATCATATGAATGTATCATGACCATTAATGTGTTCTAGGGTCAGTCAAATATGCCAAAAATGTTGACGTTTGAGTTTTATACTCAAACAGATGTCAGAGCATTAGGGATGTGCAGGATGGTTCACACATGTTTGAAGGAATAAAATCATGAAAGGCTAATTTTCATGATCATATGTGTGAAGCCATAGCTGCAATAATTTCTATACAATGGAGCTTGAAAGTACAGTAGGGAAGTTCTTAAATATAGATCAGCATAAGGATGGATAAGTCATTGATTCATATGACTAACTCAGTAGAAGATTAAACTTCAGAGATGTTTACAGCTATGCCAAAGCCTTGTGAGAAATGGATCGTGTTGCAAAAGAGGTGTCAAAGTCTTGAAAGAAAACCTGTGGTAAATCCATCATGCAACCAAAGGGGGCTTGAAAATGCACCAAACTGCCAGAGAGGAACAAGATGAATAATGTGCATATGCAATACTTTTTTATAGTCTACATTTGACTAAATTTCCTCTGGTGGCAAAATTTTCCCTTTGGATGTAGAAGTGTAGGGAGATAGTGGGCAATACAGACACTGAGGAATTTTGGGTTGGTAGCATCATTAACCCAAACTCTCAAAGTTCTCCCATACTAGGACGAGTAGCAGAAGTCGCTCGAGCTGGTATCTTCTACATCTATAACCACCCATGGTCGATGGTGACATGGTTGGTGTAGTGGTAGGCTCCCATTGATTCTCTTTGATCTAGGAATGATGGCTACCACACATAGCCATCCAGATGGTTACATATTAGGACAAAATAGAGGCAACCAGATCCATTCGATGATTTTTGGAAAGAAAAGGCTAATTAGAAGAATAAGTTGGACACATGTAAATACCCTGAAGCTTGTCGCATTCCTTACCATTATAAAAGGAATACCACGGTTGTATTAGAGATTCTAAATTTTCTCATTTTATGGGCATGTAGAATAGGGTTGTGTATAGTCTAATGCTTGAATAAATTCCTTAAGGGATGAATGTAAAAATTTCTCAGAAATTTTAGTTAGTTCAAGAGAAAACTGTCAAATTGTTGCAAGAATTGTCTCCATTTGTATCTTTGGATTTCATATAAATCAAAATATTTAAGATGTTTTGATTTGTCTTGACATATTTCTGTTAATGTGTGATTGTGCATATAGATTTCCTTCAAGGAAGGAATTAAAGTCTATCTGCAAATTACAATGAATTTGAGATATATTTTATGGATTAACAAGAATGGTTTATGTAGCAGCAAAAGGAGTTGTGTTAATGTAAGGCATTAATGCTTTTAAAATCCCACTAATCTAAAGTAATTTATTGTTTGGGTTTGCATCTGTGATCTAGGAATTGACTCAATGCCCATGGATAGACACTGGTCTACTACCTTTCAAAACCTGTTTCAAAAACATTTCAAATCAAATTCATCTTTATTTTCCCCTTCCCTTTGTTGTTTTATAAATTATTCATAAGTTATTTGTTCTCATTTGTTTACAAAGCATGTGGGATACTATATCTAAGAACAATCAATTTTCATTAGGCCTATAGGTAGTAGTTGTTAAGAGGTTATTGTTAAATGCAGGACCAAAAATAGGAATACCCTCTTGAGTGTGATGGATCTCAAAGTGAAGAAGGCTTTGAAAGCCTTGTTATGTTGTATTTTCTTGTCCTTAGTCTGTAGACAGTGCAAATCAGATGTTCTAGGTATCTAATCCAATAACCTAGAATTTTATTTATCCTTAGAACTGAGGGTTGCAAGAAAAATAACCAACAAAATGGATTTTGGATTTTGAGATTTTGATGGAGAAGTGGATGTGCATTTTGGAACATAAGGACTCAAAATGGATGAAAGAGATGATGGAGGATTTAAGATAGTGGATTTTGATACATAGGGACCCAAAATAGATTTGAAAGGTGGGACATTTTTAGATGGAGGAGTGAAGGAATCCTTGGAATAGCCATGGGAATAGCAAGCTTTGGATGCCACATTTGATTTTCCTATGAGCAACTTGGGAATCCACATGGTTTTTAATTTTGTTTTATATGGTGGTTGTTTAAAATGCATTGCTTCTATGAGAAGCTTAGAAATCCACATGGTTTTTTATTTTTATTTTTTCTTAATGGACCTTGGTGGCCTTTTGGATATTTTTTTTTGGATCAAAATTTGCTTTTATTTTACATGTCTTTTAGATGGGACATGTTGATCTTTAAATGTATGTTGATTTTGGACTTATGGATCTTTCTTGGCATCCAAATTGCTTCCAAGAGAAATGGAATTCATGGGTGGATATGAATGATATGAAGGTATTTTGGATGATGTCATATAGATAGATGGTTGGAAGGTTTTCAAGGATGTGTACTTTTGTTGAACTTGATTTATGGTAGGGTAAGTGGATTGTGAGCTAGAGATGATATGGATAGTGGATATAGAGATATAAGGATCTAAGATAGATGGAAGGGATGAAGACTTTAGCTTTAGGTTATAAGGACCTAAAATGGATTTAGAGGACAGAAAGTGTATATTTGGGTGTAGATTGAGAAATATGGGGTTTAGAAAGGATACCAACATCTTGGGAGTGAGATATGTAGGCAAGGCCATGATAATTAGGATTTATTTTATATGGAGGGGTTCCAACATACCTTGTTCATGGATGCCTAGTTATTTTCCTTGATAATTCATGCTTTAACAACAATTTTTAGTAATGGGATACTTGTTACTGTTGAAACATGATGCAAGTCCTTTTTGAGGGTGATATGGTGTGGAGGGGAGGATAAGCTCATGAAATAGATCATGTTTCATGAATAGATTGGATATGGGTGATTGGATTCTGAGGAGAATTAGGATCATGAGGTGGATTAAGAGGAATGTTGGGATCTTGAGATGTATATGAAGGATTATGACAAGGAGATGAAGGGATACTTTGATCTTTACATGGAAAATAATCATTGGATTGAGTGGAAAGGGTGCTTTTCTCTCATTTTTTAGTAGGATCTGTTAATCTTAGAGGATTCATTTAATACTGAGAGGGTGGTGAATCAGTATTAACAACAATTTCAAACTTAAAACTCAACCTTAAAAAACTTCATCAAATCATTCATAAACCAGAAATAAACTCTTTACCAATACCAGTAACCACTGCTAATCATCTGCTAAAGTGATTTATCATGTCTGCACATTAAGTGTTCATTTACCATACATTAACTGAAAATAAACATAACACCACATAAGAACATTCACCATATGAACACCATGTTTTTAACGTGGAAACCCAAATAAGGAAAAACCACAATGGGAATTAATACCCACAAATATTTTGCACTCTTTCAGAATGCGCCCTATTAGGAGCCAAGCCCGGTTAGAATCTTACAATGATGCCTAGTTATGAGCAGACTTTGTTAGGAGTCACCTAGTTAAGGGATTTGGATAATGAGCCCTGTTAGGAGATATGACCTGTTAGGATCAAACTCACAAGAGGATTTAACACTCATATGTTGAGCTACTCGGTTATAGGATTTACAATGTAAGGCCTGTTAGGACCTACCTGGTTAAGGGATTTTAGCTGTTGCAATTGTTAGAGAATAACAGTGAATGATCTAGGTATAGCACTTAATTGCTTGCTTGATCAGATCCAATTCTATTTCAAATCTACAACACTCTAGGAGATCTCTCACACCTTGGTTCAGCTTCACACACTTCTCAAAATACACCAACATAACAAAAATCAACTATATTGACCTAAATAACCTCTACAACTTAGTCGGTTACAAAACCTTAAGACTTACATCATATATCATCACAGATATTTACAACTCATTACAGATCATCATATGGATCATTACAATCAATTACAAATCAATATCAACAGTTGAGTGATCATAAATCATCACAACAACTCGATCCGATACAAATTCAAACCCTTAGCTCATTTTGCTAAGCACTTTGCACATTCCCAAGAAATTCCATTTTGATTGCGCCAAAACATAATTCAAACACTTCACACGGGTTGTTCCACATCACCATCAACATATGAACTTGATGTATATCACCGCCAAACCAAAAATCATTGCCGATTAAGAGAATTATTTATCGGTCCTTAAACCCTAGCAAAAATATCATAGAAATCATAAAAATGACTTCCAGTAACCAAAACATGATGCAGTTTCAGCCATATACATATTACAATGATACAAATACATATTCCAAACTGCAACACTTCAATCATCACCAATCACTGGAATCAATCAAAACATCTCCTCATTTACCCGTTAAGGTCCAAATTCGCGATTCATTGTCCTTAATACCGATAAGACATTTTGGGTAGAGAAAAAAGACTTAGATGACAAAATACATCATAGTAAACATCAGTTACCATCAATGACAAAACATATAATTGATCAAAGTAATCCAATCATGCAATCTCAATCTCTTCATCACAATGTCATCACAAATAGTCCTTTATCGGTTTAGTCATCATTCTTCATTTGCATTAGTTATGCCAAACATGCCAACATTCTCGCCCTTTGGCATTCATGGCAACACCAATGTAAATACCAACATTTTCAACTGAAATCATGCTTCTCATATCTAGAACTTCTCTGCTACACTTCACACTTCTGTTGAACATCATCTATTGGTATCACCCTTCACTTGCTCAATTGCTTTACTTTCGGTATAGCCCTTCTCCTCCTTAGGCTAATATATCTCTTCTCCCCCTTTGACAGCAATGCCAAAGGTGCATATGCATCACCCGTCATCAAATTTATTGTTGTTGTCTTCAACATATCTACAAACTCATCTAAGTTGCTCCCCCTGCGGAGTAGGCACCATTTCATTAAATCCACAGTGAAAATATTCATTAAGTCCACTGGATTGATGCATCTCCTGCATCCTAGTTTTTTTATGAGTATGGCTCTGGCCCCTAATTTACCTCTAAGGTACTCAAAGGTATTCTTCTGCAAAGGTTTTGTGAAAATGTCTGCTAACTATTCTTTGTTGGACACATACTCCATTCTGACTTGCTTCTCCTGGACTCTCTCCCTCAGAAAGTAATACTTCAATTCTATGTGTTTTGTTCTTGCATGTAACACAGGATTTTTTGAAACATTAATTGCACTTGTCTTGTCACAATAAATATTTATCAGTTAAGATATATCAAGTTTAAAACCTTCTAACACATGTCTCATCCAAATTGCATGTGTGCAATTCATTGATGCAGCAACATACTCTGCCTCTGTTGTTGACTATGAAATACAAGTTTGCTTCTTACTATTCCAAGCAACCAATCTACCTCCAAGAAGAAAAGCTCCACCGGTAGTGTTTTTCTAGTCATCAACATTGCCTTCCCAATCCGCATCAGTAAACACCTTCAAATAAAAATCATTTTTATAAGGATACCATAAACCATAATCTATTGTGCCTTTCAAGTACCGGAATTGATGGTATGATGAAAGAATAAGTATTTGGTCAACTATTGAGAGGAGGGGGTGAATCAGTAGATAGAAAAACTGATACAAACTTCACCAACTCAAAAATCAATCTCTCAAAGTAAACTTAGAACTAACAATGTAATACCTCTGTCAAGATAAAAACTCATAGGATAAACCAATTGACTGTTACAACAAATTAATAGTAAACAACTTCTTCATTTCTCAATGCTTCCGGTTATCATGACTTATCAAAATAGTTAAATAGTTAAGAAAATCAACCATGAAAACATAACCATAAAAACATTCACCACTTGACACAAATATTTTTTACGTGGAAACCAAAATAGGTAAAAACCATGTGGTGAGATGAGACTCACAAGATAAATATTTGAACTCTTTTGAAGTTCGCCCTGTTAGGAGCCTAGCCTGTTAAATATTTACAAAAAGTCATGTTAAGAACTGATCCTGTTAGGAATCACCCGGTTAAGGGATTGACTACAAATGCCTTGTTAGAAGCAATGCCCTATAAGGAGTAACCTCGATAGAGGATTTGAAAATCCAATACAATGGATCACCTTGTTAGAGGATTTGAATAACACCAAGCTTGATAGAGCTTACCCGGTTAGGGGATTTCAATTCTGCTATAATTGTTAGAAAACAACAGGAGTTTGTTGATCTGTCTAAATAGCACTACACTTGCTTGATCAGATCCATTGCATGCTCCTATCTGCCTTTACTCAAATTGTAGATACATCATCCAGTTTGGCAACCACACACTCAACCGATCTGTTCTCACTCTTTTCCAACTCATTAAACTAAACAACTTCATCGACCTTATAAACAAATCAATCATATTGGTAACACAACAAAAACCTAATTCTCATAGAGATTACAAATAAATCAGTTCAAGTATGACCATTGGATTACATAGCAATCTTTGCACATCAATCAAGAAAACCTTGATTGCTCCTTGATCACCACTTCATCAAACTTAGTAACTCATCTCGTGCTTCGCATTAGATGCAATACATTTTCTCATTCCCTAGACAAAAACTGTTACAACAACTCGCCAAAATCTCTTGGAATTATCTTCATACAATAATCATACATGTCATAATCATTACCGCTCATCATCATATCATAAACCAATATAACCAAACTTAATCAGTTAGGGTTTATCAAAAATAACAGGTAGGGTTTACCGATTACGTCAATAGATAAGGTTTACACCAGTTACCGGTTCACTCCACAAATTCTTCCTATCGGTTACAGTAACAATATTACAACAATATCAACAGTATCATTACCAGTTAATTGACATCAATGACAACACAACATATCATTAATGCAATCTTCATGCCAATGCCAACAGGAATATTCTTTTCACCACTACCAAGTGAGTCTCCTTGGGGTCCTTCTGAAATATAGCAACCAAACCAACAGCATGTGCAATATCAGGCTAACTATGAACAACATAATGTAACTTACCAATCATGGACCTGTATTCTTTTTCATCAACAGAGGGTGAATCATCATGTTTAGACAGTTTACAACCTGTCACCATCGAAGTACTAACCGGTTTACAATCTTCCATACCAAATGTTTTCAACACTTCCTTTACATACTTACTCAGACAGATAAATATTCCACCATCCAATTGTTGGACCTACAACCCAATGAAAAACTTAATCTCACCAATAAGAGACATCTCAAATTCTTTCTTCATCTCCTCAGCAAACGCCATACATAAATCATCATCACCTCCAAAAATTATATCATCTACAAATACTTCAGCTATCAATACTTTTTCTCCATCAGTCTTAAGATATATGTTACTGTCCTAATTGGTATGATGGAATCCTATCTTGATGAGGTGTGCATGCAATCTTTCAAACCATACTCTCAGTGTCTGCTTCAATCTATACAGTGCCTTATGTAACTTTCAAACCATATCTTTATCCTCAGACAAAGAAAAATCATTTGGTTGTTTTATGTACACTTCTTCCTCAAGGATGACATTAAGAAAAGTTGATTTAACATCCATCTGGTAGACCTTAATGCCTTTAAATGCAGCATAAGCAAGTAACATTCTTACTCCTTACAATCTTTCCACAAGTGCAAAGGTTTCTCCATAATCTTCTCCTTCTTCTTGTGCATAGCCTTTGCATACCAACCTTGCTTTATTCCTCACAACCTTGCCTTCTTCATTCAACTTGTTTCTAAAGACCCATTTAGTTCCAATCACATTCTTGTCTTTGGGTCTGGGAACAAGTGTCCTTGTCTTGTTCTTCTTTATCTAATCCAATTCCTCATTCATAGTATTGATCCAATCATCATCTTTCAATGCCTCTCTTACTGCTTTAGGCTCAATAGTTGAAATAAGACAAGAATTTTCTCGTATTTTCTTTCTTTTTTGTACACCAGAATTCTTATCTCCAATAATTTGTTCTTCTAAATGATTTAGTCTGACATACCTTGGTATAACCGGTTTTGGTGTTGTGCCTTCTGCTTCACGTTCTTCATCTTCTTCATCGCTATCTTCATTTACCAGTTGAGCACCTATTTTTGCATTATTCTACTCATCATTCTTTCATACCTCTGGTTTAATAAACACAACTTTATCTTCATCTTTCTTAGGTTCAAATCTGCTAGTCTCATCAGATTTCTTAGAGAGTTCATCTACCTTCATATTAGCACTCTCAATGATCTTTTTTGTTCTTTTGTTATAACATTTGAAATCCTTACTCTTTGTAGAGTAACCAAGAAAAATACATTCATTGCACTTTGCATCAAACTTCCCAGTGTAATCATAATGTTTAATGAAACATCTACTCCCAAAAATTTTAAACTTACAATAGGAGTCTTTCCATGCCATAATTCATAAGGTGTTTTGTTGTTACCTATCTTAACAAGTACCCAGTTCAAAGTGTAAACAGCAATGCTAACTGCTTCTCTCCAAAACATCTTCGGTACTTCACTTTGAATCAGCATGGTTCTAGAAGCTTCAACAATTGTTCTATCCATTCTCTCTGCTATCCCATTCTATTGTGGAGTTCTAGGAGCTAACATCTGCCTCTTGATTCGTTGTTCATCACAGAACTTCACAAATTCATCAGAAGTAAATTATCCTCCTTGGTTAGATCTTAAACATTTCAAATTCTTCCTGGTTTCTTTCTCAACTAAAAATTTGAATGCTTTAAATTTACTGAAAGCCTCTGACTTTTCTCTCAGAAAAGTCACCCACATCATCTTGGAAAAATCATCAGTCAAAATCATGAAATATCTATCACCAAAATAACTCTTAGTCCTCATAGGACCATAAAGATCAGTATGAACCAAATCAAGAATATTTTCTAAAGAGAAAAACTTACTTTTGAAAGATACAGAAGCCATCTTGCCCATTTGACAGTCTTTACATAACATATTATCCGATTTAACAAGTTGGGGAAAACCTCTCACAATGCTATACTTACTAACCTTTATCAAATTGTCAAAATTCACATGACAAAATCTCTTGTGACATAACCAGTTGTCTTCAATCTTTGCCACCAAACAACTATTCACATTAGTATTCAGATGAAAAAGATTACCTCTTGTTTTCTTTCCAGTAGAAATCAATTCTCCATTGTCTCCAAGAATCCTACACACTCCACTTTTAAATTCTAGAAGATAACCCTTATCATTTAATTGACCAACACTCAAAAGGTTATTTTTCAATCCATCAACCCAAAAGACATCATCTTCATTTCTTTTTCTATTTAATGAAATAGTTCCTTTACCTTTAACCATGCAGGGTGAGTTGTTACCAAATCTTACAACACCACCATCAAATTATTCTTCAAGTGATAAAAACTTTTTTTTATCACCAGTCATGTGGTGTGAGCAACCACTATCTAATATTCATTCATCACTATTATCCATGTGAGACACCAATGCCTTTTCATCAGTCAGATCTTCCTTCACAACAACAAACATTATCTCCTCATTGTCATCCTCTTCTGATTTTTCATCAGTCACACCTTCATCCACTACAACATAGCAATGTTTATGTCTTTTTCCTTTAAATTTTCTAAACTTCTCTTTCTTATCAGTGTTAGGACAGTTAGTAGCAATGTGTCCAATTTTATTTCAAGAGAAACACTTCAAGGGTAATTTACCTTTATACTTACCAGTGCCTCTAGGAAACATTTTAGCCAATAGTACCTCAAGTTCCATCATATTATCTTCATTATCATCCCCAGTTATGCTACTGCCATGACTCGACCTATAGTCATGTTCATGACAAATATCCTTTCCTTTCCTAATAGATGTACTGGTAACATAAGCATTAAAAACATATTCAGACAATTTTGAAACACTTTTATCAAAACTATTTAACTCAAATGCAGTCAACTTTCCAATGAGAGAATCAATAGTGACTTTATCTTTAGAAATAGATCTAAGTTCTTGAATTGCAGAAACTCTAATAGCATACTATGGTAGGAGAGTTCTAAGCATTTTACTAACAACAATATCATCATCAATCTTACCTTTGACACTCTTAATATCACGTACAACTTCTTTAATCCTTTGACCATATTGTGCAATGTTCTCACCATCAACCATTTTCATGTCATCAAATTTGCCTCTTAGAATTTCTTTCTTTGCTCTTTGAACATGATCATCTCCTCCATAAATCAATTATAATTTATCCCATACCTCAGATGCAGTTTCTAATCCATGAACATCTATATACTCAGAATTAGATAAGGTACTTACAATTGCTTCCAAGGCTTGAATGTTTTCTTGTTGTTATTTACGCTCATCAGATGTCAAGGGGCTGGTAGTAGGAGCAACATACTTGTTTACCACATGATTTCAATACTGAGAACCCAATCCTTTAATGTATATCTTCATCTGGTCTTTCCATATCTGATAGTTATCCAAGGTAAACTTAGAACCCTCCTTCTTCATCATCTTTCTTCACGATCTTTCCCTCAAGCTATTAGGATTTTTGCACACAGAGGACCAACGCTCTGATACCAATTGTTAATCTTAGAGGATCTGGTTAATACTGAGAGGGGGGTGAATCAGTATTAACAACAATTTCAAACTTAAAACTCAACCTTACAAAACTTTATCAAATCAGTCATAAACCAGCAATAAACTCTTTACCAGTACCGGTAACCACAACTATTCATCTGCTAAAGTGATTTATCATGTCTGCACATTAAGTGTTAATTTACCATGCATTAACTAAAATAAACATAATAATACATAAAAACATTCACCATGTGAACACAATGTTTTTCACATGGAAACCAAAATAGGGAAAAACCACAGTGGGAATTGGTACCCACAAATATTTTGCACTCTTTTGGAATGCACCCTATTAGGAGCCAAGCCTGGTTAGAAGCTTACAATGATGCCTTGTTAGGATCAGACCCTATTAGGAGTCACTCGGTTGAGGGATTTGGATAATGATCCCTCTTAGGAGCTATGACCTATTAGGATCAACCTCGCAAGAGGATTTAATACTCAGATGTTGAGCTACCTGGTTAATGGATTTATAATGTAAGGCCTATTAGGACCTGCTCGGTTAAGGGATTTTAGTTGTTGCAATTGTTAGAGAACAAAAGTGAATGATCTAGGTATAGCACTTAACTTCTTGCTTGATCAGATCCAATTCTACTTCAAATCTGTAACACTCTGGCAGATCTCTCACACCCTGGTTCGGCTTCACACACTTGTCAAAACCCACCGACACAACAAACATCAACTATACCGACCTAAATAACCTCTACAACTTAGTCGGTTATAAAACCCTAAGACTTACATCATAGATCATCGCAGATATTTACAACTCATTAAAGATCATCGTATGGATCATTACAATCAATTACAAATCAATATCAACCATTGAGTGATCGTAACTCATCACAACAACTCAATCTGATACAAAGCCAAACCCTTAGCTCATTTCGCTAAGCACTATGCACATTCCCAAGAAATTCCATTTTGATCATGCCAAAACATCATTCAAACACTTCACATGGGTTATGCCACGTCACCATCTACATATGAACTTGATGTAGATCACCACCAAACCAAAAATCATTGTCGGTTAAGAGAATTCTTTACTGGTCCTTAAACCCTAGCAAAAATATCACAGAAATCATAAAGATGACTTATAGTAACCAAAACATGATGCGGTTCCTGTCATGCCCAAACTTTTGGGCAAAAACCCAATCAACAAATTTTTTTGAAACACTTAATTATATGCAACCTATGCTTAATTAGATGTGACAACTTAACAGGTTGTTCCAAGCGGAATCTTAAATTATAATAAAACATTTTTCTAATGTGAACGATGAATAGAACAAATTTACCTAGAAGCCTTAGGTTTCTATAAAACTCCTAGACGACAAAGTTAGGATATTCCTAACATATCAAATGATGATAACTCCTATAATCAAACTGAACAAAATGATTTTATAAGGACAATAATAAATTCACATCGAATGTCCCTTTTATTATAGTTGCAAATTATAATTCTTAATTAGATCGACTTCTACTAAATAGGCATTAATATAATTAGTTGCTTCAATAATAATTATTTATCTCCTAACAAGTTTCCTCCATCTGTGACAATACATCCTTCCTTTATAACTTGATTAAATCTTGCGTCTATAAATTAATTATTAATATGATTTTAACGTAATAATACTAATTAATTGAGCAATTGAAAATTGAAGTGTCAAACGTTAAAATGTTAAGTGCTTTATTTAGTATAAGATTCCATCTAGGTCAAATGAGTTCGCAAGAACAAGGCCTTGGACTTATTTTCGAATACATATAATTCCACCACGATATCATCTTCCAAAGAAATTAATAGTATCTCTCCATATAATAAATAAATAAATTCATTTACGCATAAAACCTCTAAATTAATTATCAAGAGATATTATTACTCTTAATTAATCTTTTTGATTATAATAGCAATTAATTAAATTAACTCTAGCAATTGGAATTTTTAAATCCCATGATTTATTTTAACAATAATTATAATAATGCTAAAATTTGACTAAAGGGCTAAATAAATCCATAATGTGAATTTCCCTATAAAATTTAGTCTGGAATAGCCTAAATTTAGGTGGACTAAATAATCCCCTAAAGTCAATATAATTTCCTAAAAGATTACACTCTGAAAGATATTTAAATTTAAAAAAAAACATCATATTTGAATATTTACATGCCCATATGTTTATATAAACATATATAAAATATAAATACATCATACATTAATAATCTAAAAATTAGACCTTTACATATATATATATATAATTCTTTTGTTTCCTAAATAATAGAATAACCACAAACCCTAAAATTATGAGTTATAAAACAAGGAATTCCTACTAACCTTACTATTATATTTTTTTTTCTCATTCTATATTTTTCTTTATATTAAAATCCTACCCTAACCCGAACCGTGTTAGGGTTTTATACTATTGTGCAGGGTCGAGGGCGAGCGGCGGCCATGGAGGATCTTGGCGGAGGATTTGGAGGAGGGTTACTTAGGTTGTCAGGCGGTGGTTACCCCGGGACGCCACTGTGGTTACCCATAGTGGCGGTCGGGCACCGCTCACTGTGGGTAAACACAGTGGCGGGCCGAGTGCCCTTCCACTGTGGTTACCCACAGTGGGAGGCCCCCGAGCCGACACTGTGGTTTCCCACAACGGCAGCCACCGTGCCACCCACTGTGGGTAGCCACAATGGTGGCTCGAGCCACGCCGCCCACTGTGTTTAAACACAGTGGGTTCGGCCCCGAAAACCCTTCATTGTTATTTTTTTTTTAAATTTAAAATTTCTTTATTTTAATTTTTTTGTTTTGTTTTTGTTTAATATATATTAATATGTGTGTGTGTGTGTGTGTGTGTGTGTGTGTGTGTGTGTGTGTATTACATGCATAAGATAACTAGGGCTGACTTTGCTATGCAAATATATATTATTTTCGTTTTGAACTTTTAAACAGATTAAATAAAATTTTCAGATTTTAAAACAAATGTATTTCTTTTTTTTATTTAAATACCATGTAGCAAGACCATCCTACTCTCCCAAGAGTAGAAGGCCTTGGTTACTCCCAAATCACAGGAAATGCATAAAAGAGTAAAAGAAAGGTCGCATAATAATTTTTTTTACAAAAGAAATTACAAGACAACAACTTTTTCATTCAACCAATCTTTCCAACATAAACATGCAACTTAAAAAAGAAACAAAAGAAGGAGATGAACCAACCTTCAATCTGCCCAAAGGTGTGCTAGAACTAGTTTGAGGATGAGCAGCCCAAATCCACAAATCTTCCTTCTACACTTAGCCAAAATTCTATCCCAAAACTGTATTTTTCAAAATTGCATGATCTCCAAAAATGGAGAGTGGATGATTGCCCACAAAATCTCTCATCTTTGCCTAAGAAGACCTCAGTGAGAGTTCTCACATGTTTCTAAAACTGAAAAATGAAAAAGTAAGAAAAAGATCAAAAAGGATCTCTCATCAAAAGGGAAAGTTATCTAACCTAGATGGAACCTTCTAATTTCAATTTCGCTCACCTTAGGAAACTCACTTTTTGAGGTGACTAAACAGTCACATGGGAGTAGACACATGCCTAAAAATACTCCTAACCCATAGGTATACCTTATGGGCTTTAGGAAACACCTTTAAACTACCCCTAGGAGTCCATTTGACCCCATATAAACCCATCTGAAGTTAACTTTCGGGTCAAACCTGAGTTGACCACTCCAAAGACTCTCTACCCAAGGAAGTTTTAGAACCACATTCAAATGTTTGAAAAAGCTATAGTTGAACAACTCCCTCCAAGAGACAAGTCAAAAATCAACACATGTGTCAAGTGGCACAATAAAATACATTACAAAATTACACATGAAATTTGTCTCTTGTTGGATTTACACAAATTAATAAATTTAATTTAACACACACACAACATTTACTTTCACAAATAAAATACGATACATACGGGGTGTTGTCTCTCCAAATAGACAACCCCTAGCTTTACGAATGTACATAGGTCTAGGTTTGGTTCTCCATAATGTTTCCATGTTCACATGGATACTTTTCTTGCGCATCTCAATTACACATTAGTAATTCCAAATAACCTCATATAATATTAAACAAATGAATAAGAATACACATCAAACACTTTACATACAATTTACATTTAAACAAATCGATATATCTTATATCCAAATAAATCCACATAAGCAATTATCATATTCCTCATAGTTTTGATCCACACATAAGACATGCCTCTTATTTCTATCATCATAGTAAAGTCCTGCAAATCCAATAATGACATACATCATCTCAAAGTTATCCTATTCTAGAATCATATAAAGTTATGTATCCATAACACATCAAAATGTACACCTCAAGGTGAAATGGTTTCGTAACCTTGTTCAATTACTTTTCTCACCAATCTATCTGTCTAACATAGCCCATCCTATTGAATTATAGCATTTATTAGTAAGGTCAACCATGGTCAACTGAGTTAACCAGAGCTTGATCGGGGAGGGGCTCTACATCCTCCTCCCCTAGAGATCGACTTACTCTTGGAAGTCGCATGAGTAGAATACGAAATAGGGACATAACATTTCCCACAATTCCAAAAGGTTACTCTAATTCTTATCTTTCCTACTGGAAAGATGCACTACCAAAACCAACTTATTATTGTAATTAGCTTACTATCTTCGTAAGGTTAAATTTATTTTTTATTTCCCTTCCATTTTAGATAGGTGTTTACAAAATTCTATCTTTCAACAACTTACATTAATGCACCATCCAAATTATGTCAATAACACACATCAACTCCCGTAATCAAGGTTACACATGATAGTTTACTTATTAATTTCTAGGAGTCATACTTATTAAGGGTTCGCGTAAAACATGTTTATCCCACTGCAATTGTCATCCATGCTCGCCACTAAAGAGACTTGACATCACAGTTTATCCATAATGAATCTACTTATTTTACATCAAGGTGCCTCATAAGGGGGTTACTTACATATTTGGTAAACCACCCTAGGTGCATGATTTCTTCCAACATCCTTAGGCAACAAGGAATAATCAAGTTTAAGTTCTTTGAATCTACCCATGAGTAGGGAAATTTTCTACTCCTAGGGCCCACAATGCTTGGTAGTTCAAGGCACCAAGGTTTTAGTTTCATAGGTACATTATTCACAAACCCCAGACATTAAGGTACATAACCATCCCATTCTAAGGGAGTGATGAAAATTAATAATACTTTTTTTTTTTTATCTCATCCACGCAATCATCTCCATACACATGCCAAATTTACCAGCCTACAATTATCATTACTTTCACAATTCATTAGGTTTAGATCACACACACACACACACACACACACACACACACATATTTTAATTTTTATCTTATTTATTTTTTTGCTATAAATTTCCTCTCTTAGATTACTCGCAAATAATTCTATTTAGGAGAATATTCCTTTCTTTACCTTATTTCAAAATAACATTCTTTGTTTATTTTGTGTGCCTAATTTCGCTCCTTGCAGTATTCTCCCTTGACACACTATCAGCGGTTCAACGAACATGATAGACATTACACAAATCACATCACTAGGGCTAGCTTATATTAACGTCAAAATGACCACTTGACACTTTAAAAGATCAAAATAAAAGTTACTTTTACCAAGTCCAATCAAAGAAGAAAAATGTCAGCAATTGAAAGATATTAAAATTAGCAACATGGCAAGTGTCATAGCTCCAATAAAAAAGAAACATAAATTTAGTGGTCCTTTCATCATAACAATAGAATAACATAAATAAAGTACTAGCCCCTATATCGCAAAATACTATTCAAAGAAAGTCAACAAAAAAAAAAAATACCGTCGAACCAAAACTCGAAACAAGATGACCATACTAGCCATGCTATAGGGAGTAACCGCAGCACACCACCCAAGATCACATGTCCTGAGTGTGTTAGGAAGTGATTATTAGACTCTTGAGATTCTTAGATTATCGATATTCCTTTATTATTTACGAAATATCTTATACACATGAGATTGCAATCGTTTTATAGATCATGTTCCATTTTAACCTTAACGTGATTGCTATCGCAAGCCACACTTTCCGACATAATCCGTTATCTATTTAGGGTTATTAACATCCATAATTATATCTAACAGGTGATTGCACTAACTCTACCATCCTCCGTCCATTCTTCTAGGACTTCCATTAATTTTCTTGATATGCTAAACCTTAGTTCAATATTACGTGGTAACTCATGCATCGACACTTTCATGTCTTACTCACATGCGGTGGGTAGTTCGGCACAAAATTGTCACTTGTATACTTCGAAACACTTAGGTTTTGAAAAAATATAATCATATGTTTCTACTAGGACATCATTTGTTTTCTTAGCACCTTTTCTAGCTCCTCGAATTTTCACCTCTAATCATCCTTTCATTCTCGTCAATAAGGAGCATGTTGCCAAATTACTAACACTTATGGTTAAGAACCAATTGGGGTAGACTAATTGTCAAGAAAAATCAATAACGCTTGACAACTAATTCCTTCCCACACATTTCATGACATATTTCAAACAACGCGGAGAGTTGACTTGTTCCCTCCTACTTTCCTTATGCAACTTATGATATCAAGGGGGTGCGTACTCAAGAAGTGGCCAACACTCACCCTATTACTTAAAATTTGGTAAAAAGAAGTTATCTCTTTCCATATTACTTATTTCTATTTACTTACTAGCCAATTTTTGGTACATCACCACTTACAATTTCCTTCAAACCACGTAAACCACCTTATCATCATATTAAGTTGTTACCCAATTACGATATAACATAAGGGTGGTCCAATAATTACCAATGTCTTAAGACTTCCATAATTTCCAAATTCTCCCTTGGCTAACCACATAATTCAGCTCCTTATCATGTTCTCATAAAATATCTTATACTGTCAACTAATCATCATTAAAACCTTCGTACTATAATATTGTTATACTATCTTTCCATAAGCCATTTCCATCTGCATGTTGTTTCATCCATACTTAATGTTTTCGCATACCTTCACACTTGAGTGCCATAAATTTACAAACCTACTTCGATTGTGTCAAGTAGTTAAATTGTGTTACATATTGTCTTGTAACTAGCGACAAGCCATGATTGGGTTGCACTTTTCTCCTTAGGTTCCAAACGAATATTAGTTACTCATTCCTAGAGTATAAGATCCTAATACTCTTACACTCCTTGCACTTCAATAGGGGTTTTTGTATGATTCCCAAATTGTCTCTACTCTCCTTGTCATTAATTTCTCCAAGATTGTCTTCCCATAAGGGAACTAGTTGTGGCTTTACTTTGCTTGTTTTCCCCAATTATATAACTACGGATGAACTTAGGGTTTATTGCAATTATGTGCTTTAACCCAAGAAGTTCATGTATCCTTTCTCCTTAGTTAATTCATCTATAATATTGCTAGGGTCCACTTATCAAGGAGATTGTCATTCATCATTTTAGTCCTTACCTTTAGGGTTATACAACTCTAGCTTCTCTGCGTTGCTACAAGGATTGTCTAACGAATGCTCTTAATAAGTAACCTAGCCTGACCACACGCTTAAGGCACCTATTCATTAGGATAGGTTAATGCTTCTTTCTAATATTCGCAAGGGTACCTCTTAACTCTTCTTCATTGTTGTCTCAAATGGCGGTCGTGGTCTTCGAACCACCAAAAGTTTCGCATAGCTTAAAAAAAATTTACTTGAGTTGTCGCTATCTCAATTATCTTGTTTATTGTGCCTTCATCTTATGTCTAACTAGCTTGCTTGACTTGCCAAGTCAAGAACATACCTCGATGGATGGTATTCTCTTAGTTACCATCAGAGGTAATTTATTATAGAATTAACTCCTCATACTTGATTTGATTAAGGCCATAATTGCATTTGGGTTCCAATTGAATGGTAACCTTATAAGTACTAATGATCTAAATTTCGTTTATTAAATACCAAGAATATTTATAATTTAAAAAAAAAATTGTAGCCTTTGGGGTCTTATTATGCCATAAACATTATGACTAATTAGTTTCAAATTTTAGGGCTTTTAGTGACCCTTGGAACCCCTTGAATTGATCTATGTTGATCTGTTGATTTAGAGGAATTTTCACTTATATTTCACTTTTTTATTTCGCAAGTTTCCACCTAGGTGTTATACTTCGAAGCCATATTTTAGTTCAACTAAGTTATAAATGTAGCCCATGTTCACCAGTGTATGAACCTAGGGCTCTGATACCAAAATGTCATGCCCAAACTTTTGGGCAAAAACCCAAACAACAATTTTTTTTGAAACACTTAATTATATGCAACCTATGTTGAATTAGATGTGACAACTTAACAGGTTGTTCCAAGCGGAATCTTAAATTATAATAAAACATTTTTCTAACGTGAACGATGAATAGAACAAATTTACCTAGAAGCCTTAGGTTTCTATAAAGCTCCTAGATGACAAAGTTAGGATATTCCTAACATATCAAATGACGATAACTCCTATAATCAAACTGAAAAAAATGATTTTATAAGGACAATAATAAATTCACATCGAATGTCCCTTTTATTACAGTTACAAATTATAATTCTTAACTAGATCGACTTCTACTAAATAGGCATTAATATAATTACTTGCTTCAATAATAATTATTTATCTCCTAACAAGTTTCCTCCATCCATGATAGTACATCCTTCCTTTATAACTTGATTAAATCTTGTGTCTATAAATTAATTATTAATATGACTTTAACGTAATAATACTAATTAATCGAGTAATTGAAAATTGAAGTGTCAAACGTTAAAATGTTAAGTGCTTTATTTAGTATAAGATTCCATCTAGGCCAAATGAGTTCGCAAGAACAAGGTCTTGGACTTATTTTCGAATACATATAATTCCACCACGATATCCTCTTCCAAAAAAATTAATATTATCTCTCCATATAATAAATAAATAAATTCGTTTACGCATAAAACCTCTAAATTAATTGTCAAGAGATATTATTACTCTCAATTAATCTTTTTGATTATAATAGGAATTAATTAAATTAACTCTAGCAATTGGATTTTTTTAATCCCATGATTTATTTTAACAATAATTATAATAATGCAAAAATTTGACTAAAGGGCTAAATAAATCCATAAAGTTTATTTCCCTATAAAATTTAGTCTGGAATAGCCTAAATTTAGGTGGACTAAATAATCCCCTAAAGTCAAATAATTTATAAAGTCAATATAATTTCCTAAAAGATTACACTCTGAAAGATATTTAAATTTTAAAAAAAAACATCATATTCGAATATTTACATGCCCATATGTTTATATAAACATATATAAAATATAAATACATCATACATTAATAATCTAAAAATTATATATATATATGAGTTATAAAACAAGGAATTCCTACTAACCTTACTATTATTTTTTATTTTTTTTCTCATTTTATATTTTTCTTTATATTAAAATCCTACCCTAACCCGAACCAGGTTAGGGTTTTATACTATTGTGCAGGGCCGAGGGCAAGCGGCGGCCGTGGAGGATATCAGTGGAGGATTTGGAGGAGAGTTACTTAGGTCGTCGGGCGGTGGTTACCCCGAGACGCCACTGTGGTTACCCACAGTGGCGGCTGGGCGCCACTCACTATGGGTAAACACAGTGGCGGGCCAGGTACCCTTCCACTATGGTTACCCACAGTGGGAGGCCCCCAAGCCGACACTGTGGTTGCCCATAGCAGCGGCCCCCGTGCCGCCCACTGTGGGTAGCCACAGTGGCAGCTTGAGCCGCGTCGCCCACTGTGTTTAAACACAGTGGGTTCGGCCCCAAAAACCCTCTATTGTTATTTTTTTAAAAAAATTTAAAATTTCTTTATTTTAATTTTTGTTTGTTTGTTTTTGTTTTATATATATATATATATATATAACTAAAACTAGGGTTGACTTTGCTATGCAAATATATATTATTTTCATTTTGAACTTTTAAACAGATTAAATAAAAAATTTCAGATTTTAAAACAAATGTATTTCTTTTTTTTTTAAATACCATGTAGCTAAAATTAGAGATAAACTAATCAACTTTAGATTTATTTTCTGTAATTAAGTAAAATGATAGAATTAAATAAATTTAAGCAGCAACTATATTAGATTAGAAAACATTGAAATAAATCTTAGAGATAGACATGTTAATTTTAGATTCAATTTCTACAAAAAATCAAGGGTAACAGAATTTAATAAATTTTAACAGCAACTGGATTAACCTAGAAATCATTTAAATTGACCTTAGAGGTATGCATGTTAAATCTATTAAACCATGATATTTATTTGGGAATAAATAATTAGGACTAAATGCAAGATTTTCTTTTACTAACATGCAAGCTTTCTACTTTACTCATTTCCCATTATTTCAATATGCATAAGAAAATTAAATGAACCTTTATTTTTCAAACTAACATGCATGCAACAAATACTATTTCATTAACTATAAGAAACTTAATCCAAGCTAAACATTTTCATTTTTGCAACAAAATAATACTTAATAAAAATATAATGCATTTCTTTAAGGTGTATTTAAAATACAATATAGTCAACAATACAAATGGGTGAGATACCCAACTAGCCTCTCATTTCTATTAAATGAGGACTTTAAATAAAATGAATGTAAACTTCTTCTTTTTTCAAAATAAATACAACATATAGTTCTTCCTTTATATTGCTGCAACTAAAATATGGTATTCCATTCCTTAATCTTTTCTACAAATAAAGTAAAACTAGTAACTCCCAAAACTTGTCTTTTTTCTTTTCCTTCCTAGCAACCTGCAAATAAATCATAAGGTTTTGACCATGGAGAGCTTGATAGTTCTGATACTTAAAGATAAGTACAGATGCCAAGCTAATAAGATGAGAGGGGGGGGTGAATCATACAAACTTAATCTTCCATAAAAACATCAGATTCAACCTCGGTAACATATACTTTAGTAATATAACCAAAACTGCTAAACATGTAAACTCAAAAGCATATAAACATCATAACACTCATAACACCAGATTTAACGTGGAAACCCAAATAGGGAAAAACCACTGTGGGATTTTGGACCCACTAAGAAATATACTCTTCTAGAGTATGCTCGGTTAAAAGCAAATCCTGTTAAAGATTACAAACATATTGCTAGATGTGACCCGGTTAAGGGATTTCCCTCAGATTTGTTAGGATCTTCACCTTGTTAGAAGTGACCTTGTTAAAGAATTTCAAACACTCAATCAGAATGTCACCTTGCTAGAGGGTTTTACAAATAAGACTATTAAGTCCACTCAGTTAAGAGATTTTCTGTCACTTCACTAAATAACAGTAATAAAAATCTATCTGCAACTTCACATCTAAAATGCTAAAGCAGATTCTTATTTGCTCAATACAATATAGACATAGAACTAATCTTGTCCATCTATTGGGCTCTATACTATGTTATTCAAAACAAGTCTTCAAGCTTCTGTGCTTGGTAGTCACTATGTAGCATCCATGTCCATACACTTGCCTGCATACATTGTTTATCAACAGTTCCCTATTTATAAACAATTAGTTAACCGCTTAATCTCCTTGATCACATTTCCCATGATCAATCATAGCCATCAGATCTTCAAACTTTGTCCAGGTTCAATGTATCCTTCGATCTGAAAATGTTTTACCCCACCTTGGAACTTGCATATATTTCTTGGAACTTGTGCTAGGGTATTGCGGTTCAATCTAAGCTGTAGATCTTCCTACTAATTTTCCTTTGCCATAGATTATTTAACAAACTTTATTCATGGCATACCAATCATTTAATCATAGCCAGCTCATCAACTTCCTTCATTAAATAATGCATGTAATCATTTAATGCATTCTGTTATTACTCGTTAAATACTAAACTTCACTCGGTAGACATTCTGCCTTCATTAACTGATAATGATAACCTTTGGGTTTACCGACTAGGTTCCTTAAGGTTTACCGACTAGGTTCTTTGCTCGGTAACATAGTATAGTATTAACCTTTCAATCAATAACATATGTAGGATATCAAAACAATCTAATCATCATGATCTCATCATTGTCTAACTTGGTAATAGTTGCCCATTGAATAACTTATTTCTCCCCTTATTCATCATATTCTTTTTGTGTCTTTTACCGACATCTTTATACTCATCAAATCATACTTCTCAAGATATGGCAACATCATACTGAATTAGAAAATCAATTTTTTGACATCAATGACAAAATAATAATATTAAGACAGTAAACATCCTTAATCAGTTATATCCATAATCATCAACAATCTTCTCAATATCCTTATTGAAATACCAACAATCTCTCCTTGTCTGTTATAATGTCAAATGCCAATAGAGCTCACCTCCTAGCCTAGGCTTACTAGAAGCCACCCCCGAGCTTGGAGAACCAAGCCCTAGACAGGTTACACACATACAAACACAACAAGCAAGGGAAAAAAATACAGTAAACACTTTCCCAACCAAGGCTACACTTCATCACAAGGTGTGATGATTTTACATGGGTGGTAGTGGACCAATTACCTTGAGGAGACTACAAGAATGGTAGATCCCACCTCATGGAAAATAAAGATATTTCATAAGTTCATTAACCCCACATTCCTTATACCCCCAAGGCATTCATGCCATACTTTCTCCCCTTATGACCCCCAAATGCACAAACCAGGCCATGTGGCAAGGGTCACATATACACCCCTTGAGTTCGCTCCCATAACGAGAGTCTCTCACTCGAGGGCTGTCAAACTTCTACCACCCACAAGACCATCCTACTGTCCCAAGAGTAGAAGGCCTTGGTTACTCCCAAATCACAGGAAATGCATAAAAGAGTAAAAGAAAGGTTGCATAATAAAAAAATTTACAAAAGAAATTACAAGACAACAACTTTTTCATTCAACCAATCTTTCCAACATAAACATGCAACTTAAAAAAGAAACAAAAGAAGGAGATGAACCAACCTTCAATCTGCCCAAAGGTGTGCTAGAACTAGTTTGAGGATGAGTAGCCCAAATCCACAAATCTTCCTTCTACACTTAGCCAAAATTCTATCCCAAAACTGTATTTTTCAAAATTGCATGATCTCCAAAAATGGAGAGTGGGTGATTGCCCGCAAAATCTCTCATCCTTGCCTAAGAAGACCTCAGTGAGAGTTCTCACAAGTTTCTAAAACTGAAAAAGGAAAAAATAAGAAAAAGATCAAAAAGGATCTCTCATCAAAAGGGAAGGTTATCTAACCTAGATGGCACCTTCTAATTTCAATTTTCGCTCACCTTAGGAAACTCACTTTTTGAGGTGACTAAATAGTCACATGGGAGTAGACACATGCCTAAAAATACTCCTAACCCATAGGTATACCTTATGGGCTTTAGGAAACACCTTTAAACTACCCCTAGGAGTCCATTTGACCCCATATAAACCCATCTGAAGTTAACTTTCGGGTCAAACCTGAGTTGACCACTCCAAAGACTCTCTACCCAAGGAAATTTTAGAACCACATTCAAATGTTTGAAAAAGCTATATTTGAACAACTCCCTCCAAGAGACAAGTCAAAAATCAAGACATAAATCAACACGTGTCAAGTGACACAATAAAATACATTACAAAATTACACATGAAATTTGTCTCTTGTTGGATTTATAGAAATTAATAAATTTAATTTAACACACACGCAACATTTACTTTCACAAATAAAATACGATACATACGGGGTGTTGTCTCTCCAAATAGACAACCCCTGACTTTACGAACGTACATAGGTCTAGGTTTGGTTCTCCATAATGTTTCCATGGTCACATGGATAGTTTTCATGCGCATCTCAATTACCCATTAGTAATTCCAAATAACCTCATATAATATTAAACACATGAATAAGAATACACATCAAACACTTTGCATACAATTTACATTTAAACAAATCGATATATCTTATATCCAAATAAATCCACATAAGCAATTATCATATTCCTCATAATTTTGATCCACACATAAGACATGCCTCTTATTTATATCATCATAGTAAAGTCCTGCAAATCCAATAATGACATACATCATCTCAAATTTATCCTATTCTAGAATCATATAAAGTTATGTATCCATAACACATCAAAATGTACACCTCAAGGTGAAATGGTTCTGTAACTTGGTTCAATTACTTTTCTCACCAATCTATCCGTCTAACATAGCCCATCCTATTGAATTATAGCATTTATTAGTAAGGTCAACCATGGTCAACTGAGTTAACCAGAGCTTGATCAGGGAGGGGCTCTACAGTTTCGATCAGATACATATTATAATGATACAAACACATATTCCAAACTACAACACTTCAATCATCACCAATCGCCGAAATCAATCAAAAGATCTCCTCGTTTACCAGTTAAGGTCCTAATTCTCAGTTCATTGTCTTTAATACCGGTAAGACATTTTTTGGTAGACCAAAAAGACTTAGATGACAAAATACATCATAGTAAACATAAGTTGCCATCAATGACAATACAAATAACTGATCAAAGTCATCCAATCATGCAATCTCAGTCTCTTCATCACAATGTCATCACAAACAGTCCTTTATCGGTTCAGTGATCATTCTTCATTTGCATCAGTTATGCCAAACATGCCAATAGGATCATTAGAAAGGATGGTAGGGATATCATCATATCTCTTAGGAAGTGGATTATGAGAAAAATGAAAAGGTATGGCTAGATCATCATGAGATTCTAGGGCGATGGGGTCTTGGCCAATAATTGTAGGAATGGGAAAACTTTGGGGTCTTGATCTTCATTCATTTTAGGACTTGTTTCTTCATGATGAATAATGATGAACAACAGATACCCTAGTTGGTACTGAGAGGGGGGGTGAATTAGTACAGGCAAAAACTTTCTCAACAACTTATCAGGTTAAAGCAATACCAACTGGTTGTCACCATTACTGAACTTAACCACAACAATATCGGTTAAACACAATAAGACATCCGACACCATAAACTAATAAGTCTGAACACTTCAAATATGATCAATACTTGATATCAGGTTCACCTATAAACATATCCATGTGGTATACTATAAATACCATAACCTATTGACTCTGAATGCATAATCTTTCAAACAAATAATTCATAAACATCACATGAAAAATGCATAACACATAACACACATATTTTTCATGTGGAAACCCAAATGGGAAAAACTACGGTGGGAATGAATAGGGTACAAGCTTGTTTTTGAACTCTTTTGAAGCTCACCCTGTTAGGAGCCTAGTCCGATTAAAGACTTTACAATAAGGTTCTTCTAGGAACCGATATGTTAGAGATCACCCGGTTAAGGGATGCTATATACCCTATTAAAGGTTGAAACCCTGTTATAGGTTACCTCGCTAGAGGATTTGAAGAACTCAATGATCTTGAGTCACCTGGTTACAGGTTTTACAATAAGCCTGTTAAAGCTACCCGGTGAAGGTATTTTCCAACTATTGAAATGATTAGAAGATAATAGGTAAAACTTTTGATCTGATAACAGCACTACATGCCAAGGAAGATCCTTTTCATTTCCTCTACTCTGCAATCACACTCTGCAGTTTTCCTCTTACTGGTCTGGCAAGTATCTCATCACTCGGATACACACACAAATTTTGCCAACAACTTTACAATAGAAAACATCATCAACCTTATAGACAACAGTCAGGTTGGTAGCATAAACCCTAAACCCTAAGCATCTTAGGTTTACAACACAGGTGGTCCAATCCTGACCGTCCAAACACATTGCATAGAGTATTACAATTTCAAATAGACCACAAGACAATCTGCATCTTTCATTCATCACTGCACGTGGGAATCAGTAACCCATCATGCTTTCTTCTCATACCACTAAGAAGAATGATCATTCCCGAGGTAGAATCCAAAAGCAATCGATCTTTTCATGCAAGATCCTCAAGGAAATCCTTCACGCACACAAGGCAAATGTGGCACCTTGATCTCATTCACATCTGTTAGCTAACTCATCATAGAGTATCATCAGTTGCATCGCACAAGCAAGATTGCCAAACTAATAACCCTAGAGCTGAGAATACCAACCGCTAGTCATACTTAGTGAAACCCTGACATCGGTTCACTACATCTCTTCATGCCTCTTCATACCAGTTCACCAACTTCTTTCAATCTACATACCGGTTCACTTACACTTATTGACATCAATGACAACATACATTATCATCATATCAACATGTCGGTTCATCATATGCCAATGATATCCAACAATCTCCCCCTTTGGCATTAATGGCAATACTTAGTTTAGCATTGCAACTGTAGACATGATAGACTAGTGTATCTTTAACATTAGATATATTCTCCTCCATACATCATATATCTTCTCCTCCATACATTAGATATCTTGTCCCCCTTTGACAATAATGCCAAAGTGGAGGCACAAGCTTCCAAAATCTACTATGTTGCTCAACCTAAGGAGTAGCATCCTTCAACACATCAATCCTAAAGAATTTGTCGCTTTAGTACTTGACTGATGCGGAGCACACAACTTTAATTGATTTCATGAAGGGGCAGAACCCCTAATTCACCTCTCAAATAGATAAATGTAGTATTCGGAAGGGCTTAATGAATATGTCTGCTAGCTGCTCCTTACTAGAAACATGTTGTAGTACAACCTCCTAATTTTGAAATTTCTCTCTCGAGAAGTGATATTTAAGCTCAATGTGCTTAGTTCTAGCATGTAATACCGGATTCTTGGAAATACTTATTGCACTTGTATTATCACAAAATATATTAACCAATTCAAATACAGGTACCTTGAAACCTTCCAATACATGCTTCATCCAAATTGCTTGAGTGCAATTCATAAATGCTGCCACATATTATGCTTTAGTTGTAGATTGGGAAATACAGCTCTGCTTCTTACTTGTCCATGACACTAATCTTCCACCTATAAAGAACGCTCCATCGGTTGTGCTCATTTGATCGTCCACATTACCTCCCCAATCGGCATCGGTATATACCTTGAGATTATAGTCACGATTATATGGATACCATAATCCATAATCAACTATTCCTTTCAGATATCTAAGAATCCTTTTGACAGCTACCAAGTGGGATTCTCTTGGACATTTCTGAAAATGAGCTACTATGCCTACTACATGAGCAATATTCGGTATGTTGTGCACCACATAGTGTAGTTTACCGATCATTGACCGGTACTCCTTTTCATTCACCAGTGTTGAATCATCTTCCTTAGTCAGTTTATAGCCAGTCACCATCGGTGTACCAACTGATTTGCTTTCCTCCATGCCAAAAGTCTTCAATACCTATTTGACATACTTGGACTAGGTAATAAAGATACCCTCTTTCATTTGTTGAATCTGTAAACCAATGAAGAACTTTATTTCTCCAATAAAAGGCATCTCAAACTCTTTCTTCATTTTATCTGCAAACGCATGACTCATTTTATCATCTCCTCAAAAAATTATGTCATCCACAAACACTTCATAGATCAAAATCTAATCACCTTCTGATTTCAAGTAGATGTTGCTATCTTCACTTGTTCTCTGAAATCCAATATTCACAAGATGAGAGTGTAGTCTTTCATACCATGCCCTAGGTCTTTGTTTTAGTCCATACAGGGCTTTGTGTAATCTGCACACCATGTCACTATCTTCTGATAAGGAAAACCCTTCTAGTTGCTCTATATACACTTCCTCTTCTAGGATTCCATTCAGAAAAGAAGACTTTACATCCATTTGATAAACCTTAAATCCCTTAAATTCTGCAAATGCAAGTAGGATTAGAACACCTTCTAGTCTAGCCAGGGGAACAAAGGTTTCTCCATAGTCTTCTCCCTCCTCCTGAGCATATCCCTTGCATACAATCCTAGCCTTGTTCCTTATAACTGTGCCTTCTTCATTCAGCTTATTCCTGAAGACCCATTTTGTACCTATGACATTTTTATGTTTTGGTCTAAGCACCAAAGACCATGTTGCATTCTTCTCTATTTGGTCTAGCTCCTCTTCCATTGCTTTAATCCAGTCTTCATTTGTAAGATCTTCTCTGGAAGTCTTGGGTTCAAATTCAGAAATCATGCAAGATTTCTCCTTCACTTTTCTTCTTGTGAGTATCCCTGCATCTTTATCTCCTATGATTTTCTTTGGATCATGATGCAGCTTCAAATATCTAGGAATGATTCTAGCCTGATCAAATATCTTTTCTTCTTCTCCTTCACTTACTTCTTCTTCTCTCACTGTAGCTTCTACCAGTATAGGAACACTGAGATCTTTATAAGTTTCTTTCTTAACCGGTTCCCAGAAGGCTATACCTGGTTCATCTTCCACTTCTTCACTACATGTTTCCTCAAGTTCTTGAGGGGATTCATCAACCCTAACATTAATACTTTCAACAATTTTCTGAGTTCTATTGTTGTAGCACTTGAGAGCTTTTCTCTTAGTGGAATATCCCAGAACAATTCCTTCATCGCATTTTGCATCAAATTTTCTCAAATGCTCACCTCTTGATATAGCACTTACTACCAAACACTTTAAAGTAACTCATAGTGGGAGTTTTCCCGGTCTAATACTCATAAGGGGTTTTATCTTTGCCTTTCTTTATGAGTACCTTGTTCATAATACAGACTGCATTGCTCACCGCTTCGCTCCAAAAAGTGTGAGAAACCTTTCCTTGGATCAGCATTGTTCTAGCTGCTTCAACTACAATCCTGTTATTTCTTTCTGCTATGCCATTTTGTTGTGGTGTCCTTGGGGCAGACAACTGCCTCTTAATACAGTTATCTTCATAGTACTTATTGAATTCATCAGAAGTGAATTCTCCTCCTTGATCAGTTCTCGGGCATTTTATCTTTTCACCACTTTCTTTCTCTACTAATGCTCTGAAAGCTTTGAACTTTCCAAATGCTTCAAACTTGTGTTTCAAGAATGTGACCCACATCATTCTTGAGCAGTCATCAGTAAGAATCATAAAATTCCTATCTCCCTGAATACTTCTAGTTTTCATAGGACCACACAAATCAGTATGCACAAGATTAAGTAAATTTTCTGCTGAAAAAGACTTACCTATAAACGTTGAGGAAGACATCTTCCCAAGTTGACATTCTCTGCACAAATAATTCTCAGGTTTGTTCCGCAAAGGTAATCCTCTTACCACCTTGATCTTACTAGATTTAACAATATTGTCAAAGTTCATATGACAAAGTCTCCTATGCCATATCCAACTATCATAAAACTTAGCCATTAGAAATTGACTCATCTTGGCATTCAACTAAAATAGGTTACCTCTGGTGTGCTTACTGATGGCAATAAGCTCACCACTCTTCCCAATTATACTGCAGACTCCGCCTTTGAATTCCAGAACTAGTCCTTTGCCATTCAGCTGAGAAACACTCAACAAGTTATGCTTAAGACCTTCTACGCAGTAGACATCATCTGCACTACCCTTTCCATGCAGTGAGATGGATCCTTTACCTTTCACCAAGCATGGTGCATCATTGCCAAATCTGACAACACCTCCATCATATTCCTCCAGAGATAGAAACTTTCTCTAGTCACCAGTCATGTGGTGAGAACAACCACTATCAATTATCCACTCATTAGAGTTGTCAATGCGAGAGACAAGAGCTTTCTTGTCAGACACTTCTTCCTTTACTACTAAAAACACTATGTCTTCATTTTATTCATCTTCTGATTCTTCATCAGTGACACCTTCATCCACAGCAACTAGACAATTTCTTCTATTTCCTCCTTTATACTTTATAAACCTCTATGGTTTATCCTTATTTTCATTGTTAGGACAATTAACAGCTATATGTCCTATCTTGTTGCAAGAAAAATATTTCAAAGGAAGTTTACCTCTATATTTTCTAGTTCCCGTCGGAAGTCTTTTAGCAAGAAGAGTTTCAAACTCCATTAGAATCTCTTCATCATCCATATCTTTGCATTGTCTGGATTCATAACTGGTACTAGTTTCTTTTCCTTTTCTAGATGGTACATTAGATGCTTTAAAGGCTGACTCAGTCTTCTAAACACTGCCATCATAGCTATTCAACTCATATGAAGTTAACTTTGCAATGATAGAATTTAAGGATACCTTGGTTTTATCAATAGACCTCAGTTCCTGGATAGCAGCAACTCTGATTGCATAGATTGGTAACAATGATCTAAGGACTTTACTAACAATAGTGGTATCATCAATAGTTCGACCAACACTTTTGATATCACCAACCACAGTCTTAATCCTAATGCCACATTGTTGAATGGTCTCACATTCAACCATCCTCATATCCTCAAATTTACCTCTAAGGCTCTCTTCCTTAAATTTATTTACATGCTCATCACCACCATAGATGTTTTCTAGTGCATCCCATACATCCTTAGGTGTCTCCTTGTCTTGTACATCAATAAACTCAATATCTGACAGACTGTTGATAAGGGCTTCCATGACTTGCCCATTTTCCTAGATCTCTCTCTTCTGATCATCAGTCAAAGTGCTAGTGGGAGTCACATAGGCATTCTCAACATAGCTCCAGTGTTGAGCACCCATACTCTTTATGTAAATATTCATTATGTCCTTCCATATCTTAAAGTTATCTCTATTGAACTTAGGACCTTCCCTCTTCATCATTACAGCAGGATCTTTTATTACAAGTGGTTAAGATTATATCACCGAGGACCTGGAGGAGCTCTGATACCAATTGATGAATAATGATGAACAGCAGATACCCTAGCCAGTACTGAGAGGGGGGGGTGAATCAGTACAGGTAAAAACTTTCTCAACAACTTATCAAGTTAAAGAAATACCAACTGGTTGCCACCATTACTGAACTTAACCACTCAGTTAAACACAATAAGACGTCAGACACCATAAACTGATAAGAATAAAACACTTAAAATATGATCAATACTTGATATCAGCTTCACCCATAAACATATGCATGTGGTATACTATAAATACCATAACCTATTGGCTCTGAATCCATAATCTTTCAACCAAATAATTCATAAACATCACATGAAAAATGCATAACACATAACACACAAATTTTTCACGTGGAAACCCAAATGGGAAAAACCACAGTGGGGATGAATGCCCACAAGCTTTTTTTTAAACTCTTTTGAAGCTCGCCCTATTAGGAGCCTAGTCTGCTTAAAGACTTTACAATAAGGTTCTGCTAGGAACCGATCTTGTTAGATATCACCCGGTTAAGGGATGGCTATATACTTTGTTAAAGGTTGAAACCCTGTTAAAGGTTACCTCGCTAGAGGATTTGAAGAACTTGATGATCTTGAGTCATTTGGTTATAGGTTTTACAATAAGCCTGTTAAAGCTACCTACTGAAGGGATTTTCCAACTGTTGAAATGATTAGAAGACAACAAGTAAAACTTCTGATTTGATAACAGCACTACATGCCAAGGAAGATCCTTTTCATTTCCTCTACTCTGCAATCACACTCTGCAGTTTTCCTCTTACTGGTCTGGCAAGTAACTCATCACTCGAATACACACACAAATTTTGCCAACAACTTTACAATAACAAACATCATCGACCTTATAGAAAACAGTCAAGTCGGTAGCATAAACCCTAAACCCTAAGCATCTTAAGTTTACAACACAGGCTGTCCAATCCTAACCGTCCAAACACATTGCATAGAGTATTACAATTTCAAACAGATCACAAGACAATATGCATCATTCATTCATCACCTCACATGGGAATCAGTAACCCATCACGCTTTCTTCTCATACCACTAAGAAGAATGATCATTCCTGAGGTAGACTCCAAACGCAGTTGATCTTTTCATGCAAGATCCTCAAGGAAATCTTTCACGCGCACAAGGCAGATGTGGCACCTCGATCTCATTCACATCTCTTAGCTAACTCATCACACAGTATCATCGGTTGCATCGCACAAGCAAGATTGCCAAACTAATAACCCTAGAGCTGAGACTACAAACTGGTAGTCATACTTAGTGAAACCTTGACACCGGTTCACTACATCTCTTCATGCCTCTTCATACCAGTTCACCAACTTCTTTCAATCTGCATACCGGTTCAGTTACACTTATTGATATCAATTACAACATACATTATCATCATATCAACATGTCGGTTCATCATATGCCAATGATATCCAACACTTCATACTTTGGATTATCCTCATGACATGGAGTATGAGTTTGGATATGTATGGGGGCTTCTTGGATGGAGTCCATGTTTTGGCATCATAGGGATGAATTTTGAAGTGGACTCTCTAGAGTGGGTTTTATTGGAAGTGGAGTGCATGGTGACATTAGTTCTCAGATTTTTGAATCATGGGAGGGATTTCTATCAAGAATTAGATTATCTTGGATTTCTATTGTGGATAGCCCTTGAGGGTAGTCTCAAAAGGTGTCATCGTGGGAATATTCAATGTTTTATGGAGATGGTGGGGATTGTTGTTGTAAAGATTTAGGGGATGAAGGAATGGTGGGAAAATGGAGGCTACGTGTGGTACAATTTCTTTATGGGAGGTAGATATGGGATTGGTTTTCTTGTTTTTGGGTGATCCATTGATAGACATAGGTATATGATTTTGATCATTCTTGGAAATAGTGTCTTGACATAAGATAATTACTCATTAAGTGAAATATTAAGATGTTCCTCAGTAGTAATGTCACCTTGTTTGATAGGGTCCTGAATGAGGTTTTTCAATCTTGAGCAATCAAAATTTTTATGTCCTTTGTTTCGATGATATTCACAAAACTTAGAATCCTTCCACCATGTGGATTTAATCTTAGGTTCAAAAGGTATAGCCTTAGGTAATGTGATAAGTTTATTGGCAACAAGTTTTTGCAAGGCTAATTCCATTGTCTTTCTTAGAGCTGTAAAATTTATATGTGATTGATTAGTTGGTTTTGACACTGTCCTTTGGGTATTGACTTGGTTGTTTGAAGTGCTAGGTGTGCATATATATTGTTGATTGGGTAGAATGTTTTTTGGGGGGATGTAGTTTTGATGTGTGACTTGGGGGTTTGGCCTAGATGCTTTAACTTCCATAACCTTTTTTTCAAACCAATCCATGATGTTTGGGTTTAGGTCGTATGTGTTTGTGGACAAGGTCTTTTTTTGAGGTATGCAGTTTTGGTACAAGTTCTTAAACATGTGTACATGTTCCAGACTAATATGATTGTTAGTTCTCATATGATCTTTCAATTGGAGGGATATTTTTTTTGCCTTCCCTATAAAATATGTAATGCCAATCCATTATTTTTGTTTGTATATTTTGTGACCTTGTTTCAACTATATAAGACCTAATTATATTGTTTTTTAATTTTATTGGTTTTTTTATTTTAATTTTTGTCTTTTGATTTTTATATTTTGATTTTTATTTATATTTTGGATTAAATATGAAAATACACAAGAAAGAAATGTAAAAGAAAAAATCCTATGGCTTCATTTGGATGATGTGTCCCCTTTTGGTTTCAAGTGGGGAAGGTGATCTAAACTTTGAGAAACAGAAATAACTAACGTATGCTCTGATTTAGGTCCTCTCTTGTGTGATTTTACTAGAATGTTGGGCAAATTGAACTCACAACACACACACACACACACACTTGATGTTAACATGTATAAATGACATTTTAGACCTTTGAGATGGATTGTAACCCAAGTTAAAAACTGTGGTGTTGTTCTCTAGCCTAAATAAAAGAAAAATTGGATGCTTTTGAGAAGTTTAAGAATTCTAAGTAATGGTAGAAAATGAAACCAGTAGAAAAATAAAATATTTGACATCAAATAGAGGTGGAGAACTTACTTTTGACAAATATGAAGAATATTATGCAAAGCATGGAATTTAGAGACAGTACTCAACTCCTAGAATGGTGAGAAACAAGGTGAAGAAAACTTGCAATATTAACTTTCTTATGTGAAAACAAATCTAAAAAATATTACCAAATCTAAAACTAAATCTAAAATAAACATTTTGTTGGTATGTGGCGAATGATCATGCAAGTACTGTACAATTTTTGGGTAGACGTGTCGACCAGAAGGGTCGAAGTACTTGGGAGTTGAAGGCTCCTGGCAAAAAGAGCTCGCTGATTTTTTTCTCATACATGTATGAGAATATGAGTACGAGAATACATGTACAAGTATGAGAATATGAGTATGAGGGAAAGATTACGAGAATATTCCTTTAGGGTTAGGGTTGTTCTTTATTATCCAACTTTGTAAGTTGCCCTAAAATTGCATGTTTTAAGCGGCTGGAATGTATAAGGCATTGTAATGGTGTTTACCGATTTAATGGATAATAAAATAAGATTGGACGGATGTGTTTTATGGATGTAGCCCATCTTGGGTGAAGCACATTAAATCTCTGTGTAATTTTGTGTTGTGTTTTTCTTCATCTTTTGTGTATTTGAATCTACATATAATTGTTAATTTGTACTTGCTCCATATCTACCTAAACCCTAACAATTGGTATCAGAGCCATGTATTTCTGTAATTTGGTAGGGACTTTCAGATTTAAGTGGGAGCAATCAAAGAAAACAAATTCAAGATTGAGAAGTTTAACGGCCAGAATTATCAGCTATGGAAAATGCAGATGGAGGATTACTTGTATCAAAAGGATATGTGGCGGTCATTGGAAGAAAAGACAAAGAAACTGACCGCGATGTTAGATAAAGATTGGGATATTCTAGACAGAAAGGCACTAGGAACCATTCAATTGTGTCTTGCATAGTCTGTAGCATTCAATTTATCAAAAGCAACAACGACTGCAGAACTGATGTTGGCACTAGATAAATTGTATGATAAACCCTCAGCTTCAAATAAGGTATTTCTTATGAAGCATTTTCTTAATATGAAAATGAGTGGAGGAGGATCTATAGCAGATCATTTAAATGAATTTAATACAGTTACCAAAAAATTGACTTCTGTAAAAGTTAACTTTAATGAAGAGGTTAGGGCTCTCTTAATATTATGCTCTTTCTCTGAAAGTTGGAATAGCTTGTTTATGGTTGTAAGTAACTAAGTCTTTGGTACAAACACTTTAAAATTTGATGATGTTGTTGGTGTTATCCTAAGCGAGGAAATGAGACGGAAAAGCACAAGGGAGACTTCAATATCATCGGGTATTTTTTTGAATGTAGAGAACAAGGGAAGATCAAAGAAATGAGGAAAAGACCCAGGAAATTGTGAGAATTCACAAGGGAAGTCAAAGAAAGGACGCTCTCAATCCATAGGAATAAATGAATACTGGTACTGCGGAAAGCCGGGACATTTAAAGAAAGATTGTTGGTCTCGGAAAAATAAACAAGGTGATGGAAATGAAGATGACAATAAGGAAGCTAATGTTGCAAGTAATACTTTACAAGATGCCTTGATTTTGTGTTTAGATAATGTTAATGATTTATGGGTTTTAGATTCAAGGGCTTCATTTTATGCCACACCCCATAGAAAACATTTTCTAGATTATGTTCAAGGTGATTTTGGACAAGTATATTTGGGTGATGATGAGCCCTGTCAGATTGTTGGAAAAGGAAAGATAAAAATCAAGTTGCATAATGGAAATGATTGGGTGTTACAGGAGATAAGGAATGTTCATAGTTTAAGAAGAAATTTAATTTCTGCAGGACAACTAGGAAGTGAAGGCTGCATAGTTACCTTTACAGAAAATATCTGGAAGGTCACTAAAGATTCATTAGTAGCAGCTAAAGGTTCAAAGGTAAGCACATTGTATTTGTGTACTAGTGATACTCATTCTACCTTAGCTGCTACAGAAAAATTTGTTGTAGGGACAACTACAATAGATGTTGCAAGGATAGATTCAAGACTGTGGCGCCATAGACTTGGGAACATGAGTGAGAAAGGGATGCAAATACGTCACTCTAAAAATTTATTGCCAGGACTAAAGCGGATTGATTTAGAGTTTTGTGAAAACTGTGTTCATGGTAAACAGGAAAGAGTCATATTTCTCAAGGTTGGGAAAGAGAAGAAGAGTGAGAAGTTAGAGCTTGTGCATTCAGATGTATGGGGACCGGCTCAGGTATTGTCTCTTGGTGGTGTTTGTTATCATGTTATTTTTATAGATGATGCAACCTGGAAAACATGGGTATATTTCTTAAAATAGAAATCCAATGTTTTTGAAACTTTTAAGAAATGGAAAGCTTTGGTTGGGAATGAGAGAGGAAATAAGTTAAAGTGCCTCAGATCTGATAATGGAGGTGAGTATTGCAGCAAAGCATTTGAAGATTACTATTCTTTCAATGGAATCCAAAGGCAGAAGACGGTTCTAAGAACCCCACAAGAAAATGGTGTGTCTGAAAGAATGAATAGGACTGTCATGGAGCGTGCAAGGAGCATGAGATTACATGTTGGACTACCCCTACATTTATGGGTAGATATTGTACATGTTGTTGTTTATTTGATAAACAAAGGACCTTCAAATCCTTTGGATAGTAGCATTCTAGAGGAGGCATGGACTGGTAAAAAGGTAAATTATTCTTTTCTTAAAACCTTTGGTTGTGAAGCTTTTGTCCATGTTGATAAAGAAAATAGAACCAAGCTTGATACTAAATCTCAAAAATGTACCTTCATTGGATATCGAATGGATGAATTTGATTATTGGTTATGGGATTTTGAAAATCAAAAAATAATAAGTAGAGATGTTATATTCAATGAGAAGGTCATCTATAAAGAACAGATGCAGGAAAAGAAGCATGAACGGGTCAAAAGGGAACATGTGGTGCTAGATGAGATTCCTGAAAATAAAATTCCCTTGGTACTTGATGCTCAAAAACAACAAAATATCCCACAAACTCCTGCAAGTGTTAGACTTTCTATGAGATTAACTAGACCTCTTGAAAGATTTTCTCCTTCTTTGTATTCTATTTTATTAATTGATTCTGGTGAACCAGAAGGATATGGAGAAGCAATGCAGGTTGATGCCAAACAACAGTGGGAGATAGGCATGAAAGAGGAAATGGATTCTTTAATGAAGAATCAAACTTGGGACTTAGTCCCATTACCTGTAGGAAAACGAGCCTTGCCAAATAAATGGGTTTATAGGCTGAAGGAGGATTAGGCTGAAGTCTCTAACCAAGGGGATTAGGCTAATTAGAAGGGATTAGAAGAATCTAGAAGATGGGTTAATGAGCAAGTTGATTTTGTAGGAAAATGCAAGTGGGAGATATTTTAGGATTTTTACTTGGAATTAATTTATTTCAATTTATTGGTGCAACTTGCATTTAAATAGATATTTAAATAAATATTGGTTTGAAGGAACACAATGGACCACTAAGAGGGGGGTGAATCAATGGTAATCAATTAAAAAAATTGACTCCTAAAAGATCTAAACTTTAACAACAATAATCATAAAGCAATGAGCAGAGACCTATCAAACACATGAGCACACACACATAAGAGGCAACCCATAACACAAGTGCATACGAAGATAACCCATAATGGGGAAAAACCTCAGTGAGAAATTTTACTGGAGTCTACTTCTCCAATCCATCCTCACAATGAAATCACTGGTTACAACTTTTATGGGCACCAACCCAGAGGAGCACCAACCCCTAGCTTTAGGGAACCAACCCAAGGAGAACCAACCCCTACATTTTATGAGCTTCTACTCAAAGGAGCACCTACCCCTTCTCTGAGCACCCACTAAGAGATTACAATGAATGAAGATTACAAATACAAGTTATATACCTTGTTGCAAATGAGGTTTTGCAGTATCCTACTGATATGCTCTCTTCTTGATCTCTTCTTCTTTTTTCTTTGCTCATTGTCTTCTCCCTCTCTGATCTTAGATCTCTGCTCTCTACTCTTTGTTCTACTCTGCTTTCCTTTTGTTTCTCTTTTTAACTCTGCTAAACTTCTTGCTACCTCTAGTTGTCTCGGCTTTCTGCACTCTAATCACTGGACTTTGTTGCTCTTTATCTCTGATCTTTGTTGCTTCCTCTTCTCTTCTCTTTTTCCAACTTCTCGCTGCCTCTCTTCATTTTCACTCTCTACGACAACACTCTCACAACTGTCTGTTGTTGTTCACTTCTCTTTGTCTCTGCAGATAACTCTTTGTTCTTTGCTCACATCACTTCTCTTCCTCTGTCTTTCTTCCTTGGCTATAAACACTCTGGTTTTTGCTTCTCTCTCACTTGGTCTCTGCTACTTTCCTCAGGTTTACCTCTGCAACCACTACGTACCACTCTCTATTCTCTAATATTTGGCTCACACAGTCACACTTACCGTGCACTACTCTTTCCTAGTCGCAAATCATTGTTCTCCTATGCTCTCCACTATTGCATTTGTCATTAACACCTGCACAAGGTTGGTCTAATCTTAACTCATCACAAATTAGACAAGATCTATTTTCCTCGTTATCATGCATCTGATCTACACATGTTTATATGTAGTATACAGATCGTCCATTCAGTCGGTTTGCATTCTCTCAGTTGGCAATTCAATTTCCAAGACTCGCCAATATGTATCATTCATAGACTTTGAACTTGAGCCATTGATCTGATGGATTCAACTAGGAAGCCTTGATCTTAATCATCATTGTGGCGGTTCCACGTGCCACCTCATCATACACCTCAGCCCGAATGTTAGACCACTCTCTGTCATTTCTGTCACTTGTCCTCACAGCTCTTCCAACTCAGCTGCCTCATCTACTCCTATCGAATCACATCAAATTGCATCTACCTTCAGTCAGCTATGTATCTTTCCACACAACCCTGCAAACTCAGTTGCTTCACCTACAACTATCTGATCTCATCACCTATCCGTAAGATTTGATTTCCTGCATGTTGGTCATCTCGATCCGTGCACCTGTCTACTACTGGATTGCCATTAACGAAATCACCATCCTTTGTCGACCTCTGCATTGATTGGATCGACCAACTGCCTTATTCAGCATCCTAGCATACCTACTTGATCACTTGGGGTATGCATGTCTTCACATTTTCCATCCAGGTCACTCAGTCAAGACAGGTCAAATTCCATGTGGACAATCAGGCTGCACAAATTAGTTGAACTCCATGTTGTGACTAACCTTCGTGTTATACACTCGGCAAACATGTTGCATGTATCAGGTTGACTTATTCTGATACAATTCCTTAAGCCTCTATCGGTATAGCTTTAACTGTCAGGCTGACATCTCATATCTACTCCGCCTTCACAACTTATCTTGATGACCTTGTGATGCCTTAGGTCCCTTTCATCGGCATGGGTTACTCCGATGAAATCCTCACCTTTGATTTCACTTATCGCCATAAGCTATCCCGAAACACAATCCCCATGTTGACAAACCTTATTGACATAAGTTACCCCCAAGTGAAGGACTTCAATCCAAATGACTGCATATTGGAATTACCATAACTATCGGCATAGGAAAAACATGCTAGATCGACATAACAAGTCATTCTAATGACACACTATCAGTCTCTCTTTATCGACATAGGTATTCTAAAATCGCAACTCCAAAGACCGTCTCCATATCGGCATATGTTATTCCGATTAAACAAGCTTCCACATAGATGACCTTGTGAATTCTTTGTTTATCGCTATGAGTTATGTCGATGATTATACCAAAAGTTCTTCTCTTCATTCTTCTTCAATTGGAATAGTTTGGTCTATCGGCATAGTGGGAATATGTCATTCCACCTTCAATAGCTATTCTGATATACATCCTCGGTCTCCTGGTTGGCATAGCTATTTTGATAAACTAATATCGGAGTAGTTTGTTCTATTGGTATTACACAAAATTTCTACTCCGCCTATGTTCAGCTATTCCGATGTGTAGCACATACTTTGTATTGCGCATAGGATACTCCGATAGACAAAACACAACAGAAACTCCACACAACCTGATATTAGACTGACTTATGCCAGTAGAAATTTCGTCCACACGACTTGGTATAGGCCTAGTTATTCTAATCAAATCACTTGAGTACATATCACCTACACAACACTTGATCAGCTAAGTTATCCTGATATTGCTTGTCACACATATTTATCATACCACAATGTGATCGGTATAACATAGTGGGGTCTTGTCGATATACATGATTAATTGTTTTCACAACCCCAGCTTGCTTCAAGACATCCAACAAGAACTTCATAGACTTCATAGGCATTGTGGGAGTCTGCAACAACATTGTCATCTTGATCAACCTAGTCTATGTGATCTCTTCTACTACATATACAGCATGCAAGTTGACCTGCCTGGGTGACATCAATGGCACTCTTCTGCAACTTCATCAGCCTTGCACACACACACATGTTGATATCAATGAAAACTTTAATGCCAACATGGTTTATAATTTAAATGTGAAGAGGGTATTTAATTAAATGTGAAAATGGGATTTAATCAAATAAACAATTAAAAGTCAGAATATGGTTTAAATGAATTAAATCAAATAAATTGAATAATTTATTTAATTAATAGGAGAAGAGGGTTAAGATGAATTAATTAAATATTAATTTAATTAATTCTTGATCGATGGTTAAATAATCAAATAAATGCTAAGTATTCATTTGATTAAGTGGACATATTTGGGTGTCTACAATAGTTATATTATCATGTTACTTTATGTTGATGGCATGCTTGTTGTTGGGCCTAACATGCAGGATATAAATGAACTTAAACAGAAATTAGCAAAGTCATTTGTTATGAATAATTTGGGTGCAGCCAATCAAATATTGGGTATGAAGTTTTCACGGGACAAGAAAAATAGAACATTAACTTTATCCCAAAGTGAGTATATCAAGAAGGTGTTGAAAAGATTTAACATGCAGAATGCAAAAGTAGTTAGTACACCTTTGGCTATTAATTTCAAACTGAATAAGGAAATGTGTCCAAAGACACATGAAGAGGTAAATAAAATGTCTAACACTATATTCATCAGCTATTTGTAGTCTGATGTATGCGATGGTATGCACACGGCCAGATATTGAACATACTGTGGGAGTTGTGAGTAGGTATATAAGAAATCCAGGAATGGAATGTTGGAATGTTGTCAAATGGATTATCAGGTATTTGAGAGGTACTACTAGCAAGGCATTATTTTTCAAAGGATAAAATGTTTCTCTATGAGGATATGTTGACTCTGATCTGGCAAGTGATATTGATACACAAAGGAGTACTTCAGGGTATGTTTTTAATGTAGCGGGAACTAGAGTTAGTTATATTTCTAGACTGCAAAAGGTTGTTGCACTTTCAACTACTGAAGCTGAGTATGTGGCTACTATTGAAGCTAGCAAGGAGATGATTTGGTTACAATGTTTTATGGAGGAATTGGGCTAGATGCAGGAGGATAGCCTATTGTACACTGATAGCTAGAGTGCTATTCATCTTGCAAATATTTTTGCTCTTCATTCAAGGACAAAACATAATTAACTTAGGTACCACTTCATCTGATCTGTTTTGGAGGATGGCCAGTTACGACTTGAGAAGATTCACACAAGTGAAAATTCTATAGATATGTTAACAAAGGCAGTCACTCCATGAGAGAAGTTGATTTCCTCATAAGATTATATTGGCCTTCTTGACTGACAATCATTGATTTAAGGAACAACTGAGTCCAAGTGTTTTATATCCAGTGGGAGTTGCAAGTGTAGTAGTGTCATCTAGGATTAGTCTCCAAGTGGGAGATTGTTTGGTGTGGAGCCTGATCAATCTCCAAGTGGGAGATTGTTGGTATGTGGCAACTGATCATGCAAGTAATGTACACTCGTTGGGCGGACGTTTCGATCGGAAGGGTTGGAGTACTTGGGAATCGAAGGATCCTAGCGAGTAGAGCTCACCAAAAACAATTCTCGCACGTGTATGAGAATACAAGAATACAAGTACGAGAATACATGTATGAGTATGAGAATACGTGAACAAGTACAAGAATATGAGTACAAGGAAAAGGTTATGATAATATTCCTTTAGGGTTAGGGTTATTCTTTGTTGGTCAACTTTGTATGTTGCCCTAAAATTGAATGTTATAAGCGATTGGAATGTATAAGACATTGTAATGGTGGTGTATTGATTTACTGGATAATAAGAAAAGATCAGATGGCTATGTTCTGTGGATGTATACCATCTTGGGTGAACCACATTAAATATTTGTGTTATTTTGTGTTGTGTTGTATTGTTCTTCATCTTTTGTGTATTTGAATTTGCATATAATTGTCAATTTGTATTTTCTTTGGATCTACCTAAACCCTAACACATGTGATTGCACCATTCAATGTAAATATAAAATAAACCATACCAAAAGAGACACCAAATTTGCATGGAGAAACCCTTCCAAGAAAAAACTCCACTAGAGAACAAGGGCAAGCATATTAATATTCTTTGAAAGAGAGAACACCATAATAATAGAATTCACTACACTTATTTGAATGATCCTAGAGCTACTTGGAAACAATGAACAACTGATTAATAAACAACTATGCCTTGGCTAAAATTATAGCCAAATGGGAGAGGAAAAACCATTGTTATTTTCTCAAAACAAGGGGCCAAAACCACTTGCAAAAACCCATGCCTTGGAGAATGAATAGCCAATAGAAATAATAAAAAAATAAATAACTCTTCAAATGACTCCTCATTGGTGCCAAATATAAAGCTACTTAGTCTTTACACATTCTAAGTGCTTCATAGCTTGCAGTGACTATTCAGATCCCCAAATGGGCATTTTTTCTCGTTCCAAACTTGATCTCCTTATGCATGAACCTTCATGTCTCATTATGGATGTTGGAAAGAGTACATTTTATCCATTTTGATTTATATTTATTACCTCTTCATGTTCACCTCTTGAAAATGCAATTACAAATAGCCATAAAGTACAAATATTTAATATTTTTCTCACATGTCCTAGGTAACACTTTCCAGATAACATGGAGACATGTGAATAGCTTGAGATTGCAAGCTTAATGTCACCTCATCCTAACATTATCCCACTTGACATTATACATTGCAATTACATCCAAGAGATGTTGTACATCAACCATTATCAACCATTTCTCACACAAAGTGATATTGTACATCAACATGCTAGTACAAGCATGATACATATGATTCTTGGTCAAACATATAACACTCTAACTATCACATCCAGTCCTCATAGTTTGGCAATAAATACCAATGACATTACCAAGTATTTGTAACATACCACCTCCTTAGTATCATTCATAGACTCAGCTTCAAAGATGGATAAAGAAAATGTGAGCTGCTTCTTATTCATCCAACTCATTGCTCCTCTAAACAAAGTATATACATAGCCACTAGTGGACCTTTCATTGTCCAAGTCTCCTTCCCACTCTACATTAGTAAATACATGTATGTCTAATGAATTAGGCACATCGTTAGTACCATGATAAACCAAATAGTAATCAAAAGTACCTCGCAAATATCTAAATACCCGCCTAGCAAAAGTCTCATGCTTTTTACCAGGATTAGACATAAAGTTGCTCAAAACTCCCATTGCTTGGGCTATATCTAGTCTAGTGCAAATCATTGTATACATCAAGCTCCCAATGACACTAACATAAGGAACCTTAAAAATATCCTCATAATCATCATTAGAACTTGAACACAGTCTAAATTCAACTTAGTACCAACTAGAAAAGGAATACTAATTAGCTTATAGTCATGCATATTAAACCTCTACAAAATAGTATTGTAGCAATGCAAATTGTACACCTTTATTAGTGTGTCAAATTTCACACTCTTCTAACACCTATTTTAGTATTTCCATTTCCTCTATGCATTGTGGTACCTTTATTTATTTAAATTAATATTATGGGTTTTATTTCACTTTATTACATCATCACACTATTATCTGGGCCCTTGATGCTAGGTATGCCTTTTATTTCTTCAATATATAGATTTATCCTCAAGCCTACCCCAATTTCAAATTCCAAGACAAATTCCACATATCTATACATTATGGTTTGAGCTACTGAGAAGGAATCGGCATTAGAATCCCATTATCTTGCATTCCTCGAAAGTCAAAAAATGTTGTTAGGACTAGGGTGACCTATCACCCTAGTCCCACACTTTTTTCTTTGAATTTCAAGAGGATAAATTGGTGGTCTTATATAATTCAAATTCTACTTCGTGTGAATATATCACAAACCTAAGTCGGCCTAAAGGTGATTTTAATTATGAAATCCCCATATAAGGAAGGCATCTCTCTCAATTCATTTTGATATCTAGGATCATCTTATCTTATGCTAACATTATCATCCAATTCAAGAGCAATTCTTCTTCCTCGAGAGCATATTTGATTCAAGAAGAAACAAACTAGATCAAGGTATCTTCCATTTATGTCTTATCTATGATTTCATGATGGATTTTATGTGATTTATCATGTTATTGCATCAACACATGGAGGACTTGTCCTAAGAGCATTGCATCACCTATTGAAGGTATAATCATCTACATTCAAGCATTTCAATTTTTGATCTAGCTTTGCCCTCAAAAGGCAAGATTTTCAATTTAATTCAAGTTCAATTTCAATTCACTTGTAGGGTTAATTCTGAACTTGGGGTTTGACGTAAGGCAAACCCCTATCCACAACTCCTTTTCTTTCCTCTTGTGTGTAGCTATAGATACCCAAAAGGGTCAAAAGATCTCAAAAAGCATCAAAAAAATGGTATAGGCTTGTCCTTAGAATCTGAACCTAGTTTTTATGAACTAGGGCAGTGGGTCGCTCCTGTCCTAGGACCAAGGCACCGGGGTGCCATGTTCTCCAAAATTTTGCATCATTTTTTAGTGGTGGCACTCAAACAATCTCAAGATCTAGATCTTCCGACATTAGCCCAACCTCAGAAGACTAAGGTGTTCTAGCACCCTAGTCCTCCCAGATCAACATTAGATTTCAATCATAGGTGCACAGTTATATTTCATGCTTAGTTTTGTGCATGTTACAACATTTCTAATTATTTGTCAGTCATTCACAACAACTTAAGTATTTAATTTCTTTATGCCTTAGCCATAGTTTTGCACTAATTCGACATCTCCATAGTTCATTCACTTTCGACAACAGCGAAGGAATAGAAACCCTAGAAGTGTCATTTGACTCTCTTTTACAAGAGCTAGTCATATAGGATCACTCCTCTAGGTGATTTCGTATTCCAATGTTATTGTGAAAGTGTATCTTGGTCTTATGTCCTACTCGATTCTATTTTCATACAATACAAATATCAACACACTTACTCTGGCTAAACCAAAGATTTTTGTGAACCCAATCTCTGCTAATCTCCATTCCAAGAATATATTTTGTAGTCCCCAAGTCTTTCATATCAAATGTGCCAAAAAATTGAGCCTTGAATTCTCTACTCATCACCTTATTGTTACCCATAAGCAACATGTCATCAAAATATAAGACAATGATTAGTATCTGATCATCAATAATCTTAATATAAACACAATGATCTTTCTCACTCCTCTTATAACCCAACTTCAATACAAAAGTATCAAACTTTTGGTACCACATCCTAGGTGGTTGTTTAAAACCATAAAAAGATCTCTTTAACTTGCGAACCAATTGTTCTTTCCCTTTCACAACAAAACCATCAAGTTGTCACATATAAATCTCCTCAAGATCCCCATGCAAGAAAGTTATTTTAACATCCATTTGCTCTATTTCAAAATCACAAGCAGCACCAATAGACAATAGAAATCTAATAGAAGTCTTTTTTGCAACAAGAGAGAAAATTTTACCAAAATCAACTCCCTCTCTTTGGGAGTAGCCCTTGGCCACCAGTTTGGCCTTGTATTGCTCTAATTGTCCATATGTTCCAAACTTCTTTTTAAATACCCTCTTGTGTTCAATGGGATTTCATCATTTGGAAAAACTTACAAGACCCTAGGTGTCACAACTATCTAAGTTCATCTCCTCCTACATTGCCTACATTCAAGACTTAGTTTCCTCTAAAGAGAGAGCCTTCCTAAAGGATCTAGGTTCATTGTTAGTGCTTAACAAAGCAAATATACAATGGAAATATGGCGGGCTATACCTTTCAATTGGATTTTGTTGCCTTGTGGACCTCCTCAAGGTAGGAGTAATGGGATTAACATGTTCATCTTCCTCTGCATGCTAATCCTGCACATCATTTGAACTCTTTGAACCCTCTTCTTCTTCTCCATTTTCAAATCCATCTATTTGTTCTTCCACATGTGCATCTTCCTACTTCTCAATCTTTATTTCAAAGTGCATTGTCTTTGTCTTCACCTTTGGTTGTTCTTCAACTAAGTAAGCTCAAAACTCCCTAAAAATAACATCTCTAGAAAAAATCATTTTTTCGGGTTAGAGGATTCCAAAGCTTATTTTTACATTTTCATTGTAACCAACGAAGATGCATTTCTGAGCCTTTGGATCTAGTTTAGATTGCTTCTCTTGAGGCACATGAATGAAAGTCTCACAACCAAAGACCCTTAAGTGTACAATTGATGGCTTTCTACCAGTCCACACTTCATAAAGAGTTTTGTTAGTAAGAGTTGAACAAGGAGATCTGTTGATCAAATAACAAGCAATACCAACAATTTCTACCCAAAAGCATCTATCAAAATTAGCACCACTCAACATGCCCCTAACTCTTTCCATTATGGTTTGGTTCATTCTTTCTGCTACCCCTTTTTTGTTGGGGAGTGTAAGGAGTATTCTTTTTTCGAACAATACCTGCATGCATATAGAACTCATCAAATTCCCTTGAATAATATTCACCCTCATTGTCATTTCTCAACACTTTTATTTTAATATCTTATCGCTTTTCCACTAAGGCCTTATATTTCTTAATCTTAGTGAAAATTTCAGATTTAGAATATACAAAATAAATCCAAGTGTATCTTGAGAAACCATCAATGAAGGAAACATAGTACCAAGATTTACCCAAGGAAACAACATCCACTAGACCACACACATTTGAATGAATAATCTCAAATGATCTCTTTTCCTTATACATTCCTTTAGGAAATGATGTTCTATTCTATTTAGCAAACACACAATGCTCACAAAAATCATTTTTCCAGCAAAATAATTAGAAAGACTGTAAATCAACTTTTTATGTAGAATGGTCCTAAGACCTTTTTCACCAGTGTGACCCAATCTCTAGTGCCACATCATACATGTATTTTTATTGCTAGTTACATTGGAAGAGTTACAAAAAGTAGAGGAATTAAGCCTAAACAAAGTCCCTATTTGAGATCCTTTAGCTATCACCAAAGTCCCTCTTACCAACTTGCAACTAGACTTGTCAAATGTCACATGCACTCCAGAATCATTCAACTTGAATACAGAAAGAATATTTTTCGCAAGTTTTGGAATGCAAAACTTTATCAATGGTTTTTACTCTTCCATTATTGAAACGCAATTTTACCTTTCCTTTACCAGCAACCTTCTTTGTATTGTTGTCACCAAGAAAAACATCTCCCCCATCATATGCTTTGTAAAAGGAAAACCACTTGTTGTGAGGAGTCATGTGGTAGGAGGCACCTGAATCAATAAGTCAAGCATCATTACTAAAAATGTTAGTAGAAAATAAACAAAGCATCAGAATCGTCATCAAAGGACTTTTCTATGGAGAAATCAACATTTTTTTTCTTAACTCTATATTCATTTTTTACATGCCTTCTTTTCCCACAATTCCAACACTTCTCTCTTTCTGGGGGTCTTCAATTGTCCTTTAGACTTCTCCCTCTTTTTATCCCCTTTAGGCCCATTTTCTTTGGACCTTCCTCGCACATGTAAGGCATCTTGGGAGATACATTCATAGAATTTCTTCTCACCTCTTCTAAAAGAAGTGACAATCAAGTTGTCCATCTTTGGCTTTATACTACCACGGTTAATAGCAACAATAAGATATTCTCAAGATTTGGGAAAAGAGCAAAGAAATAAGATACATTTATCTTCATCTTCTAATTAACATCTATCAATGCAAGCTGCCTTATAATCAAATTAAAAACATTCAATGATTTGTAAAAGATTCATTGTCTTTCATTTTCAAAGAATATAACCTTCTTTTGAGATATAACTTACTAGACAAACTTTTAGATTGATAAATGTCACCAATCCTCTTTCACAACTTGTATCCAATGTCTTCTACAAAGACATTCAAAAGGATGGAATCCAAAGTAGATTCCTCTGGTTTCTTTTCATGTGAAACTAGTAACCACTAATCTCTTTCCTCCAAAAGATCTTCCATTTTCAGTTTCCACATCTTGTAGCCATTGTCTCAAAATTTGTGCAAGAAGTAGAAGTCATGGCTTTCAATCCCCTCCTCAAATCTGCAAAACCACACAACAAAAGCTCCCAATGCAATAGCAAACCTTCAACACTTAAAGAGAAAGGCGTTCCCCTCTCGACATAATTGTTAGCTCTAATACCAAATGTTGAGAAACAAGGTGAAGTAAGCTTGCAATATTAAATTTCTTATGTGATTGCAAATCTGAAACTAAATTTAAAATGAATATATGATTGCAACATTCAACATAAATATAAAATCAACCATACCAAAAGAGACACTAGATTTATGTGGACAAACCCTTTTGAGAAAAAATTCCACTAGAGAACGAGGGCAAGTATATTATTATTATTCTTTAAAAGAGAGAACACCACAAAAATACACTTCTCCAAATGATCCCTCAACTACTTGGAAAAAATGAACAACTGATGATTAAACAACTATGTCTTGGTTTCAATTTATAGACAAATGGAAGAGGAAAAACCATTGTTGTTTTCTCAAAGCAAGGGGTCAAAACCACTTGCAAAAAATCACACCTTGGAGAATGAATAGCCAATAGACATAATATATTAATAAATAAATATTCAAGTGACTCCTTATGGGCACCAAACCCAAAGCCACTTAGACTTTACACATTATGAGTGCTTTGTAGCTTGCGGTGATTATTTAGATCCCCAAATGAGCACCTTTTCTCCTCCCAAACTTAATTTTCTTATACATAACCCTTCATTTCTCATTATGGACATGGGAAGAAGTGTATTTTATCCATTTTGATTTAAATTTATCACCTCTTCATGTTCACCTCTTGAAAATGCAATTACAAATAGTCATAAATTACAAATATTTAATATTTTTCTCACATGTCCTAGAGAACACTTTCCAAGGAACATGGAGACATATGAATGGTTTAGGATTGCAAGGTTAATGCTACCTTATCCTAACATAGAACTCCTTAGTGAAATGGAGTGGTGGAAAGGAAGAACAGGACTGTTCGGCAGATGACAAGAACCATGTTGAAGCAGACATAGTTATCGAATATGTGTTCGAGAGAAGCTTGTCAAACAATAGTATATATTTTGAACATAGCTCAGATTAGGACAAGGACTACAAAGACACCATATGATTTATGGAAAGGGAGATCAACATTAGTTAGGCACCTGAAAAAATTTGGAAGCAAATGCTACATCAAAAGAGGAACAAAATTTGAGTAAATTTGATTCTAAACCTGATAAAGGTAATTTTCCTCATTATTCTATGACAAGCAAGGCTTATGAATGTTATAACAAAGATTGAGGAGAGTAGTGGAAAGTGTCAATGTGAGTATGGAAGAATCGTTACAATCACTTGAGGTTCTGGAAGAAGATGACAAGGTTGAATCAGTCCACAGATTTGATGAACACTCAAGAAGTGAATCAAAGATTACAAGTACTAAGACTCTGGCAAGGTATGTGTAGAAGAATCATTTTGAAGATCAGAACATAGGAGATAAAGACAGTGTTGTTCACACCCAAAGAACAATAGAGAAAACAAGTGAATAGATACATTTTGCCTTGTTGTCAAAGATTGAACCAAACAGCTATGCATAGGCTAGCAAGGAGAAAGGTTACAAGAGACTATGTAAGAAGAGTTGTCTCAGATTAAGAAAAATGAAACATGGGAGTTGGTTCCAAGACCTAAAGACAAGAATGTTATTGGTACCAAATGGGCCTTTAGAATTAAATTGAATGAAGAAGGAAAGGTGATCCGAAATAAGGCCAAATTAGTATGCAAAGGATATGCTCAAGTCAAAGGAGTGGATTTTGAGGAGACATTTGCTCTGGTGGCAAGATTAGAGGCTATCAAAATGTTTTTAGCATTGTCAACATTTAAGAACTTCAAGGTTTATCAAATGGATGTTAAATTTGCATTTTTGAATAGAGAGTTGGGGGAAAAGGTTATATTGAACAACCAGGAGAGTTTTAGTGTTAAGACAAACTAGATTTCGTGTGTGGATTAAAGAAGGCTTTGTATAGACTCAAGCGAGCTCCAAGGGTGTGGTATTCCAGATTGGATAGGTATTTGTAGCAACAAGGTTTTATGAGAGGTGCAAACAACAATATGTATATAAAATCAGTTGGTGATCGGTTGTTGATTGTAGTGGTTTATGTTGATGGCATTATCTTTGGAGAAAGCAGTGATGTCATGCTTAAAGAGTTTTGGGATGCAATGCAAAAGGAGTTTGATATGTCAATGCTTGGTGACTACAGATTTCTCAATTAGAAAAAGATATTCATTTTTCAAACCAAGTACATAAAGGAGATGTTGAGAAAGTTCAAGATGGAAGAGTGTGAACCAGTAATACACCTATGGTTACTAGATGTAAGTTGAGTAAAGATGATGATTTTGTTCCAACAAATCATACTTTATACATGCCAATGATTGGTAGCTTGTTGTATGTGATTGCATCCAGACTGGATATCATGCAAGTGGTTGGTATAATTGTCATGTTTCAAGCAACACCTAAGGAAACTCACTTCAAGGTAGTGAAGAGGATTTTCCAATACCTAAAAGCAACAATAGATTTTGATTTGTGGTATCTTAGGAACGAGTTTAGTTTGACTACATACACTAATGCAGATTGGGTTGGATGTATAGATGACCAAAAGAGTACAAGTGGAAAAGCATTCTTTCTTGGTGATAGTTTAGAGTCATGGTTGAGTAAAAAGCAAGATTCAATGTCCCTATCTACTACAGAAGTAGAATACATTGCAACAATTTCTTGTTGCACTCAAGTATTATGGATGGAGCAAAATCTGAATGAGATGAAGGTAGAGTTTGATGAGCCTGTTTCATTTTTTTGTTCTAGTACAAGTGTTATTAATATTTCAAAGAATTTAGTGATGCATTCAAGAACAAAACATATTGCAATTGAGTATCATTTTCTAAGAGAAAATGTTGCAGGTAAAGAGGCGATGTTGGAGTATGTTGAGTTTAAATAACATATTACAAATATTTTCACAAAAAACCTTCTTAAGGAGACCTTTGAGTATCTCTTAAAGAAGTTGGGGGTGGTTGTTCCCTCCTTTTAAATCAAGAAGAAGTACAAGTTGAGGGGGAGTATTGACTCCTTGCCACAAGTAGACTTGGTGGTCTTGCCGAGTGTTTCAGAACTTGGTTGTGCAAAATCAAAAGATCAGAGTGTGGACTTAGGAGGAGTCTATTTGAGAGAGGTTTTTGAATTGTTGTTGATGTCGAGGGGGGAGAAATGAAACTCAAAATGCTAGAATGCTAAGAGGGAGAGAGGTTCAGTTATTTCAGATAGAGAGAGTTTCTGATCTTGACATATTAAATTTGTGTTGATGTGCCAACACCATTTTGTTGTTTGTCATCAATGATAGAGGGGGAGATTGTTGGACATATGTTGTCATTGATGTCAAAGGAGTGTTGTCTTTTATGTCAGAGGGGTGTCAAGTGTGTTCTTTTGTGTTATTTAATTGCTGCATCATTAAGATCTGTTAAAACTGCATTGATGTTTAAAGGTTCATATTTGGAGAAGCTATTAATGAAAATTAATGTTTGATTAAGTTGAAACTGCGATATACTGATTCAACCCCTCCTGCCCCCCTCGCTGCCCCCTCCGCCCACCCCCATATTTTGCACCCTTCAGTGCTGATGTGGCAAGTTGCATGATGAGTCACATCTCCAAACCTTAGTTGTAGATAGATGAGAGGCCAGCTCACATTTCTGAAAAAAATAGAGGCCCAAGGATATTCCATGCAACCTCTACATGCTCACAAAGTTAGTCTGCACAACTACTGACCCCTCTCCAAATGCACTTTGTTAGTGTTCTATGTAATATTAGAGTACAATGCACCTTATATATTGCCCATTTCACTCGTGATGCAAAATGACATATTTGTTGACTATCTACAAGTCAACACACCCCTAAAAATGGTCGCAGCCACAATTACTGTGTCACTGTCTTGACAGGGAGAAGGTTCTATTCTCATTCATCATACAAGTACTCCATGTCAGGTCTGTCAGCTACCCGAGTGCAAGAAATGTCTTACTAACAATATTTCCAATTGATTTAATAGCCATTTGGTATCACTGATATAATTCATAAATTCTGGAGGCTTGAAACCAAATTCTTAAACAAGTGAACTTAGGTCTCCGTGTAACTCATTTGGACCTTTTACCTTTCAATCCATGACTTATTTAATGCTTCTTTGTTCATTCTGGATAGATGATGCAGATGATTATATGATGTTTAGTGGTCAGTCGACAAATGAAGGAGATCACTTTCAGCCTGCATAATTTTTTTGTCATGGATTGCAAACAAACAAAAAAATAAAGTTTGCCTGGAAGAGGGCCAGTTCAGTTAATCAGTCAGCAGTGTGATAAGCATTTACAACTTCAGCATTGAGTTCTACATCAACAGAATTTTTCCTTCATATTAAAGGCGTTTCTACCTGTTGCCCTAAAGCATTTATTTGTAAAACTGCCAGCTAAAAGATTACCAATGTAGCAAATAATAATGGTTTTGTGGAAGTATGTGCTTGAGATAAGTCACAATCTGTTGACCTTGATTAGCAATTGAAAGAAGAGACATTTTGCAAAATTGCCATCATAAGATATCAATTACATTCTACAGAGAAAACTGAGAGAAGTGCTATGCGTCAGAAATGAAAAGCCAATACATATCTCTGACAACACAGGGGAATAGATGTTAAATTTAATAAATAGAATTATTTGCAAAACTTTAATATGCTCGAATATGATACAGATATTCAGGCCACCCAACTGCATGGAACTGCCGGGCAGCTTATGAAATTTAGCAGTGCTCCAACCTGCATTGCTGTTTTATGAATTTACTCCAATATCATAGAACAAAAGCACACATACAGCAACCAACAAATTGCTGCAGTATTGACACTAGTCCCACCTCGTAATCTATAGACTGTTATGCAGTGGGATTTTACAAATTAACTGATGTTGAGCCTTTAATACAATGTGAAAAAGGGTAATGCTCCTGCTCTCTACCCTCCAAATTACAACCTTTGATTAGCGAAACAGCACGGATTCCTACCTGAATAAACTGACTGGGAAAATCCAGTGCAGTAGCCTAAGCATGATTGTGTTTTTCCTGGAGGGTTCTACAAATCAAATATACTGTGGAAACGCCTTGGTTCTTCAGTCTCCAAAGACTGATAAAAAAGTTCCAATCAATGAGCATAAGCTACAAAGTTAAACCCTATCTTGCATATATGGAGCACTGGCTCATCAAAGAAGTGGAGCATAATAATCATGTAGAGTCTGAATTTCACAATATTTGTAAATCCTTGTTAATACTTGATCAAGGTTTGATAGAACGAAGTTCCCAACTGCCTTCTCCATCAATCAGTCGTAATTCCATTGAGTGGAAAGGTATAAGGGCAGGCCTCTGCAAAATACAAAAAGTATAAAGCAACTCAAGTTTAGCAAACTGCTTTGCAATATTTAAGAAGAATTCAAAATGTAACATGCTATGCAGTACATGCTCACCTGTGAAATAGTTACAACAGTAATGCCCAGATTCTGTGCAAGCTTATACAGCTGTTCTTCAACATCAATACTTGTAGCACTGCCAAGAGATAAAACAAATTCTGAATCACGCAAGTGTACCATTACATGTACAACACACGTATTGCCATTTTTCTTTAACTATAATATAGTACCATACAAGTTCTGCAATATTCAAAAGAAATCTAGGAGCTTACTTAGTGCACTCATCAAGAATGCCAAATTTGGGCTTATGAAAAAATAAGCGGGCCTGCCAAACCACAGAAAATGTTAAAGAAACAAAAGATATATTTAAACCTCAAAGTGCATAAAAGGATGAACTGTTAATATCCTCATTATTAATGCCAAAATCAAAGACTAGGGAAGCTCCCAAAGAGAAGAAAAAATGTTTATGCACCATGCCAAGTCTCTGTTGTTCACCCAAAGATAGCATGTCTTCCCAATTGGCAGTTGCATCCCAACCACCTTCTCGCTCTAGTAGATAGACAAGTCTAATGTTCTCTAAAATATTTCTCAACTGTCCATCAAGTATCTCCGCAGCATCACAGCTATTACCTACATTTGCAAACATAAAGGTATGCAAAACAGTTAGCTTCTCTCTGTACACACTTTAAATTGCCTCAAACCATGTCTAGGATTATTATATGAGTAACATTTTGATGCATTCACCTTGTCCAGACTCTTGTGATGCTTTCAAAGTGGCTTCTGCAAGAGTCAGTGGATATATCATTTGATCCCGAAGTGTGCCAAGAGCAGTATAAGGCTGCTGAGGCACATAGAATATGTTTCGACTAATTTGTGAACTTTGAATGTTATCACAATTCTCATCTGGTTTCTTAATTCTTCCACTTGCTACTGGCCAAAGACCTCGAAGAACACGGAATATTGAACTCTTACCACTTCCATTTGGACCTATAAATCAAGGAACACAATCTCTTGTATTTAGTTAAGAAGAACATGTTTTTATAGAAGGTATCAAACAAAAAATAAGTTTATGTAGCAAGCCCTTGCTCACCAGTCACAAGCAAGCTTCTTTGTGGAGTGACTTCAAAAGTTAGTTTCCTTGCCAACAATTTTTGTGCAGGAGTAACGATGTCAACTTCAGAAAAGGAGATAACATCCTCATCCAGAAAATGATCAAATCTCTTTGAGTTCCTATTCTCTTCTATAAGCATTAAAGGATTAAGCATAGTAGGCTTTACATCTGCAAAAGTAATTTCTGGATACAATTAGGAGAAACTTAAAAATAAGCATTAATTACAAATTTAGAACTTCACAAACTCACAATATTTAAACTAAAAACAAGCAAGTCAAGGCAAAGTAAACCTGTTTAAATCAACTAAAATCTTTTATTATACTAACTGAAAATAAAACCTTACTCCCAAAGTCATTAAACATCCAACCCTTGAATTCAAGTCCTTCAAAATTTAAAACATGTATCATAGCAATGATATCTCATAGCAAATATATGACTATAATATTGTGTTCTGAAGGTGCAGCAAGGTGTGTTGAAGAAAATCACTCATCCCTTTGCCATTGAAAGTATGAATTTGAGCAGAAATCTGCTCAAACGTTGGCTGTAGCTATCAAATAGTAGAAGATTTTAGAACAGACAAGCTACAAAATTAAACCCACTTATCATATAATGGAAGCATTGCCTATGCAAGTAACAACCAGAAGTTATGATGAATGACATCCCTAGTAACTATTCATGACAGTCCACCTGCATACCCAAGATAAAAGGGTGCATCTTCAGTGTGGTGGAGAAAGAGCATGTCTGAACAGCATTTTTCGGTCCACAATCACCTAATGCTTTTATAGACTACACCTACTTAGAAATATGTCATTTGAGGAATGTCTACGTAAATTAGGAATTTAGTTAAGGATAGTCAAGACAAAACTCCATATTTAACCAAGCCTTCATCATTGTGTATGTTGCATACAGTAATTTAAATTATAAACTTGCAGTAGGCTGTCTTTTTTTCAGAAAGGGAATATTTTTGGATCTCTCAGGACAAGTACCAAGTTCTACTGTTGACAGACTCCATCTTCACTTTAGTATTTAAATTCACAGCATATGCATAGGTTTAAAAGACAATAATTTGTATTATAAACTTGCACCAGGCTGCCTTCTTTTAGAAAGGTAATGTTTCCAGGTCTCAAATGACCATTACCATGTTCTATTGTAGACAGATTCCATCTTCACTGCAGTGTTTGAATTCAAAACATATGCATAGGTTTAAAAGACAATTACCTGCCCTCCATAATTTGAGACTTGTCTGTACTCTCTACAATAGTTAATGTTAAATGGTGATGTTTGCTATATTGTAGCAATGAGATTTACCATAAAACTATAAGGCATACACATGTTAACTCTTGCATTGTCCTGGTCATGTAGTAATGCTTAGGTTGGAGCATGTTTAGGACCTGGGTGATAAGTGTTTAAAGGACTATTTATGTCCAGTGTTCAAACGATGTCATGATTTTGATTATTGGCTTGTATTAATGGCATATATTGTTATTTCATGTTTGAACCTATGTGACTTATTCAATTTCACTATTTTCCTTAGTTTATGCTGATGGTAAGTTATTTTATTGGTTTGGCCTATGTGTTGATTTAACGATCAATTGTGATTAATTAATTATGCAATTTGACATTAAGCTCGATGAAAAGGTTAGTATTGAGTTTTGATTATGAAATGAGAAGATTGCAAGACATGTCTGTGTACCTTGCTTGATTTCATATTCTTGTTGGCTATTATTATGCATTTTTGGCTATTGTGTTGTGCAGATGCACTTGATTTTGTACTAAGTGAGAAGGCCAATGTTAGACCAATGCTGATTAATTTGGAGATGGTAGATTCGGGTATGTTTGTTTGTGTTACCCATTCGAGTGAATTGATGTATCATGTGTTAAACCAGCGAATCAATCATTCAAATCACTTGTGATTCTAGATCTCTCTGATTGTGCTAAACCCATAAAATAGTTGTCCTTTGTCTGCATTGAGTTTAATTATATATAGCATGTTAGTCATTTAATTTCAAAAAATGGTTTAATAGCTTTTAAAATGATTAAACGCACTAGAAAATGGAAGGGAGTGTTTGGATTAATCATGCAGGATTTTTGTGCTAGAGAAAAAGTTGAAATTGCACTCTAGTTGTAAAAATAAAGTCGATCTTATGATTATCTTGCTTGGGTATGTTTTTGACTAGTAAAAGGGGGAAAATTGATTAAATTACCTTCTATTGCCCATTTGAGGTATTTTCCTTTTTTGTGGAATTATGAAATAGTTTGAAAAATAATTGAATGGTTACGTTTCCACCATGTTTTGTGAAGTATATATGATTTTTCTTGGTGTGTTTGTATAAGGGCTACAGTTAAATTTATGTTTGTTGCTCAATTTTACTTGTAGGAATCAACATTGTGAAAAAACATAATAATGCCCCCAAACTCTTGTAAATTTCCATAGAGATTATGTGATTGCAAAAAAAGGCTTCCCCTTCTTGTGAAGAACAAAAGGCTAATCCTAAAAGTCCATTTTTTGTAAAGTTTAATTGTTGGTTAAAAACCTTCTGACTCCATTAATGGACCTCAAGAAATTTCTATGGTTCATGTGATAAGTGAAAAAAAAAAATCGTGAAATTTAAATCTTTGCATTAGTTTGTATTTTGCAGAGATATAACTAGATGTCATAACCTAAATTTCTTATCTCTATTTTAAATACAAAAATTGATTTAAATTTTTTATTTTAAGAAAACGATGATAATCAAGAAGACATGATATTTTTAAAACTACTAATACTCATGCATAACAGCTCTTTGCATCTTCACTTTAAAAGTCTAGTTTTGGGGAGGAGAGGAGGCCCATGAGGAGGAGAATTGATTGTTTTCTATTATAACGGAGGAGAGTGGGGGTTAATAAGGGGTAGAGCGATCACTGTAGCCTTGGCAACTGAAACATGAATATCAACTTAACATAAACTGCCAGAAAGGCATTCAGCTCTTTCTTATCATTTACTATCTGTAAGGAATATTGCATCATTAAGTTTTTAGGCTTTTTAATCAGAATAGTTTAATGATAAAATAAAAGCGAGTTATAATAAAAACTCACGTAGCTATTCTAGGTTTGAAAGTAATTAGTTGGGATTTTATTATGAGTTGTTTGAAGTTGTTAAACTTAAAACAACTCATATATTTAGAGATTTGTGTATAAAGAATGTGAAAAGAGAGAGAAACAATATTATTTTGTGTATAAAATTTTTATGTGGGACTTCTATACCTCTACCCATATTTCTTATTATGGTATCAGAGCAAAATCATTCTTCTGCCTATGTTGCAATCTTCTGTCTCTAAAGGTTTATGCTATCCTGCGCATCATTCAACAAGTGACTGCAAAGAGTCTATATCTGTTGGGAGCAGTTAAGAAGCATGGAAAATGTTGTATGAGACCAGATTGAAGAATATTTGCAGAGGCCTCCACGTGAGAAGTTCTGTGATATCTATCAAACCTGACTTAGGTGAGAGTTTATAGGAGATAAGCTGAAAACTCTCGCTAAAGGTCGATCAGTGAACCAATAGGGTGCTTCAATCTTTGTTGAACAGAATCATGCTCAGTGCAGCCGTGGTTATTGCATATCCCTGCTGATACAAATTATGTGGATGTGCCTGTGTGAATAGTGTGTGTAAGATGAGAAAGAAATGTATTCAAATGAAAATTCTCCCAAAACAACCATGTGTGAAGATGTGGATGCCATTTTTCTATCAAAGATGAGTAAAAGTGAAGAACTCAGCTTCTACATTTAACTTGGTAACAGAACTTCAATATATTGTTTGCTGCTACATATTTCTTGAAATGGTATCAAACTAATACATTGTTTGGTCATCTCTTTTCCACCAAATGTAGTTAAGATTATTACTAGTATGGAGTAGTGAAAGTGTGGAGTTTTGATGTCATCTGCACAAACTTGTTTGAGGCCCGTAATAATATTTGCAAGGCACTGAATCATTGCTGAGATCTGCTCATTTAGAAGGACGTCACTCCAATTTGTAGTAATAGAGGCGAAGAGGCCACGAGTCTCCACCTGTGTCAAGCCATTTGACAAAAACATATTGTGCAGATGTATCTATCCTCTTGATCTTTTAGTTTTCAGATATAGTGACTATATGTATAATGAATTTTGGTGGCTCTAAAGAACCTTTTGATGTGGATGTCTTTCATCCTGCTGAAGATCATACAAAAATGATGAAAACATCATCGATTTTAAAGCCATTCAGAATTGCTTATATGTCCAAAATTTACATTCAATTGATGCACTTCATGGTGTAGCTGGAGCACATGCTCGAAGAATTTTTATCAAGTTGTTTGCAGATGAAAGCTCATTAATAAATTTTATCCCAAAGGAGGATTTTAAAGGAGGTCACCCAAATCCAAATTTTTATGTGTGAAGAAGAAAAGTCTAGAGGTGAGAGGATTTACTGTCTAATAATAGATTTTACATTGGAAGTTAATTTTTTCTTAGTTTCATAATGATAGGTTGTCATTATTAGTTAGTATCTTTTTAGTGTCTCCAAGTGTTACTGAGTCATTTAAATTAGTGACTTCTTATTAATTAGTTTTAAGTTTTCAATTTTGCAAGATGTCTTATTGTTGTTGTGATTTGTATGCTGAGCATTTATATATTGCATATATATATATATATATATCACGAGCATCACACACAGTATATCTTTCACAGATATCTTACAGCCTTTATTCACCGATTATATCTACTACAGTCTCTTCCTTCCAGGGGTTGCTTACCAATCTGCTGCTTTGCAATCTTCCTCTTGTTCAATCTGATGCTATTATCTGTTTTTATATTGCTGCTCCTGTGAAATTATAATTTATTGATGCTTCCATGAAGTATAGGTGTTGTTCTCTTATACTCCTTCATTGGGTTTGGAAGGTTATGTCCTTTCCCAAGGTCACAGCTCTCCCAAGAGTGGTGTCTCCTCATACTGTCTTTTGCCCCTTAACAACCCATTGGGTGTAATCATACCCCCATCAGTAATTGATAACATGTATTAATTTAAACACAAACCTTTTACATGCCCCTTAATCTTATCGCTGCATTATTATCTTATATAGGGATCACTGCATACACTCAAGATATAAGGATCACTGTTTGTTAATTGACAATGAAATCACTGCCTTAATTGGAATCGCTCCTCAATAATAATTATATGTGCCTTTGTAAAGTGGTTGCTGTGTATCTATCAACCTATCTACCGGTGCTGGGTTAGATTTCTTTCTCCCAATGGGATACTATCTGCCCTTTGCTATTTGTCTTGATCTGGTCTGGATTGCGGAAAATTGTGAAGTCTTATGAATAAGACAGTTTTCTGCATGTCTAATTTTATCATTCTTACTTCAGATTTATTTCTATGTTCGAGCAGTGTTATTTTGGCCTGTTTATCGACCCTTAATAGGACCTTTGTTTTAATCTATTGAGTCTGAAGGGCTGCAATCTGTCTGAGATAAAGGTTGTGATCTAATTGTTATACAAGCTACAATCTATTTTGATGGGGTCATGACATACAAAGTCTAAGTTCCTTAGTCGAGGTGTTTGTGTTCAGCATATTAATTCCTTGAGGCTGCTGCTTTGGTAATGAATCATTTGCCATGTTCTTGATTGACCTTGTATTTGCATGCATAATCAATTTAGGCTTTGCACAAGCCTATAGTTTATCTTTTAGTGCTTGGTCTTAAGAAGTTATCCATTTTGATCTTATGCCATTTTCCCTTGAGTCACTTGCCTTGATAATGTTAACCCAATTTGCATGCATGTAATCTGAGGAAGCCGCTTCTCCTTAAAAACATTCATTTATTAAAAAGTCACTTTCATATTATTATTATGGCTTCCTTTTGGTCAATATGCATTTCCTTTACACTTATTTGCAGATCGTCCAAATCACCATCTTATCACACCCTTTCCACTTTCTTAATACATAGTCTAATCTCCTTAGGGGATGATTAGATGCCAAACAGGTTATTAGATTCTATTGTTGTCAAGACACTTTTGTGCATGCTTAAGCATAAATATGCCTCTTCTCCAGGCTTTAGTCTTCTGTTTTGTGCTGGTAGTTGTCTAGTTAAGCCTTCGATAATTCTTGCTTTAAGATTATTCTTATGTTCTTAACATCCATCCCCATAAGTGTAGGCTTCAAATCAGGTTGTATTAGGTTGCCACTGAATTGATCCAAAACTCTTGCCTGCGAATTGGTTAGGTCGATATAGTAAACTGAAATAGTTAAAAGTTCCATACTATTATTACACCAAAGGCATATTACACTCACATAATGGATGCAAGAACGTCCATAAATAAAAACTAGAAGCATTTTAACTTGACGTGTTTGTGACACTTAAATGCAAAAAAATATTTTATTTATTTTCTCCCCTCAACTACCACTCACTCTGAGTTTAACTGATCAATCAATTTTCACTATCAATCAGTTAACTTCATAATTATTTGAATCAAATATTATAATAATATAATAATAATAATTTAGTCTTAATAGATTTTTTGCTTTGGTCAAAAGTTTTAAAAATATATAATAATATAATAATATCTTAATAATAATTTAATATTAATTACAATATAATAATACAATTATTTTTTAAGTGGAATAATAAACAAATATGATAGCTTCCGGCATACTTAACCTATATTCCTCCAAAGATAGGTATGCAATAATATGTCTCACCCTATACATAATGTGTCGCACCCTTCCAATAATGAGTTGGCGGACAAAACAAACATTAATAATAATTGCCTAATCGGTTATACACATATCAATTTATAATAACATTAATTTGCTTATTAATTATGCATAAGAAATCGGCTAAGGTATAAACTATGGCTAAATACAAATAATCAAAACACCAAATATGTAAGGCCGATAGGCCATTCACGTATATGGTCTCAGTTAGTCGGCCTATAGGATTACTACCGACACTATATCATCAACAATTACTTCTCTATGGACAAGCACAGGTTCTTAAACAAAACAGCCACTGCCCTCAACAAAAAGAATGAGATTTAAAAGTGTCCAGAAACTGCATACAAGGTAGGTGAATCAAGCGATACGGTGTAAGAAGAAGCTAGGGCATTAATCAAAAACTACAAGACAATCTCAACCCTGATACACTAAGCAATTTGCATTGCGATCAATTCCATATTTTCCTTAAAAAAGAGTGAAACTCCAACCCAAGAAAAGTAAACTGTCTAGTAAAATTAATCTATGGAATTTATATTCCATTAGAAAATGTAATCTAGAAAAGGAAAATCAAAGAAGTGAATCTAAAGGTGGATACGCAGCTATAATTATTGATTAACTCTGCAGGCAGGCTTGTGGTTGGAAGTGGATGTCTCTCTAAAGGCTACCTTTAACTTTAATTGGTAATACAGAGGTGGTTAAGAATTTAGTCAATATGCAATTTAAATGGGATATAGGGTATAAATAGGGAGAATGAGTATTGTCATTGCATTGAAAGGAAGTTGAGTCACTGCTGCATAAGAGAGACATTAAATATTGAGTTGTGTAAACAGAAGGGTCCATATTGCATACAACAACAAGACTAGTGCTAGAGCTGATGCTTAATAAAATGAGAGAACTAAGCATGTTTGTGTTCCTTCTATAATTTGAATGTAAGATGAATAGTGGTTACAGGACAGGGAATACATAAAGGTAAAGGTTATTTTTTTATCAGGACCAAGCTATATTCCAGTTCGGTATGTGAAACCCTGCTTGTAGAAGCCCAAAAGAGGATTTCTTTCAACTTACGGTTACCTTTACATGTTTTGCAAATTTTAGCCCTCGGTTTCAATCTCATGGCCAGCCTTGGTAGTAAACCACAGCAGCCAGATATGTGCCACTGGGTATATGGCATGGTGTTTTTATGTTTATTAAAATGTTGATAACTGAAGATCTAACTCATAATTATGCATGCTTTAGGTAAGCTTGATATCATCAATAAGATAGCCGATGCAGCTTAATTGGACCAATAATATAATTGCTTAACCAACACTTCTGTAAGCATTAGAATTGGTGAAATAGATTGATGTAAAAAATTTCTACAACTTATGGTAGTTTAGACCTAAGACTGAATGTGCTTGTCAGATGGAACATTACTAAATACTCAAAATAGAGATCGTATACCTTTCTTAGTTAAGCTGGAGCATCAATTTTAGATTGCCTAGTCCTTACGAACTTTAAAGTGCGAGGGAACTTGTCATGAATAGGTTTTGCACTTTAACTTATGAGCCTATCAATTATTACAAACCTCACTTTGTTTAAAAAGCTAGAGTTCACATGAGGAATTCTAACAGTCACCTGTTGACTGGTAATCTAACCTGATCACATTAATATGGATCATACTCCATCCAAATACAACTTTTTTCCTTTGTAAAATAAAAATACCTTATAATGAGTACAAAATATGTAAGGAGATTATTAACATATGAAAAAAGTTAAGAAAACATCTAACAAGTGAGCAAATAAGCATTTTTTATTATAGATGTGAAATAATTGAATTTTTCCAGGCCCAAGTACTGGAATAAAATTCTCAAAAAAATAATGAAGGATCCAACAGATAACCTTTTTGAGCAGCATCCAGCAACTCATCCAGTTCCATTATTCTGTTCATTTCCCCAGAAAGCTCGAGGAATTTTCCATAAAGTTCAAGTACATCACCAAATGCAAGAAAGCTCTGAGATACCACAGATGCTAAGAATCGCAGTGCATGAGCCAACTCCCCTGCAAAGTTTTAAAACATAACAATGGGGAAAATGTTGGTATGGAAAGAAGCTCAATAAGGAAAGAACACATTCAAGGCACATGTTACCCAAAAATATCATTTACAAGATCACTCCACAACAATGGCAAAAAAATGACTAGAGATATCAACTGCATTACCTTGGACAGAAGTTTGAGCCCGATCTCCTTTGTGCTCCATAGCATACATTAAACTTAAACCCCATGTCACATTGTGAGGAAGCTGCTTCGTGATAAACTCGTCTGCAATTCCAAATATCCATTTCTTCTTCAGAAGGTCTTTAGAGTGCTCAAGCAAATCTCTGAACTTTGACTCTACCATCTGAGAGATTTCAAACATTCCCAATCAGCAAAAATAGAATTTTGAAAACCATAAAGTAATTTTTAGCAATCTTGTATAAAATACGCCTTCTTATGCTGAATTTTTCTAGTAAAATTGCTCTATTTCATCTTAACCTGAAAAAAAATTATTGGATTTTAACATGACTTTTCATCTTATAATTTCACATAGCTGCAGGAGTTTAACCTTAAAACCAAAGAAGCAAACTGGAACTTTACCGCTTGCTCTCGAGAACCACCACCAAAGAATGCAACAGACTCTGCATGAGAACGAAGTCTTGAATGCATGAACCTGCAGAAAATCAAACACAGATAGTCTATCAGATATATCAAGACAAGTGATGACAGCAGTTACTCAAGCATATGCACCTCATCTTAATATAGAATCCTACAACAAATGATGCTCTGATGTATAATCTGTGGATGCATGTTTCAAAGTTTCAAACACATGGCAAATGAGGAAAACCTGAATATGCTTTCAAGTTGTTGCTCTTTGCTTGTCAGCGATTCAAAATCTGGAGTAACTGACCGTAGAAAGCCCAATCCCAATAACATGTATGCATACAATATTGTAACCCCCCTTTTGCCTGTGAGCATCCTCATACGCCAAGTAAACCTGCATCAATTCCAATGAGAATCTCTTTAGATGAAATCCAATTCTTGCTTTATAAGCCCATATTTAACAGTGTACATCAAAAACTCACAATACATATTTTTGTGTTCCTCTATATTTGCAGATCTAAATCTTTTTGTTTTTTCTATTTATTTGTGTTAAGAAATTATGTTATTGTTGTTCACATGGGTTAGAAAAATAATTATTGTTATATTAACAACTCACATAGCTATTATAGGTGTGAGAAGAATTGGTTGGGATTGTATTAAGAATAAATTAATATTGTAAAATAGTGTGTGAGCATAAAAATGTGAGTGAGTTGTTAACACGACTCATGTATTGATTTAGGAGTGAAAATAGGAGGCAGAGAATAAAGGTGGTCAGACAACCCACCTAAATTTAGTGAGAGATTTTGGTGGGCTTGTTATAGGAGTTAGAGAGAATATCATATAAATGTAATTTGTATCATTGAATAAGAGGTATTGAATAGAAGAAGAATATTATTATGTGTGAGAAAAAATTTATTTATCTTCAATAATTTCTGCCCATTTTTCTCACATTGTGTCAGAGTCAGTTTGGTCATCCAAATATCTCCTCTATTGTCAGTTCGGTAAAATTGTGATTTCTCTCTCAATTTTCAAATAAAATTAAAAATCCAAAATGTTCTAGAAAGCTGATGAATAGGAGAATAAAACCCAGAAACGTTTTGAAGTTATATTGCATTATGAAGCAATAGTTTTGAGTGGAAAATGAGGGACATGAATGTGATTTCAGCATGCTGGCACAATTGAGAGTTCATGGTACATTGTTCTTAATTTTATCAAAAGTATTTTAATGTGAATGTTGAATTATATCTGATTTAATATTTATATATAGTTGAAAGATTTAATGCAAAGTGGGGAGGTTAATATTATTACTTGTAAAAGTCTCAAATCATTTCAAGGTGCATTATCAGTGGAGCCCAACACTTTAATTTTCTTTTGATTAAGAGGGTAATCATGGATAAATTAAGTTTCATTGAGAAATTTGAAGGTAGAGATTTTCATACATGACAGATCCAGATGCAATTACACTTGATAGAAATAGATCTTTGGGATGTTGTCAAACTGAACTCAATCTCACCAACTGATGCAAATGCATATAGAAAATCAAAAAGCATTGGGGACTATTGGCCTCAGCTTGTCAAAAGCATACCTCCACCATGAAGATTTCACTAAACAAGCTTTCTGGATATGAAGCAGAAAGTGCCAAGATGACATTGAAGTAGAAATTGTATGGATTGAAAATGGATAAAGGTACAAAAATGGCAGATCATATAAGTTTCACTCCCTATTGAATCAATTAAGTGGCATTAATGAAAAAGTAAAAGGTGATGATGCAAAAGCAATACTTTTGAATGGTAAGCCTAAGAGTATGTCTAGTATAGTGTTTACATTAAGCAAAGTAAAAAATTGAGTGATCTCTACTCTCCTTAATCAAGATGAATGCTCTGAACCAGAAGGAGTATTATATGTACTAGAAAAGGGCAAGTGCAAATCAAAGCATGTTCCTCCAAAAGGAAAACTCAAATATTACTATTGTAAAGTAGGACATTTAATTTTGAATTGTAAGAAAAGGGCACAAGATCTGCTAGATGATAAACTAGATCAAAATGCTTATTTGGCTAAAGAAACAAATTGGGAAGACTATGCAAAAGATGAAGAACTATCTTGCCCTAGTGATGAAGAATATCTATTTTAAATAAATTCAAAATGGAGGTTGGAGGCATTGGAAGAGGTAAGCTAAATAGCACCTCTCATCAGCCATTAACGATGAGGTTGCCTTTTGTATTAGTAGGCATTTCATTTCATTATTGTGTGCAAGATAAAACATTGTAAACATTCCCTAATAAGTTGGAAAAGCGGAAAATGTAGAGATCATTGGTATTGTAAACAGTTGTATAGGAGAGCAGCTGGATATAGAGATCTTCTGACTGTTAGACTTCTTCAAAGTGTGATCAGCCAATGATAATTTTACTGGAAGTGAATGCAGGATAAGTTCCCATATGTAGGTAATCATGTGCAGCAAGATCCAGATAGCAGTATACAGACCTAAAAGTAAGCATAGGCATACAATTCTGTTTTCAGTTAATGTGATGTAACAAAGAAGCTCAAACTAAAATTTAAGCTTGTTGAGCAAAATAAAGTTGAACAGTCAGGAAGTTTAGATTTCAATACCTATCAACGAGCTACAAGCGATCCTTGTATATATATATATGCATAGTGTGAAAAATATTTAAAATATTGAAAAAACTGAAGTATTGGCCACTGTAACTTATGAAACATTAAGTTGAACCTCGTTGGCATCCTCATTATTATGAGAATATTCAATTTTGTTGAAAGACCTTGAGCAATTGTAATAATCAAAATTACATGAGATTTACATACCTTGTGGCACCAGCACTCACATCGATGAAATTCAACTGTTAATTTATTGCCCATCAATATTCCTAAAGGCCTTGGTGATGGATTCGGTAAGGTTGAATTAAAGCTATGCTGCCATGAGGAGGCTCCTATCTAATGCTATGAACACAAACACCTAAAGCCAGCCGAATTGGTTCTGTGAAAGCCATGAGGAACCTTCACCTTATGATTACAGAAGTTGCAACTACTAATGAAACCCTGTACACAACTACCAATAGGAATCATATGCCCTCTTCTCTCACAGAAAGGCTTCAACCTATCAATCAACAGGGGAGGATTGGAACCGATTGGTCCTGCCTTGTTTCACCATTATTGTCAAAACAAATTGAGAGCTTATCTGATATATTTGCTTCAAGGATGAACCATTTCAACACCACAGGGCATTTAATGCATCTAATCAGATATCTTGTTTCCACCACATATCCCTTCATCAGATCTTTTAAATGTATATTCTATTATCTACTTATGGAACAGATGTCTGATACTTCATAAATCATTCAGTTGTAAGCATTTCCTATACAATTAAGAGGAAAATGAACCTAAAAAAACCACTCAGGACACTATTTACAAATATTTGGTACTTCAAAATAAGGCACTGTTAGCCACTGGAAAACAGAAATAGGAATGGACCAATAGAACTCTAACAAAACTAACAAACTCCTTAAAATGCTACCAATACTCACCAAAGAATATCTACAATGGGCTTCACCATTCCAGTAACAAGCCCAGACAGATCATCACTAAGCCTGTCCACATCGTTTGTTATCCGCTGATCTGCATCTATGCCTTTCTCTGACTGATGGAATACCTGCATGCCAAAACACAGTATTCAATCATCTTTAACAACTTCATGGAAATTTAGAAAATAATATCAAATAAAAAGGCATCCTGCCAAACGATTCATAAATGGTTCCCCCTAGTAAATCTCGGGTTTTTTATAATATATATACAACTTCACAGTTGTTGGCAACTACATGATACCAGACTGACTTATAATTATTAAAGAAACAGAAACCCATTTTAAAAAAACATCCTTATGAGAAAACAAAGAAAGACAAACAAATTGATCTCAATCCTGACATAAAAGAAAGCTAAGGATGTCTTCAGTAAAATACCTTGTAAAATGCATTTTTGCTGAAATAGTTCTTTGAAAGATAGTTTGTCAAGCGTGTCCGCCATCCTAAAGCCAGTCTTGCTGTTAAATACCTGAAAGGCAATTTTCCAAGCAGCAATTCAGTTGCAGATTTTACTAGCACAATGAACCAAACATTGAGGAGTTGAATATGTGGCTGCTTTCAAAAAAAATCAGCAAATGTTGGATGCTTAGCATATCAGTAGAATGCTCAGAAACAGACTATTCAGAGCAGAAACAAGTTTCCCTCCACCAGGTCTTGTTATATACAATTTAAGTTGGTAACATGGTAAGACAATCAAAATTTAATTAAATTATTCTTATATATATTATAATTAATGTCTACACATATAACCATAAAATAAGATATACTTAATACTAAAAGAATAGATTTTGGCCCTAATGTGTGTAGGTTAAAAGACACCCATGATTAAAGATTCCTTATCTTTTGAATAGTCTATTAGAATCTTGTTTCACGTGCATTAGGTAAGTAGAACTTATTATCAATATATTTGCATATATTTTACAGTTCAAATATTTCATCCTCCGTACTGTGGGTCCGGTGACATGGCAGCAAAATTAGCATGAAATGAGGAATCCATTCTCCTAGACAATTCTAGAAAGAAGTGGCCAAAACAAATTTAATGCTACCATTTTGAAGTGTCTTTGTTCCTAAGAAATAGAAAGGAGATATTATTAACAAGTGAAGAACGTTTGTTGAGTTTTGTGAAGCCACATTCCATAGGTCAACACATTGAAACCGCCCACATGTGATGATTACACTGAAATTAAAGAATGAATGGAAAACCAAAAATAAAACCGACAAAACAGTGATGGCAAAAAACGGCAAAAAGAAATGAATGAATGAGACATTTACTATTGTCTTGCATGTTTAAGGAAAAATTTTAACCGTCAATTTCAAAAAACAGATCATTCATTTCATATAGAGAATGCCTTTGGTGTAATTAGTAAGTTGCATATGTCTAAAAGAAAAAGAAAAATGAAAAGCAAATAAATGTACACAAAGTATGTCAAAAAGTGTATAACATAAAATCTCCAATTCAAAAACATTGCAAACACCAATATTTCCATATGTGAAGTTGCCAACAATAGTATAATACATTAAAAATGTTATTCAAAAATAAATTTCTACAAGTAATAATGTGTCGTCTCGATCCCATGGTTTCATTCATATATACACATGAAGTTTTTAAAAAGCAATTTCTTTATTTCCTTCAAAGACTAATCATGCTTTTATAAAATTTAATTTAGAAAGGTGATTTGTTCATATTGGTAGCAAATTGAAGCTAAAAGCTATTCAACAGCAAATACCATGCAGCAACAAAAGAGGCCACAAGGCACAATGGATAAAATTGGATCTACATTGAATGAAAAGGCTGAAATAATGTTGATAGCACTGTAACTAGGGATGCATCCCCAAGGTTTTTACCACGTTTCCCCTTCCAAAGACATCAAGATGTGCCCTGCACCTGTCAAACTCGGATCTCATTAAAAAATAATTAAAACAAAACCATAACCCTTTATGAGTGGTCCACAAGGCCCAAACATTTAAATTTGCCAAAAACCTTAGCCCACATTCATTTTTATGTTTTCATCATTTGTCATTTGCATCTTTACAATTTACTTTTGCGATCAAGGAGGAGGAAAAATGGCATGGACCATGGAGGTTCTTGTGGCATAGAAAACCTTAACTGAGGCTTGATGGCAAGGGCTCCACCCCTCAACCTTGGCCTGATCATAACGAGGAGCACACTAGGGGTACTGCCCTAGACCCTCACTCTAGTTTTAGAAAACAAAAAATAAAATTTGTTTTGTGCTGCACGGAATGGAAGAGAATGTTTTCTTCCCAATTAAATCTTTAGTTATTGAATTTCATTTATGATTTAGCTTTGCCAAGTTAATTACAATTTCGAGTAATTCTACAATGGTATAACTATAAACTAATTTGATTTATCATTAACATTTATGATTTGAAAACTGACATTGAATTAACAATTATCAACTGGGATGGAACATTTGGTATTGATTTAACAAACAAGAAAATAGGGATTTTCCTTGTCTACATATGAACAGATTTTTGTGGCTAGGGTTTTGGAGGCCTTATGCAACTGCTATTGTGAGGATCCCTCTAGGACACTTGCTCCCTTATGTAGGCTTTGAAGCTGTGTTTATTGACGTCTTTCTTGGTTTTTTCTGGTTCACAATTGTGTAAACAAAAGCCAACAGAACGTTGTTCATGGCTAGGCATACAGCCATTGCATGTGATTTTAGATGTCCATGGCTGCATTTGGAGGGGAACTAGAGTGCCACCTTCCCTTTCATTTAAAGATCTTGTTTTGGCTAATGAGCCCACGACCTCTGGTCATGAAATTGACATTAATTTCTTGTTGCAAGCGACAAATAACTTCAATCTGACCAAAAGATTGAAAAACATCCAAGCTCTAATGATTGTTTGTAGAAGAGTGAAGATTGACCAATTCTTGTCATCAATTTGGACCTAATTACAAACAATGTATTATATTTGTTAAAAATGCTTTGATTTGCAAGTTTATGGGTATCAAAGTCTCACAAAATTTCCTAGAAAGCTAGGCCCACCAAACTTGGCAACCCAAGGGGGGTATGGAGGTTATTCTAGGCTTCTAGCTATAGATGGATTTTATTTGTGGTTTTTTTATAGAATGCCTGATCAAAATATGGCTCTCAAAGGATTATTTTTTGTAATAAAGCAGGTTTATTCACCAAACCTTGGTATGTCAGATTTGATCCTATGGAAGAATGCCCCTCACAAATTCCTATCTAGATTTGTCTTTTTTTCTATTCTTCGATCCATTGTTGCAGTACTCAGGAACCCCATGGGTTCCTTGCATCTCATGTTAGAATGGAAGGTAACTAATTATCCTCGTATTTGTGTTGAAATTGATTTTAATGAGCCTCTACTTCACTCTCTAGAAATTAGATTGTGAAACATGCAATGGATTCAGCAAATAGACTATGAAGCTCTTCCCTTTCACTGTCAATTTGCCATGCTTATGGGCACTTACAAAGATATTGCCCACAAAGGGTTACAATTCCCTCCCAATCTCTTTTGGGTAGTGTTGTGACATTTTCACATATCGCCCCATTGCAAATGGGGGCCCCCACTTTTTTCTGCTTTCTAGGCTAGTTGTAGCGTCTTTAGCTATTAACCTTACATTTGTAGGAGGTGTAGTATCTTAGGTGGCCAGGAGGTAATTAAGTCAAGTCTCTCTCTTTAGGATGAGGTGAGGTTAGTTTTACAAGGCTTAGGAAATGAACAATTCATGATGATCATTCCATTTGATCATCATCATTGGCTTGCTGAATCAGAGATGAAGTGCTAAAATTTGGCTAAGGCAAATTGTTTTAGAAAGAGTGAATGCTAGTAAGGTAGGTTGGCTAAGGTCCAAATTAACATAAAGAGGCTCAAGGCAAAATGATTAAGTTAGCAAAGTTGTCATCTTGAGGTAACTTCCTGTGGAGCCTCAAATGTGCAAACTGTGCCTCCCAAATGTGCGAACTTCCTGTGGGGTCTCAAATCAGCGAACTTTCACCTCACGTTTCCTTTGCTTGAAGTCGACCAACGTTGCTAAGAAAATATCAAAAGCCTAATCCATGGCAAGCGAAGGGAACAAATGGAATACCAAGCCAATCAACAAGTGATAAATCACTTCCAATACCCTTGCCAAAGCGCAAACTTTACCTTGCCACTTCCAATACTCACCTCAAGGCGCAATCTTCCACTCACCACTTCCTTTGCTCATGCTAAAGCATGAACTTCCTTTGACCCCCAAAATCAGCAAACCTTCTTTGATGCATTTCCTTTGCTTGGTCAAATCCGAAAATAAGCTTGAGGTCACTGTCAATGCCTCCCTAAAAGTCCGATCAGGCAGGACATGTTCTTGTTTTGGTGAGTTGAATGTTGGGGGGGAGGGGGGGGTGCTTAAGATTCTGGAAGTTATTGTTGTCTTAAGATTGGTGAGGTTGCTGAGAATGGAAGGAAGAAGTCACTTCTTTTGCCACCTGAAACCAATACAAATCAGGCCTGTCTCAGACCTGAAACCTATCAAATCAGGCATATAAAAGTGGGATTTCAAACATAAATCTGGCCTGAGACACAAAATCAGACTCAAATTAATGAGAATTAAGTCAAAAGAAGGGAAATCAGACTTAAAATCAGATGTTTCCATGATCAGAAAATTCATTTCCAGATTTAGAAAAGGTAGTGGGAAGCTTGATTAAGCACTTTTTACAATGTTTTGATTCAAATTATGTTTCTTCCAGGTTTGATGCAAGTGGGATGAACATACAAAGGAATGAGAAGAAGGTCAAAGCTTCAAGGCGTGGAAGGAAGATCACAGCTACATGCAAGAGGGCTCATCAGCTCACATACAACATCAAGATTTCAGCACATAAGCAAAGACAAGGGCCCAAGGAAGACATTGCAACACTTCAAGTCTCAAGCTCATACAAGGCAGCCTGATGGGATCATCATCATAGACTATAAGGCAAGAGTGGGATTCATCTACATCAAGGGGAGCACAAGAAAAATCCGAGCTTGGAATAAAGGATTTCCACCACATGAAGAAGACAACATTGTACACGAAAGATCAAGCACTCAAGGAAGAAATTTTTCACAATCTTGAATTTCCTCCGGAAATCCAAAAATCATTGCCAGTATAGCCAAATGGAAGCTCCAAGGCAGAGGTGATCAACTCAAGAAGAAGATGCAATTTGGGAGTATTTCCTACCTTCATCCCAATCTTAAACTGCGAGCGCTTGATATTGTTGAGTATCAAGAGATATGCCTCATTCATTTACAACTTGTGATGAGTTACAATGAGCTAGCTAAGGTGGCACCTAGTCATCACTTATCCACTCATCCAATCACATCATTCTAAGATAAGGCGTCCAGATTCAATGTACTTGACTTATCCATCAAAGAGGATAACTACCATATGGGCACAAAGTTCAATGCACCTACCCTCACCATCTATTGGTCAAAAATTCAAAGGACATGTGTCCCATAAAATGTAATTCTATCATTGGTCAAGCAATAAATGCTTTATAATGGGTGTAACAAACCCTAATTAGGGTTTCTATCCTTTAATCTTGGCCATTGATTGTGAATCAATCTGAGCCACTCAATGTAATGAGAGCACTATATAAGGCTCCACTTCTTCATTTGTAAATGTTAAGAGTTCAGTAGAAAACAATAATTAGATAGCAGCTAGAATAGAGTAGAAAGAGAAGGCAAAGATTGTTGCCAAGACTTTGTTGTAAGAAGCATGTAAAATTCATTGAAGATATGGTAAAATTCATATGTTGGTTCAGCAATTTGCATGGTCTCTACTTCTCATTTAATTTTCATGTTGTTTAGATGAATGGAAGAACTTTGTGCATGATCAATGGTTAAATTTGTACATCCATACTACTAACACCTTGCTGATTGTAAAGTGCCTTGCGTAGTCAACTAGATCCATCTTAGCCAAGCTTAACTTCGATTGCTACTTCTTCATTGATATGCATCATCTTGATGGTATCTATGCTTGTGGTAGTGATTTGGACATCATATGCTTACCTTAGGAGATTGCACTAGCCTTGTGGAGATGTTCGCTTCATGTCAAAGCAAAGCTTAGTTGAGTTTCATCAAAGATTGTCCATTGCTCTTACATTCCTAGGATTAGAGTAGCATCCTAAACCCTATCCTTTTATCTTTTTTTTCAATCAAGTTAGTTTCCACATTACAGCATCATTTCAAGCATTCAAGTAAACGTAAGTCCCCCTTGTGATTCCAACAAATCACATCAAACAACTGAGTCTATCCAAGAGCACATCAAGACCTGACATTTGGAACCTTGGAGTCACCTCCTATGATCACAAAGCTTAGCATAAGAGGAGAATTTGTTCAAGAGAGGATAGAATACTTAGTATTTTATTCTGTGTTGCATGAGTCATAAAAACACCATCAATAAGTAGTTTTTCAGCAAAAGAAAAAGTTGTAACCCATGCAAATGGATTGGATTTGAACAGTTCCGTCCTATGAAAACTTGCAATGAAGGAAGAGCACTGAATTGCCAAAAAAGAAATTTATCAAGAGAAAAGTTTAGTAAGAGATTTCAGGTCTTGGAAAATTTTGAGGAACTTAGACCTAATATGGCTAAGCAACCCCTAGCAGTCCAAGAATCGAATCTAGGCAATCTTGTTTTATTTTCTTGCCTAGTGGAAATTCATGATGTTTGTAATTTGTAGATGTCCCTAAATGTGAATATCCCTACCTCTCCTAGTTGCATTCAGGTATTTTCCTTGCATCAAGAAGCTGAGAATGTAGATACTCCTATGATTGTTGCCTCTCCTATCACTAGGAATAATCTCATTAAAGAGAGGCCTTTGAGTTTTTCTTAACAAAAGGATCTATGCCCCACAACTCTAAAGTCAATCCTTGGAAGAAAAATTATCTTTTAGGCCTTCAACAAAAGAATCTCAAAAAGAATTCCTTAGTTAAGATTTCCATAGCTAGAAGAAAAAAATCAAGAAAAGTTGAAGATGATTGGAGAGTCCTTGGTGTTATCCAATGTTATTCGCACACTAGATATTCCCTTCTCTATTCAACATAGATGATTGGAGAATCCTTAGTAGAATCCTTGGTTTGGGAGCTCCCCTCACCAAATAGTTGCCTAGGACCTTATTCAAGAGCATAATCCTAATATCATTTTTCTTCAAGAAATGAAATTCTATTGAGAAATTGGCTTCCATATCCTCTAAGCTTAAGAAACGCAGCTTGTGCCAATATATTAGGGCACAAGATTCCTCTACAGTCTAGCTTATTTATGGGATCCTCATTGTCTTACACCTTTCCTTTTGATAGCTAGTAAACATTCTATCTCCTTGGTCAGCTCCTATTTTTGATTCGGTAGATCCATATTCTTAACCAATCTTTAGGCTCCTACAGGTTTTCTAGGTAAGAACCTCCTTTGGACTCATTAGATTTATCCACTCTTTGTTCACTTCCTCTCCTTGGATCATGGCAAGAGACTTCAATGCCATTGTTAGCTTGAAAGAAAAGTTAGGTGGTTCCAATTGGTCAAATCCTTCTTCCTATTTGCTAAGAGAAATTTTGTCATTTCTTAATCTTGTTGATCTTAAGCCCAAATTTACTCAGAATAATAGAAGATGTGAACTAGATTCTATCTATGAGCATCACAATAGATTCTTGCTTTCTGATTTTTCGTTTGGTAATTCTTTGGTCTCTTTCTCAGATATTTTGCATTGGAAGGGATTGAATCACTGACCTATCAAGTTTTCTTCATCCCTTTTCTCCCACATGAAAAAGGCGCCCTTCAAGTTTTAACAAATGTGGCTTAGAGATTAGAGGATTCGTGAACACATCACTACATGATGATTGGAGGGGAAGCCCCCTTTTGGTATTGCTATATATTCTTTCTTCAAAAGACTTCAGTTTGTAAAATTCAAGTTCAAACAATGGAATAGATTGTATTTTGGAAACATTTTTGAGAAAAAGAAACAAGTGCCAAAGGAGTTGGATAACATCAATTTTCAAATTAGGGATTGTATGACTAGGGATCACCTTCTTGGGGAATCCTCCCTAACTAAAGAGCTGAACAAATGGCCCTTATGGGAAGAGATCTACTAGAAATAGAAATTAAGACTTGTTTGGTTGCATGAGATAGGAATACTTGCTTCTTCCATAATTTTCTCAAATATAGGAGAAGTGGAAACATTATCTCTAATCTCATCTTGACACAAGGAAATCATTTGTCCTCCTTCCATGATATGAGTGGGGCCGCAATCCATCATTTTTCTTCCCTCTTCCATGAAAGTGATCCTCTAGCCATTTGGGATCAGCAAGTCATTCTAGATTGCACTCCTCCTCTAGTCTGCAGTTATGAACAACTTGCTTATGAGGCCAATTTCTCTCAAGTAGCTTGAACACGTGATGTTTTTATTGAAGAAATGGAACAAGTCCTAGACCATATGGTTTTCCCATTGATTTCTTTCAATAATTTTGGGATATCCTTAGGTTTGATCTTTTGGAGGTGGTTTTTGAGTCCCAAGCACAAGTGGATGCCCAAAGAGCTCAATACCACCTTTCTAGCCTTGATTCCTAATAAGAAGGGTGCCGACTTGTTCGACTTGTTCCATCTCATTGCTCTCTACAATGTCATCTACAAGATCATCAAAAAACTCATTGCAAATAGCCTAGAGAAAATTATGGCTTCCCTCATCTCTCTTAAGCAGGTTGGGATTGCTAAGGGCTACAGAATCTTTGATGGTATCACTATTGTCACTAAGGCCATTCATTCTATGTCCCATTCCAAAGATAAAGCAATGTTTATCAAGTTGTGCATGTCCAAGGCTTATGATAGAGTTAGATTATTATTTCTTGGGAATTGTTTAATGGCTTTTTGTTTTTTGCTTGGAATGGACCAATTGGGTGATGAGTTGTGTGGGCTCTCAATTATTTTTAGTCTTAATTAATGATATTTCCTCCCCACTCTTCTTTGCCTCCAAGGGACTACAAGGCAATCCTTTTATCTCCTTACCACTTCATCCTCATGGTTGAAGGTCTAGACAAATTGAAAAATAACTAGAAAACCAATGGCTACATCCATGATTGGACTATTGAACAAGATATGAACCCTCAAACCCATATTCAATTTATTGATGACACGATTTGTTGGGTGTCATGAAGATTCAAGAAGCTATCAATCTCAAGAAAGATTTGGATATATATTTGGCTGCTTCTATTCAACAAATTAATAAGGACATGTCCACTATATTCTTCTTTAATAACCCCTTGAACATTCAACAAAGAATAGCTCATATTCTTCATTTCAAAATAGGGCAGCTTCTGTTTGAATATCTTGGCATTCCTTTGTTGATTGTTAATCCCAAAAGGGATCAACGGAAGATCATCATTGATAGATTTAAAATGTAGTCATTGGGCCTTCTGATGGTTGTCTTTTTCTGAATGGATGACTTTGCTAAAGTTTGTTGTGCAAGCTCTACCCATCTACAAATTTGTTGTTTTATTTGCCCTTGAAAGCATCCATAACGATTTTGATGCTCTATCCAAGAAATTTTTATGGGCAGGCAACTTGGATTCTCAAAAAAGGAGCCTAATTAGTTGGGATCAATAACCAAGGCCACTAAGCTTTATTGGAGATGGTGTAAGCATCCAATTTAGTCATGGCCTAGAATTTTAAATTTCAAATACTTCAGTGGGTTTGTTAATTCTAAGATCCCGAGAATGGATTTAGGACAAAGATAGCCTTTGATCCAAGCCTTTGTAGCAATGGGATAATCTAAAGTTATTAACTTTAAGAGTAATCTTGAGGTGGGGAGTTCCTTGATCTACTATTGGAAAGATTCTAGCATATGATTTAAAGGGGGAACTCCTGCAACTCGAGCCATCCTATCTTCTATTATTGTCAGTGTTCCCTAATGACACATTCCCTGCAAAATTTGACCCTATACTACTATAGGGGATGTTTTGGGGACGCATGGCATAGAAAGAATCCCCAGCGTGTCCTTGATTTCAATCAAAAACATTTCGGGGCAGCTTTCTTTCAATAAGAAACACTAGCCATCCCCTACAATTTTAGTCAACATAAAATGAAATTTCAAAAGAACACACACACAAAGCTAAAAAAAGCAATGGAGGCCCAAAAGTACCCCTGCACCTCTTTACACCAACCTTAAACCTAAAAAAGTCACACCAACAAATAGAAGTCTCAAAACTAAAAACTAACTCATTTCGCCATTTTCATATTGTGAAGAAGAAAAAGAACAATTGTGATAAAAAAGAGAATTATAGTAAGAAGAAAGCAAAAGCACATCAAAACTGCATCATTAACTTAAAAGCAATAAAATTAAGAAAAAATAGCATATGCCTTGAAGGTTTATGTGGCCTCACAAGCTTTACTTTGGGCTTGGTGATGGGGGCTCCACCCCTCGACCCCACTCTATATCATGACAACGAGTGCACCAAGTGTGTTGCCCCTAGACCCCTACTTAAAACTAAACATAGGTCTTGGTATCATTAGACTCCAACCACATGTTGGGTTGTTGATCTCAAAGATGCCATTGATGAGGAGTCACAAGAAGGATTCCTTGGGGTTCCATTGAATGAGGTAGTCCCTCATAGTGGTAGTGACTTGGACTTAAGACTCTGATTTTGATGCAATGTTAGCAAATATTGACTAAGGGCAGTGGCACATTTTCTATGTTTTTGTCATTTTGTAGTTTAAAATTGCAGCCTTTAGGTATTTTATTGTAACTTTAATACAATATATATGCACATTGACCCTAAAAGCAATTAAATTTTGTTATTGTCAACTCTCATGTGAAATCTCAACTCAACTCTAATGTTATGTATTGTGCTTTTATAATGTATATGATGAATGCCTTATCAATGTTAACATATGAATATTTATTAATAGTTGTCCCTACCATCCCCTTAAAAATGGGCTCACAAAAAATCTACCACAAATTTGTGTCCCCCCATCCCCATCACAAAAACTTTGTGGAACATAGATTCTTGTGGCTCAAGTTCAGCTGTATTGCTCTCCAGAGGATGTTGATATTCTCATCTGGGGCCATGATCCAAAAGGATAATATATGATGGTGCTTGGTCACAAGTCTCTTGACAAAAAAAATGGTGAGAATAGACACTTTCCTTGGTGGAACAAAATCTGGAATAAATTCAGCTACCCCAAAATGCAAATTCTTCTTATGGGTGCTATCATAATAAATCTCACTTGGGACAATATTAAAAAGAGAGGATTTCAAGGCCCTTCAAAATGTGTTATGTGTGGTACTGAAGAAGAATCTGCTACTCACCTATTCTTCCTACAGACACCTAACAATGCATTCCCACATTTCTGTTGTCATCACACCAAGACTAACCTGCAGATCTGTTTCCAACATTTATGTTTTCTTTAATTGACCTGTTCAATCATCCTTCTAACTTTAATTAAATACGTTTTAAGTATTTAATTAACCAATCTAACATTTCCTCCAACATTAATTTAATAAATTGCCTATATTTATCCAGTTAATTTAACTTATCAGCCCCCTCTTCTAATGTTCCCACCCTAATAGAACAAGTCATTTTTATTTAAGTCAATCATTTTCCCAACATTCTCCCATAAATCAAATAAATACACCAATATTTATTTAATTCCTTTAACATCCATCTCATTATTAGTTGAATAAACAAATCAGATTTAGTAAATTGATTAACCATTTGCACATTCCTCTACCCAACTTTTATTAAAATAATCAAATGTCAACCTTGAGAAGGCTCCAAAATCTTGCATATGGCTCCAAGTGCACAAGGCTCCAAAAGGAATCTTTCAATCTCCACCCTTCATCAAGATATGACAAATCTCCACCCTCAATCTCTCCTCTATCCTTGCCCTAATCATGTGCACAAATCACATGTCACTTGTCATCTTCTCATTCTTCCCTACATGAGAACAACCCTAACTCTCCATCTCACAAGATCTATTGTCACCTATCCATCCAACCTATCCGAGATCTATAAATTGAACCATCCCCAATCCATTTTCAAGTAAAAATTGGATGCAACAAAGTTATGCTGCAGAACTGGGCAATCACATTCATCCTCAACCATCAACCATCACTAGGAGCACAACACTTAGGTCATCAAAGGTGTGTGTGGAAAGAAGTGCTTTGTTTTCTTTTCATTGTTTACATTCATTTTGCTCTATTGGTGGTGCATGCTTGGTATAAGGTAGAATGCTTGTTTGATGCTTGTTTCCTATTGTTTAACCTTATATTTTAGTGTTCACGCTCTTGCATGCCTAGTGGGATCATGTCCCAAGCTAATTCTTGTTGTCTTTTAGTGTTTTGTGAAGTTTTTTTATAGATTTTGTTGTGAAATTTGTCTTTTCTGATTTGGCGTATCCAAAGTCCCCTATGGTGCATTCGCAATATTGAAACCTAAAACCCTAAATCCTCAACTTTTGGCACAAGTTGTCTTCAGAATAGCAAATACACATCAACTTGTAGGGCATGCACACTTGGCATAGTGCATGCACAATTAGGAGATTTAGACCATGTTTTGTGTAATGTCCCCTTTTGGGATTGCCCTAAATCTTGCCCTTACTATTATCAAGTCTGCTGGCTTCCCCTCTTTATTCTGAAATCAGTTATGAAGTTCAATGCTCCCTTGAATGGATCCATTGATATTCTTCTTGTTTCCATCCTTCCTTAAATGATGTTCCCTTTACCTTATACCCTTCATGGAGAAAAAGTGTCACATCCTTCAGTTATTAAAAGATACATCTGTTTGGCAACAACTGCTGCTTCTTCATTTCTTATTTAATCTTCACCTATCTCTCAATTCTCAAATCTGTCTTTACTGCTTTTCAAATCTACATATATCCCATTTAAGATCTGCATATCTTCTTCTTCTAGATCTGCATATCCTATTTTCTTCTTCCTTTCTCAAATTTTATTTCAGATCCCTCTATATACTTCTTCTCTGAATCTGCTCTAAATCTCCTCTAATTCCACTTTATTTCTCTCCATTCCATTTGATCCTTCTTCCCCTTTATATCTTCCAATGTGAGGGAGAGGTCACATCTCTTCATCATGTCTGCGTTTTGGCAAGAGCCACAACCTTGCACAATTAGCACCCTTTAAAAGAGTACAACCCTTCATAATCTCTACCCTTTTGAAAGAGCCACTTCCCTATTTACTTCCCATTCCTTTCTTCTTCCCTTAATCCTTCCTTGATTCACATGCCCCATTCTTTCTTCCTTTCTCCATATCTCCCCCTTCAAATGAAGTTCTCTTCTCCCTTTTATATCTCATGTTTGAGGGAGTCATAACTTTTCATTTCCTTTCGACCATTCATTGAACTTTGCTAAATTTTAATTATTTTGATTTCATTCTTTTATATTTTTATTTTATTTTTATTTTTATTCTGTTATATTTTTATTTTATTAATAGCATTTACTATTAAATCCTATTTCAAAATGGGGCCATTACATTTTAGCGCAAGCACATCACTCTACAACGCACCTATGAACCCTAGTAGCATAGGTTCACTCACACGTGTTGCATGTGCTTCTCTATCCCTACTTTGTGTTCTAATTTTTTTCAATTACTTACATTTTTGCTTCCAAACTGGCATATATGCATTCATGTTAGTGTACATGCAATTAGAGTAGCATTTTTGCATTTTGGACAATCTGAATTTTATCTATCAACGCAAGTACTCTATGAAATGGCGTATGTGCACTTTCTAGTGGCACATGCAACACTGTGCAACAATGTACTTGCACTCTACTTATCATTTTCTCAAGCTTTGGGTCTTTGACAATAACACACATCACTTGCAGGGGTCCTTTTGGTCTTTTAATGTCATATTGCTAACCCTTTTGCTGCAAGTTTGTTAATAGAAGACCATTCATAAGACTACTAATGTTTGTTGTAGGTTTTGCCAAGACATTATCTTAAGACACCTTTTGTTTGTTTTCATTTACTTTATCTAAAAGAAAATCAACATGTTTGATAGGCTTGTAGCCTCAAAGAGTGTGCATGCTCTTCCCTCGCACCACAAGGTGATCTCTGAACCAAAAACACTTATTGCACTCATTTGCCTTCACATTTCAAATTTTGTTTCCTAACTAAAAGTCAATTAACTTGTTTGTATTAGCATAATATCTTTCTATTTTGTTTAATGGTTAATATTGTATATTTTGTAGTTTTAGATTCTTTCTAATTCTTACGATTGTTTCATATTAGAAATATCATCTCTGTAATCTATAAATGATCTATTGATCATTCTTTTAATTCAATCAGTTATTTACCAAATACTTTCGTATTATGGTATCAGAGCATCAGGAGAATTTTTTTGAAAAAAATTGGTAATCCTAATTTTTAATTAGTGAAAAAAAAATTCTTTTCAAAAATAATTCCAGGTATTTTTCAAAAAACCCATATAGGGTTTTCCATCCAAATCCTGGCCTGGGTTCGCGTAGGTGCTGCAACGCGATTTTTCCTTTCTCATTTTCAGTTTGTTATCTGCAAATCGCGTGCGGATTTTTTCCAGCAGTATTAAATTTACCTCACGATTTTTCTGCGACGTGGGCTTCAGTTTTGCGCGATTTTCACTTCAAATTGCAACGTGATTTTTTATCCCCTGGTAATCTTTACCCTTTGCGTCATCCAAGGTTTATTTTTGGCATTGGTTTTTGGAGAAATCCTGTTCATTTTTTTTTAGCGCTCCCTGCAACCTACACGTCTTTCCAGCTCATTCCGTGTTTTTACTGTGTTTGATTCCCGCGATTTTGACAGGGTTTGTTTCTTCCAGCAGCCCGTGATTTCCAGCACATGAAATCTCTATAATTTTCTACATTTTTGGACAGCGTTTTTTTTTCTCGGTTTGTAGATTTCAGAGCCTAGGGTTTATTTTTGAACCCTTGGTGATTTTTTCTGCGGCCAGGGATTTTCAAACAATCTTTCTCAGAAATATATCACCTGGGTTTCCGAGGTTTTTTGAAAACTCATCTGGGTTCCTGTCAGAATTTTTTGGGTCTTCAAAAATTTGTACATTGGGATCTGTGCCAGAAATATTTTTATTATGCCTCGAAATCAATGCATGTTTTCTACCTCCATTTTCTTGCACGCGTCACATTTACACAATTTCACACGTTTACATCTCCTGCCTCGATATTCGTGCCATTATTCAGTCAACTAGCTTTGACCTCAGTTTTTTCTTGATGGCATCTCTAACGAATATTCTGCTCGAGGGAAGTCAGAAATTCAATGACAAAAATTACAATACCTGGAAACAGCGGATGCTCACCATTTTCGAGTATCGCATTATTGATCAATTAGTTCTTGGCAAAGTCCAACGTCCTTCTACAATCGGTCCTGATCAAACTAAGTTCGATGAGCAAAATCGTGAAGCTGTTGTGCTCATCAAGCTTTCAGTGACTGATGATCAGCTTCCTCAGATACCTTCCGACAAAACAGCTGCCGAGATATGGAAGCATCTCAAGACGCTGCATGAGACATCTGATAAGAGCAGAGCCTTCTTTCTAAAAAATATGCTCTTCTCTATTGTCATGGATGAGCGCAAATCCCTTCAGGATCATCTCAATCGGATCAAGGAAATCCGTGACCAGTTGGAAGCCATCGGGTGGAAAATGGAGGAGGACATGGTTGTGATAACTCTGAAAAGTTTGCCCAAGTCCTACGAGCATTTTGTCGAAACCCTCAACATCAATTCAACTGGTGTTGATTTGAAGTTCACTAATCTTTGCACTAAACTTCTGCAGCAGGATCAGTGGAAGCAGCAATTCGGCAACAGTAATAGCTCTTCCTCTTCAGAACAAGCATTCGCAGCTAAATCCTTTCAGAAGGATAAAGGCAAATCATAATCTTCTCAGTCTTCTCAACAGAAACCCTCTGCTCCGTCATCAGAAGGCTTGAAGAAGAAAAATCTTCAGTGCAATTACTGCCATAAGTTTGGTCAAATGAAGCTTGAGTGTCGTAAACGCATGGCTGCATTGGCTAAGCAAAGTGGTTCGCAGCCGAAAGCAAACGTAGCGAAACACACTGAGCCTTTTACACCTTCATGGCTAAAAAACCTGCAGACCATGTTAAATCCTTTCCTCAATATATAGATTCAAGTGCTTCAAGCCACTTCACTCATCGTCGAGATTGGTTCACTGATTTTCAACCTTACGCAGATTCAGTTATTTTTGGAGGGGGAAAAGTACACAGTTGTCGGAAAGGGCAATGTGCAGATTCAGTTTGGAGGGAGGAAATTAATTTTCCTCGATGTGTACTATATTCCAAGAATGGAACTCAACCTTCTCTTAGTCAGTCAAATTCTGAGACATTCTCCTCGGCTAGACGTGACCTTCAGTTCACATCGATGCAGTATCATTGATCGGGAGACTCAGACAATTGTTGTTGTGGGTCTTAAGGATCATGGTCTATTCAGACTAGTTGATCCTGGTGATTCTCAGGAGCTTGCCATGGCAGCCAAGCGCTCCTCTATTAGTACACTCTGGCATTAGCGTTATGGGCACTTGAATGTGCACTATCTTTCTCAAGCTTGTTCAAGAGGATCTTGTCATTGGATTGCCAAAGATTCAAACCCAGAACCTTGGAGTTTGTGGAGCATGTCAAGCTGGCAAGCAACAACGGACTCCTTTTTCAGATGGCGATTCCTGGAGAACTTCTAAGATACTACAACTGGTCCATGCTAATATTTGTGGACCTATGGCTACTCAAACTATCACTGGGTCTAGGTATTTTCTACTTTTTGTTGATGATTATAGTAGAAAAATGTAGGTGTATTTTCTTCATCAGAAATCAGAGTTGTTTGTTGTTTTTCAAAAATTTAAAGCATTAGTAGAAAAAGAGTCTGGTAATCATATTGTTACTCTTTGGTCTGATAATGGGGGTGAATTTTGTTCTTCTGTCTTCTCCCATTTCTATGAACATGGCATCAAGCGCCAACTCACTACACCTTACCCCTCAGCAAAACGGTGTCGTTGAGCGAAGAAACCGCACGATTACCGAAATGGCCCAATCTATGCTTAAACACAAGAGTGTTCCAAAGAAATTTTGGGCTCAAGCAGTTAATATTGCAGTCTATCTTCCGAACCAGTCTTCTACAGTGGTTGTGAAGAAGAAGACTCCGGAAGAGGCCTGGTCAGGCCGCAAGCCCAGAATCAGTCACCTGAAAGTTTTTGGCTCCACTACTTTTGTTTGGATCCCTGATGCTAAGTGCACCAAGTTGGGTGCCAAGAGCCAAAAATGCATGCTTACCGGCTACAATGATAATCACAAAGCCTACCAACTGGTTGACATCGAGACAGATCGTCTCATCTTCAATCATGACGTGGTTTTTGATGAGGAACGAGGGCTATTTCAGTTCTCTCCTCTAGTTATTGATACAAAGGATCAACCTTTGAAGGCTTCAGACTTGGGTGTCCGTCTTCCATTAGGTCCAACTGATGGGAGGGCTCCAGATGTTCCATTTCCTGCACCTACACCAGTTCCTTCTCCTACAAGATCACCTAGACATGCAGCTGCACCACCTAACTTTCCTCAGGATTCCTCCGATCTTCTGTTTGATGAGCCTGATCCTGTTGCACCTCCTGCATCTGATGTTGGCACTTCTACTCTCTGGCTAAATGGTGGGCTAAGACACTTGTTGATCTTCATGATGATGATCTCATCGAGGGTAGAACTGCTCGGAAGAAGAGCAAGCAACCTGATTATGTCAATTTTTCTCTCATGGCCAACATTCACGGTGTATATGAACCTCAATCATACATAGAGGCGAAAGGGATACCTGAGAGGGAACAAGCTATGGCAACTGACCACCAGAGCTTGCTGAAAAATAACACTTGGGTTATGTCAGATCTTCCTCCAGGGAAGAAACCCATTGGATGCAAATGGGTCTATAAGGTCAAATACAAAGCTGATGGTACTTTGGATAAGTACAAGGCTCATCTCGTTGCCAAAGGCTTCTCTCAGCATGAAGGAATTGATTATGAGGAGACCTTTGCTACGACAACAAAGATGAGCACCATCAGATTAGTGCTAGCCATGGCAGCTCAATGTGGTTGGAAGGTCCATCAGATGGATGTCAAGAGTGCCTTCTTGAATGGTGAGTTACAGGAAGAGGTCTATATGACGCAACCTCTTGGATTCAAGGTTGCCGGAAAAGAACACGAGGTTCTCAAACTAGTGAAAGCACTCTATGGCCTAAAATAGGCTCCTCGGGCATGGTACATGATGATTGATAAGTACCCTCACAAATTAGGGTTTCCAGAGGAGTCCTTCTGACTCAAATTTGTATGTCAAGACTACTAGCAGTGATATCATCATTTCGGTTGTTTATGTTGATGATCTGATCATCACAGGCAGCTCGACATCTTTGGTTCAGGGAATCAAGCAAATTAATCCAAAGAAGCATTAATCGTTTGGGGAATTAATTGGCAAAACAAAAGTATAAGATTTTTTTTTAAAATCAAGAATTAATCGGCAAAAAATCGGATATAATATAAAAAATAAATATATTAGAAAATAAATATATTTTTAAAATTAAATATAGTATAAATTAAATATATATAAATTATATATTAAAAATGATATAATATACATTATAAATTTAAAATAAATATTATTATATTTACATTTATTAATGGTCTATAAAGATACGAATTTATAATTTATAATTTTTTAATTATTTATATTTCTAATCTACAATTATATTAAATTATATAATTATTCTATATAGTTTAATAAATGACACACTAATATAATATATAATAATTTTAATTTACAAATTATTTTATATATATTTATTATATATTAAAAACTAAATAATATACATTATAAATTAAAAATAAATATTATTATATTTACATTTATTAATGGTCTATAAAGATGCGAAGTTTTAATTTATAAATTTTAAATTATTTATATTTCTAATATACAATTTTATTAAATTATATAATTATTCTATATAGTTTAATAAATTACACACTAATATAATATATAATAATATTAATTTATAAATTATTTCATATATATTAATTATATATTAAAAATTAAATAATATATATTATAAATTAAAAAATAAATATTATTATATTTACATTTATTAATGGTCTATAAAGATACGAATTTATAATTTATAATTTTTAAGTTATTTATATTTCTAATTTACAATTTTATTGAATTATATAATTATTCTATATATTTTAATAAATGACACTAATATAATGTATAATAATTTTAATTTACAAATTATTTTATAATGTTAATTATTAAATTATTTTTAATTATATATTAAACATATAGTAAACAATAATATAAATGAATGTAAGGATTGTCGCTTATAATTATTTTTATAAATACCTATATAAAGTTTATAATCCCCCAAATTAGATGTCATAGTTTTTAATTTAGAGTTCAGATTTTAATTTAAAATTCTCAATAATATAAAGTTCCCAAAAATAAGGAAACGACGGAAAGCTTATTCTCGTATTTCTCAAGCTTTATCAGTTGCAGAAATGTTATTTCCAATTTTTTATTTATAATTCCCAGGTGAAACAGCGAGACAAGGTGAGGCTCTTATTCAAAATGCAAACAAAAATATTTAAGGTTTCAATTTTCAGCGATACAGAAAGTCATTAAGGTTTTGCAGAGGTCAAAACGTCCAGCAAAAAAATTAAGGACAAAAATTTCGAACCCTAACTGATTCCATGCAAACTATACCCAGAATCGGTCTATTTTCACAGGTGATTTTTAGGGTTTATGTCATTTTTTAGCCAAGCAGATATTTCGCAATTTTTAAACACGATTTTGCAGAGTTCTACCCGCAATTAATCGTCCAAAGTCATTGACTGATAGTCAACAATTTTTTGGCCCGACTTTGGAGAAAAAATCGGCATTTCTGACGACTCGCGATTATTCACGATTAATCACGACTCAATGCCGACTTTTGCTTCTTTGGTTTAATCTATATCACCTCCACTAGACCTGATCTGAGCTATGCAGTGAGTTACATATCCCGCTTCATGACAGCTCCTACATCAGAACATTGAGCTGCAACGAGGCGGATCCTGCGCTATGTCAAGGGCACTTCAGACTTTGGTATCCTTTATGGACGGACCAAAGTCCCGGACTTACTGGTTTCACAGATTCGGATTGGGCAGGCTTTGTTGATGACAGAAAGTCCACATTCGGGTATGTCTTCAGTTTGGGAACTGGTGCTATCACTTGGACCAGTAAGAAGCAGTAGGCAATAGCTCTTTCCTCGACGGACGCTGAATATCGAGGAACAGTCAAAGCAGCTTGCGAGGCAGTTTGGCTTCAACGGATGCTTTCAGATATCCAACTGTCTCAAGCCGGTCCTACATCCCTCTTTTGTGACAATCAAGGGGTGCTGAAACTCGCTAAAAATCCAGTCTTCCATGAGCGGACCAAGCATGTTGAGCTTCATTGTCACTTCATTGTCACTTCATCCGCAAGCTAGTTGAAGATGGATCTGTGGATTCGCAATGTGTTCCTACTGAGGACCAAACTACAGATATCCTCACCAAGTCCCTACATCCAGATAAGTTTGTTAAGTTCAGGGGGATACTTGGTGTAGTAGACAAATTGACCATTAAGGGAGGGTATTAGCATAATATCTTTCTATTTTGTTTAATGGTCAATAATGTATATTTTGTAGTTTTGGATTCTTTATAATTCTTACGATTGTTTCATATTAGAAACATCGTCTCTGTAATCTATAAATGATCTATTGATCATTCTTTTAATTCAATCAGTTATTTACCAAATACTTTCGTATTAGTTTGATTTGCTTGTGTGACTTAGGAATGTGTATGCTCTTCCCCCACACCACAAGGTGATCTTAGGAATCAAAAACATTCCTGTTTTCACGTTTTGTTTTGCCTCAAAAGGTTAACCTGTGTATGCTCTTTTCTCGTGTTGCAAGGCAATTTTGGAAATAAAAAACAATTAATCCTTTTGCTTTAGTTTCTTTTAGTGGGCTTGGCCTTTTGCTTTAGTTTCTTTTAGTGGGCTTGGCTTGGCCTTTTGCTTTAGTTTCTTTTAGTGGACTTGGCTTGGATTTCATCACCAAGTGGTGACTCAAACCCTCATGTTTCAATGGGGTATAAAAATCAAGGAGAAAATCGAAAGGCTCTCCCTTAGCGGTACATTTGTCATTTTGGGCTACGCTTACAAGAAACTTTATAGCTTGCAAGTGGTGGAGAGTGGACTACCCTCTCATGCCAAGCCATTAGATACACACCTCACTTTATAGAATCAGGCCTAATGTACATTTGAGTATATTGAGGACACTCCTAGAATGCCTTGTACAAGCCTAGATAGTGAACCATTTTGTCATTTTGCCTTTTGGACTTTGTACTGCACCAATAAGTGATTAGTCTCGTAAAGTTACTCACATCATATTGCCAGATCATAAATAACCAAAAATTAAATTTGTGGCCAATGCCTCAAGATCAATAGGCCATGCTATTTACACTTGGGTCTAAAGTTTAATTGTGGTCCTACCAAACCAATCACTCATACTTGAATAATTAAGGTGTTCTTGTGTTTAATGTATTTGCAGTAGTCAAAACTCATTCAAAAAAACAAAATCCAAAAACTAATCAAAAAGTCAAAATCGAGAAAAAAAAAAAAAAACATTTCAAAAAAGTCCTCTTAAAAACCACAAGTTGAAAAATCCAACATCTATCCAAGTTGCACACCGAGTTCATAACCCTCTTCCATAGGTGCCATTTTCTATAGAATCATAGATACATTACCCACAAGCACACTTGTGATAATTGGGCATGCACCATTTATGTGTGCACTTATGCCAAACACACTGTCTTATGTGCCCGCCTACCTTTAAAGCCCCAAGAATTGCTCAAAAACACTAAATTAAATGCAAGAACAATGAACTCACCTAAGGCAGAGTTGTTGCTTGTCATTGGTACTCCCAAATTAGCTTGCTCTAATGCTAATCGATTGACATGCATTCCATTTCCCCTCAACTTCTCTTTCCACAATCTGAACTCAAATTTGTCTATTCAAAAAAATCAAAATGACTCAAAATTCTTCTATGTGCTCCCTCTTGTTGCTCTCTCTCTCTCCTATGTGAGCTTCTAGAAAGGTGTATAGATCTAATAAATGATCTCCCCCCACCTTTAGGTTCCTTTAAAACAGATATTGTAGGTTTTTCCCATGGCAGTTTGAGTGTTGCTGAGCTTGGAAGGGTTAGTCATGTTGAAGATGGGTTTGTTCGGTTTTTCTTCTCTGCTGCTATGGGGATCAATGCCAACAATCAGATAGAAGCCTGTGTCATTCTTTTGAAGATTATGGTTATTTTTATATATTTTTAATATTATATACATGTGTATATAAATAATGTGTGTGTATAACTTCTCCAAAATCTGGGAAAATTTTGCCATTCCTGAAACCCCATCCCTGTGTCCCAGCCAGAAACTCAGGAAAAAACTGATTGATTATAAACAAGAAAAAAATCATGGATGAAACCATGCAGAATTGTAGCTAGAAAATTGTGCTAAGTCTGCAGTCTTCAGAACAAAATCATTTACAAAAAGATATTTTCACAAATTCATCTCCCACATTCGCAAACAGTGCAAAACTCTTGCGTCACAGAATGTCTGCAACCGTGTACCATACAGTAACATTCTCATTCTTCCATGTCATTTTGATTAAATGCTTTCCTTTTTAGTTTTATTTTGTTTGTTTTAGCACAAGTGTTTCTTGAATTTGTTAAGATGTTCTTTAACTTGTTTCTTGGTCCTACAATGTGATAATGGGGGAGTATATTTGAATTTTGTGTACATATGTGTGTCTGTAACTTCTCAAAAATCTAGGAAAATTTTCCCATCCCTGTAATCCCGTCTGTGTCCCAGAAACTCAGAAAAAAAAAACCAATCGATTGTAAACATGAAAAAAATCATGGATGCAACCATGCACAATTTTAGCTAGAAATTGTCCTACTTATGCAGTCTTCAGCACAAAATCATTTACAAAAAATTATATTCACAAATTCATCTCCCACATTCTCAGTGCAAAACTCTAGCCTCACGGAATGTTTGCAACTTGGTACCACACATTAACATTCTCATTCTTCCACGTCACTCTGGCTAAATGCTGTCCTTTTTAGTTTTATTTTGTTTGTTTTAACATATGTATTTCTTGAATTTATTAAGGTGTTCTTTAACTTGTTTCTTTATCCTGCAATGTTTCTTCAAGTCAAATTGAATAAAATTTAAAAGTAGATCTGGACGAGACCAACCAAGTCCAGCCTGGCAAAAAGTTTAGTTCAGGGCAAATCCTCATTCAGGTCTGGCAGACCTGTTATATCTATGGTCTATTTAAATCATTACAACCTACAAATAATTTTTTATCCTACTTTAAACTGGAATCATAGAGAGAAGATTTATATAACATCAAAGGCACACATTTTGAAGCTAATTTTTTCTTACAATCAAAAATTTCATGGACTGCCTGTTTTCTATTCTTCCATCATGTAGAACTACATTATGATTTCTAGAAATGTGTATTGCCTAGGGCTGTACGTGGAAGTTTTATAAATACATTAAACCTATAATTATTGCCATTTAGAAAATAAAGTGTGAACTGTCCAAATGGCTGTAGAATAAGTCTAATTAATCGAAAAGGAGTTAACTTCAATTAGGGTCAAACACAACAAATTTGTAATGCCTTAAGAAAATTATGTACATGTCTGGAAGTTCTGCTGAAAATGAAGATAAAGAAAAGAATAATTTTTAACGCCACGGCAATTGAGTCTTCTGGCTTAGGATTCTGTGGCATATTGACATACTGAATATTTCCAGAAGATGTTACTTTCAAAATTACCTGAGGGAGGGCGCAACAATAGAGGAGGCTGCACTTTGCAAAACACTAATACCGGTAAGTCTAATAAAAGATGTCTTGTCCTGCTCCAAAACATATTTTACACTTGTGCCTAGCAAACATCAAATAAAAATGGGTTTGTTTAGCTCATGTCGTGAAGAATGGGATCCATATAAAGCATAATTTCTGCACAAATTATATACTTACTTACCATTAAGAGAAGCTATACGATCAGAGATCCAAGTCCTTGACACCACAAGCAAGGCCACTGCAAAGAATTGTGCACCTTGCTTGTCACATAATGTTGGAACCTGCAAAGCATTGAATTTCAAACCATATTAGTTGATGCATGCCAAAATTATTGTCTGGAAATTATAACTTAATATTCAGTCCCAGACTAATACATGTAAAAACAATGTGTTCAGCATAAGGAGAAAAACACAAGTTGTAAAATTTTTTGCTCATTGTCCATATTAATTAACAATGTCACATCACAAATAAATCATGTTTCTAAAAATAAAATCAAAAGGGAGATATCCCAAAAGAATAAGATAAACACAGTTTGATTCACAAATGAGGCCCTTGCAACTACAACATTTGCTGGAATCAATATATGACTTTCTAAAAAGCACCTATAAATACCATGTACATCATTGACATTTTAGTTACCCACAAAGGTTGCAGTTATGAAGAGTGACACAAGGACCATCAAGTTGAATCTGGATTAACAAAAGGTACCCCTACCTCTCAAAGATTTTATTCTATCATTCTTGAAAAGTATTTTCTATCTACTTTTGCACACAGCTAGTATACGTTTATTTTCTGCAGTTACTGCAAGGTAAACGTTTATGAAACAAGATAAGCTAAAAATTTGCATTCATAGAAAATAATATCAAAATGAATGCACTTGATTCGGCAAGCCCTTGACACCTTTTTTGGCTCTTTATAACATACAGAGACACAGTAAGAGGAAATGTTGTGTGTAAAAACACATCAGCATAGAGCTCAGTATTCCATATGGTACAGTTAGGTTCGCAGCTGATTTTAAGAATCAAATCTATCAACCATTCATGTGAGCCAAAACCATTGGGATCGTTTTCTCCTTCACAATAGACCTATTGAAGAGATACGCAGTGTTAATTTTCTCCATGCATACTTCTTCCAATAATTTACTGGCCTATCAGGCAATCAATAGTGCTCAAGGCTCAAAATAATTAGATGGTAGACTACCAGGTAGAAGTACCCAAATGCTCTTTGATTGTTGTCTTCTAGTTTTCTGAGCAGACATACCAATCAACATCAATAAAGGTTGGTGAAAGAATGATAAATTATAAAAATCTATTTTACAATAAGTTTCTTCATTTGAGAACAGGACCCAAGTTATCACAAAATAAATAAAAAATATTTTGTCTAAGGTCTTTGTACATTTTTGTCACTCTCAATTCCATCTTCCTGAAATAAAAGGAAGATGGATTCAGGAGTCGGATTAAAAAAAGCAAGACAAATATTCATAAATCCAACTGATTCCAGAAACCTATATAGTCCACTGCAGACGATACAACATGCAATCAAAAAATATGTATTATCAAAATACATATAGACCAAATCAAGAGATATGAAATTGCATGAGAAAAACATCCTGTCAATGGAATTCACCATCTATCTTCAGATTTATAAATAGGACTTGTCTAACTTAAAATTAATTCGCATTGAAGTGAATAAAAAAAAGTAATAATGTATTATGTTTGGATGTATTGAGGCTTAATGTAAAAATCCTTACTTTCATTTTACATATTTCTATTTTAATACACGTCCATATATTTACAGTAGTTTACTTAACACAAACCTCTATTTTATTTTATATTCTTGTATGTAAATTGGCTAATTTGAGCTTCCTACTAGGTGCTTTATCACAAGGCAAAAATCTTGGAGTGAAAAATATAAGGTAATGGAAAAATAATCCCCTAATGGCCTTCCAAACTGGGTTTTTATACACCAAACCGGTGTATCACTTGGTGGTGACCTAAAAATATATATTTTATATTTTATTTCTTAAAAAATGATTCACTAATTGTTGTTTATTGCATTTTTGAAATGGTAAGTGCATATTAAATTAATGAAGAGAAATGAATTACATATAGGCAATTTTATTAAAAAGTTTCTAAACAAGAGAATCGAAAGCATAAGACTGAAATAGAAACTATCTAGCTAAACTAACTAATACTAAATGACCATTAAATAATAATTAATTACTCTAATACCCTCCCTTAATGGTCATACTATCAACTACACCAAGTTGCCCCCTAAATTTTACATACTTTTCTAAGCTCAGAGGGTTGGTGAGAATGTCTGCAGTCTAGTCCACAGTTGGAACATACTGCAAAACCATAGTTCCATCTTCAACAAGCTGACAAATGAAATGACAACAAAGCTCAACATATTTGATTCACTCATGGAAGACTAGATTCTTGGCAAGTTTCAACACCACCTAATTGTCACAGTACAAGGGTGAAGGCCCTGCTTGAGACATTTTCATGTCAAGAAGCATTCTTTGAAGTCAAACTACCTCACATGCTACCTTAATAGTTCCCCGATACTCTGCTTTTGTCAAGGAAAGAGCTATTGCATGTTGCTTCTTACTAGTCCATGTGACTACACCCATGCCAAGATTAAAGACATACCTAGAAGTAGACTTCCTGCCATCAAAAGAACCTGCCCAATCTGAGTCTATAAAACCAATCAGTTAAGGATCTTTGCTTCTGTTTTACAGGATGCCACGGTTAGGTGTCCCTTCCACATATCTCAGTACACACTTCGCTACAACCCAATGTTTTACTTTAGAGGCTGTCATGAAACAAGATATGTAGCTCATAGCATAACTAAGATTAGGTCTAGTGGTTGTAATGTAGATAAGGCTGCCAACTAGTTTCCTGAATATTGACTCATTCACCACAAGTGACTCTAATTTGGCTGATAGTTTCAGCCCTTTTCCATAGGTGTAGATGAAGGTTTGCAATCTTGCATCTTGAACTTCTCCAGCAAACTCCTGGCATACTTCGACTAAGAGATGAAAATGCTAGCACCTATCTGCCAAACCTCTACACCGACACAATGATGCAGAAGTCCCAAATCTGTCATATCAAATGTTTGACACAAGTTCTGTTTGATTTGCACAAGCAAGTGCTCTCCACTACCAGTAATGATGATATCATCGACATAGATGACAAGAAAAATGGTGTCATTACCAGCACACTTGACATACAAATTGGGATCTAAAGGACTTCTCTGAAAGCCCTGTCCAGCCAAGTATTGATCAGTTTTAATGTACCATGCCCTGGGGGTTTGTTTTAGGCCAAAACCAATTTGCATACCTGGTACTCTTTGCCTACAACCTTGAAACCTTCAAGTTGCATCATGTAGACCTCTTCCTCCAAATCACCATTGAGGAAGGCACTATTTACGTCCATTTGATGGACTTTCCAGCCAGACTGAGCTACAATGGCTAGAAATAGTCAGATAGTGCTCATCTTTGTTGTGGGAGCAAAGGTTTCCTCATAATCAACTCCTTTCTATGAGAAGCCTTTAGCCACCAACCGAGCTTTGTATTTATCAAGTGTTCCATCAGCTTTGTAATTTACGTTGTAGACCCATTTGCAGCCAATGGGTTTCTTCCCAGGTGGAAGATCTAACAGAACCCAAGTGTTATTCTTTAGAAGACTTATGATGTTCAACTTCCATAGCCTTTTCCCATTTAGGTATTCCTTTTGCCTCTAAATAAGTTTGGGGCTTTCAATTGTGAGACCACAAATGGAGAACTTTATAAACATCTTTGAAGGAAATCAAACACAACATTATAGGTGGCCAAACTCGTAGTTGAAGGATTTGTTGGCCTTGGCCTTTTTCTACTTATGTGTTAGGGTGAGTTTTCATCAAGGGTGTTGTTCCTCCTAACTTTGTTGTGAATCTATTTTCATAGGTTAAGTTTTCCATGTGTCACTTGCATGTGAAAGTGGTTAGAAAAAATGATTAATTTATTCTCCTCAAACAAGAAAGTAAAAGTCATTAATTTTGTATTGTAATTTTAGTGTTGTAAATTGTATCCGCACATAATTTTACCCTCCCCTAGACCTCACCTTGGTGCTTTGTCTTTCAATGCCCAATGATTGTTTTGATTATGCTCACACCACCTACAAACCTGCAATTCCACCACCTTCCCTGCCTTCTCCCCAAATTTGAGTCTCGATTCTCAAGACCAGAGCATTGGGCGCCTTGGTCCTCTCAATCAGGGCCCAAATTTGGTCCTCACAACGGTCACATCAAGTGAGTAGGAAATTGGATCCCGTGTCGGCCTACTTTGGAAATTCAAATGATTTTCAGGCACTCAAGTATAAAAAGGAGGTCTACCCCTCTCATTTGAAAACCTAATCTAATGACTACTATGATCTCAATTGCACTCTAACAAATTCAATCCAAGTGAGAAAGCAATCAAGCATTCATCAAGCATTGGAGAAAAAGTGAAGTCAAGTTCATTCAAGATGGCATCCATGATCAACTTTCTATGAAGACATTCTACAAGACATCCTAAAACCCTTGCATGAGGATCCAAACAAACTTCACCAAGGTATACATTTCAATTACAAGCATTTCATTTCAAATCTAGCCTTTCCCTCAAAAGGAGAGCATCTTGTTATAGTTTTCCATAACAATTACTATTTCAATTTCAAGGTTAATTCCTAAACTAGGGTTTGACCCAAGGCAAACCCCTATCCACAACCTTTTTCCTCTCTTTCTGTGTGTAGGGAATTGACTCAGGAATTGTACTCAGAGATTACAACAAATTTGATGACGACGAACAGGTTTAGCTTTCGACGGAGCGAAAATCGGAGGACCAAAGTGAATCACTACTACCCGGTCTTGAAAAATTAGCTCAAACTTTCAGGAGTAGGTTTTGATTCTCTTATTCCACCCAGATCCTTGTCTATGGCCCTATTGAATATTTGCAACATTTTTTTTTCATCAATTTACTTCAAATTCTCAAATACTTGCCCTAAATTCAACCATACAATTTTAATTACATTTTCAACTCAAACAAAGGGGGAATAAGACTTCAAATATCCTCTTCCTAAATGAATTGAGGTTGGATTTATTGTACTTATCCTCCTTTTAATGTTTTGGACTATGAAAATTGGGTGGTTTCCTAGTTTACAAAGCAATACTTGTGAAGCCATATTTTTCTCACCATTAAAATTTGGTGAACCCGACTTCTTCTATGCTTGTTTTTTATTTATTGTCTTAGATCTTATTTGTATGCATTTTAACATAAAGGTTTGCACCCACAAATATTATTTACAATTGAATTACATAAATTTAGTGGTTAATTTCACAAGAACCCTAATTATTATTCTAAAATTGTCTTGTGGGTTGCATAATTTTTCAGTTGTGTTTTCAGATCTGGTTATTATGACATGTTATGTTCAGATTTATACGCATCTAATACCCAATATCATAATTCATATTGTTTAAATTATTGGTTAATCAATCATTTTTACAAAGAATTGCATTGCTTAATCATAGTTTCTATTTTTGCATCCAATTTTCCTTCATTTGTGCATGAGTTTTGTTACCCTTAGTCCTACATGTACAATATTGTAGTAAGAAGAAATTGTAGACTTAAGGCTTCCCAAGGTTTAAACACTGAGGGTATGGAGCCTCAGTTGGATTGCTTATTCCATGTGAATGTTGGCGCTTCCTCTAATCCAAATGACATCACTTATCCCCACTCTCCTCGTACTTCTCATAATGTGGATGAATCACTAAATAGGGTTACTGTTGAGCAATTGGAGAAGATTGATAATGAATTTGAGAATCTTCAACAATGGATGGGTCAACAATACCCGAATATTGAGGCAATCCCCTTGATTTAAGGATTAAAAATAAGGTTGCAAAATGATAAGATAGGTGGGGATTAGTCTGACCTCAGCTCACCCCTTCCTGAACCCCAACTTGGCAATAAGTAAGACCAAGGTAAGGTAGGTTGGGCGTTGGGCTGGGTCGTGGGGATACCCTTATCATAGCAAAAAAAAAATTATGCCAATCAAAAGTTGTGTTGAAGCCCTTGGTTACTCTTAACCCACTAGCCAAGTTAACCATTCCATTCCTATGCCCACATCCTTGCTTAGTGTGTCTACATTTACATCTTCTATCATGACTACTTCCACACAAAATGTTAATCCAAGTATTGACCATATGAGCAAAGTTGATTGTGTTTTTCTTTTTGCTCTTGCCTCTAGAAGATCTACCCCTGACAAGCTCATCATCACGAACATCACCGATAAGCTTTTCCCACCACTTAGGGCGGAGAGCGAAACCATCTACTTCCAAATCAGTTGTAGCAACATTACTTGGGTTGCCTAGAATAAACTAATATGGATGTTGATCCAGGTCTTCCTAAGGGAACTCTAGTGGTACAATATCATGTCGTGGTGATTCCACAACTTCAAGTTCAAAATCATCGAAATCCCTCCCTTCAGGCAAAGATAATGGAAGCCTAACACCTATATCTGTTTTCTATAGAGGTTGATCTTCAAGTCGCTAGATGGGAGAAGTGAGCTGAAAGGGCCCACTATCTTAAACGAAAACCACATCTCTACGGAATGTGACACGGTCAATGTCCACATCAATCAGCCGATAGGCCTTATGATTGTCACTATAACCTGTAAGCATCAACTTCTAACTCTTGGAATCTAGCTTTGTTCTCTTTGCATCAAGAATCCAAGTATATGCAATCGAACCAAAAACTCTGAGGTGGCTGATTTTTGGTTTCCTCCCTGACCAAGCTTCTTCGGGAGTCATCTTCTTAATAGCCTATGTGGGAGACTGATTTAGAAGGTATATTGCAGTATAGACTGCTTCGGCCCAAAATTTCTAAGCAAATTCTTGTTTTCAATCATACATTGAACCATCTCTGTTATGGTTTGGTTCCTCCGCTCAACACCGTCATTTTGCTGAGGGGTATAGGGTGTGGTGAACTGACGCTTGATGTTGTTTTGAGCACAGAAGTTTGTGAATTCAATGGAACAGAACTCACCCCCATTATCTGACCTAAGAGTCACAATCTGATGACCTAGCTCTTTTTCAACTAATGCCTTAAACTTCTGAAGTTCATTAAAGACATGATTTTTCTTTTAGAAAAAACACCCACATATTTCTACTAAAATCATCTACAAACAAAAGAAAATACCTAGCACCAATGACTAATGCCTTATTCATTGGTCCACCAACATCTACATGAACCAGCTATAATACCTTGGATGCTCTCCAAGCTTGTCCATCGAAGAACGGAGTTCGATGCTACTTCCCTACTTGGCAAGCTCCGCACACACCATGTGTCTACTGCTAAATCTCAAGTAAGCCTTCTACCAACTTCTTTTGAGCCAACTGTGAGAGATATGATATGTTGAGGTGGCCATACCATTGATGCCAAAGAGTGCTTATGGAAGAACTCTTCACAACCATTGCAACCTCTTGAGACTCACCAGTATCAATCAACCTATGCAATCCATGATCCTCGAGGCTAACAGCAATTGTCTTCTTGGACTCCTTATCAATAATGTGGCACTTGTGTGCACTGAAGATGAACATCCAACTTCGGCCAATGTCACATCATCTGACTAACAAAAAGCAGATTTAGCTCCATGCCCGGAACATAGTATACATTGAGGAATATGAGATTCCTCCCACCAAATGTAATTTGAACATTGCCCTTGCCAACAACTGTATACTCTTCACCTCCTCCAAAGATGACTGAATCAGAGCAAGCCATGTACTTCGTGAATGTGATGTCCCCCATAGTTAAACTCATTTATAAATTTAAAATGCTATCCTATTTTATCTTGTGGGCCCAAGCAAAGAATGAATAAAGGGGTAAATTATTAAATAAGTAATAAGAGAATTATAAGTGGGGGCCACCTTAAATAAAATGATTATCTTCCTCTCCCAAGCCACGTAACCAACGAAGTGGGCCCACTAAGGTGTTGAGCGCCTAGATTACTTGGAGACTATAGTCCCAAGTCATAGTTAGAAGAAAATAAATATTTGGGGTGGTTATTGTTAAATGAACCGCTAAGTCGGGACGCATGATTGAAGGAAAACAAAGAGAAACGGAAATAAAGGAGTCGAGAATTTTGGGGAAAAAAAGTTAATATATCGGCATGAACTTCAGCAAGAGAAATAGATTAGTCTCTGGAATTATTATTATTTCTATTGCAAAAATGGTCACTGGTTTTCAGGACGCAAACCCTGGAGATCTAGTGTTTTGGACGAAAACCCAGAACATCTTTTATTTTAAATTTTGGATTCAATTGCTGCAAATGGAACTACCACAGTTTGCAGGGAAGAGTTAAGCCATTAGTTTTCAGACCACTCAGGGGGCACTATGGGCACAATCCAGGAAGCAGCTTTTTTGGCTTGCTTTTTGCTTTTTTCGCTTTTCATTTTTTCTGCTTTTTTTAAAGTAGAGACTAGGTTTTGTTCCTCATGTCATTTGATCACTGCCCATGTTGTCAGATTCGAGAAATTTTGCCTCTTAAGTACGAAAAGCAGGGTTATCTTTTTTCTGCTTTTTTCTGAGATTAGGGTTTTGATCCTCAAGCCATATTCAAGCCATATCATTACTGCCCATGTTGTCAAAATTGAAAAATTTGGTCTCTAAGGGTAAAAAGCAAGATGGAAACCCTAATTAGGGTTTTGTTCTAGAAGATCAGCCATATGATCAATGCTCATGTCCTCAAATTTGAAAAATTATGTCTTTAAGTGAAAAAAGCAAGGTAAAACCTCAATTAGGGTTTTTGTTCTAGATAAAACTTGACATGAACATGGCTAATCAAGTATAAAGTCAAGCATGGAGATGGCACATAGCTGTCCAAGTTGAAATTCGCTCATGACAAGGAAAGAAGGTTTGATCAGCTTGGAATCATGTTCAGGCCTTAGCAAATTCAAGAATGACACAGACTTCCAAGTCCGCCAAGGTCAAGAAGGATGGCAAAGGCAACATGAATTGGAAGCATGTCCAAGACACATCAAGGTCCGCCTTGTCTAAGATGGCTAAGACTCTTCAAAGTCCACCTTGGCATGGAGTCTTCCAAGTTGGCATGACAAAGAAACGATGAATTCCTTCCAAGCATACATGACCAAGCATCTTCCAAGTCCGCCTCATGCACAAGTGAAGTTGTCCGACACATGCTAAACTCCTACCTTCAGTCAACTAACTCATGGCGATGGTAAATCAAACTCCTACTTGAGGTTAAGACAAAGTTGAAGGGAAAAAATAAATCTAAGGCAAGGAATGATCAAAGTCTGCCTAGACACAAAGCAATTGGCAAGCACATGTTAAACTCCTACCATCAATCAGCTAACTCATGGCAAGAGTTAGTCAAACTCCTACTCAAGGTTAAGCTACCAAGTTGAAAGGAGAGAAATAAAACTAAGGCATGGAAAGTAAAGGAGCAAAGCCAAATTTCAAAATTGGCAAGTCAAAATCTGCCTAGCATATGTCAAGGTTGGCAAAGCCTTTGTCAAGTCCGCCTAGAAGAAGACATGGCACAAGGAAGATGAAGTCTGCCCTTGGATTGTCCAAGAAGGTTCAAACTCCGCCCTATGGAAGATGTCCTAACTTCATCAAAGTCCGCCCTCTCTGGCAGATAGAAGGTGAACCCCGCCCAAGAGATAGAAAGTTGTCCAAGAGACTCCTAAATCTGCCCATGGCAAAGACACATCAAACTCAGCCCAAGTATGGAAGCAAAACATGTCAAGACTTCCTTGAACTCCACCCTAGCAAAGATATAATGACTAAGACTTTCTCAAGTTCACCTTGGCATCAAATGCTCAAGTGTGTTTGAGCATAAACCTAAAACATGTGGCAAGGATGAAGGTAAAACCAAAGGTAGTAGGACATGATCAAAGTCCACCCAAGTGAAGCCAGGAAAATGGCGAATAAAAGACAAACTCCGCCTTCCTAAAACACATGGCAAAGAGAAGAATGTCTTATGCCTAGCAAAGTCTGCCTAGGCAAGGAAAGGTGGGGGTTTGGCATGACAAAAGAAAATAAAATTTGCTGAGGTAAATTGCATAAAACACAAGTTGACTAGGCATAAATGGAATATGTGAAGATGCCTATGCAAGACATAAAAATTTGCCTATGGCTCAAGGGTAAGACATGAAGACAATCGACTTGCCATGCCGAAGAGAGAAAATGGCTAAAGGGAAAAACAAATTTGACAAAGTAACACATGAAATCAAGGGTCAAACAAACGAACGAGTTGGAAAATAAAAGTTTGACACATGAAAAATGGCTGTGTGGAATTTTCCACAACCAAAATAATCAAATTTTGACTAAGTGTTGGAGAAGAAACAGGAAGAAAGAAGAAGAATAAAGAGGAAAAGTAAGGAGAAGATGAATAAAATCCTTGTCCAAGGGCGGAGTTTGTTCTAAGCCAGATCTAGAATTGAAGGCAAATCCACAGGCGAAGTGTGTCCGAGCATAGACATGGTCAAAATCTTGGCTAGGTGCTGGAGGATCCACATGAAGGTGTCACAAAATAAAATTGACTAGCCAAAGTTTGGCTAAGTATGGGAAATACTTCACAGAAAAGTTCCAATTTCCTTCATTGTGGCGAAGGCACAAGGGAATTCTTCTCCAAAATTCAAGACACTTGAAAGAGTTTCCAGGCATCAAGAAAAGTCTTCAGGCTTGGCAAAAATTCCAGACTTCTTGAAGGATTTCATCTCTTGAAGAGTCAAAGACAAGCTCCCAATCAAGATCAGATAGTGGCTAGAGGACTATTCCAAACAAATTTCCATAGGCAATTTTTCGGCACAAATTGGAGAATTTAAGGACATTCAACAATCAAGATCAACATGTCCAGGTTCAATGAACCTAACTTAGGCAATTTTTCGGCACCAGACAAGCTTGAAAGAGTTTCCAGGCATCAAGAAAAGTCTTCAGACTTGGCAAAAATTCCAAACTTCTTGAAGGATTCCATCTCCTAAAAGAGTCAAAGACAAGCTCCCAGTCAAGATCAGATAGTGGCAAGAGGACTATTCCAAACAAATTTCCATACTTAGGCAATTTTTCGGCACAAATTGGAGAATTCAAGAAGGACATTCAACAATCAATATCAACATGTCCAAGTTCAATGAACCTAACTTATCCAGAAGCTTCTAGAAGGCACACTTCACAATGTAACAACCTTCTATTTCATTGTTGGTTTATATTTAGCAAGAAGGACAAGTGTCCTCAAATGCAATTTTCTCATTGGTCGAGAGGTATTGTACCAAACCCTAATTAGGGTTTTATTTTGTAATCTCGACCGTTGATTTGAAATCAATCCTGGCCACTGAATTGTAATTGGGGAGCCTATAAATTGAGCTCACCCCCCTCATTTGTAAATCATGGGAGCATGTTGCAAAACATGTTGAGATAAGTAATTGTTGCTTACAACTGCCAAAGTAATAAGTAATGCATTGTTCGAATTGATGGTGATTACCTCTCTTTATTTTGGAGTTGGCATGGTTCTTATCCCTCATCATAGTTTAGATTTTATTTCATGCATGTTAGAAGAATGCAAGATTTGATAAGTATTGATTTATGGTGAATTTCCGCTCATACTTTTGATGAACAGATGATTTTTGTTCATTGTGTAAAGTTAGTTTGAGTTTATTTTTTGAAGGTTTTATTCATAAGTATGAAAATCATATGCACATCCCTTGAAAGATCGCACTCACTTTGTGTAGTTGTCCTAAGCGTGGCGAAGCAAAGTGTTGTTATTGAAGTCACCTAGTCAATACCATCTCTTGAATTCTTAGGAATAGATTAGAATTTCTAAACCTTATCTCCTTTTCAGTTTTCTTGAAATCCATGATCCAAAACTCAAACGATAAATCTCCATTGTGAATTGAACAAGCCAAGCGTAAGTCCCCCTTGTATTTCAACATACATAACCAACAAAGCTATCCAACATAAAGTCGCTTGTTTGCACATATAAACCTTGGAGTCCCCGTGTGGTCTTTCTCGCAATCTTGGCACACGTAGTGATTTTGTTCAAGAGAGGGTAGAGTATCCTTGGATATTTTATTCTAATGTTCGGTAAATGATAAAACGCATACCAACAAGACCCTCCCTGGTTGGATTGATCGTCAACCAACCATTTGCAACACTGCTTCTTCATTTGGCCAAGAATACCATAGTAGTTGCACGTGATAACCTTCTTCGAGCTGCTCTCAGGTTTGCTCTGGCCTTTTAACTAAAAGGACTTGTCTTTGCCTTTGCCTTTGCCTTTGTCCTTGGCTTTGGCATTGAAGGCATGTTCTGCAATTGATAATTCGTTGCTGGTCCCAAACTATTGTTTCCACCTTTCTTGCTGCAGAAGTTTGTTGCACGGTTCAGAAAACTTGAGGTCAACATTCGTAGATGTAATGTTGAGCGTCTCAATAAAATGTTCATAGGGGCGTGGTAAACTCTTGAGAGTGATCACCACCATGTCTTCTTCCTCCTCCTAGCGACCAATAGCTTCCAACTGATCACAAATATCCTTGATCTTCGTAAGATGCTCCTACAGAGGCAACTTATCATCCATCATTATTGAAAACAGCATGTTCTTCATAAAGAACACTAAGCTCTTGTCTGATGTCTCATGGAGATCCTTTAGATGCGTCCAAATCTCTAAAGCTGACTTGCCAGATGGCACTTGTGGAAGCATGTCGTCGGTGACTGACAATTTGATGAGCATAACTGCTTCCCAATTGTGTTCATCGTACTTAACGTGATCTTTTCCTGCCGCCAAGGGACAAGCAGACTTACCTAGAACAATTTGGTCTAGACATAGATATTCAAAGATTGTGAGCATGTGTTATTTCCACGTGTGGTGATTTTTGTCGTTGAGGCGTTGATTATTTTCCAACATTATGTTGGTCAAAGACGCCATCCGTCCCGCTTTTCAATGCACAAAAACAAGGTAAAACTGCAACAATGAAAAGTGGATTTTTGTGGTCAAAATTTAGTCAAAACCCTAGCACGAACTTTGAGGTACAATCACAAGGTGCTCGTCAAAGAAAAAACCCTTGATTTTTTTATAAAAAATCAGTCAAAAAATCTTGGAAAATTAAAAAACCTTCTGCAAAAAATGGCAAACCCCAAGTCACAGAAATAGAGACACAGAAACCCCCAGCCACAGAGAAACTCTAGCAAAAGGAAATTGTGGCAGATAAAAACCCATGATTTCGTCGCAGAAAAATACTTAAAGAACCCTCGATCTGCAGAAAAACCCACGATTTTGTCGCTGAAGAAAATAGGAAGACGTTGCGTGCAGAGGGGTTGCGGCATAAACAAAAGTCACCATAAATGCCAAAGGCGTCACGACTTGCAGACAAAGGCATTGTGATTTTCAAAGGAGTTGGTGTTAAAAAAAAAATTGTTGCCAAAAGAACTTGTTGCGTGTTGAAGAATCCTGTGAAAACAAAAAACGGCGTGATCTTCAATAAGCCCGCTTTATTTTTTACGAACCCGACACAATTTTTCGACACAACACCCAACGCAAGAACCCTAGAATGTCACAAGCTAAAAAACCCTTCAAAAAAAACAAAGAAAAACAAAAGTCTATTAACAAACTCCACGATCACTCACCAAAAGAAAAAATCCGCAATTTGCACACAAGCGAAAACCCTCTACGATTTTCAAACTTGAGATTTTTTATTTTTTGTTTTAAAAAAAAATTAAAGAAAAAAAATTCTGAAAAAAAAAATTTTCGGGATTAAACACAATTTTTTATTTAAAAAATCTGCCAAAAAATTGAAATTGGCTCTAACACCATGAAATAGTAAATGCATATTAAATTAATGAAGAGAAACGAATTACATATAGGCAATTACATTACGATTTTTCTAACCGAAACAATCGAAAGCAGAAGACTGAAATAGAAACTATCTAACTAAACTAGCCTAATACTAAATGACAATTAATTAATAATTAATTATAAAAAAAAATTATTCTATATGGAGGTAATCTGCATTTTATTGTTTTTGTCACAAGTTATTTAGACTTATTCATATATATTTCAGGTTTTTAAGTCATGAAAGTTTATTGCCTGATGATGATTGTACCAATATGTCCCATTTTTGTTCCTTTTTCCTTATCAGCGTGACAAGATCTAATATTGCTATTTAGAATGGCCATTTTGTTATTCTGCAGCATCGTCGCTATAAGGCTTCCTTTTGTATTTTACATGCAGGTAATCTGTATTTTATCTAAACTTTTAAAGTGACTAGTTTTTTTGGACTTATTTATGAACGCTTCTGGTTTTAACTTACCTAATGATGATTACAGCAATTTGTTCCACTTTTATTCCTTTGTCCTCATCAGCATGACAAGATTTATTATTGCTATTTTGCATGGCCATTTTGTTATTCCGCAGAACCGTCAGTATAAGATTTGCTTTTTGAATGCTTTTACTTGAAGTTGATGAGCATGTAGGTATACAAGTGCTGTTTACAATCTAAAAGTCATAGACACTTGCACTTGCAATGAAGCTCTTGCAATCAAATTCAACGAATCTTGAAAAGCTTCAAAATATAAGAACTCTGAAAACATGCACAACCTGAAACTTATAATTGTCAAGTAATCAATAGTTAACTCACCAACCTTCATAACATTTGAGCTAATTACCATAAAGTAAAATTAGTTATATCCAATGTAAGATCATGTGCTTGTTATTGCATTACATGCTGAAGTATGTACACAGACGAATTTCGAAGACCAAAAAGATATGCTAATATTAATCAATGAAAAAGAATCTGTCATAGCAAGAAGTACCAATATCCTTAGGAGTGCAGATACTCTTGTTGGCATTTTACGAGGATTGGCCTTCAACAATGGAATGTTGGGAATTGATATTTGAGGCTCTTTTGGTGGAGACTTTGCTACTACATCACCTACATATGGTTCAATCAATGTGGAATCATCGTATGCAGTTTCCTGTCAAATGAACCAAATACTGACAGTTTAAGTATTACACTGATCACATTGGTGGAAACTTTGGAAAAAATAATTTGAAATTCAGTAAATCAAAACAAACTCAAGTACCCCGTTTGTGGATGCAAACATTTCTTGCACTGTCAATGCATCACTCTGACGCTCCGTTCTCATTATTTCATTACCAGATTCATCATTTCTTATTTCATGAAGGCATGTTGCAGAATCCCTGCATATAAGTAAAGAGAAAAATGTCAGAGCCAAAGACAGTAATTGTGATGATTAACTGACAGCCCTTGCAGAAACCAAATATTTGTATAAAATATATATATGCTTGTCATAACCTCTTGTAATGAACACTCCAGCCTCCCTCCCCATCTAAAGACAGAACAGTATCATGAAATGCTACAAGAGCAGGCCTGTGAGATATTGTAATGCATGATGTACCCATTGCACGAACTTTTGCACAGAACCGCTCTTCCATGTCTGTAGTGACAGCACTGGTACACTCATCAAGGATAGCAAATTTAGGTTTGTGGTAAAAAAGTCTTGCCATTCCTAATCTCTGTTGTTCCCCAAGTGAAAGTTCATCACCCCAGTTCACTTCTTCATCTGGAGGGTAACGATCTAATAGATACTCAAGATCAACCTGCGAAGAATAAACTAGTTTATCTTAGAACCAGTGAATTGATATGTCCATAAATATGTCAGATTTCCTAATAAGATGCATTATCCAACTTGCCACTAACTTCAAGGACCTACAATGTCAATAAACCATAGTCAAAACCATTAGTTCAATATAAATAGATGGCAAACATGCACAAACATTTTTAAGCAGCTCATGCATCCCTTCCTCAGTAAGTGGCTCAGTCTCCTCTGCAGCAGTAAGAGGATAAATTAGCTGTTCCCGCAATGTTCCAACAGCTGTATAAGGCCTTTGTGGCACATAGAATATCTCACTATTGAGATCTGACCCCAACCCTGGTTTTGTAACACGGCCAGCCACCAATGGCCAAAGGCCTCCAAGCACCCGAAATAAAGAGCTTTTCCCACTCCCATTTGGACCTACGGCATAAACACAGCAGAAAAACTACAATACTTACAAAATGAGGTTCGAAAACTACATAATTGATTTAATCTATCCCTCAATAGAGCATCAAATGCTTGTGAGAAGAACAACTATACATTGTACAAATATCTTAAACAGAAAAATAGCTTATATAAGCTAAATCAATTTTGGAAGACTACAAACATTATGGAATGACCCATAAAAATGGCCAGAAACAATTATTTCCTTCAAGTTAATGTCCAGAATTGTAAAACCAAGATATAATAATAAAAGCTGATAGTATAGCATTGTAGCTGATACTTACCAGTGATGAGAAGATTAGAACCAGGTTCTACTTTCAGAGTCAAATCTTCTACCAAGGTGTTCCCAGTTGGTGTCACAACCTGCCACCAAGTAAGATAACTTATCTATTTAGCACCTTAAACTGCAAGGCCAGAGGCAAAGTTGGAGCAAAATTATTTATACCTTATAAAAATGGCCAACTATAAAAGCTGGAGCAAAATTATTTTTTCTGAAGTGTTCTAATTACCTTGACACCATCAAACTCAATATGTTTGGCTTCAGTAAAGTAGCTCCCACTCTCTTTATTCTGAATAGCACGATTTCCACCAGCAACTCTTAGCTCCCTTGATACAAGCATCAGTTCCCGAATGCGATCCGCATAACCACTGAAATTTCAACAAAACACATCATGTCATATCAGTATGAATATATTTTGGCATTAAATAAAACTTAAGTTGACGCTTTATGATAATACTCCAATCTCAGATTTTATTATTCCATCATAAACCATTATTTAATTTACTATTTTCATATACCTATCTTCTATTCATCATTTAAAGATACAAATGCTTATCCACCATCAAATCCAATGCAAACCAATCAAAATAAGAAAAGAAGAAATCATCCAAAGCAAGCAAATGATTTATGGCAGCCTTTACCTAAGTCGGCTGAGACGTCGAGAACTAATAGAGAGTGTTCCCAAGGCTTGGAACAAAGATATAATGACACTAGTATGGTAGCGTAGGTTACTCAACATTTCAGCACGTCCTAATGTTGAAGTATCAGGTTTCAAATTGCCAGAAAAGAATGGTTCAATGATGAGAACTACCCCAACTGTAGCACCCAAATACTTAAGGAAAAAGTCCTGTATCATCCCGAACCACCAATTTGTATGCAGAACAAGGCTCATGTGCCTAACCAGGATTTTAAAACGATGTTGTATATAGGATGCCTCTCTATCTTGGCCACCATAAAATGCAACACTTTCTGAATGGCTCCTTAATCGGGAATGTAAATGTCGATAATCTCCTTCCAACTGTTGTTCTTTAGACATCAGCTTCCCAAAAGGGGGAGAAAGGTTTGTAATTACAAGACCTGCAGTAGTAACATATGCCTACAACGTAGAAAAACAATAACCCATATCAGATTATATAAACAAAGGTGAAGAACTAAAACATTACATTTCCTCCTTAAAACGTAAAAAATAATAACAGGGTAGAAAAGGCATTCTGTTACCAGTATCCATAGAACATATTTAGGACTCGCGTAAGAACAAAGACGCCAGGTATATAGCAGTCCATCAGAAACTGCAGTCAAGTCTTCTCTAATAAGATCACACAACTCTGAGCAGAACTTTGGAATATCACTCGCAATTCTCTGTTCTGGGTTAGTTGTTCGACTATCCACATGAGATATCTTGTAATATGTCATATTCTGAAAGTAACTCATAGCAATAAGAAAAAGTTTGATAGAAGACAATCAAAACATAACCATTTGGGAGAAAATTTTATTAACTATTCAAAATACTCAAGCATACAATACTTAAGATGAGTGCTTCCAATAAATAAGTGCAGAGTGCAAAATAGAATCAACAATCTCATGAAAAGCAACTATGCTAGGCCTCCTAATTGAAAACCTTATGGTGCTTAATGTCGAACAGCTTTAATAAACGTGCTTGAGTGTTTCGACTATCCACATGAGATATCTTGTAATATGTCATATTCTGAAAGTAACTCATAGCAATAAGAAAAAGTTTGATAGAAGACAATCAAAACATAACCATTTGGGAGAAAATTTTATTAACTATTCAAAATACTCAAGCATACAATACTTAAAATGAGTGCTTCCAATAAATAAGTGCAGAGTGCAAAATAGAATCAACAATCTCATGAAAAGCATTTATGCTAGGCCTCCTAATTGAAAACCTTATGGTGCTTAATGTCGAACAGCTTCAATAAACGTGCTTGAGTGTTTCAGCAATAACAAAAATCAAACTATGCATCACTGGCTACTTAAACAATATTGTAACTTTGAGTACGGGCTTTTCAAATTTATAAGATTGCATGAGTGATGTAACAATAACAGAAAATCAAATTATGCACCACAAAAAGATATAAAATAGGTGTCAATTTATTCATAAAGGATATTATATTCATGCCATCCATAAAAACAAGGAAAAACTAATATTTGGTGCAAATTGTACTGATATCTACATACCTGAAAATAGTCTGCATGAATACGATCTGTCAATATTTTTCGGAAATGCAAGCTTAAGGTTCCTGTTAAATACTTTGCAGTGGAGAAAAACGCTGATTGAAGAAGACATAAAAGAAGATTTTCGGCAATGAGGCGCAAGAATAAAGGCAGACGCCCTAGAAAAACAGCTCTGAACAGAAAACCTTGAACTTTTGCCAATCGATTGCTTAAAGCAGTTCTAAGTATCTGCATGCATATAACCCAATCAAGGGACACTATAAAGTCATTACAATAAAAAGAAAAAGAAAAACTCCAACATCGAAATATATAATGCAAAAAAACTAAGGACCAGAAATGTCAATTTCACCCAACACTGTTGACAATAAACTTGCATGCTGACCAATAAAGGGTGTTTTTTACATTAAAAGGAATCTTTGGTGTGCAATGAAGCACAGAAAGTACATATTACAAGTCTTACCACTATTACAGCCAGAGATAAGAGATTATGCATTCCTTTTCTACCCATCTGAGCTAACAGAATTCCTGCTAATGCCTTGAGTGATTTCAGTGCACTCCTTTTTAGCCTGATCTTTTTAGACATAGGACTATTAGGTCCATTTCGTCTTGCTGTTTCTTTCTCTTTATCAGTTCCATTAGAAGAATCATACTGTTCATTGTGAGAATTTCTACTACGCAAACTCGACTGCATATATACCAGACCACCTCCAGCAATCAATGCCGCTGCTGCAACTGCAAGTACTTTCCTGCAAGTATATATAAGATAAACCATTAAGAACTACATAAAATAATGATTAAAGAGTGTTGCACAGGGCATGTCCACAGAGATCTGGTATGCCTTCCCTGTGTTTCATGAGAAAAAATTTAGGACTACATACATATTAATAAAGCAATGTTCCACAGGGACCTGGAAAACTTCTCATCTTTCATGTGTCTTGAGGGTGCATAGACTTGTCCCAGACATCCCCAAAACACAAGAGACGCATCTCAGACAACCAGGGAACATCAAACGCTGGATGGAGGACATCAGTGTTTTCTCTTTAAAATTCATATTCTCTCAGCTCTAGTGTGCAATGCTGAAAGCTTTGACTTATTTTCCCAACATTATAAAGCTGATTTGTGCTTTAATAACTCTAAATATTTCATTCGTGATCTCTAAGCTCTAGCATGGGATGCTGAAAGTTTTGTCTAAATTTCCCACTATAATGGAGCTGACTCATGTTTCAATAACTCTAGATCTTGAGTTGTTTTTTTCCTGATTGAACATTTAAACCAAATGTGTTGCTGAACTTTTATTCATATTTATTTAAGATGATAATCCTTATTAATAGAACTGATATATTTCTGATCCATAGTTTGTCAAAATGCATATTGTCATTTTTAAAGTATAAAATTGAATTTGATCTGGAAATAAATAAAATGTAGATTTAAAAATATTTTTGTGGATCATCAAACAAGGGAGGTTTTACAGTTGCTTAATTTCTTTAAATATTTTAGTTAATTACATATTATATATCCATGATTTATATCAAGTTTTATAATTTCGTTTTTTCTGTATTAAATTAGCCTTTTTAACATATTTTTAGGCTTGCATCACCTAAATCATCCCCTGGAGGTTTCTCTCCAAACATTCCTGAAACAAATATTTTTCATATCCTAGAAGCTTTGTGATACATCAACAAAAAGGTAAATATAGCTAGTTACAGAGTATGCTCCATAATTACACATTGCTTATTGAAGTAATTTTGTAATGTTTCTATAATGGTCATTTAGTTAGTTAGTTTAGAATCTTTCCTTTTCGTAGTTAGTTCTTATTTAGAATGTTTTTCTTTCGTGTTTCTATTCTCAATCGTTTCCCTTATGGAAAGATCCTCTTATAATCTATATTTAAGGAGCCTTTGTCTCCTTTGTAAAATACTGAATAACAAATTATCATTTCATGGTATCAAAGCATAGGTCCTTTTTTGGCAAATTTTTTGAATAAAAAAAAATTATGGTTTTTACCTAGAAATTTCGAGGAAATCTCTAGAAGTTTTTTGATCGATTTTTTTAAAACAAAAATCATTTTTTTTGGCAGATTTTTTATAGAATAAAATTCGTCGTTTTTTTCTGCTGGAGATCGAGGGGTTTTACCAGCAAAGTTTATGAACGGTTTTTTGATAAAAATCGTGGGTTTTTTTTTTTTTGTGGCTAGGGTTTCAACACGTGAAGACTTCATGCTTTAGAGGGGTTCTGCATGATTTTTTCCACAAAAAATCATGAAGGGTGTTGCGCTGTTTTTTGGGGGTTTTTGATTCTTTTTTCAAAAAAAATCACGGTGGTTTTTTTAATCGTTTTTTGCCCATTTTTTTCATACAAAAATCGCAGATGTTCCTGTTGCTGTGTTATGTCTGGGTGCAAAGTTTTTCATGGGTTTTTAGATTTTTTCCACAAAAAATCATGGAAGGGTTTTGTATGATTTTTTGGAAAAAATCAGGGGGGGTTTTACAAAAATCATGCTCATGGGGTTTTACCATTTTTTCCACAAAATCGTGGTTTCAATTTTTTGTCGCTTTTTTTGTCAACAAAAATTGAGGTTTATGAGAAGTTGATGGCTTCGTTACCCACATCAAGTTTGAAGAATTGTAGTGATCTTGGTCATATCCAAAAGTTTTGCAGAACCAAGGAGGGTGGTCTTAGCAGACTCATGTCACGGAGCATTCTGAAGAAAAGGGGCAGCCTTTTTTGCATTCACGGCCAGATGACTGCAGGTTATGTCAAGTTTTTTGTAGGGTAGTTAGTAAAATGACCATTAAGAGAGAGTATTAAAGTAATTTTGTAATGTTTCTACAATGGTCATTCAGTTAATTAGTTTAGGATCTTTCCTTTTCATAGTTAGTTCTTACTTAGAATGTTTTCTTTCATGTTTCTATTCTCAATCATTTCTGTTATAAAAAGATCCTCTTATAATCTCTATTTAAGGAGCGTTCATCTCCTTTGTAAAATAAAGAATGACAAATTATCATTTCATTGTTAACATTTCTCTTATGTTTACAAACGATTAAATTGAACTCATACTCTCCACCACAGAAAGTACAAATACATCTATCCAATTTATTAGTTTGTGTTACTTTTTTGAGTTAATTTTGAGTGTGTTTGAATTGTTCTTTCTTATAGTAGAAAAAATAATTCTCAAGAATATCTTGCCAAACGAAAGGGTAAAGATTTTTTCAACTAACCAATATTTAATCAGGAAAATATCAGATTAGGGTTAGGGTGTACTAAATTTTTTACAAATGTCAAAATCACAGTCTAAAAACTGAAAAAAATAAGTAATGTAAAAATGAGCAAGAGTGACTGAAATTCAGGTTTTATAAACAAAAATCACATTTTTTTTTGAAATTCTTGAAAACTCACAATTTCTGAAAAAACATGATTAAATCACATTCCATTGACCAAAAAAGCTGGGTTGACTGATCATTTGAAAAAGCTGGAGAATTTTTTGGCAAATATATTCGCAGTAAGGCCAAGCTTGATTAATCAAAATAAACTGCAATTTTTTAAGGATTTCTGCAACTATGGTCCACACCAAAAGATGGTTTTTTGGCTCCACGATGTGTGATGCATACTTACATAAAAAGGGAAAACAAAGAAGATTTTTCTAGTGAAAAAACAAAAGACAATTACAAAATAATTCTGCATGATTTTAGTTTTCAATCTTTTCAAGTATAATTTTTATTTACAAATGTCACACAGAAATTGAAATCTTTTCAAATCCTTTACTAATAAAAGATTGATGAAAAGCTCCCCAATCAAAATAAATTGAGACAAACCTCATTAGTTGATAAGTACCATACCTTCTAGAGTGAGAGAAACCAGGACCCTTTTGTGTTGTTCGCAAAAGCTGCAGTGAAGACATGTTGGTGACTTTTGAATATTTGTCTCAATGACTTATTGAGAAAGTTTGCTCCAATATGCTTTACTAAACATTTGCCAAAGGTCCCAGACAATCTTCACATTACAGGTGTTCCTTAGCGTGGAGCCTACAGTTGGAAACCACAAACCATGAATTGAAATCAATATGTTTTCAAGCAGCAGAAATAAGTTTATAGCCAAAACCAGAAGGACTTAGAAAAGCAAACATGTATGGGCTGATAAAACCAGAATCATGACAATATTTATTGTTAAAATCTTGCTGTGATCTTACAGTTGAAAATAGCAATTTAAATGTCCTGATGACCAAATTTCGTTGTTCCTAACGTTCTTCATTTTAAAGTGACATTGTTTGTGTATCAACTTCAAGGTTAATCAAGCATTCATCCTCAGCTTTTAGTTGTTTGAAATCAAGCTCAAAAATAGTAAATATCTCTATACTTATTCATCCTGATGCTCCAGCCCAAATGTGCAACAACGCAACTATCAATTATAACATCATTCCCAGGTAACCTAAGATTCATTACATGTAATTAAATTCTGCAGACTTATATTATTTGGCTGGTATAAAGTAATAGCCTAGAAGTAACCAACTTATAGAAATTCCATCCTGCTTCAGATAAATAACTTTAGTTAAGACAAAACTAAAGCTTGAGTGGCAACCCCATTCTATTCTCATAGGCTCCCAACAGTACTCAAAATCCAGTGGAAAGAAGAAGAATCATTTGTGCGACTGCGTAGTTCAAAGGAGATGATTGACCAAATAAAAGCGCTATTTTCATTCAATGGCAGCAGTCTTTAAGCTATTTTTATTTTAAGTAACAGCTGCAAATTAGAGAGTTCCTTTAAGCTCATTATTGAATGTTCCTCTATAGATCGTAGAATTGAGAGAACCTTAATGCAAAAAGCCAATCCAAGGGCAATAATTTTTAAATCCTTAGAAATCCCATAGAATTGAGGGCACCATGATTCTTTAAGTTTTAGGATTGTAAGGGTCTATAAATTAGTAAGATACCCCATCCAGTTGTTAACAACAATTTGGACCAAACAAAGTTCCTCCGATCTCACATACAATAAGTTTAACCTGACCCATTCAGTTCTGGACTTGCCTGTCTTAAGATATGAAACAGCTAATTTACGGCCTCCATCAATAGGAACTCTGCTAATTGTGCTACCATCAAGCAACTGCCCCAATTAAAGACACGAGACCTACAAGGGTTCTATTGCGGGCATAACCTCAACGTTGTCAACGCGTCTATCTTCAAAAGCTACAGAAACCAATTGTTATTTTCCATCCGGAGGCTGCAAAATAAAGACCTTCCCCGGTCATCTCAACTCTTTGAATTTCTAATTTATTTAATGTCTTAAACATTACCTATCTACAAGTCAAAAATAAATCATAAGTAGGCCCACTAAGTTTTCCCAATTTCAACTAGTTTTGAATGACCTGCTCATTCCAATTCACAACTTTCCGCAGAATTAAGGAAATAGATTAATCGGAGGCAATGATGACGTAGCTATCAACAAAGGCAAAACTTCAAGGCATCATTATTCAGCGTCGTGAATTTTCAAAGGGAAATTCTCAAAAATACATGTTCCATACGATAGAGAGCTACGATGTCCAATTATAAATATGTCCTTCCTGATCTTTACTAATCCAAAACTCAAAATGAAACATGTCCACGCCCCTGAGAGTTGAACCCATGACAAACTCCAACGAAAATCTAAAACCCAATTCATGAATTCCATCGGCTCATCAAAATTCCCAATACAAACATCCACCCACATTTCATCATCTGAAAAATCTTCGACCCATTACTGCAATCCAATAACAGAAAAACAAAAATATTCCAAAGCAATATGCATGCAAAATTTAACCTAATTATCAAGGGTTTCCGCTATTGCTTCTGGTCCAATTAAGCCATGAAATATATTTTTCCAATTTGCTGAAAGTTAAGAAACAAAACAGCTTTGAAATACAAAAAAGAAAAAGAAAAATTAAAAACAGAATTGGATAAAAATACCTGATCACTAATCTCAACTGTTTATGAATTATTTCTGTAGCTGGGCCAATCCTCCACCACAAAACACGCGATTTTTGTACCCGAATTAAAATAAAGAATGGATTTTATTAACACCGATTCAAATATAAATTAAGGAATGTGATGAAGTGTATGCTCTACCTTTAGACGAGAACAGCAGAATAAACCCAAAAAAGGGCAATTTTTAATGTCATTTTTCTTTTAAAAACAATTTTGAAGTTATTTTCCACAATTTTTTCACTCAAGTCCATCTCGCGAGAAGGCTGAGGCTTTCAAAAGCCCTTCTATCGAGATAATCTCAGCTATTTATGGAACTGCTCTGATGTAGAATCTTCACAATTGTTAGAGCACGACCGCTCCTGACCAATGCTGATCACAGCGCAACCGTCTACAGCCGGTCACTATTGCTTTTCCTACAAAACAATTCAAAGTACAAGTACGTTTCAATGTGGAGAATCTTGGAATTTTTAACTTTTTACTCCAATAGATTTATTCTTTTTAAAGATTTTTACCGTAGATATCGGCGGTAATATATTTAGACCAAGTTTGTCGCGTTCCCACATGAGACAGATTATGACGTCAGCAGGTGGAAGAAGATTCTGTTATGTTCTCTTTAATGACAGAATATTCAAACTTTTTGTTAGGGTTTTTGCTTTGTATACATCACAGGTTATTGTTGTATTGTGGGATTTCATTTCTTTGCAACTTATTATTGTCCAATCAATGTTAAAAAAATAAGTTTATCAAATTTAATTTTTTTTGAATTTTTTTTGTTTTTTTTTTTCTTTTTTTAGTAAAGAAGGTTAGGCTTTATTTTTTCAGTAAATGTGGTATGACCACAAAATCATTGGTTGCTTTTCTTAAGAAAAGGATATGGTTATTATTGTTAAATTAAAATTGATAGATAATATTTTTAAAGTTTGTTTATTATGAAATGAAATAGTGATTATATTTATAATCGTTGTGGTTACAATTTTTATATGGTATAATTGATGAATAGTTGACAGCGAAATTTTGGACTTTTGTCGATAATAACATATGACAAAACCCTCATCTCTCTTTCTTCGATGTGTCATTCTTTTATGAATATATTTGTTAAAAGTCATCCCCATTTTATGATATTTTTTCCGCAACTAAATGGCTTCCTATAATTTCAATAGTTAAAACAATTTATAAGAATGTCACGTATAATCAAGCTAGTTCATTTAGGATCTCATTTGATTTTTAGGCCTTTGAGTTGGTATATGGTGTCTCTATTTTCATGAGGTGGGTAATAAATTCCTTGTGGGATTTTAATTCTATATATTGGTTCTCTTGAGATGCGTCTAAAAATAATTTTTAGTTAAACATGAGTCTAAAGAGTTTTTGACTTTTGTGATTTTTTTGGTGCCAATGGATCTTTTTATGAAACTTTGCACTCCTTTATAGTGCAATTGTCACAAAGATTAGTTGTGGCTTCCAAGTTCCCTTTATATTGCTTTCTTCTTGAGAAAATTTATTTAAGCCTCCTTCCAAGCATGGCTTTAAATCCAAGATTAAGCCAGAAATGGAGATGCGGGCTTCATGAAAAGACATGGATGAGGTTGAGTGACCAAACATGGAGGTCTCGCACAAATATTGGCTTGGAAAATCTTATATTTCAGACTACCTGTTGGGGATAGGTTGAAATGTATGATAATTCAACCAATCAAATGTCCATTTTGTTAGTATAATGACATTTTAAAACATATTTTTGGGGATTGTTCATTTGCTAAAATGAAATGGAAGGCTATCATCTATTACTCCCTTGCTCTCTTTGAACATGGTTTGGGCTAGAAAACTATTGTTTTGGGCCTTAGCATTCAAACTAATGTGGTGGTAGATACTATAAGACATGTTTTATTTAACATCTGGAAATACAGGTGTTTGGCTATTTTCTATAATCATCTGGTTCACCAAGAGACTAAAATGCTTAAGTTTTACTTAGAGATCTTGTTTCAATTTGTCTCACTTTGTTTTCAAATGCAGAGACCTCCAAGGAACAGTCTAAGACCAGAATTTTATTAGAAGAATGAAAACTTCAAATTATCAAACTACACAAAGAAGACCTCTTTTGTTCAGCCCAAATGCAAAGTTATTATAAATTTAGATTGTAAGATTCTTATTTATCAAGATTTTGTTTATGTTTGCGGTCTAGTTCAATTATTTTCTTGTATTGGGTTGTTGTTGGGAAACTTTGTTACACAGTGTGCCTTGTAATTATGTTTAGATGGTTATTCTTCTTGTTGTTTAGTTGTTCTTGTTGTTGTTCTATATGTTAGTTGTTGTTGCTTCTAATGACAGTCTTATTACTGCCCATGTATTAATCTTTTTTATCTTGAATTATTTCAATTAAAAAAATCCATTAGAGAAAGGGAAAGAGACTTTAGTGTTGTAATGAATAGAAGGTTGTATCCCCTACAAGATGCTAGTAATAATATATAGCTCTTATGGATATTGAAAAGTGAATTTGGCCATATAGTGATAGATTCTTTTAAACCCTTGTTGGCAAAGAGAAAGTTGACCCTACTTAAAAATGAATAAACTTCTGATGAATATATGATTTTTAACTAATTTTAAAAGTAGAAGCATCCTAGTGTATTTTGTAGATATTTTTATGTTGTAATATTACTCCAAACTGTAATTGTACAAATTGGGCATTAATTTTGTTTTGCTTTGCAATGCCTTTAGTGACTCAACCCAACCCTACTTTATATATTTTTGAGTTGTATGGGAAGGCAAATTGCATGAACGATTATTGGATTGCACTCAAGAAGGGTATCTAGGATGCAACTCGTGGGTGTATGATTTCTGAATTAGCAACTCTCCTAGGCACCCTTTGTGCAGATTCATTTTTTATGCTTCTTACCCACAACAAATGACTTTCTCCATGGTAGTGCAAGGTAATGATTCCTTTGTTGTAAGATTCTCTCCCCTTAAACTATATCACAAAATAAATAAATGGTCAAATCTTGCATACTATAAAATGGAATATAATAACTCAATATTTACATAAAAGGTCAAATACATCTCAAATGAAGTAGTGCTTAATCTAGGTATTATCACATGAAAATGAGATCAATTTTAGTACAACTTAGGCTCTCATGCCAGAAAGTTAACTCAATACCATAATGATGAAGAATAACATGTGTAATATACAAGGTATAAAATCTAAAATATAGACATTTGGTTTGCGAATTCCATCAATCCCATTAGTCATATGCAAGATCGAGAGATGAGAACATAGCTAAAGCAATTTTTTGTCTAAGCACAAAGCTTACACTTCCCTAGAATCCAAAAGGTTATGGGAAAGTGTAAAGATACCCAACCCTACACAAAAAGTCTCTGCCACCTAGAAACATTAAGCAAACTGAGAGAATCTCAATGCAACCTGATATATCTACATGCATTCATATCCTACTCATGAACCTGCAATGTCCTTTTATTAGGATATGGTAGAGAAACACATCAATATGATTTTGTTGGGTTGCATTCATCTATTTCAATGTAAACATGGTTCTTCCCAAAGCACTTGAAAATAACTTATTTTTTCTCGAAAATAGGATCAATCTTCTATGTTATTCAATATTCAACAGCCATCCTAGAAGGTAAACCCATCATACACAAGAAAAATAAACTACTTTCCTTAATAAACAACATAATAAGCAAACATGCATGTGCTCTAAAACTCTCTTTTATTTTCATGCAAATGGTAACATCATGATATTGTAGACACCTGAAATTGTCCTAGCCTAATTATATAAATATTTTATTTATTTAACGATTTTGTCATAAGCCTTCTATTAATTAAAAAGATTTTTATTTATTTAACTAATTCACTAATCTTATTCTAAGCCTTTCCCCCATTTAAATAAATATTTTTATTTATTTAAATTATCCTTCCCCTAAATTAAATAAATATTTTATTTATTTAATTGGCCCCACCTCTTCTATTAATTAAATAAATCTTAATTTATGTAAATAATTCATTAGCTTTTTCCCTCCATGACACTTGTCATTCATCTTTTAATTTACCTTTAACCACCTCTCTAGTAAATTGTTATTGTCCATACCAACGTTCTAATCTAAGTTGACCATTTATCCCTCCACCTCTTAATCCTAGTCCTCCATTTCTAGGGTTCTCTCTATAAAAGATAACTATTTCTCCCTCCTTTCATATAAAATTCAAGTACAAACACCTACACTGCCAAATTGCATACACAACCATAATATGTTCTCTATTGAGCTCTTGTGCACACCAAATCTGAGAGCAAATATAACACGTCAAGCAAGATCAATGGAGATAGGGAGACAATGAAGGCAAACCCTTGGAGCATGTTTCTGGTATAATATTTCTATTTTATTTTCATGTTTGCATGTTGCTAGGGTCTTCATTGGTTTTATGTTAAATGCATTGTAGAACTAGGGTTTGGTGATTGAATCTCATTAGGTTTTACAATAATTTAGTTTTCAATATCAACATAAATATTTTGGCATGCTCGATGGGACCCTAGTCCCTAGTTTTTGACATTTTATTGTTGTTTAAGTGATTGCAAGTTCGCAGATCCAAAATTTGTGATGATTTTTCAGGTTTTGTCACGTTCGCAGTCATTTTTGTCATGTCTACGATTTTGTCCAAACTATCAATTTTCTAACACATTTTTGTAGGTTTCTATTGCATTTATGGTACTTTTGTTGTGTCTAGGGTTTTAGAAGTTTTAGGGTTTTTGGCAAAATTTGTTTATGTCGTGTCTGCAGTCATTTCAAACACCTTTTTGCAAGTTCTTGGAGTGTCTACAATACTTCTATCACATCTAGGGCTTTAGAAAAAATTTAGGGTTTTCTACAATATGTTTCATCACATTTTTTGTCATTCCTAGTGCATTTTTATATCTTAACGTGTTTTTGTAATTTTTTGTCATGTTTTTCCTTAATTAGGGTTTTATGGGTTTTATAGTATTATGTTTTGTTGCATCTGCAGTCAATTTTGGCATGTTTTTCTCAAGTTATATTGCTTATGTGGCTATTTCTAATGCATTTCTAGTTCTGACAATGTTTTGTGCTCCAGATTTCTAACACGTTTTTGTTAGATTCTATTGTGTCTATGGGTTTTCCTGTCATGTTTAGGGTTTTGTTATTTTTTACATTTTTGTTAACTTCTTACGTGCCTATGGTCTATTCTACTATGTCTGTGTTCTACAGGTTGGCCAAGGATTGAAACACACAAAATCAATTGTAGAAGGCCCCTTTACTTTTAGTTTATGTGCTAATCATTTTGGTTGCATGTTGGGGAATTTTGAAAACTACCAACACATGTGTGTTTGCAGGGGTAATATAGGAGATTTCTTATATTTTAGTAGATTAGAAAACACTTCTTTTGGTGCTTTAAAAAAAACAACTTGTTTGAAGTGTTTGGGGTGCTTTACCAATCTATTGTTGAACCCTAGGTGTTCAATGAAAGTATGCTCTCCCCTCGCCTTTGTGGATCTTGGGTGTAAGAGGTAGCTCGAGAGGACTCTTACTTAATGAGGTTATTTCCACAAAGTTTAGGTGGGCAAGACATGTAGTGGTTTCCATAGTTACCACTTAGAATTAAGTCATGGGGTGAATTGGCAGATGCGTTTGTCCAATAGTTTTAATACAACATTGAATGTGAAGTTTTGGTCGCAATATTATGAAACACCAAACAATGAAATGGTGAATTCTTTGTGTCATTTTTTACAAAGATGGAGATGCTTAGCTAGTTGATGCCCTTGACACATTCCACAAAAATAAATGGTTGAAATTTTTATACATGTGAATAAGGATATTGGATTTGACCTTCACAAAGCATGTTTATCTACATTCCAAGAAGTCCTTGAAAAAGGTTTGTCTATTGAGAATTTTCTCATTGAGCAAGGAATTATCAAGATATTTAAAGACAACAAAGATGAAGCCAATTCAAAAGAAAAACCATGATTTTGGAACAAGAATAAGAACACCGTGAATGATGGGGTTGTTGATGCAAATATGGTTAAACTGATGGTAAGTTTTTCCAGTGCTAGCTCATCTATTAATCAAGTTAATTCACAAAGGGCACGAAGACCTCCGAGGAAATAGGCACCTTTGGGAGAACAAATCAAATCAACATTGAAGAAACTTGTTGCCAATAAGCTCATCACATTGCCTGATAATCAATCATTTGAATCAAGAGTAAAACCTTCATGGTGGAATGGTAATAAATTTTGCGAATATCACAAGAGCAAGGGTCATAAGACTAGCAATTGCCATAAATTGAAGAATCTCATTCAAGACCTTATTGATAATGGAGCAATCGAAGTTGAGGGTCACTCTTCTGATGAAGAACAAGCGATGTGTAAGGATCCATTCCCAAAACATGATAAGGGAAAAGCCCCTAAAATAGATAATTATTTAAATTACACCAATGCGGCCTATGACTACACTGTAAATCATATCACTGAAGTGGCCCCTCATGTGTCTACCATAACCATAAAAGGCAAAGCCCCATAATGCAATGTCACTAATCAATGGGGTAAAGTTACTCTATAGGGTGCTACATCCAAAACACCTTCACCATCCAATAACCAATATGACCTTGTAGATAAATTGGGAAAGACACCCGCTGTCATATCAATCTTTAAACTCTTACGCATTTCACCTTTGCACAAAGCAATCTTGGACAAAACCTTGCAAGAGACATCTGCACCTACCAATCTAAACGTGGACTAGTTTCAAGCCATGGTGGGATACCTCTCTACCCCACATAGTCTCACATTCACTAAAGCAGATGACACATCTCCACAACAAGTGCACAATGCACCACTTCTTATTGAAGTTTTTCTCCATTTATAAACATTGCACAAAACTAGTCTTGATAGATGGAGGAGCGGGTCTCAAAATTTGCACACTTTGAAAGTTGTCTTAGCATTGGGATTCTCTAAAAACGTTGTGGATTTTAGGAAGAAGATCACTACAAAGGCATATAATGATGAAGAACATTTGTCTAAAGAAACAGTCACTCTACCACTTAGAGTGGGGCAAATAGTGAGAGGTGTGATTTGCCAAGTCCTTGACCTTGATGTCACGTATAACATACCTTTGGGTCAACCATGGATACATGTAATAAAAGTAGTGCCTTCAACTTATCATCAATGTATCAAATTCCCGCACAATGAAACCGAAATCATAGTTCAAGGTGATCCAAATCCATATTTGTATTGGAACAACATTTGACCAAGGCTTGAAGGAATAGTCCCTATAAATCGAGAAGCTAACCCATCTTCAACATACATTGATCTTGAATCATTAAAAGCATCCACTTTAAAGAAAGCTAATATCAAAGGCAAATTATAGGACAAAGGAATGGGAGAGTATAATATCAATCAAACCATGTACCTAAGACAAAAAATGGATTGTCCTAAAACTTATGGTAGACCACACCCATCAAAGAAGATATCAATAATAATCATAAAATAAGGTCCCACCACTTTCACAAAATGGGGTGAAATGAAACAAGAAGACCTTTACGATATGATTTACAAAGACCCAACAAAATAGCCTAATCAAGATCACATCAGAATACCAGTTGAAAATTATGGAAACGGCTTTAAGTTCTTGCAAAAGATGGGATACGATGGAAAAGGTCCTATTGGATTACAAAAGTAAGGCATTGTGGAACCACTACAACCCAAGTTAGTACCAAAGAAGCAAAGACCAAGGGGACTTGGTTTTTCACCCTTGTAGTTACGTGATCTTGAATCCCAAGCAGCATTACAGATTTCTTCTCTCGCTTTCACCATAGATAAACCTAGGGAAAATTGTTTCTCAACATACTCAAATGAATGATAGTGGGGGTTTGATAAATCATCTAGTGATTATGAGCTTGAAAAAACTTTTAGAGAGCCTAGCCTGTATATGCGTAAAATTCATCATAGCTAAATAGGAAATAAGGAAAATCACGAATTCCTTAACTGTTCAAGCAATCCTAAACATAAATCAATGAAATAGATGCATAATTGGATCAATTAAACAATACAAAACTCCCTATTTCACATCATACTTGCCCTTGTACTTTCTTCTTTGTGGTGTGGTGGCTCTCAGATATTGCATTGGTAACCTGCAAGTGACACAAAGATTCAAAGTTCGTGATTGTTGAAAATGGAGAATTGATCTCGAATTTATAGAATTTTGGGGAGGATTGATTGAGAGGTGGAACATAATGATCAAGAGGTGGAACTCAAGTGAGCTCATATGTTGATTGATAGTTGAACTGTTGATTTGGAGGTGGAACAAAATAGATTGAATAGATAAATGAGTTAACTATTTGAGAAAAAAGTTGATTGAAAGATGAAAAAAAATGATTGGAGAATAATGATGCAATTAATCAATTAATTGAATTGATCAATTAAAATAGATGGAATAGTTAACCGATTGAAAGCTTTTTGGAAAAAAGCAAAGTGGAAGATAGAAATAGAGATTGAAAAGATAATGATTTATTTAATTAATTTAGCATGTGCTTGAACTTGACTTTAATTTTCAATTTAATCTTTGCATGAGATTTAATTCAAATATTGAATTTATTTTAAATTCAATTTTTTATTTGAATATATTTAGAACTTGACTTTGATTTTCAATTTGATTTTTGAAATCATGCACATGTATTAGAAGAAATTAGAAGAATATGAATTTGAATTTGAATTTGGAGAATTAATGAAATTAGAAGAATTATTGAAATTAAATGAAATTAGAATTTGGGGATTTGGAGGTTTGGAATTAGAAGAATGAATTAGATAATTAAATAATTTAAAGAAATTATTTAATTAATTAGAAATTGAATTTAATTAAATAATAAAGACTATTTAAATTAAAGAATTAAAATCATAATTAATTAAATAATTAATATGTAGAAAAGGGTAAATGATTAATTGATGAGAAGATAGAAATTGGAATAATTAGTAATATGATGATGGAGAAATATGAATTTAGAAGAATAAGATTAATTAGCTTAATTAAATAATTAAATAATTATTTAATCAATTAGACGAATAATTAGTATATGATCAATGAGACATTTTTAGGTGCCTACACTTGCCCCTCTTTGAGACAATGTTGAAACCAACATTGTGTCAAAGAAAACTAAAAAATTCTGCCCTAGTATTGCCCCGATGATACTTAGGGTGTAATGCCCCCTCGAGAGATTGTTTATGCATTAAAGGTATGAATGATCTCTCGAATGAAGAAGGATGTGAGATAGAAGAATAGTTAGTTGATTAGAGATAGAGATGATGTGAAGATGATATTGAGATAGAATATGAGAGAATGAACCTTAGAATGAAATATGAATGAATTAGAAGCAATTGAGGATGATTGATATGAGATGATAATTGATAATGATAGACTGGAAAATGACGATGATGGTTTTCACGAAATTGTGTACCTTTATCATAACGCAATATATATTCATCATTGAGCCTTATTATGTAACATTGGAGATTTGCACATCAAGGTATAAGGAGCCAAGATGTAAAGATATCTCATTGAAGAAACAAACATGTAGCAGACAAGGAGTGAACCCTTCATTCTGGGAATAATGTTAGGGGTCGAGGTATGTGGAGTAGTCACAAGCATACTTATCCTTCATGGGATACTTGCCAAATGAACGTACCAATCACAAACACCCACTGGAACTATTACCCCAAAACTTCATTAGTTCACACCACAAACAACAAACAAAGAAAAAGATAATGCCCATCATGGCTCCTCTAGTCACTCTTGGATATCCTTGAGTAGCATACGAACATGACCTATCACCAAATGATAAAAGATAAAGACTAACTAGGACAAAATTCGGCAAACATATTGATATGTGTCTTCGTTTTGATTGCTTGATGTGATAGTTGATAATGTCTAATCTCAGAAAGTTTGGACCCCGTTTAAGACTGACTTGTCTGGTTTCGAGTGTATCCTCTTATGGTTAAGACAAGATAATAATCACTTGATATGGATATTTAATATGATTGATTAGACATCTTGATCAGTTTGATTGCATATTGTTGCTTAGATAGTTGCATCCTTTGTTAACTTCGTGTGAAGTGTTTGTTGGATATCTGCTAGGGTGTTTGATTCTTGTGAGACATGTTTTTTATTAAAGGAAAAGCAAGTTTTGAAGGGACTCGAAACCCTTTACAAACAAATTTTGAATGAATCTAGAACCCAAAAATAAGAAGTTGTCAAAAGATAGAAAAAAGAGGTCACCAGACAACCATGGGTTTTAAAGGCTCCCTAACCATAAACATGGGTTTTCAAAGAAGGCTCCCACAACCTAAAACTAAAGTTGTAATAAAGACAACCAAAAAAAGCCAGAAATCAACAAATCATTTAATGGGGGGGGCTTCCTTTTGAATGAGAACGTAGAGTCGTGTCAAATCCTCCCTCCTTCATTGTCTTTTTAGCTTTTTTACCCTTCACAGTTTGCCAACCATCTTCTAGCCTTTCAGCTTTCTTCTGCCACCCCTGCATCTCCTCAGAAGAGAAGCAAGACTTACTATCAAGGTTTCATCATTGATCCCCTAAGGGAGCAACATAATTTCCATGTCCACCACTAACTTTAGCAACATTCTCAGTCATATTCACCATTTTAGAACTCTCAGCCTACTATTTTTCAACAAATCCCCAAAGTTGTCCTCAACTAAGTTTGGAAGCTCAATCCTAGAATCCTACTGACAAATCTTAGCTTCCAGGCCTGCACCTTTCGTCAAGCCTCCAGAGGCTTGGGGAGGCAGAGTAGGAACAGAGAAAGAAGGAACCTCTTTAGAAACCACCTCAGACACTTTATCCACCTCTTTCCCCACATAATTAGAAGATATTGATTCATCTTTCCACCAAGTTGCCTGTCTAAATCTCTTCTTCTTTGGGCATTGAAAGTTTTTTTTATTGTTTTTGGATTTTGTGGATTGATATTTGAATGTTTTTGATTGGTTTTTTCAAGATCATATTTGACTATTTTTGGTATTTTTTATTTTCTCGATGTTTTTGGACTTTTTAGGATTTTTTCTGATTTTTTAGAGATTTTTGTGTTTTATCAATGTTTTTGAATTTTGTGTTTTTCACTATTTTTGGATTTTGTGTTTTTCACCATTTTTTTATTTTTTTAGGACTTTATATGATTTGTAGGATTTTTTCAGCTATGCCCCCAATATGCAGACATGTTATGATATGATGATCTAGGCAATGCATATGGAGACAATGCATTTTTGACATGACTTATGTTAATGCAATATGCATGATGAAAATGCATTTCCTATTTCGACAAGCATGACTGTGTTTGTTTAGCATTTTGTAATACACAAATAGAATTAGAGGTACAAAAAAATTCATGGCTAAGCGATCAATTGATCCTCAAGGTCCTTTGGAACATCCAAATTAACACACTTAGAGACTAGGATTTACAAATGGAGAGGCAGAAAACTCCCCCATTGATTCTTGAAACTTTGATCTTCTTTTTCCCATGTGTGTGCAAATGAGTTAATTCTTTCTCTTGTGTTCACTAAAGATCCTTAGCATCCTATATGACTAGCTACGTGGATTATTCTAACACCAAAAGCATCCTGGATAGAGCCTCACTACCAATAAGCTTTTAGAGCTTCGACGAGGTTATACACTATAATCTCTCAAACATTGCTCTATTGCCAACAAGCGTCCATAGCCCTGAAGGAGTTATTCACATGTTCCCATAGTCAAGCTTTTTGTTGCACTTGTATGCATGATATTTCAGTTATATATCATTGCTCCTTTGCCTTGAGATGGATATTTGGCATAGCACTTTTTCTTTTTTATTTACTTGCCTTGACTTGTAAGTAATGAAACCCACATGGGTGTGACAATTATAGAAATGCTGAATTAGAATATTGGATTTTTCACTAGTCATATGATCAACTACGTGTCTAAAATGAATTAAAGATTTTGTTAATGTGTTTGAGATATAGAAATTGATAGATTTTGGGTTAACAAGTCTCGAATAGTGAAATCACTACCCAACCAAAGGTAAATCGTCATCACAGGGTAATGTTGAAAACGAATGACCTTAGGATCTCAAAGAATTCATGTCTAAATATCTAAGAAAGGAGATGACCCTTGTTTCTCTTGAATGCAAATGGATGATAAACTTGGATAGTTGCCTTGTTTTATTGATGTTGTAATATGCTAATGCAGGAATATTATGAATGTGATGCATTTGAAAAAGAAACTATATGTAATGCAGTGCTTTTAATAAAATGATATGCAATGCATAAAATAAAACCTACGCTAACCCAACCCTTATACATAGTATTTTTTAAGGTGCATGTTGTTAATAGGGTTAGTAAGTGGATCTCCCTCCATAGTAGCCAAATTATATGCTTTGTTTCCTATGACCCTTGTTATGATAAAAGGACCTAGCTAGTTAGGTTCAAAATTTCCTGTCTTTTCACGCTGTGCTAGGTTCCTTTGGTTCTCCTTGAGAACTAGATCTCCTACTTCAAAATTCCTTGGTCTTACTCATTTATTGTAACTCCTTCTTAGTCTGTTCTAGTAACCCTGCAAGTGATTTAAAGTAGTTTGTCGCTTTTCATCGAGCATTTCTGGCTCTTGTAATCTTGCAACTCAACAGTCTTCCTCAGATATAATGTGTTTTAATAAGGCTCTTAAAGAAGGTAGTTCTATTTCAATAAGTAATATTGCTTCTGTACCATAGACCAATGAATAAGGTGTTTCTCCTGTAGGTGTGTGTACCCCTGTTCTGTAAGCCCAAAGAGTAGGATTTAACTAGAGATGCCAATCCCATCCTACGTCAGTGATAACTTTCTTCAGGATCTTCAATATTATTTTGTTTGTTGCCTCTGCTTGTCCATTACTTTGCGGATAATAGGGTATTGCAAATCTCAGTTGTAGCTGGAATTATTCACACAGCTCTCTCATTTCTTGATTCTTAAACGAATGTCCATTGTCAGCCACTATACACATTGGAATCCCATACCAATAGATGATGTAGTTAAGAATGAATTTTGCTATCTTCTTACCAATGGTGTATGTTAGAGGGATTGCCTCAACCCATTTGGTAAAATATTCAGTAGCCGTTAAGATGAATTTGTGCATATTGGATGAAGTAGGATTAACTTTACCAACAAGATCTAACCCCCACTGTGAAAACGATCATGGTGATGTGATGGGTTGGAGATCCTACGCTGGTGCATGAATGAGGTCCCCATGCACTTGACATTGTCTACACTTTTGTACATATTTGTAGGAATCCTTTTCCATAGTAGGCTAATAGTATCCAGTTCTTAGTAACTTCTTTGATAGTGCAAGGCTTCTTGGATGTGCACCACAAATTCCATCGTGTATCTCTTTTAAAGCAAGTTGCGCTTCTTCAAAATTAAGACATCAAAGAAGCGTCCCATCAAGGCTCTTTCTGTACAATGTGTCAGCAATACTTGACGAATAAGAGTCTTATTTTGATTCTTTGACAAATTAGGAGACATATATTGATTACGTACGTATGTGTATATCTCGTTGTACCATGGGGAATCGGGACTCACAATGACACATACATATTCTGATGAGGGAATCTCATATGTTGGTACCATCAATTATTCTATAATGAACTCGAACTAAGTTTCATTATTAGACATGCCTAGGAGAGACCCTACTGTAGTCATGGCATTTGCTGCCTTGTTTTGCATTCTTGGAATCTGCTCAAAAGTGATGTTACTGAAATGTTCTTTGCAATCTTCTACCATTTGTTTATAAGGCATCAGTTTATCATCTTTTGTGTTATAGTCATCATTGACTTGATTGACAATTAGTTGTGAGTCACCATGCACTTGTAGCTCTTTTATCCTCCATTGTATAGCGGTACGAAGTCCTATGATGAGAGCTTCATATTCAGTTATATTGTTTGTATAGGGAAATTTTATTCTGAATGACTTCGGGATAGAATGATGATGAAAATAATCCCAACTCCTGCTCCATGATTTGTGTAAGAACCATCAAAGTACAATTTCCAAGTGGTGGATGTTGTCAATGTAAACACAGATTCATCAAGAAAATCCACTAGTAGTGGGTGATTGTCTTGCAAGGGAGCTTCTGCTAATTTATCTATTATAATATGCCCTTTGATTGCCTTTTTGTCTACATACTCTATGTAAAACTCACTTAAAATCATGACCCACTTGGCCAATCTTCCAATTAACGTTACTCTGCTCAATAGATACTTGGCTGGATCAAATTGTGCTATGAGTTGAACTTTGTGACTCAGCATATAGTGTCTAAGCTTTTGAGATGTGAAGATCACTACTAGACATGCTTGTTCTATGGGAGTGTAATTAAGTTCATATCCAATTAGGGTTATACTTATACAGTAGATTACTCTTTCCTTTCCTTGATCATCATGTTGTGCTAAAAGGGCTCCCAAAGATGATTTTGTTGTTGATATATACAGTAATAAAGACTTGCCTAGAGTAAGTGGAACTAATACTGGAGTATTCAGAAGATAATATTTTAAGGCACAAAAATCTTCTTGGCATTGATCTTTCCATTTGAAGGTGACTCCTTTTATGAGTAAATGTTGAAATGGGTGACATTTATCTACTATTTGTGCTGTGAACCTTCTTATAGACTATAATCTTCCTTGCAATCCCCTTAACTGCTTGAGTGTTGATGGCGGTTGCATATCAAGGATTGCTTTGGCGTTTGTTGGATCTTCCTCAATTGCTCTATTGGAAACAATAAATCCTATAAGTTTTCTAGTTGTGACACCAACACACACTTCTTTGGATTTAATCTGACATTGTATTGTTCTAATCGATACAATATCTTAGCAAGGACTTCCAAGTGACCTCTTATTTTTTATTTAGCTAGCAGATCAAACATAGTCTTCCATGATATTGTGAATCATGTCATGAAATAATGTTGTCATAGCCCTTTGATATGTTGCTCTGGCATTCTTAAGACCAAACGGAATGACGTTGCATTAGTATGTTCCCCATGGACAGGCAGTCTTGTGTTGATCTTCTGGTGCAATCTTGATCTGGTTATATCTTGAGAAACTGTCCATTAGTGAAAACATTTCATTCCCAGCAGTTAGATCAATTATCTGTCTATGTTGGGTAATGGGAAATCATCCTTAGGATATGTCTTGTTTAGGTCTCAAAAATTTGTGCAAATTCTTATGCCCCCAATAGGTTTAGTCATAGGTACTAAATAAGATATCCACTCTGCATAGTCAACAGGTCTAATGAAGCCCATATCCTGAAACTTATGTCGTTCTACCTTTACCAGTAATGCAATCTGTGGATGCATCTTTCTAAGTTTTTGCTTGTATGGTTTGATTTCTGGTAACAATGGCAAGTGATGCAATACTAGTTCTGGATCTATACCTGGCATATCTGCATATGAGCATGCAAAATTGATCGGGCGTTGTTTGAAGAACTGTATGAACTTGTTCTTTTCTTCATGATTTAATGATTAGGCTAAGTGGATATTGTGTATAACCTCTTCTTATGCTATATTGATTTCTTCAGTCTTTTCCATGAGTAATGCCAAATTTTCTTGTTCAATAGGGAGATTGTCTAACTTCCTTTTACCATTGTTATCACTATCATTTACATCTTCTGACATAGAGGAACTTGCCTCTCCAAATTTTGTTGTTCCATCCAATTCTATAATAAACCATGCCTTATGATGACCATGGGGAAACCCTTCTCTAACACCAATTATGTGATAGCTTCATCATTCTCAAACCATTCTAGTCTTGGTGACTCTTCTTGCCCCCTGTCAATAAAATGTGAATGTACAAGGGGTAAATCATTACTTTCCTCCACTGAAGAAGCCTTTGACATCATGTATACCTAGTTATTCTGAACATGTTTTATTGATCTTGGGTGTACTGGTATATCTTGTACACAATGCCATCATCAATGAGTAGTTGGTTGTCATATGCCATGTATATTTCTTGTGGGCTACTATCATGGATAGATAGAAATTTATAGTTGTGAGAATCTATCACACTTTCTATATATGTTTCAGTGTCTGATGCTAGATGTCACTTATCTCATCAAGTTCTTCACTGGGTGGAAGGGAAACTTCAGCTGTAGTAATACATAATAGAATTTGTCCCTGATTTTTGGGTCTCCTTTGTGTGTTGTAGACTCCCCTCAATCCTGGTATAAGACATTCCAGCCTTTCTTCATCTGAATCATTTGGTAGAGATAGGTTTGTTTCCCTTGGTAAGAGCATTGGCATAATCCAAGTATTAGGCTCATTTGTAGGTGCTAATCCAGTTTTTGTTACCACATTTGCTTGTGAAGATCTTTCAAGTACCATATTGTTGGATGATGCCACATTATTTTCTTGTAAAAGATGCCTGAGATCTTCACCATCTGATTCTATACTAGGGTATGTTGTTTCTTTCTCGCTTCTATGAGACAAAGGAGGAAATACCTATGTTGATAACTAATTTTGAGGTATATACTTTGATGCTACTCTAGGCTTTTTCAATTTGTCAATCATTGTCTCGCCTCTATTACTTTTGTGACATGTTTATATCCCAACCCTTGATTCTTCGGGTTAACCTGAGGTAAAACAGGTTCTATTCTTCCTTGTTTTCGTAATCCCAAGCCTGTGGTACCATCATACCCATGTTTTTGAAGCATTTTGAAACCATTGCCATATTGATCTAAGGGTAACCTGGCTATTGTCATGTCATCTTCTTCTTTATATAACCATTGATTTACATCTTCATTTAGGGATTCTTCCTATAAGTCTCCCCATCTAATGAATGGGCATGAATTTGAGTATTTGCTTATCTCTTTTCCTTTATCTTGTTTTATCAAAGGAGTCTGAGGTTTCCCAAAAGATCTAGGAGAAAGAGATAATTGTCTGACATTCGATGTACTTGAAATGGAATATTCCCCACAACCAACATCTTTTATCTGTAAAGAAGGTATCATAGGTGTAGCTTTTTGTGCTTTTGTAATTGTTAATGAGTCCATTTGTGTGGTGAGCGGGGTTGCTTGATTGATAGGTACTTGGTTATCCACGCTTGCCTTTAAGTGATTACAGTGTTGAAATGGGTTTGGATCACCATGGATGGTGATTTCAATACCATTGTATGGAAGTTTAACACATTGGTGGAATGTTGAAGGTACAACCTGATTGACATGAATCCATGGGCACCCTAAGAGCATGTTATAGCCCATTTCTCTATCCAAGACTTGAAAAGTAACATCTGTTGTGATAGGTCCTACTTGTACTGGTAGTGTAACCACACCTTTTGAATAGCGTTCTTCATCATCATATGCCTTTATGTTTATTATCTTGGTGGGATCAATGTGAAGGTCAGAATAACCTAATGTCTTGACCAACTTTAGTGTACAGATGTTAAGACCAACTCCTCCATCTATGAGTACTCTTCTGACTTTCTTCTTATGTATATAAGCCTCTAGATGTAGTGGATCATTGTGAAAAGGTCTATCATTAGGAACATCCCGTTCTGTGAAAGCAATACGGGTAGAAGCAGCTAGATTCCCTACCATTGATTGGAAAGTATTTTTGTCTATGTCCTTGGCAACCACTGAGTCTTGTAGTGCTTTATCTAGGATAGCCCTATGATTCAGTGATATACGCAACAACTCAAAAAGGGATATCTAGGCTGGGGTTTTCTTTATTTGCTCAACCACATTATAGTTTCCTATTGCTGGTGAATGGTTTGATGTTACTCCTTGTAAGGTCACTTTTGATCTGCGCGTGATGACTGCACAATCTTTGTCTCTTGCATTTGCTGTGATAGTAGCCACTATATTTATTCTTGTGAGGGATATTTTTTCTTCACAACATGTTGTGCTATCAAGGTTTATTTCATATCCCATCTTATAATCATCATGTGGAGTTTGATGTTCATGACTTTTGTGATAACCTTGTTTTCTTCAAACCATCTTGAATATGGTGATTCTTCCTGCCCCTAGTCCATAAGACAGAGATTCTCATATTTATCATACCTAGGTGCTTCTGACATCATGCAAACTTGGTTATCACAATTTTTCTCATCGTCATCAATATTTATTGTATCTCCTGAGCTGATAGAATGAATGGTATAGTCATATGAGACCTTTGTATAGTTAGAAGTGTTGTCTTGTGTTCCTAATGTTGATGCCTTACCTTTGTCATGTTTGACAAAAGGATATTTAAAGATGGTGTGATTTGTATTTGTTGAATCTTTGTTTGTGTCCACTGTGATATCACCTTGATCTATCAAATCTTGAATTAGATTCTTCAACTTATGGCAACTTGCAGTCTTATGACCTTTTGTACGATGATAGTCACAAAAATCATTATCATTCCACCAACTTGGTTTGAACAGACCCGGTTCATACACTCTAATCTCTAGGAAAGTGATCACATTGGTTTGTATCAATTTCTTTAACGTTGATTCAATGGGCTCACCCAGTGGTGTGCAGTTCCTTCTTGGAGCATTCATTCTTGGGAATCTTGTGTTTGTAGCTTTTGCATTTGTTGACATTGTGTTGTTATCTGTATATGGACTTTTACTCTGACTAGATGATTGAACTAGTCCTTGTAAAGATACAATTGGTTGAGCTCTATTCATTGTATGGGCATCTACAACACTGTCATTAGTCACATTCTTGTTTCTTGACCAGAACTTTGATTTATCATTGTTTGTGTTGTTTTTAGAAGCTCCATATTTTATGATACATTGTTCTACAAGTCATTTCTCACATTTTAAAGCCTTTTCAGTGATTTGTTTGAATGAGGTCAAACATTGCATTTGTATTGGGTACTTAATCTTTGGAATTAAATTTTTTGAAAACATGTCAACTTGCTCAATTTTGGGGATGTTAGTCTTGCATCTTCGGTAGAGAGATCTCCACCTTTGTAAGAAGGATGCGAATGTTTCATTCTCATTTTGTTTTGTAGCACATAGATCCATCAATGTAACTGGGGTATCAATGTTATGTGAGAAATTTGCAATGAATTGTTCAGCTAGTTCACCCCATGATGTGAGCATTGGTGGGAGGTGTTAAAACCACTCCAAGGCAGGACCTCCAATACTCTTTGGAAACAATATCATTAGATAGGTGTCCTCTTTTGCAACCTCTATACATGCAGTGAAAAATTCGTTGTTGTGATCTCTAGGATCACCTTTCCCTCGATATCTGTCAAATTTTGGTGTTTCAAAATGTGGAGGGAAAGCAGACATGTATATTGTATGATCAAAGGGATAAGGACGTAAGTCCTGCATTGTATCTCTTTTTGTCATTACCAGTTTGCATAGTTATCACTTGTTGTTGGAGATTCTGCACATGTTGGATTAAAATTTATGTTTGAGTCAGTGATACATGTTGCATTTGTGCATTTCCTACAAAAGGATTTGTGGTAGTATAAATAGGAGTTTGTTGAAATGTACCATAAGTGTAATTTTGCATGTTGTGGCTTCCACTAGGTGTTGTGAAATAAGCAAATTGTGATCCCATGTTTGGTTGGGTTGTACTCATTGTATTAGCGAAACCTAGATTTATGTTCTGATGACTGTATGTGGAACCTATTGAGTGAGACACCAGAGGTTGTGTTGCACTTGTTATATGGGAAACATGTGAGGCTTGTATTTGACTTGGTCCCGAAGCACTTGACATTGTTGTCATAGTTTGAGAGGCTATGATAGTCTGCATTTGTTCACTAACATTCATTGTTGAGGATGATCACTTGCTTGAGAACTTGTGTTTGACACCAAAGTTGCTTGAGTTGATGATGTTGATGCATTTTGGGAGGAACTTGAAGTCATAGCTTGTGTTTGTGTTACATTGGGAACTTGATTGCTAGTTTGACCTAAGGTAATTCCTGGTGGTAAGATCATTGTGACATCAAAACCTTGAGGTAACATGGCACCATTTTGTAACAACAAAGAAAGATATCTATCGTTATCATTGTTTATAAGGGCATTTAGAATCTTGAGGACATGTGGGTCTTGTTGAGCTACCTCAATTTCTTTGCATGTTAAGTTTTGTTGTACCTCTTGTATTGTTGGCATGTCATAAGGATTTAACTATTGATAGTTTTGATTGTTTGATATACCCATGTTCCAAGTAGGGTTAATTGATGGGTCATTGTTTGGATCCATTTTACTCTTTTCCTTTTGTGACCTTGTGATGGGAATTTATAATTGCTATATGGGGACACTAAGACCTAATGCGAGATGACGACAGACCTTGGGTATGAATGCAAGACTCTAGACCAAAAAAGTGGTGTACGCAAAACTATACCTAACTCTCTATTGGGGATCAGGATGTGGAACTTGTTGAGTACTTTGTTGAGGTGTTTGTAATGCAAGCCTTTCAAGTTCTTGTCTAAGGAGTTCTACTGCAAGTTCTCTATCAATTCTGTGAGCAATCTTATACTCTCTATATAGTTCAATCCCAACTCCTATATATTGAGGTGCACTTGTCTTTAATTTCCAAGCCAAGTTATCTAAGTTGTCAATAATTTCTTGTTGATCGTTGTTCGACACTAGATTAGGTTGCTTGAAGGGGAGCAAACCATCACCTGGTAGATCCATTAAGACATATGCTATTACTTTCTAGGATGATTATGCAAATGATGATGAACTATGACAGACATATATGGAGTCTAAATGATTAAAATAAATATCATGACGACACTAGAATGGACTAGGATGCTAATGGGACACAAATAATGACCTTCTAAGAACTATGTAAAACTTAAGCAAGGACTTATGTGAAGATTACGATGACATATATGGGAACTTTATGAGGACGATAATGAGGACTATGCAAGGAATATAATACAAGGACTGATGTAAAGTATAGATGTAAATGAGGACTATAATGAGGACTAGAATGAGGATGATAAGGAGGAGGATGCAAGGACTTATGTAAACCCTAAGGACATAAACGAGGACTATAATGAGGACGATAATGAGGAAAATGCAAGGAATTATGCAAACCCTAAGGACTCTAGGAAAACCTATGGTCACAAGTATGTAAAATTTTGGACTTTGTTGGACTGTCTGATGTTTCAAGATAGAATTTGTTTCAAGTAACTCTGTTTGTAGTATAAGTACCTTTTCACTTATGAGAACAATGTCTGAGGATTAGTATAGCTAGATGAATTGTGTTTTGAAAAACTCTAAGAATTCAGAGCTACACAAGGTGGGGCCTAAAATAGCCCAAATACTGACTCAATACTGGTTTAACACAATGGTACATACAAAAACACAAAAGACAATCTTAGGCTGGACATTGGAAACCATTCAAAGAGGCCCTTACAATAAAATACCAAAACAAGATGAACAACTAGAGATTCTGGCAACACTGGCTCCACTCCACGACACACACTTCTTGGGCATGCCAGTCTCTCTTACCTTGAAGATCCGAAGATCTTATCACCGAGGGATTTTGATCTCATAATGCAAGGTATATGAAGGGTATCTATGGGGTACGATCCACACTCCCAAAATCAATGAATGTGGGATTTGTGCTACTAAGTTGGCTCTTATTATAAGTTTCGAGGAGTCCCGATCCAACGACAAATTCTCAGAGCAAGCCACTTAAGGCTTTAGTTAATCTTATCAGTGCAGGGAAGGCCCCCACATATGTCGAATCAACTCAACACTCTAGCTGCCTGACCATTATATTTATATAGCGGCTCAAAAAACCCGCTCAAGAGTACGTTGGGAGAGATGATATCCCCAACGCATCCCAATTTGAAGTACCTCTGTGGGTGATAAAATCCCCAGTCAAAGATACCCCTCACTACTAAAAAGAAAAGTCGGTGTTGTTATCACCTTTCCCTCTCTCCCAAGACCCCAAAGGTGGGTGGAAAGGTACTTAATGCAACAATAGGTCCACCCAAGACACAAAAACGTTCTTTTTCCTTTATATATCGCAATGTGTGATTCATTCTATTCATAAGGTAGGTTCATATCAATTTTACAACCCAAATTGAGGTGTGAGATATGCATGTGCATGTCTATTTTAAACACCAAAGTGAAATGTGAGATCATGCATGTCAATTTTAATCCCAAGATTTATTTTAATCACCAATATGAAGTGTGAGAGTATGCATGTCAATTTTAAACCCAAAATGCAAAAATGAGTTAACCCTAAAGGATCTTGCAATCAAATTGTCAATAATTTTAAAATAATTTGAGATGATCAAGTCTACTTTGTAATTTTGCCACACGCTACTAACAAGGAATCAGTAACTATAAAAAACATAGAAAACCAGAAAACAGAAAGTCAACCTATCTATTAAACGAATGTGTGATACTACCTGAATGAATGCATGATGTTTAAATCCACCTTTGAAATTCGTACAAACCTACAAAAAATTTGAAAATCTGTATGATCCTGCCAAAACGCAAAAGAAAAACAGAGGGTTAATTAGTTGTTGTTCACGTCAGGTTCACCAAATGTATATGCGTAAAATTCATCATAGCTAAATAGGAAATAAGGAAAATCATGAATTCCTTAACTATTTAAGCAATCCTAAACATAATTCGATGAAATAGATGCATAATTGGATCGATTAAACAATATAAAACTCCCTATTCGCATCATAGCTTCCATTGTTCTTCTCTTCTTTATGGTATGGTGGCTCTTAGATATCGTGGCTCTCATATGTCGTGCTAGTAACCTGCAAGTGACACAAAGATTCAAAGTTCGTGATTGTTGAAAATAAAGAATTGATCCAGAATTTATAAAATTTTGGGGAGGATTGATTGAGAGGTGGAACAAAATGATCAAGAGGTGGAACTCAGGTGAGCTCACATGCTGATTGATAGTTGAACGGTTGATTTGGAGGTGGAACATAATAGATTGAATAGATAAATGAGTTAACTGTTTGAGAAAAACACATATTGAAAGATGAAAAAGAATGTCTGGAGAATAATTGAATAATGATGCAATTAATCAATTAATTGAATTGATCAATTGAAATAGATGGAATAGTCAACTGATTGAAAGCTTTTTGGAAAAAAGCAAAGAGGAAGATAGAAATAGAGATTGAAAAGATATTGATTTAATTAATTAATTAACTTAACATGTGCTTGAACTTTACTTTAATTTTCAATTTAATCTTTGCATGAGATTTAATTCAAATATTTATTTTATTTTAAATTCAATTTATTATTTGAATATATTTAGAACTGGCTTTGATTTTCAATTTGATTTTTGAAATCATGTACATGTATTAGAAGAAATTAGAAGAATGTGAATTTGGAGAATTAATGAAATTAAATGAAATTAGAATTTGGGGATTTGGAATTTTGGAATTAGAAGAATGAATTAGCTAATTAAATAATTTAAAGAAATTGTTTAACTATTTGGAAATTTAATTTAATTAAATAATAAAGACTATTTAAATTAAAGGATTAAAATCACAATTAATTAAATAATCAATATTTAGAAAATGGTAAATGATTAATTGATGAGAAGATAGAAATTGGAATAATTAGTAATATGATGATGGAGAAATATGACTTTAGAAGAATAAGATTAATTAGATTAATTAAATAATTAAAGAATTATTTAATCAATTAGACAAATAATTAGTATATGATCAATGAGACATTTTTAGGTGTCTACATGGCTAACCTAGAGTAGAGGAAAGATTTAGAGAGTTATTAAAAGTTGGTCAAGAATCATTAGATTTTACACCCCAAGATAAGAGAGATAGTGATGAAGCATGGATAAAGACTTTTTGGGATCCTGAACCCTCTACGTCTTAAAGCTTGCATTGATGAGTGTCCTTCTAGTGAGAATTCCCATTGCTAAGTGTCCTTCTAGTGATGTCAATTTAGCTTCCCTTATGATTGAGGAGAGTACCAGTGGTCCAATCCCGATGACTTTATTGACATAAATGAAGATTCTTGTGTCTTTACCCTCACACTTCCTAATTTCAAACTTACTGATGGCCTTTCCTTGATTCACGCCCAAATCATAGATTGGGGCCAACAAGGACCTTCACAATTTGACACATTCCAAAATGATGAGGCCTTTATTGACTACCTTGGCATAAGAGACGATCTCCCTCTCAAGGAATATAAAGAAGGATACACCATTGAACTCAACAACATGGTGTACTTTGGAGAGGGTGTCAAACCTTATAGTCACAAAAATATTAAAATAAAAATGAATGATGGGTCTTCTAGTGAAAACCGCACCATGATGCTTTTAGACCCCAAAAAAGTAAAAAGAAATGATGCATCCAATGGTGAAAACCTCCATGAGGTGCTAGAGGATGGAAGATTTGACACCCTCCCTATGAAATCATATCAGGAGAAGTCATCTATGTTGATAGAGAAAACAATACCAACAATATTGGGATTATGAAGTCATTAACAGAACAGGTTGGACCTAATTTCATCAAGTTCTTCACAAATTGGAAAATCAACTTTGCATGGTCTTATGTGGATGTTTTAGGGTTAGATCTTGACCTTGTCATGCACCATCTAAGAGTAACACCGGGAATAAAATTTAAGAAATATGCATCCACAAGTGACATTATTAGTGAAAGTTGAACTTGAGAAATTGTTGGATGTCAATTTCATCAGGACCATTGATTACGCCTAATGGATTTCCAACCTTGTACCAATTGCCAAATCGGATGGTCATATTAATATATGCATAGACTTTCGAGATATTAGCAAAGCTTATCCCAAAGATGACTTCCCGTTGCCAAACATTGATTTGATTGTTGATCTCACAGTTGGGCACACAATGTTGTCACTTATGGATGGATTTTCCTAATAAAATCAAATCAAAATAGCACCTTAAGATCAACACAAGACTGCTTTTACAAGTCCTTGGGGTGCTTTACTCTAGAACATCATGCCTTTTGGATTGAAGAATGTAGGTGCCACATATCAGAAAGCCATGACAACATTTTTTCATGACATCATGCATGTTTTAATGGAGGATTATGTGGACGACCTCTTGGGTAAGTCAATCACCAAAGAAGATCATTTGAATGTCTTAGCTTCAATTTTTTATTGTTTGGAGAAATATAAAATCAGATTGAATCCTAAGAAATGTGTCTTCCAAGTGACCTCAAGGAAACTCCTAGGATACATAATGTCACGAGGCATTGTAGTAGATCCAACAAAGTCAAAACAAATTTAGAAATGCCTCCTCCTAAGAATTGTAGTCAACTAAGGTCATTACAGGGAGAGCTCCAATCAATTCCGAGATTCATAGATCAACTTAGAGATAAGTGTCATCGATTCCAATATTTTCTTCATAAGAACATCAAGTATAAGTGGGATGACAAGTGCCAATAAGCATTTCAGCTGCTCAAGGACTATCTCATGAATTCACCCATGCTCATGCCACCAATTCCAGGAAAACCTTTGTTACTCTACATATCAATAACCATGATAGCACTGGGGGTACTTTTGGCACAACAGGACCATGAAGGAAAAGAATGGTCTATCTACTACACTAGTCGTACTTTGGTAGGATATGAGTTTGGTTACACTCCAATTGAGGGCACATGTCTTGTCATAGTTTTTTCTTCACATAAATTGTGGCATTACATGCTAACTCATAAAACTAAGCTCATAGCGAGAATCGATACACTTAAATACCTACTCAATAAAGCAACCCTTATAGGTAGACTGACTAAGTGGGTGATGATCCTAAGAGAATTTGACATTGGATACATTAATAGAAAAACCATCAAAAGACAGGTCATTGTAGATCAGCTTGTGGATGTACCAATTATCAATGATTCTCCTTTCATATTAGAATTTTTAAAGATAAACCCATCTTCATAGTGACACAATCAAAATCATGGCAACTTTATTCTGATGGATCCTTCACGCAACATAACGCAGGAGTACGCATACTATTCATCACACCTCAAGGATATTATATTTCAAATTCATATCAATTATCTTTTCCTTACACAAACAATATTGAAAAATACAAGGCATTAATTGCAGGTCTACGGGTTGTAGTACGGTGGAAAATCTAGGAACTTCATGTTTTTTGGTGACTCTCAGTTTGTGATCCATCAAACAAATGATGATTATCAAACCAAAGATGAGAAATTAATGCCTTACAAGAAAATAATGGATGATTTTAAGAATTACTTCACGATGATAGTCTTTGAGAAAATACCAAGAGAAAGTAATCGAGTTGCAGATGCCATGGCTACCAGTGCCTCTTTGATCATCATTTCACAAAATATAGCCCACTATGAGTTCTCAATGGATAATATTTTAGTCCTTATATATGATATCCCTCCATCTAAACTAATATGGGCTATTGGTCTTGATTCCCCTTGGTATGGTAACATTTTTATCGACCTCCATGATAACACCCTTCCACCCAACCTTTCCAACAACCAGCGCATTACCTTCATCTGACAAACCTCTCGCTACGTCATCATTGTTGACACACTTTATCGATGGGATCTTGATGGTACTCTTCTTATGTTTAGAGAGAGAGGTAGTTCAAATTGTGTTATGTGAAGTCCACGAGGGTATACATGAGGCTCACTCTAATGGTCCAACCTTAGCCAAGAAACTTATGAGGATTGGTTACTACTAGCCCACAATGGAAAAGGATGCATATCTGTTTGTCATAAAAGGCAAGCAGTGTCAGATTTATGGAGACCTGATACATGCACCAACACAAGAACTTCAACCGATCACCACACCATGGCCCCTTTGTCAATGGGGACTTGATGTCATGGGCAAGATTCATCCTCCATAATCCAACAACCATAAATTCATCATCACAACCACTAAGTATTTCACAAAGTGGATCGAGGTCATCCCTCTCACCCAAATCATCAGTAAGTATATCACAAACTTTATCCTTAATTATGTCATTTGTAGATACAACATTTCCCCTTTTCATCGTTGTAGATAATGGGCGTCCTTTCAAAAATTAGGATGTTCCCGATCTTTGTGACCAATTTCATATCCAACATCACTTCTCCACTCCATATTACCCCCAAGGAAACAATCAAGCCGAGGTATTTAATAAAACCATTCTCAAAATCTTTGAAAAGACAATCAATGACGCAGACCACAATCAACACATCCAACTCAATCCCATATTGGGGGCCTATCGCACAAGTGTTTGCACCCCTACTGGAGCTACCCCTTACTAAATTGTCTATGGTGTAGAATCCATCTTACCCATTGAAGTCAAGTTACCATCTTTATGGGTCTTCTTATGTGATCTTATCAGTGATGGAGACTATAGGGTTTCATGCTTGTAGTACTTGGAATTGCTAGATGAGCACAAAAAAAATGTATTCAATCACCTTAAATCATATCAACAACACATGAGCTACAATTACAATCATAAGTTAAAACCTCACACATTTGAGGTAGGTGGCTTGGTATTTAGAGAGAAATCCAAAAATTAGTAGGATAGAGAGAAACAGGGCAAGTTTAAACCAAATTGGCTTGGGCCTTACATCGTCACAACAATTTATGGCTCAGGTGCATATTAGTTATCCATGCTTGAAGGAGAACCATTGTATGATCATATCAACAACTTGCACCTTCAGAGGTTCTACACATAGCTTTTTAGAGAATCCTATAAAAAAAACAAAAAAATTGAAAAATGTCAAAAATACAAAAAAAATGAAAAATTTAAAAAAAGTAAAGAGAAATAAATTCATCCAATGATGAAAACCACTTTGGTAGTGCCTTGGGAAAGTACCATGGTGAAAACCAAGTTATCGACGCCATGTGTAGAGACTTTTTCTCCTCCCTCCTTCAAGATTAAGTATCACCCTTTCACCTTGCACACACTCATGCCCTATTACTCCATATTAAATTTGTTTATCCCCATCATGGATTGTTATTGATCTATATAGGATTGGTTCACCATTTATAATAAATCCTTTTTGCCTTTTTCTTTACCCATAATAAATCAGGTCCTATCTGTGACTGGGGGCATATCCTAGACCTAATGATGGAAGTGGATCCTTGGCATCACATGTTGTGACGAGCATCACCTCTCATACCTTTTGTCTTCTTGCACACAATCTGCAATAAAAGATCATTTACATCGTCAATTCACAATAATTTTTTTTCTTTTTCTTCGCAAAAAACTGATAGTTTCATGGAATAAGTTAGTTTTAGATGAGACACAAGTGGTATTGGGCTATCAACAAATCAATATCTCAACATACTATGAATCTAATAGGTTCTTTAGCACTATCTGTCCTTTATTAGGATGACAAAATTGTGAGCAGATCAAACATTTTAACATATGTGGCAAGAAACACTTGTGACTTGAATATATTAGTATCTATTAGTGTTAAGACTTTGGTCTTTCTTTTGATTTGATCTTTTGTGATGTCATGTTTCCTATGCTTCTCAAGGATGTCTATGGACTAGAGTGGTAGGGATGGGGCACGATCACCTATTTTCTACTTTTGGATTGTCTCTTAGTAACACTATGGCTTGTCTAAGGATATGACTCAGGCACTATGGGTCTAGTGTAGACAAGGGCATTCCTTGTTTTTGATTGTCTAATGTTGATGAAAATGAGTAAATTGGAAAATCGGGGGCTTATAAAATCCACCACGGGGAAAGGAGGGTTCAACAAGCTTAATTTTCACTTGAGGGGACTTTACATTCAAAAGAGGGGGATGAATCTACTAGATCCAATCCTAAATGATGTAAGGACTGAATACTAAGAAGATTGGTGGTGTTTCAGATGTGATTGACCCTCTTTTGTAAGTTGATTAATTGAATTAAGACTAAGTGCTGGAAATGAAGACAAAGTATGTGAAAACAACGAGCTATAGATTCAGGATTCAGTTGTCCATCTAGATCTAATAAGTTTGAGATGATTCAAATCTTCTCTGTGAAATCTGCCAAAAGTTGCAGGGACCATGTGTTGGGACCAGGTTGCCCCAAACTTGGTCCTCCGAACTTTTCACGCATCAAAAAGGGTTTTTCTATCTCTGCAAATAAAGCTTAATTCCAGAAGTACAGATGCACACCTGCTTTCTACACACATAAGGAAAGGGAAATGTGTTGGGAATAGGGGTTTGCCTTCAGGTAAAACCCCAATTTTAGAATTAACCAAGTGGTTGAAATAATGTAATTGAAATGACTAAAAGTAGAAATCCTCCTCTTTGAGGGGATGTTGAATTGCTTGAAAATGAAATGCTTATACCTCCTTGTGAAGTTTTTCTTACCTCCACATGGAATTATGATTAGGATGATAATATCCTCTTCAATGCTTGAAATCTTGACTTTATTGGTTCTCCAAAGCTTAAAGGAAGACTGAAAATGCTCAATTGCTCTTGAATGCTTGATCTCTTGGATGCTTGATAATGATTGTGGGATTTCATTAGATTTTGTGTTATGTCAAATGAGAGGGGAAATCCTTCTTATATACTTGCTCGTAGGATTAATTGACTAATTTTTTGACTTGAGCCGACATAGAGGGGATTTTACCGCTACAAATTTGAGTTAGGTCAAGGGTAGGGGATCAAGATAGGTCCCCATTAAGGGGGAACAAAGCACCATGCCTTGGTCCTACCCTAATATGGGGCAATATCAAGGTGCAGACAGGGTTTATGTATGAATTGTATGGTGTTTTTGATGTGTATGAGCATAATCAAGTTTCTGATCAGGCCGAGGGGCGCAAACACTAAGGTGAAGATCCAAATGCAATTGAAAATTGCAAGGGGTGCAATTTTAGGACGTTACATTTAGCCCCCAGTTTAGTGGGAGTATGAGATTACACAAATACTGTCGGTAAAGTACAAGGAATTCAGATTGAAAGACTTTCACCACATCAAAGAGGAAAGATTCACCAAGCCCCCATTAGACTTTAGGATCTTACAACTTCAATGATAAGGTAAAAAGGAAGATCATGAGTGAGAAAGGGATAACCATGACTACAACTATCAAGGTTCTCTTAGTATGAGTCATGAAAAGAAAAGGCACCAAAAATTACAAAGCAAAGACAAGGTTCGCTAAGTAACTTTAAGTAACAAAAGAGAGAATCATGAGCAGAGTATATTTCCCCATGTTAAAGAGATTGCACATCCCTTGCCGGGAGAAATTTCTTTAAGGTAGGATACACCCAAAGAAAAAAAACACGTTATCGCAATAATTTAGCCCCCAAGAGGATAAATCAAAGTATAATTAACACAAAGCACAAAGTACAAGGTGGTTTCACCTAACTTTGGAGTCAGTATGATTTTTATGATATCTCGTGTATATAATGTATGTGTGTGTGTGTGTGTGTGTGTGTGCATAGAATCATCCTCATCCCCCAAAGAAAGGAAACCACCATGGAAGAAGGGAACACATGTGTCTTTTGAGTCAACATGGGACGGACTAAAAGAGATCTCAATGCTTTGCATCATCCTCAAGTAGACAACACTAGGGACAACAAATAGAATAATAAGGGAAACAAATAAAAGAATGTCACAAATAAGCAAGAGAGGAGAGAGAGAATCTACGATGCTAATGAAGCTAATCAAGCACATCCTCCTCCTCCTGATCTTGTTGATCATTATTTCAAGAAGGTGGAAAACACACAAGAGGATCCACATCGAGCATAATAGATGGAGCTATCACAAGTTCCAAACAAGGACCATGCTCTAATGACGAGTCACTTTGTTCGTTACTAGGAGCTAGGATTAATTCTTTTGAAAATTTTGCAGATAAGTCATTGTCAACACCAACATATTCATATTCATCATAAAAAATATTAGGATCAACATTTTCATCATTAACAAAATTTTCACCTATTTCTTCATCAATATTTATAAGAATAAGAGCTTTAATAGGAATAGAACTTAAACCATCATTTGTTTTAAGCATTTTACGTCTTGAAGAATTAGGTCGAACATCTTATTTAGGAGAAAATGAAATAATGTCAGCAGTTGGTGTTTTAGGAGAAGAAATGGTTTGGGAAACAACTTCATGAGCTCTAGCATGACGTCTATGTCGGTATTCTCTCACACAATGGTTTCATCTAGTTTTGGCTGAAGGTTGACGAGGGTTAGGCTCATTAGGTATAGGCTTCATCTTTTCTTTTAGGGAAGGATGAATGGGTTGAGGTATTTTAGGTTGGAAAATAGGAGAGGTAGGTCACTTCTCTCTACAAGATGAAGGAGGAGGAACCACACCATATAAAGGAGGAATGTGAGGTGTAGGAAGGAGACCAGGTCCATCATGAGGAGGAGGGATAGGTCTAGTCTTAGGAGGAAGATTTTTTCTACCTTTATGAGGAATATTAGACTCATCCATAGGAGAAGGAATAGATTCTTCTTTAGGAGAAATAATATCTCTTTTCTTAGGAGAAAGGATACTCTTTTCTTTAGGAGAGGAATGGGTGCCTCTTTGGGAAGAAGACTATTTCTTTCCTTAGGAGGAAGAATAATGTTATCCTCAATAATAGGTATATGATCATCAACAAGAATTCTAAGTGTTGGATTTCTAGGTTTACTCAATGACAAAATCATTTCATTTTTCTAGTTTTGATATGATCTAAAGAGAGCATCACTTCTAGGTTGAATAGGCTAGAATCGTTCGGACCAAAAGTAATCAAGACAAACATCTCCATGCCTCATTGTAGGTTGAAATATGCTATGATTGACAATTATGATTTCACAATTATGAGGAAATTTCAAACACTTATGAACAGTAGAATCGATATCTTTCATGGAAGAGATCCAAGGATGTCCCAACTTCACACAAAATTGATTAGATGTAGGAATGATAGCAAATTAAACATCTAAGCATTTAGTGCCAACATCAATAGGAAGTGTTATAGAACCAATAGTAGGACAAGAGAAGCCATCAAAAACTTTAACTATCATATCAATATCATCATATATCACTTGATGTAATTGCAAAGTATAAATAAATTCTCCAGTTATCACACTAACCATGCAAGCAGGATCAATAAACACTCCTCTAGAAGGCATGCCTTAGATTTTCGCACTTATGTATAATGGGTCATCGGGTGCTTTAATGGTATCAATAGGATCAAATTTTATGCACAAATCCTTAGGAGGTTCTTGTTGATCTACAAGGTTCACCACATTATTAGATTCAAGGTCAACATCATTGGGAGAGAAAGAAAGATGATCGATCTCGATCACATTAGTGGAATGGGTTGGTAAAGGATTAGTGAAAATCTTAAGGTTTTGGTTAGGAGGATCTATGGATTTGTTTCCTTTATCATTCAAACCTACCATAGATATGATATTTTTATCAATTAGTTCTTGAATCTTACTTCTCATGAAAAACACTTTTCAGTATCATGACCAAGCTAATGATGGTATTGACAAAAAGATTTAGCATCAAAGTAAGGTGAAGTTGTTTTAGATGGATCAATTGGTTTGATTTGGGGAAGTTTTAACACATTCCTTTGTATTAACTGAGACATAATGCTATGCAAATATTCATTCAAAGGAGTAAATTATTTTTCTCTTTTAAAGTATCTAGACAAAGGAGGCACACCTATAGTGGCTACCAGTTGACTGTTGTTGTTGTCATTGAATTTGATGAATCCTTTGTTTGGTTTGAACTTCACAAATGGTTGTTGAGCACTATCACCCTTATCACTCAGAGCCATGGAAGTAGATGATTGTTCCAATTGACTCGTAGTTAGTTGATAATTATGAAGTACCGCGCAAAACTATGGAAAGGAAGTAAACTCAGTTAAGAGAAGTTTATCTCTAATTTTTTTTTGTAAATTAGCAATAAAAAGATTTTGATAATCTTGATCAGGCACAGGAAAAGAAATCCAAGAATAAAAATGCTTATATCTACCAATAAAATCAATCACTTTTTCTTTAACTCCTTGTTTACAATACATCAAATCAGTCAAAGTAACTTTAGGACCAATGTTATCATAAAATTGTTGAATAAAAGCATTAACCAGTTGTTGAAAAGAAGTAATCGAATAAGGAGGCAAAGAACAATACCATTGCAAATCTCTATCTCTTAATGTTCTAGTAAACAATTTTGTTAACAACCTTTGATCATGAGAAAAGTCACTACATATAGTTTGGAATGTTTTAACATGAGTTATGGGATCACCTTTTCCATTATAAAGTTCCAATTGAGGTACTTCTACATGTTTAGGAGGGATGGCTCTAACAATGTCATTGGACAATGGGCTTGCTATATCAAATTTGGGCACATTATACTTGGATTGTTTCATAAAAGCTATTTGTTGTTGTAAGGAAGACATTGTTTGGGATAGACTATTGATTGTAGATTTGGTAAAAGGATTGAAATTAGACATGTTGGATTGAGAGGGTGGGGTAATATTGTTGAATGAAGGAATATATTGAGAATAAGGTGGGATACTATAATAAGTAGGTAATGGAGAAGGTTGGGTAGCACATGGAAGACTCATAGGAGGAATGAAGGAATTATGATTGAAGGAGTTGCCCCCTTGACTAACATTTATACGTGGTGAGTGTGATTGGGTAACAAGGGGAACACTCATGGTAGGCGAAATGAAAGAAGAGGTATTTCCCCCATGGCTAACATTTGTAGGTATGACATTTTGTGTAGAGGTAGCCATGATGTTTGATGTGAAGGTAGGAACACTAGTCATATGAGTTGTCAAAGGAATGAAATGATTAGCTTGACTAGGAGGTTCTGTATAACCTAGGTTTTGAACACAACTCTTCATGGGCATGAGATTAGAATCAACAATATGAGCAATACCATGCAAGATATCAACACCATGTTTATCAGTTTGAATCATTCTTTTTAATCCTTCAATCAATGGGAGAGCTTTACTTTCCAAGTATTATTGACTCATCCATTGATGAAGATTGTCAAATTGATTGTCCATCTTCGCCAATTGGTCAATGGATACCCTAGTTAGTGATTCCTCCACATCATGAGAACTATCAAGAAGATAAATGGGAATATCTGTAGCATTGGAAGAACCACCAATATCCTCATTGAAAAAGCTAGCCAAATTAGGCTCCATCTCCTCGGTAATTAAAACTTGGGCAGCCTTAATTCTATAACTTCTCCTAATAGGGATATTATCTAGGTAGGACTAATAGTAGTAAAACTCATGCACTAAGGGAGGTAAATTGGAAATGTGAATTTTAGAATGCCAAATGATTGAAAAAATAATGCAATCTCCTAGGAATTTAAAATTTAAAACTAGGGCTTTGCCAAAATAACCTCTTAATTTTAATTTGAAATTATCCCTTAGAAGATAGAAATTTAAAATTAGGGTTGAAAATGACCTCTTAATTTTAAAAATTTGAAAGGAGGAAAAATTAAATTTAAAGTTAGGGTTGTCCTGACCTCTTAATTTTAAAATTTTGAAATTTTGGAATGTTGAAGAATCGATTTAATTTTATAAATTAGGGTATATGTAATTAACCACAATTTTAAAATTTAAATTGAAAAGGGAAATGTTGAAATTCAGATTTTTTTTAACCTTAGGGTGACCTAAAATCAATAAAATTTCACAAATCTTTGGAATTGTGTAGTGAAATACAATCAAAACAAGCTCCCAAAATTTGAGGAGAAAAAATCAGGACTAAGTAGGTAGCAACTTGGTCCGAACACACGGTCCAACCACCTTTTTACCAAATTTTTGGGGATGCAAGATATTGTGATTTTAATGCGAATTCCACAAGGATATGGGAATTGGAGTTGTTGAGATATGCGAAAATAAGCCTTGAAGGTCTAAATAGGACACACTTAGGATGTTTGATAAAATGATTAATTGAAAGAACAACAAAAAGGGCACACTTAAAGGTCGACTTTTATGATGTTTAGAAGTACAACAAGAGGCTTTAGATTTAATTGGTTCAATTAAATTCTTATTGGAAAATTTGAATTTGCACAAGATTAATTTAATTTTAAAATTAGGGTTTGTTGCATAAACTGCTTAATTTTAAATTTGAAAATTTGAATGTTGTAAAGAGGGAAAGTGAATTTTGAAATTGAAGCAATGACCCAAATTTGAATATTAATCCAAGATCTATACAATCCACAAGTTCAATTTTAAAATTAAAAATTAGGGTTTTGTGATTTAACCTCTTAATTTTTTGAAAATTTTGAAAATTGGACATGCAAATGAAAACTTGAATTGTAAAATCAAAGAGTTCTCAAATCTAAAACAATCAATCCAATTTAGACACATCACAAACTCAATTTTGAATCTAAAAATTAGGGTTTTTGTGAATTTAACCTCTAAATTTTTTTAAATTGCAAGGAAATTAAGCTTGTAATTGAAAATTGCATACACTCAAATCTGAAAACAAAAATCATAATTAAGGGTGTAAGGAGTCGAGTTCAACAAAATGTAAAGTGGAAAATTGGGGGCTTAGCCAATTCACCATGTGGAAGGGAGGATTCACTAAGCTCAATTTTCACTTTAGGGAGACTTTACATTCAAAAGAGGGGTATTAATCTACTAAACCCAATCCTAAATGATGCAAGGACTGAATACTAAGCAAATCGGTGGTGTTTGGAATGTGATTGACCCTATTTTGTAAGTTGATTAATTGAATTAAGACTAAGTGCTAGAAATGAAGACAAAGTATGCAAAAACAATGAGCTATAGATTCAGGATTCAGTTGTGCACCTGGATATGAGAAGTTTGAGATAATTTAGAGTTGCTCTGCGAAATTTGCCAATAGTTTTAGGGATCGTGTGTTCGGACCAGGTTACCCCCAACTTGGTCCTCCAAACTTTCCGCACGTCGAAAAGGGTTTTTCCATCTTTGCAAAAAAAACCCAATTCCATAAGTACACATGTGCACCTACTTTCTGCACATAGATGGAAAGGGAAATGTGTTGGGAATAGGGGTTTGCCTTTAGGTCAAACCATAGTTTTGAAATTAACCAAGTGGTTGAAATAATATAATTGAAATGACTAAAAGTAGAAATCCTCCTCTTTGAGGGGATGTTGAATTGCTTGAAAAGGAAATGCTTACACCTCCTTGTGAAGTTTTGCTTGCCTCCACATGGAATTATGATTAGGATGATGATCTCCTCTTCAATGCTTGAAATCTTGACTTTATTGTTGCTCTAAAGCTTGAAGGAAGACTGAAAATGATCAATTTCTCTTGAATGCTTGATCTCTTGGATGCTTGATAACGATTGTGGGATTTCATTAGATTTTGTGTTGTCAAATGAGAGGGGAAATCCCTCTTATATACTTGCCCATATGATTAATTGACTGATTTATTGATTTGAGCCAACATAGAAGAGATTTTCATGCTACAAATTTTAGTTAGGTTAGGGGGAGGGGATCAAGATAGGTTCCCATTAAGGGCGACCATGTTGCCACACCCTAATCCTGCCCTAATTTGGGGTAGGATTAAGGTGCATGCAGGGTTTATCAATGAATTGCATGGTGTTTTTGATGTGTATGAGTATAATAAGGTCTTTGATTATGCTGAGGGATGCAAACACTAAGGCGAAGACTCAAATGCAGTAAAAAATTGCAAGGGGTGCAATTTTAGGATGTTACAAAATGATATACCGATTATCTAGGTCGAACCTATTCCTAGATGGTCACAAGCATTTGCCATAATAAGTGCGATGATGATAAATGCACAAGAATCTCATTCCACCTCCATATCTTCAATCTTCCACCACCTGATCCCCTCATCTCTCTAATCTCATGTAGTCGCACATCATTTGACTAAGTATAATAGCACACCAGAAATAAAGTCATGAATCACATCCTGCATCACCACATAGTTAGTCCTATAGATCATCATTATCCCATTATCACGCACATGTATTTTGCATACATATAGGTTAGTACATAATCATCATTAATGTATCTATCCATTGCATAATATCATCATAACATTATAGTATAGGATATGAAATCATACTAGGGGCATACAAAAAGCATGTCACATTATTCATTTATCATACATAAAAATGTCTCACATAAATAACTGCATCATGGAAATCATCTCACCATAACATGTACATAAGCATAATAACATAATTGCATCACATATTGCATCATATAAAATAGCTACATCATCATGATATCATCATAAGAGCATCACAAACATCACATGCATATAGAATCATCATGTGCATAAAACATTATAAACCAACATCTTAGATCATCACATATAGACATGCATAAAGTGGCCGTTAGGAATAGTTCTCATCTCACATATATAAAAAATAATGTGTCATAATACAATGATGTCAAGATCTCCAAAATTGCTACAAATCACTCATAGGTGTCTACATCATCATACAAAAATGAACACTGGTACAAAAGTTGGATCTAAAGGATCTATGAGGAACTCCCACCCTTTAACCCTCTCTAGAACTTGTGGCAATCCTTACTCTGGGTGACCCCATCACTCCTATGCTCTCAGATCTATATCTCCACCCTCAACTCCTAGCCTACAACATCATATGAAAATTGTCAATTCTCTAGTTGGCTGGTATTGCAAACTCAGATAGGTTTCACCAATATGTTATCTCATGTACCACTCTGAACATAGCCCATCCCTAAGGCCACATCACCTTGGCCTATAGCCCTTGCACTCTCTATAGCGGCCTCTACTCAACCATAACACTCTATCGCTACATCTCACTCGGACATAACCATCTATACCTGTTATCGCAATTATGTTATTTCACCAACTTACATATACACCTGATCCTCCAAAATTCTAATTTAGGCTCCCAAAGCCCCAAAATAGCCAGGCTCCTCCCAGTCCCAACCATCTCCTCCCCCGGGCTGCTCATAACTGCCCTCCCACTCCCATCCCTAACCCAACTGGTCTTGTCCAATGGCCTCCCATACATATCCTCCCTCCTCCACAACCTAAAGAGGTGCTACCTGAACCTGTACAAGGGGTGTTGCTTGTACCTATTTACTTCGTTCTTGTCTTTGTACACCTACCTGCACCTGTATTTGTGCTCACACTATTTGTGTCCTGACTTGGCCCTATCCTCCTCTCCCTCATGGTGGTCTAGGTGGTCATTCGTCCCTACCATCACCCTCATCATCCCCCTCTAATCCACTTCCCCTCCCTCTCCTCCTCCTCCACCTACCTGGCCTCTCCCTATCTATGCCATCATCCAATCGGGGTATCAACTCTCTTGGCTTAGTAAGTTTTGGAAAGGGATGTGCTCAAAAATATGCCTCATAATCTGGTGTCATCCCTAAATTTACAACATCCAATTGGAGATCCCAAAGCATAGGTGTCAACACCTAAAACTCAGCCACTGCTACCTCGTAAGAAAAACATGGCCCCCAATGTGAAATCTCTCATCGTGTACATGAAAACTCTACAAACCCAAGTGGTTGTGCTTGCACTCTCCCAAACTACCGATACACCTTATCTAGTAGGTGCCTCTCAATTATGTATGTTGTATGACCAATCAAACATCTGGTTTGATAATAGTAGGATAACTCCTTGTCATCCTCCTCCCAAGGCCCACAATCCAAGTACAGTTGCTAGATAACTATGTCAATATCATCAATCACCCTGCACTAGTACTCCATCTTCCCAAGCCTTGGCTCGAAGACGATCATGTTATACATGTGGACATATGGCTGGCCTACTCTGCAACCCCTATAACAAATCGTCTTGGTCACTACAATGTGATTGAAGGTCCAAATTTGCAATAATTTCACTCCTACAAAAAGCTTGTAGCCTCCAAGTACACAAACTAAATCAAAACATGGTATAAATGGGCCAACATGTAGGGCCCCCAAGCAAATCATGTCCCTTGTATCAAGATATCTCCATGACTCTGCCCAATCCTATGGACATGCCATGGGTCATCCAATATGGCCATAAACCAAGCACATGTAGTGTCAAATGATCATCCTCTAATAGGTGTGGTCTCAACCTCTAAGTCTGAGGGAATCACTTGCATGAATCTAGCAGGGCTAAGTCAGTCTATAATCACAAAGGAAATCACATCAATTTCAAAATATTATTAGCTTCAATTGAGCTTTGTCTGCTCTATCTCATGACTTCATCAATCGCTCTGCAACCTATCTTGCTGGGGCAATCGCCAATGTTTATCAATCTGACTATCTATCCTACTATTCATTTCTATTTGTCATAGTGACAACCTATTTCCCCCCTATTTTAACCACATACATGCTAATGTTTATCACATATGTGCTAGAAAACCATAAACGTATTTTGCTTGTGCATAGACACACTTTGACCACATATGCGTCAAAAATCTATAAATGCAGTTATCCTTGACACATACATGCTAGCACCACAAATGCACCAACATTTGACACATACACAATAGGATTGACCCTATATGCATTTTCAACATAGATGCAATTTTATCGACCCCAAACACAACACAACTTCACCTAGGTGCACTAAGAACTGTCATATATGCGTTTTTGGCGTTTTACCTATTGTTGCATTTTTGGTTGCCTACATCAAGTAGCCCTATTATGATGTAATAAATGAATGAAATCACAAGGATGAAAAGTTACATATTGGCTCTCTGTACTCCTCTAGACGCTCATGCCATTAGACTTGCTCAAATCGATGAAATCTATTTGCCATGGCTCTACTGCTATGCTCTTAAGCTCTCATTTTCTCCGCATAGTGAACTAGGAAAGTGATGGATGCAAATTAGGTGATCCATATACAACCCTCCTATTTATAGGTGTGGTAACCCTAAATGCTCATGGTGACCCCCGCGCTCATTGTGATCACATGAGACCATGTTTTTGCCCGTCCTTGGTCTTTTTCACTTGCCTATTCTTCCTGTCACCATGATCACATGAGACCATGTTTTTGCTTGTCCTTGGTCTTTTTCATCTGCCTATTCTTCTTGTTGTGGCTTTTCTAGCCTTTTCCTTTTTGAGAGATTATCCAATTTTTTTTAAAAAAATTCATCCAATCTCTCGAGTGGGCATGTCGTCTTCCTTATCAAGGGCAACCTATCGTATCAGTGTTAGATTTTTCTTTGAAACAATGTGACAAGTTGCATCGTCTCAAAGAGGGACAAAATGTAGACACCTAAAATTGTGCTGTCCTAATTAAATTAAAAAAAAAATTAAATTATTTTTTCCTAAGTCTTCTATTAATTGAATAGATTATATATTTATTTATTTAATTTAATAATCTTATTTTAAGCCTTTCCCCATTTAAATATATATTATTTATTTAAATTATCGTTTCCCTAAATAAATATTTTATTTATTTAATTGGTCCGACCTCTTCTATTAATTAAATAAATCTTTATTTATTTAATTAATTCATTAGCCCTTTCCCTCCATGATACTTGTCACTCATCTCTTTATTTACCTTTAACCACCTCTCTAATATTTTCCTATTTTCCATATCTACCCTCTAATCCGAGCCAACCATTTATCCCTCCACCTCGTAATCTTAGCCCTCCATTTCTACAACGCTATCTATAAAAGAGAACTCTTTCTCCCTCCTTTCATATAGAATGCAAGTAAAAGCACCTACACTCTGCCAAATTGCATACACAACCACAATCTGTTCTAGCAACTATAACACATCAAGCAAGATCAATGGAGATAGGAAGAAAATGTAGACAAGGCCTTGGAACATGCTTATGGTATAATATTTATATTTTATTTTCATGTTTGCATGTTGCTAGGATCTTCATTGGTTTTATGTTGGATGCATTGTAGAACTAGGGTTTGGTGGTTGAAACTCATTAGGTTTTATAATAATTTGGCTTCCAATTTTAGCATAAACAAATGCTACATGCAAAAGTTGCATCTATGCTTACTACTTTTGATGCACAAAAATAGCAGGAGCAATTGATTTATATTCTAATGTATAACCTTTGAAATTCTATCTTTCATGCATATGTAAATATGAATTTAGAAGTTTTCCTAATCATAATCATGTTTAAAAAAAAAATAGAATTAAAGAGATTTCAGATACAAGAAAGAAATAAGTAAATGGCCCATGTAATTGTGTCCATGTATGTAAGTATGTGTCTATACATGTACACACACACACATGTATTTATCTATAAGAATGTACATCTATTCCTAAAGAATGACTATTTTAAAGCTTTCTATGCTCTATAAAAATATGATTTCTTATACTAAAACTGATATCATAAACAATTGTGATCTATAAAAAATCCAATCTCATAAGCAAGTTTGATTCTATAAACAATCCAATAAACATTTGTGATTTATTAATGCAGTCATACAAAGGTCTAAGAAAGGGTTTTAAAGAGATCATTTAGGTCATCCAATCATTTATTATATATCTACACATTTGTACATATATACGTGTATGTATATACATATACATGCACATACATACATACATACATACATACATATATATTCATACTTGTTGGCTATAATTAGAAAATAAAATAGAGATGCTATAATTTCATAATTTACATGGTAAAGAAAGTGAACAACAATTGTATATCTATATTTTCCTAAATAAATAATAGATTTATACATTATACATCATACTCATATACTCATGATACTTAGATATGTGTGTGTATACATATATATACATATACATATACATATACATATACATATACATATACATATAAATATACATATACATATACATATACATATACATATATGTATGGATATGTGTATATATATACATACATATATATGTATGTATATGTGTGTGTGTATGCATATATGTGTGTGTGTATACATACATACATACATATATACACACATACATACATACATACATACATACATACATACATACATACATGTATACATGTATACATATGTATGTATGTACATACATACATACATACATACATACATATACATACATACATACATACATACATGTGTACATGTATACGTATGTATGTATGTATGTATGTATGTATGTACATACATACATATGTATACATGTATGTATGTATGTATGTATGTATATGTATGTATGTATGTATGTATGTATGTATGTATGTATGTATGTATACATACATACACACACATGTATATATATATATGTACTAATTGGGAGCAAAGTGTCCATAAGAGTACAATGCCTCCCATTGCTTCCCTTTTCTAAAAATAACTTTGGGACGAGAAAGTAATAATAAAGCTCAAAAGTCTTCTTTTTATCACTAGTCTATCAACCTAAATACAAATACATGACTCTATCTTACAATAAACTTTCAAGTACAACCAAGCAGAATTAACCAAGAAGCTCATGAAAGCTCAAAGACTTTCCATGACTTCTTATAAAGCTTCAGGAAGAAAGATGAAATACGCGTAGCTCAAAGACTCCAATGTACACGTCACCTTAAATGCACAAATGTACAAGGTAAAAACAACACAAAGACTACAAGTTATCTCTTTGCTTGAGCATGAAACATTAGCTTCAAACATGATAAGTAGCTCAAAGACTACAAGATCAAGTTTGACAATATATTATTAATTATAAACACAATAAGAAGCTCAAAGACTACAAGATTGGGTTTAAATCTCTTTCAAATAGCACCACAATACTCACAATCAACTCCAAATAATATCGTCACATTACAACTTGTTCCAACACAAAGATTGAAAGCAACTCGTCTCTTTTATTGATTGTAGTTTGATTTACATCTAAAAACAAAGTTTTAGAGTGCTTCCCAAATCGATCAAGTTTTGTTGCATTGCCCAAAAGATGGAAAAAATCCCCCATCAAAAGAAGATCCTTATTACAATAAAACCCTCCTATATAGAGAGGAGAGGTGTAGCATGAAACTAGGAAAGTTACAACTAATTTGTGACCAAGTCAAAGGTAGAGTCCTATTTGACTTAGGACACATGCAATCCTACATGTGTACTAGTGCATACATAAAATGACACTTGAGGTGTCGATAGATTATTACAAAATGACACTTGAAGTGTCGATTGAAATTACAAAATGCCATTGCACTAGAGATGCATAAAAATGACTAAGTGGCAAAGACACATCTTTATTATGATCATTCTTCTTCAGAAAATCTTCGTATTGTTGCCAGGTACCCTATATTTTAGAATCATTTAGTGTTCATAATGTTTGATGCCACTGAGGATGAGAGGAAGAGAAAATATGAGTCTTACTTCTTGAACTTCATTGTCTTTTCCTTGTAGATGATTCTGACATTTGTACAAGGATGACACTATAGCATAGGGAAATCGTCCATATTTGTGAAGAACAATCACCAACCATATTGACCATTTGAATTGAGTAGGATCACGTATGCGCTTAATTTAATGCCATTAGGGTTTCCAAAACCCCCATTGTATCATGGTAGAACAAGTGTAAATCAGGTCTATGACCTTGATTTACATGCATACAATTGGTGTAATTTGGGTTCGTAGGCCCAAATTACACTTAAGGCAAAGTGTAGCTCAAAGGTGCAGTTTGGGTTCATAGACCCAAAATACACTTGGAAAAAAGACTAGGTGTAGTTCGGACCTATGGACCCGAATTGCACCTGGGTAAAAACATGTGAATGGTGTAGATTGGACCTATAGGTCTGAACTACACCCAATTGAGTGCATATCAAAACTAGGTGTAAGTCGGACCTACAGATTCAATCTACACCTAAGTGAAAGGATCAAAGTGTATGACGAGTTTATAAACCCGCCATGCACTTGAATAGGGTAAAAATCAAATCACGGTGTAAGGCGGGTTTGTAAACCCGCCATACATAATGAAAACCAAAGATGGTGTAAGGCGGGTTTGTAAACTCACCATACACTTTGGTTATGGAAACAAAGGATTGCAAGGTACGTGGTGGGGTTGTAGACCGTCCATGCACCAAGCCATGACGTTCAATGCATGGCAAGCCTACGGCCCCACCACACACCACCCACACATGGAAAGGCAAGGTAAAGGGAAGTGGAGTGCAAGTTTGTAGACCTAAAATCCACCATGGTTTGGTGTAAAAAGAAAATATAGTGCAGTTCGGGTCTATAGGCCCGCATTGCACCTATGCTAAGGGAAAGACATGGAGGTGTAAATTGGATTTATAAACTTGATTTGCATCTAGAGCCCAGACCTGGACACTTAGATTTTACAAAACACACAAAAAACCAAGAAATTTCAAATGAAGATTCTAATATGGAAAATCACAAATGGGAAGTGACACAAATTACCTCAAAAAGCATGCATAAAGCATATAAGCAACAAATTGGATAAAATTTATAGGGTTACCCCAATTTATTCAACAATGATGTTGTTGTTACTAAATTGGGCAAACTATTCAGCAATGACAAGCCAAGAATCCACACTTTGATTCATGAGGGTAGACTATCTCCCATTCCTTCTTTCAAGCTCGTATTTAATGGTACCAAAGCAACATATGTGAATGGCATCAATATTTTCTGTCTCCTAGTTTGTTACTTTTATTTTATTCCTAAGGTTAATTTGGACAGTGTTTCCTATGATTGAGAGGATTATTTGTAGAAACATTCTCTCATATGAAGATTGACGAAATCACAACCCAATCTATGCGACTTACACTCTTGAATCACACAGAACTGGAAGGAATATATGGAAGAAGAAATTTGTATCTATCTATGCATTTGAGTATTCTTTATTATATAAATTGACTTTATCGAATACATGGAATTAGTGTTAATATCTGGCCCTTAGATCTTTTAGGGTGAATTCATATGCATGAAGTCCTAGTATGCTTCAATTGGTTTGTCTACATGCTATTGGAAATGGTTTGGGTAAGTACCATTGTAATTCCAATGAAATAATCAACTATATGGGCTCTACTTGTGCATGTATATGCATTGAAATGGATTTATCTATTGGGATGCATGTTGAGATATCTCTAAAAGTGGGTACAGATGTTGGAGGTAACTTGCTGATTATGAAAAAATTGTTGTCAAATATAGGAGATGTTTTTCAATTGATCACTTAGACCCATCAATGCCAAAAGGAGAAAACACATGAGATCAACAATCAAGCCTAAAGTGGGAGACCCTCTTGGTGGATGGGGTAGATTCCCTATTAGGCCCAATATGGAAAGCTAATGTACTGAGAGGGGAGGGGTGAATCAGTACTCCAAAACCTTTCTTCAATAATAACCTTACCGTTATGCATAAACAAAATAGTGTAGTAACATAAAATAAAGTTAAAACAAATAGATAAAATTCATACATGATTCACTCCATAACACATATATTTTGGTTATGCGGAAACTCTTGGTTAGAGAGAAAAACTGCGGTGGGGATGGCACCCACAACTTCACTACTACAATAATAAAGATTGCTCGGTTAGAGCTACATTTAGCTATTTCTGATAGCTTACCCTATTAGGAGTAATAAGATCTGTTAGATCTACCTTGCTAAAGGATTTTACAACATTAATCTGAATGTTGCACCTGGTTAGAGGATTTACAATTTATAGACTAGGTTAGAGTCTTTTACCCTGTTAAAGGTTTCTCTTTCAACTTCACAATATTACAATAAAATCATTACAAATATCTGCAACTTTACATCTGAAATGTTATAGCAGATTCTATGTGCTCAGAATAAGATTACCTTGCTTATAGCATACCTCGGTAACCCATATTGTAACTTGATAAACCCTTCTATTTACTCTGTTCTTCGACTGTTCTCTGATAACCTTCTCGGTGACCTCTCTATGTCTCTGTAACAGTCTTCCTTCATACATACACTCTTTACTCTCTTCCCATGCTGTATAAATAGATCTCTTAAAACGATGATCTAATTCATTGCTTTGATCTTACAAACAAGTTTCCTCGAATGAATAACTAAACAAAATATTTCATTGGTTAGATTGACCTTGCAATCATACACAATCTCCCAGTGCAATTTCCAATGTAATAACGGTTAGATGTGCCTCGATCTTGTAACACGTTTTCATGTGCATGTCCAGGTTCAATGTATCTGGTAACACGTTTCACTTGGTGAATATCAACTCGGTGTGTTAACTTTATTGCTCGGTAGCCATAAAAAGATACTCGGTAAATAGCTCGGTGAATACTGCGTTCTGTGACTGCTTTCTTCTGTAACTGACTAGACTGTTCATACCGACTTCTCTTTGTGTACCGACTGCATGATTCGGTAATGCTAACTGACTAGAATATATAGTATGACTTTGAATATAAAAACTAATGGCAATTTGATAAGTAGTAACAATCTCCCCTTTTGACATTAGTTGAGATGTTTGACAAAAAACTACTTTCAAAGCCATAACTCAAAAATCTGTATACTTTGCAAAATGACTACACTTGACAATATATACAATAGTCAATGAAATAGTATATGCAGATATACTCCCCTTATCATTATTCTGTTCATAACTCTGAATTTTGCATGCTCAGTTCTGTTCTGTGCTTGTGTGCTCTGATTGCTCTGTATATTCTGCTTGGTATACTCCCCTTGTATACAATACTCAAAACTGTGTTACCAAAACTGCATCACTCTCCAAATATAGTATTACTCCCCCTTTGTTTGGTATTACTCCCCCTATGTAATATTACTCCCCCTTTTTGACAAACATAAAAAACTTAATTTCCATCCGGGGGCGGTAACTGATCAAAAATAGATTTATACTTGTTCCGGGCGTCGGTGAGGGTGACTGAAAGTGAATCCTTTACACTTTCCATTAATGAATTTTGTGCTTGAATATCAGCTAATAGTGATATTAAGCCATCAAGAGTGCTTCCCTCTTGTGTAGTTGATAGGCGTGTAGCTCTGTTGATCTGTTCCTATACTGATGAGAGATGAGGAAGGAATAATGTTTGAAGGGTCATTATATCCACCCTGATTTTATGCTCTTCATTCCCGAGTTGTAACTGTTGAGCCATTGTTGAAGCTTGGTATAAAAATTCTGAACTGAATTAGGCTCGGTGGTCAACTTAGTTGAGAGATCGGTGATCTCTTTCTCAATTGCATCAGTTTTATTCTTGATATCTTTAATGAATAAGTAAAATGTACAAAGTTTCTGAAATAAATAAAGAATATGCTTGAGTTGAGGGGACAACTCAGCAATGAATTTGACAAGCTTTACTTTTCCTATAGCTAGAGCTTTTTGTACCTCTTCAATCATTTTTGCTGTAAGCTCTTTATCTTTTAGCTTGCTTAAGTACTCAGATGCATCAACTCCAGATGTTTCTATTTGAGTAAGGAGTTCATCCAGTTGAATGTAGATGGCTGCATCGGTTGACACTGTTGCTGAAGGTAGCATTTTTGTTAGTAGTGTCTTGACCTTCTGTAGTACTTTATTCTTCTTTTGAATAGCCAATTGTTTTTCCTGTTCGGCTTTTGCTTTGCATAGTTCACCGAAATCGGTAAGTGCTTGCCCTTTTAATTTTGAGATATCCACATTGGGCAACACTATCGGTTTAGTCAAATCAATTTTGAAACTATGCTTTCTCACCTTCTTCTCTTTTCCTTTGGTCGGTTGCACTAAGACAAGTGCTTGTGAGGCTTGCTGACCCTCAATAGGTTTCTCGATAGATGCAACACTTTGGTCGGTTCCTGTAGCCATTGTAGTGTCCTTGGGTGTCTCGGTGCTAGGGGTCTCAACTGTAACATTTGTAGTGCTTGACAGTGCTTGAGACGTCTGATCTTTGGTTGTATCTTCTGCTGCTTCAGACTTGTGACCTTCAGTGCCTTGATCTATGTCCTTAGGAGCTTCGGTTGAGACAGGTGGCTTCACCAGTGGATAAGGCTGAACTTGTTCTAAAACAGATTCACTAGATACAAGTTTTGCATAGGTAGTGCCTTCAATCATTTCCTGCTTCGGTGCTTCTTCATCCATAACATCTTCATCAATTTGAATAGTGTCAGCCAGGTCTGGACCTTGCTCGTTGACATCAGGATCTTGCTTGGTGACATCAACAATTTCAACTTGAGATTGTTTACCGACATCCTTTAGTTTGAAGATTTCCTGCCACTTGGCTTTTGTCTCATTTTCCACATCAATGTATAGCCCATTCATCAATTTTAAGGCTCTCTGTTTGACAAGAAATTTAGAATTGTATGTTGTCAAATGCTCCTTAATTTCTGCTACACACATATCAGGGAATAGATGGACTAGACTTCTTTCTCTTATTTGTCTCTCTGAGTCCATTGCATATTTCCATCTGTTATCAATATGTAAGTATAATTCACTCGGAAGTGACTTTACTAGTTCTAATGGAGCTAGCCAAAACTTTAGAAGTGTGCAGATGACAACTTCTTCAATTTGTTGCTTCTCATCATTATTTCTAGTCTCATACTTAACATATCTAAATCCTGCAAATCCACCGTATTCTTTAAGATTGGCACAAAAAATTTCAACACTATGAATATTTACCTTTTTGCTTTTTACAATCTGAAATTTGTTCGCATCATCAGATTCTGTATCACTAGACTCTTTTGCCAAAATGAGTCTCCGAGTAGATTTCTTGTAGGTTTTAGTTACCTTGGGTACAGTAACACTCTTTTGTTTCTTACTCGGTGATGCAACCGATGCTCTAGTGTTGGGTCTCTTTGTTGGTGGAGTTGGCAGGGCCTTTGAAATGTCCTGTTTCTTTCTTTTCAAAACTTTACCCTTAGGCAACTCGGTACTTAATGTTATTGCTGCCTCTTGAGCTTCTGATTCCTCTTCGGTAATGGCAAGAGTGCCTTTGATAGGTGTAGAGGAGGATTCTTCTCCGAATTTCTCAGATAAAACCTTTATCATTTTTGTAGCTTTTCTTGTAGCCTTAGGTACTACAATGCTCATTTTTACTTTTTCCTTCACCTCTTCATATGTTCCATATCTTAGTTCGGTAGCATGCCTTGGCAATGATAGATAGGCATCAATTTGTTGTTGTGTTATATCATAGTCAATCTCATAACCCATTGGTGGCAAATATTGAGTCCTCAGTTCAACAACATTCATATAACAGTAATCAATGTCTACCTCAAAACATATATCATCCTTATATTTTTCTACTAGCTGTGGTGGAATCTGGTACCTGTTGTGCATCTTCTCTTGAAATTTGCTGAAATAGTCATCCATGATATCATTAAAGTTATCTCCCAGTTTCTTGATAAAATCATTGATTTGATGGGTGATAGGTCGGTGTAGCTCCCAAACTACTTTATCGACTGAGGGAAAGAACTTCTCAAAGTAGAAAAACATGCATACAAGAAGTGAACCAAACTTCAGTGTATTTGCCGAGTTGTTCTTCTTTGGCTTCCTTATTGTGTTCAGGTTCTCAAACAAGTTCTTCAGTAGCACTTCACATACATCTACTTTCATTCCCTTCTTCACTATTTAGTAGGCCAAGTCAACTGCGGCACATGGTACACTGTTTTCCCTTGCAGATTGGAAGAAACAATAACCAATTACTCTAATTGCAAACTTGAGTTCTGCATCAGTGACATTGTTCAATTTCAGTCCTTGGTAATCAGATTCTACTCCAGTTAGACTGATTAGCTCCTTATGTGATATCATTTTCTGTGCTCGTGCATGATCATAGATAGGATACCCGGTGATCACATGAATGCTTTCCTTAGTGATTTTGAATGGTTTCTCCTCTAGCCACATAAAATCATCATGTACTTTGCTCAAGACAAACTTAACCCACTGGAGTTTGAACACACGGGGATAGGCTAGGGCTTCAGTTAATCCCTTGATTTTGATATGCTCGAATTTGCTATCCATTTTGCCATCAGTACAAAGTTCATCATATGTGTCACTAATCTCAACATGACCGAGTTCCTCAACATGACATTTGGTGAAGAATCTAACATCTTGAACTAACAAGACTCGATCCGGGATGAGTGAAAATGCAGTTTTGTCATCCGGTTCAGAGGCAACTTTGGGAGTCAAAGAATATTTCAGCGAGGGCTTCTCCACATTTTTGACAACTAGGGGATCTTGGATCTTGGGCGCCATTACAGGTTTCAGGTAAAATTTAGCAAACTATCCTTAGGGTTTACAAATGATTGATGCTTCACACTCGGTAGCTAATAGTAATTTGACTAGATCGGAAACTAGCTTAACAGTGTGAATAGATTTGATGTAAATACCTTGAAATTCGCTCTGAATGAAGTTTGATCGCCTTGATTCGCTCTGCTCTACTCTCTTGAAAACTTGGTGAATGAAAATGACCGTGAAAATACCTTTAAGTACTCAAAAATACCTTATCGGGCTCCGTGCAAGTTAGGTCAAAACATTAAATGCACTCGGTTCACCTTTTACCGATTTACTCCTTTTTTCGTTTTTAACCGGGTAACCAAATTTCCTTCATTAACCAACTTGACAGGCTTCCTGTATACACCAACTTGACAGGTTTCCTGTAAAGTACTTTTGATAGAATTTCAAACTGACTAATTGCATCTTAACTATACAGATTTTGAATTTTGTACATAATAGAATAGGAACTATTATGATTTAACCTTTAGAGAATGCAGTCCCTTCATACCTTTTTTGACTAATTTGGAATAGGTGCACCTAACTCGGTAGGTAAGGTGCTTTCTTCATCTAACATGATTTCCTTCTTTTTCCAAATCATCTTAAATTTTTCTTTTATCTCTTCAGTGTCTCTTCTAGGTTGATCTCTGCAATCTCCAGCTAAATGTCCAACTTTGTGACAATGAAAACATGCCATACCAGGATTTCTCCATGATCTTCGGTTGTTCATTCCAAACCTTATAAAATAGTTGGCACTAATATGCCCATATCTTCCACAACATTCACACCATATCCTTGTATTGTGATCCCATGGTACTGCTGCATATTGTCGGTAAGGATCTGTGTGAGTTTGGTAACCTCTAGTGTTTGCTCGGTGTGGATACCGCATGTAGTTTTTTTCCTTAGACTAGCACTTCTCGGTATTATGTCCATATCTATTGCAATTTCTACAAAACCCTTTGAATTTTGCCTTCTGATAGTTGTTAACAGACTTTGTCCTACATTGATTAGATGTGTGACCATATTTATTGCAATTGTAACAATATCCATTGGACTTAGTGATATTCGGTTGCTTACCTTTTCTAATCTGGCATATGTTGGTAGTATGACCTTGATTCCCACAATAGTAGCAAATAGGCTTCTTCCTTTTGATTTTATTCCTGTTTCCAGCTTGCTTTGATGATTCTCCTCTCTCGGTAGTATGAATTCCTTTCTCGGTTGATTCTTTTCCTTTGTAACCGAGTCCTGCATCTTTGTTGGGTCTTCTTGTATTCAGTTGCTCATCCAACATCTTTGATGCTTCATAACTCTTCTTCAATGTTTCTTTGGATTTCTTCTCTGTTTCAAGTTCACCAGTCAACCTTGATACTTCAAGTTTCAATGCTTGATTTTCATCATTCTTTAGAATTGCTTCATGATGTGTATAACCTAGTTGATCTATCATATTTTGTTGAATACCAGTTAGCCTTATGATTTCATCATTCTTATCAGATACTAAGACTTCAAGTTGTTGTTTCTCTCTTTGTAGATCTCTTGCTTTATCCTTAGCTATCCTTAATGCATCTAGATTTTCAGTCATCTGTGTACTGAAATGTTCATGTTCTCTTTTCATTGCTTTTAGTTGATCAACCAATGCTTTGTTCTTTTCTTTCAACATTCCAATCATTTCTTCAGTCTCTTCAGATATACTGTTCTCAGATGATGTCTCGATTTGTTCCACTAACTCTTGAGAATCCTGCAAGTCATCAGATAATCTTCTTCTTACTTTCAGAGATTTTTGCATTTGCCTTTGCATGTCTGCAATCACTTGATTTGCATGATCCATCTCTTTTGTAGATATACAATCCTTCGAGATTGTTTATAGCCTTCCATTGATAAGATCTTTCTCTTTAGGTAGTTAAACCCTTTTCCAAGATTCAAGCTTTGATACCAATTGTTACGCCCAATATGGAAAGCTAATGTATTGAGAGGGGAGGGGTGAATCAGTACTCCAAAACCTTTCTTCAATAATAACCTTACTGTTATGCATAAACATAATAGTGTAGTAACATAAAATAAGGTTAAAACAAACAGATAACATTCATACATGATTCACTCCATAACACATATATTTTGGTTACGCAAAAACTCTTGGTTAGAGAGAAAAACTGCGGTGGGGATGGCACCCACAACTTCACTACTGCAATAATAAAGATTGCTTGGTTAGAGCTACATTTAGCTATTTCTGATAGCTTACCCTGTTAGGAGTAACAAGATCTGTTAGATCTACCTCGCTAAAGGATTTTACAACATTAATCTGAATGCTGCACCTGGTTAGAGGATTTACAATTTATAGACTTGGTTAGAGTCTTTTACCCTATTAAAGGTTTCTCTTTCAACTTCACAATAATACAATAAAAATCATTACAAATCTCTGCAGCTTTACATCTGAAATGTTATAGCAGATTCTATTTGCTTAGAATAAGATTACCTTGCTTATAGCATACCTCGGTAACCCATATTGTAACTCGGTAAACCCTTCTGTTTACTCTGTTCTTCGACTGTTCTCTAATAACCTTCTCGGTGACCTCTCTGTGTCTCTGTAACAATCTTCCTTCATACATACACTCTTTACTCTCTTCCCATGTTGTATAAATAGATCTCTTAAAACGGTGATCTAATTCATTGCTTCGATCTTACAAACAAGATTCCTCGAATGAATAACTAAACAAAATATTTCATTGGTTAGATTGACCTTGCAATCATACACAATCTTCTAGTGCAATTTCCAATGTAATAACGGTTAGATGTGCCTCGATCTTGTAACACGTTTTCATGTGCATGTCCAGGTTCAATGTATCTGGTAACATGTTTCACTCGATGAATATCAACTCAATGTGTTAACTTTACTGCTCGGTAGCCATAAAAAGATACTCGGTAAACAGCTCGGTGAATACTGTGTTCTGTGATTGCTTTCTTCTGTAACCGACTAGACTGTTCATACCTACTTCTCTTTGTGTATCGATTGCATGATTCGGTAATGCTAACCGACTAGAATATATAGTATGACTTTGAATATAAAAACTAATGGCAATTTGATAAGTAGTAACATTCCCACCATTATATCATTTCTCCAAAGGTTCCAAATTATTTGACTTCTTTACAAGCTCCTCAAGAGTCCATTTCAAATTCAAATTCTCCCTCTCCTCATATTGTGGAATATTCTCCTATGATCTCAGATGAGGTTGCAAATGATGGGACTTCCTTAACTACCCCCTCAACCTTATCAGTCAAAGACTTCATAATGGAGATTGTTGATTCTGAGGAGGCTCTAATGATTCTCATGATTGTGTTGGTACTTGTAGTGAGGACAAGACCAGTTCTCACTCCTCACAACTTCCACAAGGAAGATCATGAGTGGACAAAAGTCAAGAGGAAGTGACCTGCTTAGACAAAGTCAAACTATCAAATGACAATAACATCCTCAATGAAAAAGAAAAATCACGAAGAAATGAATGTTGTTCCTTTGTCCAAGGGCTAGGGTGCTCTCCTTCATCCGAGAAGGGAAAAATATATCAAATGTATTTTTTCTCTTTGTGCCCATGTTTAGACGGGTCATTTAATGAACCCCTAATAGTAAGACATGAAATTTACCTATTTTATTTTATTTTATTTTATTTTTTGGTACGACTCCCTTATGCCTATCATACAAATTAAAAAAAAGTGGAGACATCCTAAAAAATAAAAAATAGAGCATGCTACCCCCTAAAAGTTTTGGAAACTAATCAATTTTTTTTTTTAATGTGTATATAATAGAGTCTAGAATGTAAAAATATATTTTGTTTCAAATTTGATGAACAAATAAAAAGTAAAAAAAAAATGATACACAGGTTTTCAACAAAAAATAAAGACACTAGCAAAAGAAATTAAAAATCAAAACCTTGACATATTTAAAATGTAGAAAAAATTATATGGTTAGGAAGGTAAGAGAAACTTTGACATTATTGTAGCTTTTTTATCTCAATATTGAAAGATTTGGAAACCTGATGGAGAGAATGTTTAAGATTTAGTCACTACAAAAAATTTAGAAAAAACACACCAAGTTAGGCATTGACATGTAAGTTGGATGTCCAAGGAAAATCCAACCCTAAGGGTTAAAAATACCCAAAGAATATACAATCATGCACATGTTATAATGTGCTCATTTTTTTATGAAAGATAAATAAAACCAAGAGGTAGGGAGAGATAGAGGAAAATTTAGAAAGGAAGAGTGATATATAGAGATATAAAGAGAGGGAGAGAGGGAGAGATTGAGGGACATATATTCTATCTCTATGTCTCTCTTCATATTCCCCCCTCTCATTATTTCTTCCATCTATATTACTTGTCTATATGACTTCTCTCTCACTCTTTTCCTCACTATCTTTATCTTCCTATATCTTTGATTTTCATCATTTTCTCTTCCCTTCTCTCTCTCTCTCTCTCTCTCTCTCTCTCTCTCTCTCTCTCTCTCTCTCTCTCTCTCTGTCTTTCTGTCTTTGTCTCTGTCTCTGTCTCTTTCTCTCTCTCTCTCTCTCTCTATATATATATATATATATACACATATATACACATATATACACATATATACACATATATATACATATATATATATGTATATATATGTATATATATATGTATATATGTATATGTATATATATATGTATATATGTATATATCTGTGTATATATGTGTATATATGTGTATATATATGTATATATATATGTGTATATATATGTATATATATCCCTCTCTCAACCCTCCCTCTCTTACCCTCTCTATCTTTCCCAAATTACACTTGTAGGTCTCTCTCTCCCTATTTATCCCTCTTCTACTCCCTCCTCTCTATTTCAAACTCCCTCTACCTCCCTATCAATCTATTTATATATCTCTTCCTCTCTATATCTATATTTGTCTCACTCATAGACACACACAAGTTCCTTGTTTGTCCCTCCCTATACCATTCTATCTCTCCCCCTCTCTACTCTATCTCCCCTCGTTCTCTATTACTTGTCTTTATCACTTTATTTCTCTCTCACTCTTTCCACATCTACCTCCCTTCATATTTATATCTAATTATATGTACCACTCTTTCTTATTCACTCCTCTTCCTTTATTTTTAAATTCTCTCTACCTTTATCTCTCCATCTCTCTCTATCCCTCTATCTCCCTCTCTCTCCACACACACACACACACACAGATATATATATATATATATATATATATATATATATATAGAGAGAGAGAGAGAGAGAGAGAGAGAGAGAGAGAGAGAGAGAGAGAGAGAGAGAGAGAGAGAAGGAAAAATATATACCCCTTTATCTATATCTTTCTCTCTCCCTCTGTAGACCTATCTCCCTCCCTTCCTCCATCTCTATATCACCTTCTCTATATTTACATCTCTCTCTTTTTATTTTGTTATATTCCCCCCCCTCTCTCTCCCTATTGAAATACTCAAATCAAGTATAATCAAGTATAAACACAAGCATGTTAAAGTGTGCTCATGTTTGTTGAGAAGAAAAATACTAAAAAATGGTAAAAAGGCATGTGGATCCTTTGATTCTAGACCCACATGCTCTATTTTACCCTATAATATATGCATTATTTGACATACAGGCACACTTTTTATGTTGCTGATAAAATATCACTCATTGTTTAACAATTCCATGCCACCTTTCCTTTTTTGAAAATATGAATTAATATTTTCATTTTAAAAATATTTAGAATGACAATCATCATGTTTTCTGTTTGAATTTGATAACATGCAATTTTTGTTTTAATATTTGTGTTGATTCTATTAGATTGATATATAATTAAACATCATACCAAGGAAGTTTATAAAAAACTCAAATTTGGTAGGAGTGTGAAGCTAAAAAATGATCGAGACAATATTATGCAATCAAGAGATCAAATACTTAAGTTCATGGTACAACATCTTTTCCTTTGTCCCTTTTTTTCATGCCCCCTTCGCATCATAGTTCATGTGCACATATCCTAGTACTAATTCACATCATTGTAGCCTAATTGTTAACCTTTCCATGGTCCATGTTTGTTCTCTTTCCAATAATTTTTATGTTGTAACTAATTTATTTGATCCTCATCATGAATTTTTGATCATTACTAGTTGTCAAATCCACAAGTGGAAATAGATCCTAAAATTTTCATTTGTGCACTAGGTGGTAATTCAATTAAATAAGTTCATCTATGTTATTATACATCATCCTAAAACCCCACGAGGACACTAAGTGATCTAGAACCCTTGACCACTTTCTCTTGTAGGGTTTTGCACATAGATTTGATAATTATAGATCAAATATGAAAAAAATGATGAGAAATTTGATAGCTCTAAGAGGAAAAAGTGTTTAAAAACAAGGTATAAGGAATATCCATATTAATTTATAGGCTATTCTAACATATCAGACTAGGCCACTTGATGAGCCCTTCAATTGTCTTTTGATTACCATCATTTATCTTGTTATCCCTTAAAAATTGATGAACTTTCATACAAACTTCATGTCACGCCTCATCTCTTTAGCTTGATTTATTAATGAATAAAATGGATTTTAATATCAGTTAATTGATTATTTATCTATTTTATTATGAATAAATATGTTATATATAATGTTATATATGTAAATGCAAATGAAAAGATGACTTAATTGTGATATTATTACGATTTCTTACCATATACATGCTTCAACTATGGTTTTTAGAGCTAACCTATTGACATGTGATTGAGTGCAACTGAGTGTAGGTATGAGTCAAAGGCAAGAACATGATTGAGGAGAAGAGATCTAGCCACTTGGTAAAGAATGGTCACGATGGGAAACCTATTTCGCACCTCACGTAGTCTCATTTAGATCTACATTTTAAATGACTTGATTATTGCTTTTTGACTGACTTAATGGTGTCCATGATCATATTTTTTATAACAATGCTTCAAATGGTTGATAGAAAAAAATAAAACTACATATCTTTTTTACGTCACTTAATTCATCCCTAAGATTTCAAATGTTTAAGTTATTTGTCCACAATGATTATAATGGTACCAAATATTCTTGAATTCTATTTCGTGTCTTTTAAATTTCACTTATCATCATGTGGATATATAGTTATAAATTCAAGAATCCCCTATTGCCTTGATAATAAAAAACACAATATGAATAAGTGAATTTAAATTAGGTTTATAATTGTGTCTAAAAGGCTTAGCTAAATTATAGATAGTTTGATAAGAATTGATACTACATTATCTATCTGTGATGTTTTTATCCTTCTAAATATGTTTAGAATTTATTATTATTATGGGATTTGAAATTGAAACTCCAAAAAGCTTTGTAGAGCTCAAAGAATAAGGAGAGATGATCTCTCTCATTAGTTGGTCCTATTTTTATTCTATTTGATAATAGAAGCTCATTTTTGTTTCTTTAAGACTAAACACACCCTAAAGGTGTTTTTTAGGAATTTTTTCATAATAAGTTAAGGTACTAAATAAGAAAAAATCCCCCCAAAATCTTAAAAGGATAGAAGTTCTCAATAATTTTTCATCTCCTAGAAATATCACATAAGTTTATAGGCTTTTGGGATTGGCTAAATTTAATTAGAGGTTTGTGCTTGGATTTGACACTTGGCATGACCTATGCATTTAACACTCAAAGATGACTAGGAGTAAAATTCATTTAGATAGAGGAATAGATTTGAAAACGAGGCTAAGTTTGGCATAAGTATTGGCTCTTATAGATATGTGAATATTTTTATATTGATTCATATGTTTTTAATATGCACTTGGAGCAATATTGATGCAATATGGTATTTAGTTGTCTACCACAATGAGACCTTTTATGATATAATATGCAAGCATATTATATGAGAAGGATTTGTATGCCATTGTTTAAGCATTTAAATAATTGAACTACTATATATTGTAGAAAGAGACTATCATTCATAGAAACCAAAAGCCTCTCCAATTATACCAACATAAGGATAGTTGTAGAATGGTAGGAATCAAATATGACCACCTACCTACAATAATTTCACCTGAACATTTACCACAAGGGAAGCAAGAAAAAAATTGTAGATTTATTGAGTCAACCTCTAATCACATCCCTAATAGTAGTGTTAGAGTCTTGTGGATCCCAAGCAATAGATTGGCCTCAAATGTATGGCACCAATATTGATTTTATTGACATTTACCAAAGATGAATATAAGTTGAACAAGTCCCTAATATTGACTTATACTATGAAATTCTCTATCACATAGGGAGCATGTGTTCCTACTAGATAATGACAACATATGATATGGGAAGCATACTATAGTCACATCATAGGATACTTAAGAATGGAGAGGATAATTAATATACTCTATAATTATTTCTATATTTTAAAAATGTGTACCAATTTCATCTTATGAATTTGATCTTGTATAGTCTATACCATTACAAACTCGACAAGGTAAAAGAAAAGATTATAAACACCTATTCTTGTTCCTAATTGTAGTGGTGAAAATTAGGGTTTCACCAATTAAGGTAGCAAAACCACTAATTTTACTTAAGAGACCACCACATTGAAAAAGGGATGGACCTCACAGATCTAGGCTTAATCCCAATGGGAAAAAGTCTAAAATTATGATTAGGTTCACCTAGTTTGTTTCCCCCTCTTTCTAAGTTGAATTGTGAAAATGCTGAAATTAGGGTAAAATAGGTGATTATTAAAGTGATCGGGCAGAAACAGTGAGCTAGAGTCGTTGTACAAAGACACCAACCTATATCTGGGCAAAATAAGATGTTATAGATGTGTTCCCAGAAGTTTGGCCTAATTTTTTGGGACTGGGTAGTATCAATTCACCATGGTCCTCTGAATTTCTCATCATTGAATGTTGATCCTGTTCATCTTTGTGAATTATGTTGATCCTCCCAAATGTAGCTCTGTACCTATTTCCTTCATACAAAAGGAAGGGGGAAATTTTTTATGAATAGGGGTTTGTCTAAGTCAAACCCCAGTTTGGAATCAACTTTAAATTAAATAATGCAAATACTGAAATAAATACTGGATAGATATACCTCAAATTTGCAATTGCTGCTGATGATGTTTTTCTCTCTAAATTTAATCACAAATATTGTATGAAATTGCATGAGAAACTCAAAGCCCTAATCACACACACATGCTTGTATAAGATTGAAGTATTTTTCAAATATCCAACCTTGAAGATCTCTGAAAATCCTTGATGATGAATTCTTCATGGATGCAAGAATACTTTAGGTATGATGTGGATGGAGACTTAGAATTATTAGATGAAAATAGGCTGATAAAATTTCTTTATATAGGGGGTTGTAGGTAAATTACCAATTAGACTGACCTCCAATGATCATGCGAAGCCATGAAGATCAAATCTTACCTATGAGATATAGCTCCAAACCCATTTCAAATTGGGGCATGATTGAGAAGGACCATGGAATTTTGGGGCACCATGGTATAGACCAGGGAGTTCCCACCACAATCAAGACCAAAACAAAGCTTAAATAGTGTGGGTATCCCATGGTAGGACCCACAAAAGGTTGTTCATGACCTCAAAGTTGGATAATAGGCGCAAATGGACCTAGAAAAGTAATGAGTATAGGACATGCTAAAGTAGGGAGACAAACATGAGGTGTAAATTGGCCCAATGATAATTTATGATGCTACATTTATCCCCCACTTTAACGGGAATATGAGCCTATACAAATACTCATGGTAAAGTAGATGAAAGATGAAAGAGGGAGGAGCAATTAAGAGTGCAATCACAAGGAGATAAGACATCACTAATTTTGAGAAACCAAGTCCACAATATTAGGATCTTAACTCATATAATTACATGCAAGGACACACAAAACAAGAAAAAAATAAAAAGATAGACTAAGGAAAAGAAAGACAACATGCAAAAGACACACAATACATAAAAGCTAAAAAAAAAAAAACAAGACCTCAAGTCAACTAGCCAAAGATACCTCGATAATAAAAATGTCTCAACAACTAATATCATTCTTGAAAATGCCATCACAAGGACACGATAGATCACATAAAAAGAGCAAGAGCATGCATCAAATCATGAACTACAAATATCAAAGGTATGAGCTCATGATGAGAAGAAAAGAGAGAAGACATGGATATCACACTCTAGTTGTGTTTTTTTGGGTGATCCATGAGAAGAAGATTGAGAGAAGAGGATACACATTCTAGTTGTGTTTTTCTAGGTGATAAATGTTGGAGAGGAGAGTAGGAATAGTCTAGTTGTGTTTTGCTAGTTCCTCTCATCCTGTTGTGTATGCAACCCTCTAGTTTTAGGTATTAATCATCCCGTGTAAGAGTTTATTTTCTCTGGTTTTGAGCATGCAACAACTTGTGTAAGACATGAAGTGAAAATTCATACGTGTGTCTGGTATCGAGAACATCTCATGTAAGAGTTTTTTCTCTGGTTTCGAGAATGTATAACTCCATGTAAGACAAATATATGTTTGGTTTTGAGGACATCTCATGTAAGAGTTTATTTTCTCTAGTTTTGAGAATGTGCACCTTGTTTAAGACATATATAAATGGTACATCTAGTTTTGGGCATGAAGCATCTCGTGTAAGAGTTTGTTTTCTCTAGTTTCAAGAATGAACACCCCATTTAAGAAATTGCAAAAGTATAGTAGAATATGACACAAAGAGGGTGATATGCTTTGTCCCCCCCTCCCCTATTAAGATGTCAACATAGGCCTATGTTGATGTCTTAAGGAAGCTAGAAACAAGGATATGCACCTTCAACACCAAGGAGACATTCTTTTAGGAAACAATGTTCATTAATCCAAGCTAAAGAGGAAATACTCTTATAAGAAAGTATAAGATATTTGAAAAAGAGATATCTTGCAACAAGCGTAAAGAAGATTCTTGGAGGAGAAGAGATCTTTTCTCAAAAGACATCTACGTCTAAGGGGAGATTTTGAACACATAACATATTCTACCAAAAGAAAGGAAGGAGAACAAGAATACATACCTTCCCCTTATTTCTAAGTGAAAGGGATTCTTGATGAAGGATGACACACTTTTGACCCCAAAGTGAAAGGTTTTTTAATAATAGATGCATATGGCCAAGTGAAGAAGAGGTTGTAGTCAAGGACACACACATCTAACATAAGAGAGGATCGTTGAGCAAACCACAACTTTACACAAGGAATAACATCACATTGCAAGCAAACACCACTGAACAAAGGATAAGTGGATCCTTAGAAAGGATAAGAAAGATCAATTCCCCCAAGTGTAGGGACAATGAGAAGAATTACACAACCTATAATGAGATATTTACATAAGAAAATTCACTATGAACTCACATGAAGGAATATTCAATACAAGAAAAGACATCAAGATATGCAAAATGCAACTCTAAAGAAGAGGTAATCTTCAAAGAAAGAAAGATTAAGATGAAGGATCACACCCTCTCCTAAGGAGAGATTAATCATAAGAGATGTACTATTTCATGCAAGAAAGGACATCAAAGTATGAAAAATGCAACCCCTAAAGAGAATAGTGAAACTTTAGATAGAGAGAAGAGATAAGATAATATTCTTGTACCCCAAGCATAGAGGCAAGAAAGAATTATGTTGCTAACCCAATATGGTTATAATTGAAAAAGAATCACCTCTTATGACAAAGAGCTCCCAATGAAGTTAACTACTAGTGTCATAGGGTGAGGAGAAATATGGAGGGTGAATGGAGTGCTAAGGCACTATCTCTTCACTAAGAAAGAGTGCAATATCAATTATAAGGGCGATGCGAGCTCTATCATATTGGTCTTGAACAAATATTTTAAATGCTTTACAATTTCTAAGAGAATGAGAGTAACTACGATGAAAAAGACAATGTGAATCACCTTATTCTTATAATTGTAATTAAGTCAAATGAAAGGAAAGACTATTCTTATCATACTTCAATCTCCAAAATATTCTACTAGCTAACTTCTCTTGGTCATCTTGATAGGAGTAGGTCTTGTCTCTTGATATGTAGGACAAGGATTGCTAGGAGAGGATGAATTGTTTTCTATGATTTTGACTATGCCACTATCAATGAGTCCTTGCATTCCATTTTCAAAATCCGGACAATCATTGATATCACGATCATTAGTTTGATGATGTGAAAAAAAAAGAGTGTTTGAGGAAGAAGAACCTTTAGATGGACGCTACTTTCTATGTTTTATAAGATACTCCTTAAATTTTTGAACCCAAAGTAGATCATCCATAGGTGAATGATGAGGATGTCCTAGACTTTTGGTACTAGCTTGTGTACGAGGGTTTATAGGGACTTTGATTCCTTGTTCAAATTTTCCAAGTCCTTGTCCTCTATAACCTTGTTTTGATATTATGTTATAACCACTCCTATAAGATATTTCTAATTGAAAAGGAGTATTGCAATGCATTTATTTAAAATTTATAGTGTAAGTATATCTAAAAGGAAGAAACATAAAAGTAGATGAAGAAGGAATATCCTTTGTAGGGAGATTCTCCTTTCTATCATCATGCATATCCTTTTTGATAGGTTTGGAAGGAAGATCCTTATCATCTAAGGCCTCATCTTTATTTAATGTTATGCGGGGAGATATATCATGAATGAAATGCATAACATCATCTTCTCTATAATTTTTTTGATGGTTAAGATAAGATCTAGGAGAATAAGGGGGATCTAGAGAGATTGCAACACCAATATTTTGACCTTTTCCCCCTTGCGCTAGGATATGTGTATGAGAAGAAGATGGTGCCATATTTCTCTTCAATGCTTTCTCTCCATTAGAGAGATCATTAATGGGAGTATTAGCTCTTTCTTCATTCACATGAGATACCCTAGGAAATGTACAAGTATTGGGTTTTTCATTAGCATCTCTAAGATTATGATCTACAAAAGCTTTTATGTGATTTACATATGCAATGCATTTTTCTAAAAATAACACTATAAAACAACATGCATTATGGATAAAATCTTTGAGATTTAATTTATTAGTAGGAAGAATTTTAGAAATTCAAAAAATGCAATATGCCAAAGTGCTATGAATGAAAAGAGGCAATGTGAAGTGAAAGAAACCATTATCCAACACATGATTATGATACATATAAGTGAAAATCAATGTACTCATATGTGAAATGACAAATACATCAGATATATTAAGTGCCATTATGAATGCCTAAGATCAAATCTGAAAACAAAAGTTACAAATTATGCAACCCAAAAATCAAATTAACCAAAATAAATTAGGGTTTTTATGAATTTAACCTCTAAAATTATGAAATTTGATTAAAAATATAATCTATGAGTGCAAATTTGAAAATTAAAATACCTACAAATTAGAACTGGGAAGCCAAATTACAAATAGTGGTGTAAGGAGATGGGTTCACCAAAATGTAATGGTGAAAATTAGGGTTTCACCAATTAAGGTAATAAAACCACTAATTTTACTTAAGGGACCAACACATTGAAAGAGGTATGGACCTAAAAGATATAGGCTTAATCCCAATGGGAAAAATTCTACAATTTTGATTGGGTTCACCTGGTTGGTTTGCCCCTCTTTCTAAGTTGAATTGTGAAAATGTTGATATTAGGGTAATATAGGTGATTATTGATGTGATCGAGCAGAAATAGTGAGCTAGAGTCATTGTACAAAGACACCAACCTGGATCTGGGAAAAATAATATGTTACGGATTTGTTCCTATAAGTTAGACCCAATTTTTTAGGACTAGGTAGTATCAATATGCCATGGTCCTCTAAAGTTCTCACCATCAAAAGGTGATCCTATTCATCTATGTGAATTACGTAGATCCTCTCGAGTGCAACTCTATACCTATTTGCTACACACAAAAAATAAGGGGGAAATTATTGGGAATAGGGGTTTGCCTACTTCAAACTCTAGTTTATAATCAACCTTGAATGAAATAATGCAAATATTAAAATAAATATTGGATAGATATAACTCAAATATGCTATTGTTGATGATGATGCTTTTCTCTTTGAATGCAATCACAAATGTTGTATGAAATGGCATGACAAATTCAAAATCCTAATCACACACAAATGCTTTCATAAGATCAAAGTAATTTTGCTCCATAATGTTTGAATGATGAATATGAAACCTTCAAGGTCTCTGAAAATGCTTGATGATGAATGCTTTATGGATGTAAGAATACTTTACGTAGGATGTGGATGGAGACTAAGAATGATTAGATGAGTAAAGCTTGATAAAATATCTTTATATAGGGGTTTTAAAGTAAATTACTGATTAGGCTGACCTCTAATAGTCATGCAAAGCCATGAAAATCAAATCTTATCGATGAGATATAGACTTGACCCCATTTCAAATTGGGGCCTAATTGAGCGAGACCATGGCGTTTTTAACACAATCAAGACCAAAACAAAGTTAAAATAGGGTGGGTATCCCATGGTAGGACCCACAAAAGGATTTTCATGGCCTAAAGCTGGAGAATAGGCACAAGTAGACCAAAAAATGTAATGAGGATAGTACAAGCTAAAATTGGGGCACAAACATGAGGTGTAAATTGACCCGGTAACAATTTTTGACACTACAATAATAAGAATGGGTCCTTTGTTTCCATGGATTTCATGTACCAAATATTATCATGAATGTATTGGTGGTAGAAATATTTTTAAAAATAGACATCATGGTTGCTTGGAAGAAGGGGATCTCTATAGAAGATATTGCTAAGATTTTTTGTTGGCAAATTGACACTCATTCGACGGATATCGATGCTTGAGTAATGGTTTAGGGTTGTCATTGATGGAAAATATTCATGATAATCCTATCTGGTAGCTATAACTTTTGGAGAATTGGTCCGGTAACCGGTAATCTGGCTCCGGTAATTCAGGCTAAGAAAAATAGTTTTTGTCTGGAAGCTTTTCAGTGATTGCGGTGATCGGATTCATGCATGGGGTGATAGAGACAACTTATAAAAATAATTTTAACATCTTTTGATTGATCCACATATGTTTTTGATGATTTGGTTCAAGCCGACTCACTGTTACATGTTACATTATAGACCAACTTGACAATTGTTTATTTTGTGATTGCAGATGTATAAGACTAGTGTAGAAGATCTTTTTGGTGTGTGGTATGTTGTGATATGAGTGAATAGTGATTGTGAAACCTTTTTGGCATAGTTTCACTTGCACATTCTTGATCTAGTAGCTAACCGAGACAGAAAATAGAGTAGGGTTGCAGAGCAGATACAGTTAGAGTTTTGCACTTAACCGGAACTCATCCAGACATTGTTTGATGCTATTTTGGAGTTCAATAATTGTAATTCATCATTGTAAATATTTTGTAAGGCAGTGAGCCTTTCGAGGTTGTATCCCTTATTATACTTGAGTTGTAAGCTCTAGGCAATGTGCCTGAATACTAGTGCATTCCCCTTTTGTAATATTGTTTTGCTACTAGCCATAGTAGAATAATATTGTGGGTTCAAATCCCATCGTGGTTTTTCCCATTTGGGTTTCCACGTAAAAATCATGGTGTTATGATTTTGTAGTTGATTATCTTATGTTTTTACATTTTACTTTCTTGCATATGCTTCCGGTGGTTTGAGATTAAGTCAGAATATTTGTTTGCCAGTAGATCACTGATTCACCCCCCCTCTTAGTTATCCTTGATTCCAACATTTTCTTTGAAATTGTTTGGGTCCATTTTAGTTTTTCATAGAGTATCATCTCTAATAGGGATAATAAATTCCTTGATAAAATATACTCATCGCTATGGGCTATGATTAACACCAAGTTGACAAATTCTACAACATTCAACTCATAAACAAATGAGAAAAATTAGGAGGTGAATTAGACATGACCATTTACATTATGTGGATGTATCATTTAGAGTATCTATACAATTGGGATGAGAATTTATCCTACAATAACATAAATATAATTATGTATTAAATAGCTCTATAGGACATGATCTATTTGAAGTTTACATTGATTACTAATCGTTATCACTAGTAGACATAACCTTGTCATATTGAATGAGACATACATGACCAAAATGAGGTAGATAAAGAATCCAAGTTTATTGAGAATATCTACCATGTCTATCAAATCTCTTATATTTCTCCTTTCTACTTTTACTATTATTGAGGATATTTTATTTCCAAGAAATCTATAATTTGTACTTATCTCAAAATTTATGGTAGATGCTATGAGTATTACATGCTTTACACTATTTTTAGGTTTCAATGGAACTCCAATAAACAAAAATTGATTCCAAAGAAAAGAAACTAAGTTCCCTTGGGACTATTTTCACTATTTACACTAAGATGAATCAAAAGTTTTAAACCCATTTAAAACAATATTGATTATCCTTTTCTAGAAAGATGGTTTTAAACAAAAATAAAATAAAATAAAGTAACTAACTAAAATGTCTAAGGAAAATAAAATGGTAAGGATTACTAAAACAAATAAATAAAATAGCTTTTCGATAGTAAAAATAGAAGATACAAACGATTGAAAAAACTTGGGGTATTAATTTGGAAGTCATGTTGATGCATCACATGGAATTTCAAGTGTTATACTTTAATTCTTATAAATAAAGTGCAAAAGAGAATTGAAAGATCATGAAAATCTAACCTTGATGTTCAACTAACCTGCAGGATTAGAAATAGAAAACACATTAACAAATACTGTACAACAAAATATAAATAAATAAACTAAGATTTACATGATCAAATAAATAATAAGAATAATTTAAGAAGAAATCTATTGCAAAACTTTGTGTGGTTTGAGTTCTTTCAATATACTTGCAAACATAAAGAGAAGGGTAATTTTTTTGGGCTACTTAGGGATGCTGCAGCTAAATCTAGACTTTAATGTTTCTACCCCCATAACAACCAAGATAAATAGATATAAAATAAAAGTGTGTTCTTATTCTAAGTGCATCTAGAAATAAGAACAATATCTAAAAGGAAATATTTGATAAGATGTGATAATTCCAATGTGCTTGAGGGTACAATGAAATAAAATTCTTGTAGTAATAATAAAAATGAACAATATGTTTGCAAGACTTGAGGAAGCCAAGAAGAAGAGAGCTAAAAGAACGTTATCAAAGATATTGAGAGAGAGACTAATAGAAAACCTAGAATGATAAATATAGATTCAAAAAGAGACAAGGAGGGAAGAGGAAGAGTTTAACAAGTCAGTTGGATTTTTCTTGATCTATTTCACTAACTTAGGAAGGTCACAAGTGGGAAAATATTTAGAAATGACTGCTAAATAAAAATTATTGTACAATGCTAATGCAATATGTGGATATGCATGCAATGCACTAGTTTCAAGATAATTTATGCTAACATGAGAGACTATAAAAACATAGATCTACCAGTACCACTAAGGTTGCATAAAATAGTAACCACAAGAAGAATTCTCTAGCACCTTGTGAAGAAAAAAGGTTTATGTAAGGGTTGAAATGAACCTATAAGTAGATTGTGGGAATGGACATTGAAGTAGACATAAAAAATAGTGTGAAATTATAAAAGTATGTATTTTTTGACACTATATAAGAACACTTATGACAAGAAGAATTGAAGAATGATTTATTACTTTATATGAATTAGTATTCTTTTGAGTATTTAAAAAATATTTTACATATTGATTATTTATTTCACTTTGACATGCATTTTCCTAGTAGTTCACCTCCACATCAAAGCTGGAAAAATTTTAATAGTGAAAATTGCATACCATGTCCCATTCCTTTACATCTTAGGCTAATTTTAATTAGAGCAAGCATATTTATTTGATAACTAGCTTACACGTGGCATAGTCTTGAGTGAAAATTGTTCATCACATCCCCAAATCTTGGTCCCTTATTATTGATCGCTATATTTATAATCCTAATCTTTAAACCTATTTTTTATCACCCTAGATCCATGAATGTGGACTTTACCTTGGACACTTGTGTAGTATTTTGTATGAAGCTTACCTCTTTTAAATGTAAAGTTTGAATTATCCATTTCCAATCACTCCACTAGCTAGTGTGACCTAACTCACCATGTGTTATGATAATTTGAGTTCTTTATTATTTTATTTAAGTAAATCCACTTATTTATTTTAAGACCATTATAAATAACCTAGGTCATTCTTATTGAACCCATCCAAAGTATTATATTTTAGAGAATAAAAAGAATATAGTAAAATTTATATTAGAACATACCCTCCTAAGATCTTTGCATGCATTCCTGCTATCCTCATTAATTTTTAGAGCTAAAAATTAGATCCATTAGAGGTATGATCAAGGAGAAGTTGACATTCATTACCTAGTAGATTCCCTCAAAAGTTGTTTGTAATCATTACATTTCCTTGCATATATTTAGGCAACAAAAATCAAGACAAGTGAATCCTAATTGTACAAATTCTATTGGATCAAATCCATGTGTTTGAGATAATATTTTTACGTAGGTTTAGATGCACACTTATAGAGATCAGTTCCACACTCATAAATTATTTAGGGAAAAACAATCATTTCATATAACATGAGATCTTCATATGTGTCAACCCTAAAATTTCATATCATTGATAAGTCATTTTTTAACATCCATCACAACACATCTCTATCATTAAGTTTTAAGCCAAGTATATCACATTAAATTTAATTCAATTTTGAATATTTAGATTTAAAAATTTAATTATCAATATAAACTCATTCAATCTAGGTTAGTTATTTTCTAATGGATTATTTTTATTTTAGTAGTCTATATAATTTTATTGTAAAGATATTTTTCCTCTACAATTTGCAAAATACTAATTTTTAAATTTAATTTGTCTCTTTGGTAGACATGATATCTAGCTCTCTCTCTCTCTCTAATACATGTGTGTGTGTGTGTGTGTGTGTGCGCGCGCGCATGTGCGTATATCATGTCTCTTTTTTTAAAAATGGATAGGGGTTGTTCATTCATAGAATTTGCAAGGTTAAGGTTGGGACCTGCTACTTGATGCACACTAGAGGATCATTGGGGTTTAGGGATCATACATGCTACTTAACATATGAGAAGTGTTGGTGGAGATTAGGATTTGAGGGTTTGAGGTAAGGTCTAGCATATGCCTAGGAACCACAATTCTAGGTTTTGGGGTATTGATTGACCCAAGATAGAGAACAAGAGTGGAGAGCTAGAGAACTGTTAGATGTGAAGGATTGTGGGTGCATTTTGACATGTCCCAAGACCAAAGGAAGGGTGAGAAATGAATTACACACAACTAGACAAAGGGGACAATGGTAGCATGCAGAACAAAGAAAAAATGTAATGTAATGGGAAGATTGCAAGTCTAGTAGGCCAACCTATGGTAGTGTGTGACATTCGAATTTGGGCCTTGACCAACTAATTTATCTCCTAAAAGTAGCATATAAAACTAGAAGCTTACCAATTGTAATCATAGATGTTATGTATTTCTATGTACATTGTATTTAATCTTCTATGGATGAAAATCTAAAGGAGACTATGATTAGTGAACAAAACTCCATTGGTTGCTAGAGTTAAGGGATGAAAATCCTTTGGTTCTTTGCTCAAGAGCATTCTTACTTAGGGAGTGCATTGGTACTTCAAGGTATTGTAGGAGAGTTCAATGAGTCATTATTTGTGTGTTGTTATTGTGTTGTGTTACTATTGTAATCATTATCAAACAGTGCCATTGTTGTGGAAAATATAAAAATATCAATCCAAGTTTGTGGGATTTTCTGAGTCACTTGTGTTAAGTTAACTATATTTATTAGTATTGTTTGTTGTAATTTAGTGAAGTTTAACTTTGTTATAGCGATAAGATCTAAATCATTGTTGAATCCATGCAAGTTATGTGTGTTATCAGTGATTATTAATTGCTAGATCATCGATATAGTTTGACAAAATTATGTGATGAAATCCAATGGTTGTTGTTGTTGTTGGTATTATAGATTATCATTTTGATGACATTTTGGAAAGTGATATTATAGTTTGTGTGCATGTGCACACATGTTTAATATTAGTTAGATATTAGATATTATTAATAAAAATTAATTTTGTGATGCATTAGAGATCATAATAGATATCATTTTTGGATTAAAGGATTATAATTTTATTTCATGGGCATGAAATGCATTGGTAGTAACTTTAATGCTATGATAAGTTAGAGAACAAAATATTTATTGTGTAGGCTTATAAAGTTTGGTTTTCTTTATGATAATTTTTAATAATAATATTATTATAATATATAAGGGTAAAAAAGGCATATCTGACACTTGTACCCTTTATCTTGGAATTACTTTTATTTATTTATTTATTTTATATACAATTACTAGTATACAATTCACATGTTTACACGTGAAAATTAGTAATTAACTAGAGTCTTGATTGATCTTAAATCTATGAATTCTAGAGATTTGAAGTTGATCCATGCATTCCATGTTCCTTGATAGGAATCAAATCTATAGGGGTACTTTTGAACCTAGTTTAAAGTTGCAATTATGGTTTTTATCTCTCAAATTTAAAATTCAATTTTTAATTATGGGCCCAAGCTAATCAATTTATAATTGGTCATTACTTGAACTATGTACAAAATATTTAAATTTATATGCTAAGGTATTTTATTAAATATAAACTCTAATTTATTTTAGACATCCATTGGATTTGTTATTCACTATAAAATTATTATCTAAGCATTACTAGAGCAACATTGGATCATTAGAGCATCATCTAACATCAAAATTTATATTAATAAGAATATGTTAGAGATCTTATATGGCTACTCACTTATTTTTGAACTTGTTCAATATGTTAAATTTATTACAGGGGATAAACTATGAAAATCCTAGCATAACAAACTAAAAAGAGTATTTTTAAATACCACTAGGTTCAAATATCAAAGGTGAGAAAGTTTTCAAAGATCAAAAGTGCACAAGTTGAAGTTACAATAGAGGGCCAAATATTTATTGATTCATGATTGAAGTTACATGTATAAAGATCAATTTTATTGAAATATAGGGTAAGTACTACAATGAAATATTCATCAAATAGTTAAAAAATATGCTTAACTAATCAAGGTAGAATGTGATTAACCATTAAATCAACATAAAGAAGTACACAAAAAATATATATTGATAAATTGAAATCAACAAGCACTCCTAACACTAGATGTATGTGGATAAATATTTTTGGAAGAAAACTCCATTACCAAAGAGACAACGAGCTTGTATTGATAAAGAATAATTTTCACCATTAATGTAATCTACTCAACTACTTGCTCTATCAACATTTTGGTAACATAATAATACTCAACTTGGGAAACCTTCTAGCTCAAATTGTTGGTAAGGTTATGTTAAGGCTTTGGGATTTCCCCATGTAGGTCCAAGGTTCAATTCTTGTTAGTTGGATTTAATTGGTGGTTGGGCTGTTTGAGCCCACTTAGTCATCTGCAAGAGAATAGTCTCGCCTCAACTCGCCCTCCTGAGACCCTAACTTGGCAAAAGTAAGCCCAAGGCAAGGTCTGGTGGGAATCATTGGGTTGAGACGTGAGGATACCCTTGCGTTATAAAAATAAAAATAATACTTAACCTATAAAATATCATGAAACCTCTATCTAATGCATCTAATTATAAATATGTGAGAAACCCATTCTTGTGTGTTATTATGATTGTACTTAGGATGAATTAACCATTACAACACCTTAGACCTCATCACTCTAGTAGGCATGCTTCCCCATGTCCAACATGGAAGATACAAACTAATATAGATCCCACTAATTATGGCAAGATGCTCCATTCCCCTTTATGTAATTACAAATGCCACATTAGGGAGATGATCAAATACATTAATGATGATGATTGTATAATCTGCTAACTATAAGCTCCCTTGTTAATGTCGCTATAATAATATTTCAAGTTTCATAGAATAATAATTAAATAATTATATTTCTTCTCTCTCATGGTCATCCAAGTACTCATTCTAAGAAATTTGAAGGCATATGCAAACATTAGACATATGATTGCAAGGTTAATATCATATCTAATCCTTTCAAATTCATAAATTCATAATATAGAATTAGACTAGAGTAAAGGGTAAACTATTTAGTAGTCTATGTTTTAGATAAAATAATAGATTATTGAATTAAATCATTAATTTACCTCAATTAATTTGAAAAAAAATACACAAGAATATATTCCTTTTTAATATTAGAGATTAGAACAATTATCAAATATAGATATAGTTTTCTTCTACATGTCATACTTAAGAGAGAATTTAATTTATTATAAAAGTGAGTCTTATTTTCATTAGATCTCTCAATTTATTCTGAATGTTTTCATGAACTCAAACCTTTATTTATTTTTATATTGAAACGAAACATACTATATACAAATAAGTATCATAAACCTTTAATAAGATAATTCAAGGCTTTCATATTCCTATTTACTCATTAATACCCTATTCTCGTCGAAAAGTCTTCAACCATGACCATCTATCATCTTCTTATTAATTGATTAATACCCTATTCCCATGAGCATCCATCATCTTTAATTTCCTATTCCCATCAAGAAGTCCTTTCAACTATGAGCATTGACAAGACACAACTAAAGATAGATAGAAAATGTTAAATAGAAAACCTCAAAGATCGAAAAAATCAATGGTTGGTGACTTTATTGTATTGAAATTAAAGTGGTCATTGTCTATCATTAATGATCATGAGATATTCACTTGATTTTTTCATCTTAATATTTCTTAACTTATAATCCTTGAAACATTGCATTTATTCACGTTTTATATAAAAACTATTGATTCATCACTCTATCAAATCTCTTTTAATAAAGTATTCTCTTCTTATTCACACATATTTCTTCACTCATTTATTAACCAATGAATACATTTTTAAAGCTTAAAAAATGATTTATAAAATTACCTCTTTTTTTTAAAGGACATTAAAACACCTTCAATTAAGTACATCTATATTCAATGTGTTTATAAATTAAAATTATTAAATACATAACCTTCTAAGATATGGTGGGGCCTTTAATATAAACGCATTAGGTTACATTTGACCTACGCTATCTTTTTTTTTATTTTAATATGAAAGGGAAACAATTAAATGTGAGGATCATTTTTATTTGAACGCTCAACATAATTCATTTGAGTGAGATCTAGTTAAAGGATTTCTTGGAGTACAAATTTCAATGCAATAAATTTAGGTAAAATGATAGATAACAAACCACATGATCAAAAAGTTGCAATTATTGAGGCTATAGAAGAACCTAGTGCATTGAAGGTGTATACGATTTTTTATTTATTCTTTTGTTTTCATTAAATGCAAAAATTTGTTAAACTTTTTGTATTTTTAATTTATTCTTTTGTTTTCATTCAAATGCATAATTCCATCTTAAATGTGGTGTGAATATTAAAGTTTGTTTTGTTTCTATTAAATACAAATTTTGTTAACTTTTTGTATTTATATATTTGTTGGAGAGGACATAAAAGAGGAGTGGATGAGATTTAATAGGAGAAATAAATAAAATGGTTATGTTAAAAGTAAGTTAAATTTGAAAATAATAATTTTTTTAATATTTATAAGTGAATTTTGTGTGCACACATATGTACTTATATATACAAACATATATAGGCTCACTTGTGTATGTATTCGTACATATATATACACAGAGGACACGCTTTTCTATAAATTATTGTAATCATGAATATGCCACAAATACATACAAACTTAAATAATGATTAATTTAAGATGAAAAATGAATAATAACATATTCTTATTTATTTATAGGTTTTTCATACGATGACAAAGTAGGACATTAAGATGTAGACCTTTTAACTAATACAAACTCTAATATTCAAGGCTGCAAAAGTAGGGTGGGCTATCATGGGTGCTTTCATCAACCAAGTCACAATTAATGGTGTAAGGGACACTCCTTCAATAGTATAGTAATTGTTAGAGATATTCTAGCTTCATCCTTATCTTATACAATTGAACATAAATTAACATGAGAACTTTGGAAATAATTGTATATTTAGCATTTCACAAAAAATAAAAAAAAATAAAAATATATATATACATATCTAAGTTTCAAAGTTCAAAAGAAAATAGTGATTATAATGAAATGCAATATTTTTTTATATAAAATCATAAAAAAGAATCAAATCTAAGTAAAAAATTCAAGATATAAAGAAGCCAATAAATAATAAATCTAAGACCAAATATCCTGAGCATTAGGAAAAAAACATAAAGCATGTTTAAAAAATTGATTTAATCAAACACAACTTAGAATAAAGAAGGGACCATGTATAGTATACACTCTTTTAGAGGTAAGTATCATACCATAAATACCATAAGAACCTAAACATAAAGCATGCTTAAAAAAATGATTTAATCAAACACAACTTAGAATAAAGAAGGGACCATGTATAGTATACACTCTTTTAGAGGTAAGCATCATACCATAAATACCATAAGAAATGAGTTTGTTTGTCTGACTATGGTAGTTCACCATCAACTTACATCTCTTAATCTTAGTAGGATTAAAAGAATTTTTTTACCAAGAAAGACCTTAAGGATGAGCTATTGGTAGGCCAACTTTAGTTTTGTATCAAGTGAGTTCAATTTGTTAAAAGGTGTGGATCAGGAAAATCGGGGTTAAAAATCGGGGTTAAAAATCAAAACAAAGCACAATCAAAAGTGAATCACAAACTTTTAACAGTTATGCTAATCTGTCCTAATCTAACCAATAGAGACATTGAAACAAAATGCGAATAACATGAAAACGAAATACATACTTCACCATTCCTTCAATGTGGCTCCATTATTCTTTCTTTCTCCTCTAATTTGATGTCACTCTCATTGTGCAGGTGTAAGTATGAATGAAAACAAGGATGAAATCAGGGAATACTTGAAAATGCGATTCTAAGATAAAAAAGATTTCAACAAATTGTTGAGGTTAATGTCTAAATGGACAAAGTAAGGATTCTTAAGACTCGAATGCTAGATGGTTGGATAGAATTATAATGTATAAAAGTTAGATTACTAAGCTATAATGACGAGAAAATAGATTGTTGGACAAAATAACAATGCATGAAATTAGATGATTAAACAATTTGACTAAATAAAATTGCTCGAAAGTTAGTTGAATTGATTGATGAAAGAGCTCTCAATTTATAGAAAAATCTGGACTTGACAGATGGAGAAGATTGAAAAGATTTTTGGTTAGATGGAGGAACCTGATTGAACGCACGGCAGAGCTGCCATTTAGAGAAGGATAAAGATGACACAAAAAAAGCGGAGAAAAAGCAAAAAGAAGATTTTCTAAGATGCATGCCCCATTTTTGAATTTAAAATTAAAATTAATGAGATATTTCCAAAAATATGGATTTTAAAAAATCAAAATTAATTTCCCATTCTCGAAAATTAGGAAGATTTGGGAAAATCAGATAAAACAAATAAAAAATTATTTCAATTTAGAAAATCAAGAGATAAATAATTAAATAAATAAAAATATTTATTTAATTATGATGACATAATCAGCTAATCAAATAATTTAAATAAATTATTCAATTATGGGAAATATAAATTGAAAATTTAATTAAATAATTAAAATTATTTGATTAAAGTGTGAATTTGAAATAATTAAATAATATAAATTATTTAGTTAATATAAAAAAGGAGATGGCTAATGATGGAGGATTAAATGATTAAAAAGAATAATTAGTAAGAATGGCTTAATTAATTAAACCTAAAAGGGCAAATAAGTCAAATTGACATATGAAGACCTTAATTAGGTCAAATTAAGTGAATTTTGGTCAAATCAGGTGAAATTAGAAATGATTGGGAAGACTTGAATATAAAATGTGAAAAATTGAGTGAAAATTGGAAAATGAGGTCAAACCGGGTAAAATCGAGTAAAAGCGGGTAAAGCGGGTCAAAGAGGGTCAATAGACTGAAAAGGGATGAATGCGACACTGTGAGGTAGGAGAAGAGGTCAAAATGATGTTATTAAATAGGAACTTGGATAAAATGATGCTAATGAGACAAAAAATGGGAAGCAGGAAGCGACAAGACCAAAAAGGAAGCAAAATGACCTAATTGGGGCAGGGTTGAAGACAAAATTGACTTCACCAGATCGAGAAGGGATTGAACTAACATAAAGGGGATGGAGCTAAGAAAAAAATAAAATCTTAGACACAAAATGGGGAGAAAATGATACGATTTGGACATAAAATGGGAAGGGCAAAGCAGAATAGGATCATGTGAATAATATAGACTATATTTGCACGATAAAAAGACATGTTAAAAAAAGGAGACACAAACGTTGACCATTTTTTAGTGTCTAAATTTTGCCTCTCTTTGAGACAATGTGATTTTGAGCATTGTTTCAAAGAAAAATAAATAAAAAATCATGCCCTAGCAGACTGAGGGATGGAGGTAAGATTCCCCTCTAGAGATTGTTTGTATATGAAAGAAATGAATGATCTCTCGAAAGTAGAGAAGAATGATAGATGAAAGAGGAAATATAATGAAAAATAAAAAAGATAGTAAGAAACAAAAAGATTAGAAGAGGAACAATTAATAATGATGAAGCCTTGCTTTCATAAGTGCACCTTACTTTTAGAGAGATTTATTTAATATGACAAATGGATACATTGCATTGTGACATATAGGTCAGAGCGATAATGTGATCCCTTTGTAGGAAAAAAAACATATTGCAGACAAGGAATGTTCCAATTTGTTCTGAAATATTGGGGGTGTATGTCTAGGGTCGAGGTATGTGTGATAGTCACAAAGTGAATGTACCAACACAAACACCCAATATACACATGCCCCAAAACTTCATGAAACACACCACAAATAGAAAATATATAAAAAGGAATATGAACCATCCCGACTCCTCTAGTCACTTGTGGACATCCTTGAGTAGCATAGGAACATGATCAAAAAATAAATCAATGAAAGGTAAGACTCACTAGACCAAGCGAGTCAACAATCATTCCAATCTTTGTTGTCAAAGTCGATAGTTTGTGTTTGATAGGAAGATCATGTTGTTTGGTTTTAGGAATGATGTATCCCATTTAAGAAGAAAATTGTTTGGTTTCGAGTATACTACACCCTGTACAAGACATATGATAGTTGGATAGGGCTAACTGATAAGTTGATGGATACGACAAGTTTATCTGTCTGATTGTTGATTTGGTTGATAGGTTGTTTGTTGTTGCATGATTTGATAAGCACAGTGTTTTATGGGTGTTCCATCTGTGTTTTCTCAAATGTTTGTTTGTTGCAAAGGATAGTTTATTAATGAACTACAAAATATTGTTTTTTTTTGGATTTTTTTATTATTTGCTAATTTTTAGGATTTTTTTCAAGACATTTTACAAATTTTTATGGATTTTTTTAGGACTTTATGCAATTTACATGTTGCATCCTCCAATCTTTTGTAGCAAGAAGGAATCCATCTATTGACCATGTTCAAAAATTGCCCCCAATGTCTAGCAAGGTAGGGACATTATGGATGGATGAATGGATTGATGAAATTGTAATGGATACAGGAAAGATAAGGGGAGCATATTATGGAATCAAAGATGAGCTGGTTTTCAAGGACTATCTGACGATGGGATAACATGATTTCTACCAAGCTAGGAGATTGGACATAAAAAGATAAGATGATAACATGGTGTGGTAGATGGCGTGTGGTCCATACAAAGGGATATGTCAAGATGTTTTTTTGAAACCATGGTGTCTTTTTCATTTTACATCCTTATTTTATATCAAGATAAAGGGTGAACTAGGGGGATAATAATAGGACATGGATATGATAAGCAAGATAAAAAATGGATAAGGGATATGAATAGGATGAGGGCATGATAAGGGAACCAATATAGACAAAAGGGATGTGGACAAGCTGAAGCAGATAGGATGTGTGATGCTTAAAAATATCCTTAGCCTTGTCAAGATAAAAGATGGAAAAGGGAATATGGATGCAGATAAGGATGATGGACATGAAGGATGAAGGATAATGAAGTATGTGATGAATAGGACGTGTTAGGATAAAATGAATGGACCCTGCCACCAAGTATGAAATGCAAGAAGATGAAGGATTACACATGATGCCTATTTGCTAGGTTTTCATCATGGTACTTGCCCAAGGTGCCTGTTTACCAGGTTATTGTGAGGATCTGGTAATTACTGAGAGGTGGGGGGGGGGGAGTAATAAGGATAAAATGAAAAATTTCACCAATCTACACAATACTTCACAAAATAGTTCATAACTAGGACCGATAGCTGATCAAACAATCACTTAATGCAGATTTACCAAAACATTACCAGTAGCAATTTAAGTGTTCATCATTAAGCAAATATAGTAAAGACATCAAATGCATAATCCATCCACAACATGAACACAAATATTTTTCACGTGGAAACCCAAATGGGAAAAACCACGACGGGAATTGGTACCCACAAAATATGCACTCTTTTAGAGTGCGCCTTGTTAGGAGCCTAGCCCTGTTAAGAGCTTTACAACAATGGCCGGTTAAGAGAAGACCTTGTTAGGAGTCACCTTGTCAAGGGATTTTACAAATTATCTCTATTAAGAGCTTTACCCTATTAGGAGTAACCTTGCTGGAGGATTTAAACCCAAATTAGTGAGCTACCTAGTGAAGGGATTTACAAGATCAGGCTTGTTAGGACCTACCCGGTTAAGGGATTTTAATGATGTTACAACTGTTAGGAAACAATAGATAAATGATCTGGAATCAACACTTCATAGATTTCTATTACAGATCTTTGTCAACTCCAATCTGCTTCTCTCATGCAGACATCTCAATCTGGTTTGGCACACACACACTTCTCTGGTCACCGACACACTCAACCTTCTCAAACTCAACCTAAATACATTTTACAATTAGGTCAGTTACAAAACCCTAACCTACAATGAATCTACATCATAGATCATACCAAATCATTACAAATCATCATACAAATCATTACAACAAATTACAAGACAATTACAGTCGTTGAATGATCATAACTCATCACCGCACATCGATCTGATAAGCTGTCAAATGCTTAACACATTCTGCTAAGCACTTTGCTGCTTCCTAAGAAATTTGATCCTTATACGTGCCAAAACAACATCTTATCTTTTCACAAGGATTCTTACACACCATCATCAACCTATGAACATAAAAAGAATCATCGCCAAACCATAAAACATCACCAGTCAAAGATCTTGATACCAGTTCTCAAACACTAGCTAATTATACAACAATCAATTATAAACATGACTTCTGATTCTCCAAACATGTTGCAGTTCAAGTCATAGATTCATTATGATGTCATAAGCACACATTACAAACTGCAACACCTGTCTCAACACGGATCACTACTGCAACCATCTCCTTCTTTGTTCCTGCTTACCAGTTCATTGTCACTAGGTAATTTTGCTTTCCAACTCAATCCATTATCGGTTAGACCTAACCAGTAGACTTAGATGATGTACCAAGCATAAACAAACATGGACAAATATGGTTGCCATCAATGACAACAAAAATAACTGATCATCAAGCATCATATCATAATTATATCATCAGCAACAATCCATCAATATATCATCACCAACAGTCCTTCAATATATCATCACCAATAGTCCATCAGTTATGCCAACATGCCAAAAATCTCCCCCTTTGGCATTGATGGCAACACCAAAAACTGCAACACCAAAATCTCATCATGAAACCTGTTATGTCTATTGTACATCACTGTCTGGTCATTAGTTCTTCTAATTTTCTCTTTATTGCTCTTCTCTCTCTATCATATTTCTTCTCCCCCTTTGACAACAATGCCAAAGGTGCAAAGGCATCTTCTGTCATCATCTCAGCTGCTCCCCCTAAGGAGTAGCCCACTTTTCGTCAATCCACAGTGAAAGATATTCAATGAGTCCACTGGATTGATGCTTCCACATCTTCTTAGTTGACCTTAGGTAGGGGTATAACCCCTAACTTACCTTTGAGATATTAAAAGGTAGCCTTAGGCAATGGCTTAGTGAATATATCTACCAATTGCTCCTTACTTGACACATGCTCCAATCTCACTTTCTTTTCCTGAACCCTTTCTCTCAGAAAGTGATACTTAAATTCAATATGTTTAGTCCTTGCATGTAGTATCGGGTTCTTAGATATGTTTATGGAACTAGTGTAATCACAATGTATGATCACCGGTTCTATCATATCTTGCTTGACTCCTTCTAAGACATGTCTCATCCATATAGCTTGTGTGCAATTCATGGATGCAACCACATATTCTGCTTCAGCTATAGACTGAGATATACAAGTCTGTTTCTTACTGGTCCAAGATACCAATCTACCACCTAGAAATAATGCGCCACCGGTTGTGCTCTTCCGGTCATCTACATTCCCAGCCCATTCAACATTAGTGAATATCTGCAAAGAAAAATTGCCTTTGTATGGAAACCATAATCCATAATCAACTGTCCCTCTAAGATATTTGAATATCCTCTTAACTGCTGTCATATGTGTCTCCTTAGGGCTCTTTTGAAATCTTGCTACTAAACCAACTACATGGGCAATATCCGGTCTACTATGAACAACATAATGCAATTTCCCAATCATGGACTTGTATTCCTTCTCATCCACTAAGGGTGAATCATCTTCTTTTGACAATCTACAACTGGTAACCATAGGTGTTCCAACTGGTTTACAGTCTTCCATTCCAAAGGTCTTCAACACCTCCTTTACATACTTGGACTGACAGATAAAAATTATCACCTTTCAGTTGTTGGACCTGCAATCCAATGAAAAATTTAATCTCACCTATTAGAGACATCTCAAATTCTTTCTTCATCTCATCTGCAAAAGTCATACTCATATCTTCATTTCCACCAAATATAATGTCATCAACAAATAGTTCTGCAATCAACATCTTGTCTCCATCAGTCTTCAAATAAATATTGTTGTCCTCACTAGCTCTCTGGATTCCTATCTTTATCAGATGTGCATGAAGTCTTTCAAACCATGCCCTTGGTGCTTTCTTCAATCCATATAATACCTTATGCAATTTGCATACCATATCCTTATCTTTTGATAATGCAAACCCATCTCGTTGTTCAATATACACCTCTTCTTCAAGAATACCATTCAGAAAGGCTAACTTTACAACCATTTGATAGACTTTAAAGCCTTTAAATGCTGCAAATGCAAGTAGCATTCTAACTCCTTCAAGCCTAGCAACCGGTGCAAAGGTCTGTCCATAATCTTCACCTTCTTCTTGTGCATACCCTTTGCATACTACTCTTTCTTTGTTTCTAACGACTTCACCATCTTCATTCAACTTGTTTCTAAATACCCACTTTGTACCAATTACATTTTTATCATCAGGTCTAGGAACAAGTGACCAAGTGTTGTTTTTCTTAATCCGATCAAGTTCTTCATTCATTGTGTAGACACCCAAAATTGTCCAGTCTAATTAAATAAATATTTTATTTATTTAATTATCTAAGCTTAATTCTTCTATTAATTAAATAAATCTTTATTTATTTAATTAATTCATTTATCCTCTTCTAGCCTTATTTCTCATTTAAATAAATACATTTATTTATTTAAATTATCCTTTTCCTAAATTAAATAAATATCTTATTTATTTAATTAATCTCACTCCTTCTATTAATTAAATAAATCTTTATTTATTTAATTAATTCATTAACCTTTTCTACTCATGACACATGTCATTCATCTCTTAATTCATACATTACCTACCCCTTTCATTATTTTATTATTTCTTTTACCTACCCTCTAATCATAACCGACCTCCTTTTACACCTCTCAATCTTATCCCTCCATTTCATATAGTGTCTTCTATATAAGGAGATGCTTCCTTCATTATCAAACCCTAATGAATCATCTTAATGACTTGACTATATTACGATCCTACTTGCAACCACATTCCGTTCTTTGTTGAGCTCTTGTGCACATAAAATCTGAGAGCAAATATATCAAGCAAGATCAATGGAGATAGGAAGAATGGAGATCCAAACCCTATTGGACATGATGGTATAATCTTTGTGATTTCATTTGATTTGCATTGTCTTAGGTAATCTTCATATGTTATGGTGGATCTTTGTTGTTGTTAGGCTAGGGTTTTGTGGTTGAATTCATTTAGCCTTTCAATATCGTTATTATTGTTTATCCATTTTCACCATATACATTTTGGCACGCCCGATGGGACTCTTGTCCCTTTAGCATTTAACATCCTTGTTGCAGACTTTGTATTTTGAAGTTGCAGATCTGACGTTTTCGGCAACATTTTGATATTCCCGCGTCTGCGGACTTTCGGATCGCGTTTTTGTTTTTCTGGCACGTCTGCGACATCTGGAATCGCGTCTATGTTACTAGCAGTATTTTATTTTGCAAGTTTCAGGAAAGCGCGTTTGTGTTATTAAGTCACGTCCGCGGTGTTTTTAGTCGCGTCTGTGTCCAAAAGTCGCGTCTGCGCTCTGTAGCCGCGTCTGTGTCTCACAGAACCGTGTCTGTGTCACGAAGTCGCGTCTGTGTTGAGGGTAATCGCGTCTATGTTCACCAGTTTCAAATTCTGGGTTTATTGACTCAGTTTTGGGATTTTGCATTTAGGGTTTCAGATCTGGTTTATTTTGAGCTAACATTTTTAGATCTAGCTGACGAAATTGGTGCAGCTTGTCTTGAAAGCAAAATCGTTTGGTTGAAGACCCCTATTTTCACAAAGTCTTTTGGGTTTAAAATTTACCTAACTTGTGTGCTTGCAGGAAGGGGTGATTATTTGAAACAATCCAAACTACTAACAACTCTTTGGTGCAGGTCCTTGGCAAGGGTTTTTGGATTTTTATTGTGTGCCTTGTTTTCATAGACTAGCAAACACTTCAATTGGTGCACTAAAATTGAATCATTGTCTTTTGTGTCTTGAGCAATAGGCTCTTTTTGTTTGATCTTTAGAGGGCTTGTCTTCCCGTGTGGTCATTAGGACTACTAGTGAGAAGAGAACGACCCAAGTGGTAGCGAGGAAAACCCACCTCTTCCGAACCACTATAAACAAATGTATTCATGGTGAAAACTATGGATAACATGTGTTGATTAGTTCATACCGACACTATGTCTCCCCATAAACCCGTTTGATCAGTTGTAGGGCGTAACCCCTACCGGCTGGGAGCCTTCTGTATTTATAGAGCTGAAAGTGCCGCATGTATGGCCACACGAGCAGATGCCCTTACTAGCACCTCTTTGTTTTAGAAGCCCAAATCCTTCTAGTTGTTGGGGCAGGAGGTCGGACCTTTGGTAGCGGCCCACACACATACGGTTCTTAGTAGAGATACAAAGTTCGCCACGGGGAGTTTTCGTGGGGACTGATGCTTGGCTGACCCAAGAAGTGAGTGTCGAGGGTGGAGGCAGTGAGGTCAAGCATCTAAGTATCCGCTCTGAATAGCATAGCCTCGAGGGTAAAACCCCATGTGGAATCAACAACTATTGTCTTGGCCAGCCATAAGAATTGTGCTTGACTTATTTTAAACATTCAAAACATTCAAGACCAAACAACAAAACATTGTGTCTTTTGTGTCTTCAAGTGTATGCAAAACATTTTTTTTACATCAAACAACACACTTTTATTGGAGTCATTTTTGAGTCTAGACACTTGCAAACATTGGGTCTTCATCAATACTGTGTCCTCTTGTCACAAAAAATAGTCAAATAGTCAGATTTGGTCACAACCAAACGACTTCATAGATTGGAAAAAATTGCACAGATTTTGCAGAAACACGTCTGTGTTTGACATAATAGCGTCTGTGTTGTATAACCGCATCTGTGAAGGACAGAAACGCGTCTGTGTTCCCATAATCAACATTGCAATTTGCACAAAATCTCAGAGGCACATCTGTGTTGAACAGAGCCACGTCTATGTTGGGAAACTGCGTCTGTGAAGTATACAGGCGCGTCTGTGTTCACAAATTGGAAAATTTTTACAGTCCAGCAAACAAGAGCAGTCAGTTTCAGAATTCTTGAGCTTCCTAGGTCATTTCTCCAGGGTTTCATTTAGCATTCAACCTGTCTTTGGGTCTCACAAAGTCCATCATTGCTTCACACCTCACATTACATTCACAATTGTCTAAACTTGAGTCAAAGGTCACTTGCTTGTCCTCATCATACTTTGTCAACACACTACATACAACAACATTTTGCTAGGTGGTCCCTCATCAAGGTTTCTTACCTTTGGGTCTCATTTGGTCTTACTTAGAGTCAAGGTCAACTTACCTCATCAAGAGAAACTATCCTCTCTTTGGAAGTCACACCTACTCTACTACATACATACTTGGTCTTACACTTTGGACATTGCAAGTACACCTCAGATTCATTTACATTCCATCCAACTCTTGGTCTTCCATACTTTTTTCCATTTTCATCTAGTCTCACACATCTCGGTCAATACCTAGTTCATGGTTGAAACTCATCTTCAAAAATCTAGGAGAGAAACTAAAGAGGCTCAAGAGTCCACAAACATGAGTTCTTATGAGTATGACAATGATATCTTTTTCAATTCTGATCATGCTACATTACCTGACATGGATGCCTATAGAAACATTCCAAATGTTGAGAACATGGACACTACAAACAACAATGCTACACACAATGAAAATATGGACAACTTTTCCATACATTCAGCAGATGTGGAAGAATCCATTATGAATCCCCATTTCAATCGATTGGTTGAGGAAATAATGAGAAGGGATAGACAATACTTCTTACAAATGATGGCACAAAGTGGAGCCAAGATACCTCATGATTTTGACATGTCTCAAATAATGGAAAATCGACCTTTGCAACAACCTCACTCCAACATGGATCAAAGGAGACCTAATAGTGGAGGAAATAGAGGACCACATATGGTACCTGAATCACCATCATCTTTGTTTCAAAAACCAGAGGTCCCACATACACATGGTCAAGTATATGATACTCATCTTCGCAGACCATTATGGAAGTCTTATGCAGACAGATATGCTCAATCACATACCAATGCTAAGGATCAACCACCAAAGCAATTGGATATTCAAAGGCATGCTCAAAATTTGGACACAAGGAAACCCCGTGTCAAATTTGGGGGCAACACATTAGAACATGACATGCCTGTAGAGTATGGTATACATGCACAAAATAGATATGGTGTTCCTCAACATGAATCTATACCAAGTGGTCCATATACGCAACATCATTATAGACCTCCTCCATATGAACATGTGTATGATCAATATCATCCATATATGCAACATGCTCCTCCTACAATTGGTGCCTCAAGCATAGAGTATGGTCCAAGAAGTCGATCTCCACCTAAGAGCAATTTGGAACAACAAATCAGGGACTTACAAAAGAAAATGGAGGACATAAATACACCAAAGCCAACATACACAATGAGAGACATATGTCCTTATCCATTTGACAAGAGCATTCCAATGCCTCCATTTCCTACACACTTTGTGATGCCTAAGTTTGATAAGTATAGAGGAAAAGGGGATCCTAAGGCACACATAAGACATTTTTTCACAGCTTGCATTGAGGTAGCAGAATAAGAGACATATTTGATGAGATTATTCCCACAAAGCCTAGGTGATCAAGCTGTGGAATGGTTCTCCCAACTCCCACCTGGTATTAAGTCATGGGGTGACTTAGCAGAGGCATTTATCCAACATTTCTCCTACAACATAGAGATAGACATATTAGTCACTACTTTGTGGAACACCAAGCAAAAAGATGGAGAGTCTTTTTCATCATTTTTACAAAGATGGAGGAATCTAACTAGCAGATGCTCTTGTGAAATCCCACAAAAACAAATGGTAGAAATGTTCACCCAAAATGTTAACAAAGACATTGGCTATGATCTAAGGAAATCTTGTTTGTCCACTTTCAAGGATGTCATTGAAAAAGGCTTAGCAATAGAAAAGGTCCTAATTGAACAAGGAGTCATTAAGATATTCAAGGAAAACAAAGATGACTTTAAAGGAAAAGATAAGCCAAGATTTTGGAATAAAAACAAGAACACAGTCAATGATGGTGTTGTCAATGCCAATACAATGCGACCCAAAATCTCGTTTTCAGGATCAAGCTCCACAAACAATCAAGTGAATACTCAAACAACTTCCAGATCATGAAGGAAGTACACCCCATTGGGAGAACCACTTGAGTCAGTTTTCAAAAAGCTAGTGGCAAACAAGGTAATCACTATTCCAGATTTTCCTCCATATGAACCAAAGGTTAAACCAAATTGGTGGAATGATGATGAATATTGTGAATTTCATAAGAGCAAGGGTCATAAGACAGGAAATTGCCATCGACTGAAGAACATCATACAAGATCTCATTGATAGAGGTGACATTGAAATTGAAGGACACTCAGCCAATCAAGAACATGAGATGTTTAAGGAACCATTCCCAAAACATGACAAAGGAAAAGCTAAAGTCACAGATGACCAAACCAACTATACCAGAGCATCTTATAACTATGATTCAACTATCAATCACATCTCGATGGACAATTATGTCTCTACCATTATCATCAAGGACAAAACCCCTGAGAATTCTACCCAGAGACCCAAGATCGTTCTGAAAGGCATTGGATCTTCTTCCGAACCTACCTCTGAATGTCATGTTACAACCCGCCGAGGTAAATTCACTTTGCAAGGTGCTCCAGCTAAAAATACTGCTTCCTCATCAACCAAACCTGAGTATGACCTTGTAGAACAGTTAGGGAAGATACCCGTGCTCATCTCCATCCTTGAGCTCTTACGCATATCCCCCGCACATAAAGCCATTCTTGACAAAATCTTGAGAGAAACTGTCGTTCCTATTGATCTGAACGTGGACCAGTTTCAAGCCATGGTGGGATACCTTTCCATTCCACACTCTCTTACATTCACAGAAGCTGATGACGCCTCCATAAGCCAGCCACATAATGCACCTTTACACATTGAAGCCTTCATACACAAACATCGAATAAAACGATTCCTGATAGATGGAGGAGCAGGTCTAAACATTTGTACATTGAGCACTATTAAACAATTGGAATATTCGGATAAAGCTGTGAATGCTGCAAACAAAATTACCATCAAAGCATATGATGATGAAGAGCGTTCATCCAATGGCACAATCATTTTACCTCTCAGAGTTGGGCCAGTTACAAAAGATGTGGTTTGTCAAGTCCTAGACCTAGATCTCACATACAACATACTTTTGGGACGTCCTTGGATTCATGAAATGAGCGTAGTCCCATCTACATATCATCGATGCATCAAGTTTCCACACAATGGAGTTGAAGTGACTGTCAAAGCTGACCCAAACCCATTCATATATTGCAACAATCTGCGACCTCGATCAGAAATAACAATCCCAGTCAATCGAGAAGCAATTCCATCATCAGCATATGTGGATCCAGAATCATTGAAAGCTTCTACATCCAAACAATCAGAGCTGAAAGAAGAATTCAAGATTAAAGACATGGGATGTGGTGAGTATATCTTTCATGTTGTTCAACTCCCACTCTCTCCTAAGGTATTCAGTCAACTTGAACAATCCATAAACAATTTGCAAGGAATTGGGTATGAACCACCTAGTATTGTGTCTACTAAGTTTGAATGCAAATCTCCTCTAGTGGTGCAAGAAACTCCTGATATCAATAGTCCTAAGAGTGGTTCCAACAAAGAATCTATTGAGTGTATCACCAACCCTCTTGAGAACTCACGTAGCCTTACCATTTCATCTATTCATTCCATTTTCACTCCTCTCCCAGACTTGGATCAACAAGAATTACAAAAGACCTTACTCATTGGGGATGAAAAATCAAGCTTTGAAAAGAAAAATCTAAAAGTCAAAAATAAAGAAAAGTCCTTTAATTCAAATCAAAATCAAAAGCTATTGGACTCTGCAAAAATCAAAGTCAAGGATAAAAATCACATGAAGAAAAAAGAACAAGAGTTGATCTCCCCTAACACCAAAATAACTGGGGGCAAAAGTTCCATAATTTCAAGCCAAAAAGAATACTTGTTGATCCTAAGTCTCCATCATGTCATGATACTTTCACTTCTTTTCGCAATCATAAGCCTTCATCACTCATTCACTTGTTCCGCACATCCTTTCCCTTCTGGTGATACATCATGGACCTTTAATGGAGCTTCCTTGAAGGACTTTGTTGTCAGGGATGCCCAAACTTCTTTAGGTGACACGCATACGGGCCTGTGTAGTCCACACACTAGTAATTATATCTCAATTCCTTTATCAAGGAAGACAGTCACTCAAGCTACACATCATTCAGTCAAGGAACGATGCAGCTACAATCATAAAGTCAAGCCTTGCACATTTGAGGTAGGTGATTTGGTTCTCAGAGAAAATCCTAAAAATCAGCAAGACAGAGAGAAGAAAGGCAAGTTCTAACCAAATTGGCTTGGTCCTTACATCATTACAATAGCATATGGATTTGGGGCATATCAGCTCTCAATTACAGAAGGTGAACCTTTGGAGGATCCTATCAACAACATGCACCTTCGCAGGTTCTACACATAGCTCTTTGGAATATCCTAATTCAAAAAAAACAAAAAAAAACAAAAATTACAAAAACACAAAAAAAAATTCAAAAAATTTCAAAAATACAAAAAAAATTATAAACCAAAAAAATCGTTACTTGGTGAAAACCTGGCAAACAGGCGCCTTGTGACACAAAAAACATTGAAAAATCGAAAAAAGTAAAGAGAAATAATTTCGTCCAACGGTGAAAACCACTTCGGTGGCACCTTGGGCAAGTACCATGGTGAAAACTGGGTCACCAATGCCATGCGTAGAGACATTGCTCCTCCCTTCTTCAGGATTCCATTTCATCCTTCACTTTGCACACACTCACATCCTATCCATCCAGAATAAACTTACACATTCCCATCATGGCTTGTTGTTGATCTACCCAAGATTGGTTTGCCATTCATAATAAACCTCCCTTTTCACTCCCTTTCCATCCATAATAAATCAGCTCCTATCTGTGGCTAAGGCAAATCCTACGTCTATTGACGGGTGTGGAACTGAGAACATCACATGTTTCGAGGAGTACAGTTTCTTCTAGCCTATCCACGCACAATCCGCAATAAAGCAACATTTGCATCACAGATCCGCAATAAAGTTTCATCTTCTCCGCAATAAAGTATCAGTTTCATGGATTCAGTTAGTTTCAGATGAGACACAACAGCAACAATGGGCTTCAACAAATCAAATCTTTCAACAGACTCAGACAACATTATGGTTTAGTGCTATCTATCCTTTTTGTGAAAGTAAACATTGTGACCACAATCAAATAAGACTTATACAAGTGACAAGAGACACTAAACTTGAGGACTACAGTGGATGTTGGTGTCGAGTCTTGGTTTTCTTTTGATTTTATCTTTTGGTGACATGTCTTTTAGCTTTTTCAGGATGTCTCTAACTAGAGATTCTATATCCAGGATGTCTTTGACTAGAAAGGTGAGGATGGGGTATCATCACCTATTTGTATTTTTTGTCTGTGGATTGTCTCTTAGTAATGCTATGACTTGTCCAGGGATATGAGGACACTGTGAGTCTAGTATGAAATGGGGCATTCCTTATTTGTGACTATCTTATCTTCATGCAAACAGGTACAATGACTTTCTGGGTCAAACATATGCCTTGATTGTCATAACCTACTTGCCATAATAAAGCTCAATGATGATAACACACAAGAAGCTCTTTCACTTTCATATCTTCTATCTTTCATCCCCCTTTCTTGATTGACTTCCATCATCCTTCTCGAGTCTGCGTAGCTTGCTATCACATGACTGAGTATAATGACACGCCAAAAACATTTGCATTTCATGTAGTTTCACCTACATTATCACATGTTAGCATTCCATACATACATATAGATATCACAATTGCATCACATCCTGCACACACTACATGTTAGAACATTTTATATTCTCATCATGTAAATAGTCATTTGCATTGTCATATCCATCCGTATTTCATACATTCACATTTGCATTAGCATAACATATAAAAACATAAAAGAAAAAAATATTGTATTTCATCATATACATATTTGCATCCATATCATAAGCATCACATAAGAACATCTCATCACATAGGTACACATGCATATAGCTGCCGCAAAGATGAATCATCTCATATATATAATCATAAGTGTCATGATACAATGATGTCAAAATACATATGGCTACAAAATCACCCGCAGGTGTCTACATCATCATACAAAATGGTACAAAACTGATACAAAGGAACCACCGATAACTCTTGCCAACACTGTTGGTAGTGCTAATCCTGTCCATGTCATGGTATCCCATGCCACGTGTCCAACCCTCATCTCTAGTCCTGGATTCTGAAACACTCGTCTAAGGGCATCCTCGTCTCTGTCTCGATTGTATGGAATCAGCTCCCCATCAATCGGTATCCTTAGAATCCTGTATACATCTTCCAAGGTGACTATCATCTCACCCATCGACAAATGGAAAGTACAAGTCTCAGAGTGCCACCTCTCCGCCAACGCAGTCAACAGTCCCATGTTCGCCCGAAACTCAGGCACATATAGAACGTGTCTCAATCCCATAGCCTCGATAGCAGCTCGCTCCTCGGCTGTCAGCTCAGGTTGCAATCTCTGAGTCGATGGGAATATCTCCCATGACTCCAGCATAGGCAAATACTCCTGCAGTCACACAAATCAATCATCTCAATCCTAGTGACACTCACTGTTCATCACAAAGTGTTGCTTCTATCCTAGTGGTACTCCCTGTTCATCACAAAGTACTACGTGTTTGGCACTCCCTATTCATCACAAAGTGCTGCTCACATTTGCACTCATTGTTCATCACAAAGTGCTGCTCATATTTTAGTACTCCTTGTTCATCACAAAGTACTATATCTTGGTACTCACTATTCATCACAAAGTGCCTTGATCTATCTTATCCTAGGGCCTATGCTTGAGTGAATCCTCTTGAGTAGTTTCCTAATTGGCAACGTATGTTCTATCACAGAATTGTCAATCCTAGCCCTATTTGTTATCCGAGTCTTCCCTAGAGGACCTGCTTGAGTGTATCCTCTTAGCAGCTTATTCAATTGACAACATATGTTCATCACAAAACTGCCGATTTGACCTAGAAGACACAAATTCACATTTTTGGACACAAACGCGTTTTCCTGACATAAACACACATTTATTACATTACCTAGTATGCATTAATGACAACAATAAATGCATCAAAGTGCAAGGAGGTTTTGTGGTACTTACTGGCTCTCCTGCCTCTACTGGCCTCTAATATCGGCGAACGCGGTCGAATCTATGAACCAAAGCCATCGCTGCTGACTGTTGTTGCTCTTTTCTCTCTCTGCACTCTAATCTCTTGGAGGTGTAGATGACAATGAGGATGTATTTCCCTCGTGGTCTATCTTATAGACTGCCCTAGCCCTCGTTTCCCGAGTCAGTCTTCATTATCCCGTGACTCTGTCACTTTATTCGGTCAGTCCATTCTATCTCGTCTTTCTTATCGAGAGATTGTCTGCGATCTTTTCAGACATTTTCATCCAATCTAGAGGGGGCATATCATTCCCATCTTGGGGCAACTCTGTATCAGTTCATATTATCTTCTTTGAAACAACGCGACAAGCCGCATTGTCTCAAAGAGGGGCAAAATGTAGACACCCAAAATTGTCCAGTCTAATTAAATAAATATTTTATTTATTTAATTATCTAAGCTTAATTCTTCTATTAATTAAATAAATCTTTATTTATTTAATTAATTCATTTATCCTCTTCTAGCCTTATTTCTCATTTAAATAAATACATTTATTTATTTAAATTATCCTTTTCCTAAATTAAATAAATATCTTATTTATTTAATTAATCTCACTCCTTCTATTAATTAAATAAATCTTTATTTATTTAATTAATTCATTAACCTTTTCTACTCATGACACATGTCATTCATCTCTTAATTCATACATTACCTACCCCTTTCATTATTTTATTATTTCTTTTACCTACCCTCTAATCATAGCCGACCTCCTTTTACACCTCTCAATCTTATCCCTCCATTTCATATAGTGTCTTCTATATAAGGAGATGCTTCCTTCATTATCAAACCCTAATGAATCATCTTAATGACTTGACTACATTACGATCCTACTTGCAACCACATTCCGTTCTTTGTTGAGCTCTTGTGCACATAAAATCTAAGAGCAAATATATCAAGCAAGATCAATGGAGATAGGAAGAATGGAGATCCAAACCCTATTGGACATGTGATGGTATAATCTTTGTGATTTCATTTGATTTGCATTGTCTTAGGTAATCTTCATAAGTTATGGTGGATCTTTGTTGTTGTTAGGCTAGGGTTTTGTGGTTGAATTCATTTAGCCTTTCAATATCGTTATTATTGTTTATCCATTTTCACCATATACACATTGCATTTAACCAGTCATTATTATTAAGAGCTTCTCTAACTATCTTTGGTTCAACTATAGAAATCAGACAAGAGATTTCTCTGATTTTTCTTCTAGTCTACACTCCAACATTCTTGTCACCTATGATCTGGTCTTCAGAATGATTTAGCCTTACATATATAGGAATTACTTGTTCCGGTGCAAAAACCTCTTCTTGTTCTTCATCTTCTTCATCTGCACTATTCTTCTCAACATGTTTCTGTACATCTGGTTCAATAAACATAAGTTTTTGTTCATCATCTGCTGGATCAGATTCGATGGTATCATCAGAATACTCATCAACTTTTATATTCACACTCTCCACAATCTTCTTTATCCTTTTGTTGTAACACTTGAAAGCTTTTCTCTTAGTGGAGTATCCAAGAAATGTTCTTTCATCACTTTTATCATCAAATTTACCAATATAATCATCTCTTTTTATAAAACATCTGCTACCAAATTTTTTGAAGTAACTAAAACTAGGAGTTCTACCATACCATAACTCATAGGGTGTCTTGTTATTACCTTTCTTCACCAGTACTCGGTTCAATGTGTAAACAACAGTACTGACTGCTTCCCTCCAAAAACTCTTGGGTACATCTCCCTGTATCAGCATAGTCCTTGCTGCTTCAACAAAGGTTTTTTTTCTCCTTTCTGCAATTCCATTATGTTGTGGTGTCCTTGGAGAAGATAATTGCCTCTTTATTCCATTTTCATCACAATATCTCACAAAATCATCAGATGTAAACTCTCCACCCTGGTCAGATCTCAGGCACTTAAGATTCTTACCAGTTTCTTTTTCTACTAAGGCCTTGAATGCCTTGAACTTGTTGAAATCTTCTGGCATTTCCTTTCAGAAAACTAACCCACATCATTCTAGAAAAATCATCAGTAAATATCATAAAATATTTGTCACCATAAAAACTTCTAGTCCTCATAGGACCACATAAATCAGTGTGCACCAAATCTAGAACATGCTCAGAAGAAAAAGATTTGCTCTTAAAAGAAGATGTAGTCATCTTACCCAACTGGCATTCTTTACACAACACATTGTCTGGTTTAACAAGCTATGGCATACCTCTCACCATACTAGATTTGTAGACCTTAACCACATTATCAAAGTTCACATGACAAAACCTTCTATGCCATAACCAACTATCTTCAACCTTAGCAAGCAAACAAATGTTCACATTAGCATTCAGATGGAATAAGATACCTTTAGTTTGCTTATTGGTAGCAATCAATTCTCCTTTGCATCCTAAGATCCTACACACTCTACTCTTAAAGTTAAGATGATAACCTTTGTCATTCAACTGACCAACATTCAACAACTTATGTTTTAAGCCTTCAACCCAAAATACATCATCAACCTTACTTGTACAATTCAAAGAGATACAACCTTTACCTTTAACCATACAAGGTGAATTGTTTCCTAATCTTACTACACCACCATCAAATTCTATAAGAGAAATAAAATTGTTCTTATCATCGGTCATGTGGTGTGAGCAACCACTGTCAATAATCCATTCATCAATGTTGTCAATGCGAGATACTAAAGCCTTCTTATTAGACAGATCTTCCTTAACAACAACAAAAACAATCTCCTCATTGTCTTCATCCTCAGATTCCTCATCAATGGCACCTTCATCAACTGCAACATAACATTGTTTCTTTCCTTTTCCCTTATATTTTCTAAAATTTTCTTTTTGATCATTATTAGGACAGTGTGAAACAATATGTCTTGTCTTGTTACAAGAGAAACATTTGAGAGGCAACTTACCTTTGTACTTACCAGTGCCTCTAGGAAGTCTTTTAGCCAATAGAGCTTGAAATTCCATCAGATTACCTTCATCATCCACATCAGCTTTACTAGCACCAAGATGACTTGACCGACCTTCATGACTTTGACAAACATCTTTCCCTTTTCTCACTAGGACACTAGATACAGATGCTTTAAAAGCAGATTCTGTCTTAGGTACACTATTATCAAAACTATTTAACTCAAAAGTAGTGAGCTTACCAAAAAAAGAATCAACAGTAACCTTATCCTTAGTAACTAACCTCAACTCTTGAATAAAAAACACTCTAATTTCATAGGCAGGTAATAGGGTTCTAAGCATCTTACTCACAACAATGTCTTCTTCTATAGTACCACCAGCACTCTTGATTCCAACGACAACCTCTTTAATCCTCTGTCCATACTGAGTAATATTTTCACCTTCCATCATTCTCATATCATCAAACTTTCATGTAAGACTCTCTTCTTTAGCCTTTTGAACATGCTTATTACCACCATAGATTAATTCTAACTTCTCCCAAACTTCAAAAGCAGTCTCTAAACCATGGACATCAATATATTCATTATCAGCCAGTGTACTTAATATGGTTTCCAGTGCTTGAATGTTTTCTTGTTGCTCCTTCAACTGATATGCAGTTAGAGGACCGATAGGAGGTACATACTGAGTAATAACATGCTGCCAGAACTAAGCACCCATACCTTTGATATAAATCTTCATTTTATCGTTCCATATTCGGTAGTTGTCCCTAGTGAATTTGGGACCCTCTTTCTTCATCATCTTCCTCAGATCTTTTCCTCAAGCGGGTAAGCTTTTGTACAAAGAGGACCGAATTCTCTAATACCAATTGTTATTATGAGGATCCGATAATTACTGAGAGTGGGGGGGGGGGGGGTAAATCAGTAATAAGGAGAAACTGAAACTCTTCACCAATCTGTACAATAAATCAAAAATAGTTCATAACCAGTACCGATAGTTGATCAAACAATCACTTAATGCAAATTTACCAAAACATTACCGGTAGTAATTTAAGTGTTCATCATTAAGAAAATATGGTAAAGACATCAAATGCATAATCCATCCACAACATGAACACAAATATTTTTCATGTGGAAACCCAAATGGGAAAAATCACAGTGGGAATTGGTACCCACAAAATATGCACTCTTTCAGAATGTGCCCTATTAGGAGCCTAGCTCGGTTAGGAGCTTTACAACAATGCCCGGTTAAGAGCAGACCCTATTAGGAGTCACCTGGTCAAGGAATTTTACAACTTAGCTCTATTACGAGCTTTATGCTGTTAGGAGTAACCTCGCTGGAGGATTTAAACCCAAATTAATAAGCCACCCAATGAAGGGATTTACAAGATCAGGCCTATTAGGACCTACCTGATTAAGAGATTTTAATGTTGTTGCAACTGTTAGGAAACAACAGATAAATAATATGGACTCAACACTTCATAGCTTGCTATTACAGATCCTTGTCACCTCCAATATGCTTCTCTCATGTAGACATCTCAATCTGGTTCGACACACACACACACACTTCTCTGATCACCGACACACTCAATCTTCTCAAACTCGACCTAAATATATTTTACAATTAGGTTGGTTACAAAAACCTAACCTACAATGAATCTAAATCATAGATCATACTAGATCATTATAACAGATCATCATACAGATCATTACAACAAATTACAAGACAATTAAAGTCATTGAATGATCATAACTCATCACCGCACATTGATCTGATAAGTTGCCAAACCCTTAACACATTCTGCTAAGCACTTCGTTGCTTCCTAAGAAATTCAATCCTTGTACACGCCAAAACAAAATCTTATCTTTTCACACAGATTTTGACACGTCATCATCAACTTATGAACATAAAAAGAATCACCGCCAAACCATAAAACATCACTGGTCAAAGATCTTGATACCAGTTCTCAAACCCTAGTTGATTATACAACAGTCAATTATAAACATGACTTCCAGTCCTCCGAACATGATGTGGTTCAAGTCATAGACTCATTATGATGTCATAAGCACACATTGCAAACTGCAACACCTATCTCAACACGGATCAGTACTGCAACCATCTCCTTCTTTGTTCCTTCTTACCGGTTCACTGTCACTAGGCATTTTTGCTTTCCAACTCAATCCATTATCGGTTAGACCTAACCAGTAGACTTAGATGACATACCAAGCATAAACAAACATGGACAAATATGGTTTCCATCAATGAAAACACAAATAACTAATCATCAAGCATCATATCATAATTATATCATCAACAACAGTCCATCAATATATCATCACCAACAGTCCTTCAATATATCATCACCAATAGTCCATCAGTTATGCCAACATGCCAACAATTTTCACCAATGGATGAATTATTTTTCTTTACTATTTTTTTAGGACCCCTTTTCAATATTTTTGTTCTTTTTTCAGGATCATTTTTTTTTTATACTTCTTTTAGAAGAGAATGGATGCATGATAGGACAGAGGAAGGACTCAAGAATCTTTTTTGTTTGGATGGTACCCTTGACACATGTGTTGCAATAGACCATGACTATGAAGGTACACTCAAAGGCGTTGATAGGATAAGGAAATGGATGATTGGATGAAACGAGATAGGGATTTATGCAAAGGATTGGATATGAGGGATGGACGGGTGAAAAAGAGGCATTGGATAATGGACTGTGTGTTGGAAGACTTGTGCATGAGTGGGGGAAAATATTGGCACACACCTCGAGGGGTTGTGGAGTGATGGAGGAAAAGTGAATTTTGAATTTTGAGATTTTGATGGAGGAATGACTGTTTATGGTGAAAATGGATAAGAACAATATTGAAAGACTAAATAGATTCAACCATAAAACCCTAGCCTAACAACAACAAAGATCCACCATCATATGAAGATTACCTAAGACAATGCAAATCAAATAAAATCACAAAGATTATACCATCACATGTCCAATAGGGTTTGGATCTCCATTCTTCCTATCTCCATTGATCTTGCTTGATATATTTGCTCTCAGATTTTATGTGTACACAAGAGCTCAACAAAGAACGGAAATGTGGTTGCAAGTAGGCTTGATCGCATATGAAAGTTCGAATGCTAGAGTAGTCGGGTAGTCAGCGGGGGTTTGATAATGAAGGAAGCATCTCCTTATATAGAAGACACTATAAGAAATGAAGGGATAAGATTGAGAGGTTTAAAAGATAAATGGTCGGCTATGATTAGAGGGTAGGTAGAGGAAATAAGAAAACAATAAGAGGGTAGGTAGTGTAGGAATTAAGAGATGAATGACATGTGTCATGGGTAGAAAAGGATAATGAATTAATTAAATAAATAAAGATTTGTTTAATTAATAGAAGACGTGGGATCAATTAAATAAATAAGATATTTATTTAATTTAGGAAAAGATAATTTAAATAAATAAATGTATTTATTTAAATGAGAAATAAGGATAGAAGAGGGTAAATGAATTAATTAAATAAATAAAGATTTAAATTTAATTAATAGAAGAATTAGGCTAAAATAATTAAATAAATAATTGACTGGACAATTTTAGGTGTCTACATTTTGCCCCTCTTTGAGACAATGCAGCTTGTCACGTTGTTTCAAAGAAGATAAGATGAACTGATAAAAAGTTGCCCCAAGATGGGAATGATATGCCCCCTCGAGAGATTGGATGAAAATGTCTGGGAAGCTCGCAGACAATCTCTCGATAAGAAAGAAAGGCTAGAATGGACTGACCAGATAGGATAGAGTGACAGAGTCACGGGATAAAGAAGACAGACTCAGGAAACGAGGGCTAGGGTAGTTTATAAGATAGACTACGAGGGGAAAACATCTTCATTGTCATCCACACATCCAAGAGATTAGAGTGCAGAGAGAGCATAGAGCAGCAACAGTTAGCAGTGATGGCATTGGTGCATAGATTCGATTGCGTTCGCCGATTTCAGAGGCTAGCAGATGCAAGAGAGCCGGTAAGTATCGCAAAACCTCCTTGTACTTTGTTGCATTAATTTTTGTCATAAATACATGTTACTTAGTAAATAAATGCGCTTTAGGTATGTTGCAAAAATGTCAAGCGGGTCAAAAGACAGGAAGGCGCGTTTGTGTCATGAATGCGCGTTTATGTCTTCTAGGTCGAATTGACAATTCTGTGATGAACATACGCTATTGATTGGATAAGCTGCTAAGAGGATACACTCAAGCAGGTCCTCTAGGGAAGACTAGGATAGCAGATAGGGCTAGGATTGACAATTTTGTGATAGAACATACGTTTCCAATCAGGAAACTACTCAAGAGGATACACTCAAGCAGAGGCCCTAGGATAGGATAGATCGAGGTACTTTGTGATGAACAGGGAGTACCAAGACATAGTACTTTGTGATGAACAGGGAGTACTAAAAAGAGATGCACTTTGTGATGATCAGGGAGTGCAAAACACGTAGTACTTTGTGATGAACACAGAGTACCACTAGGATAATCAACAACACTTTATGATGAACAGGGAGTACCACTGGGATAAAAAGAAACACTTTGTGATGAACAGGGAGTGTTACTAGGATAGAAAGCCATAAGCACTAGGATAAAAAGCAACATTTTGTGATGAATAGGGAATGCCACTATGATTGACACAATTGATTTGCTTGACTGCAGGAGTATCTACTTATGTTGGAGTCATGGGAGAGATTCCTGTCGACTTAGAGTTTTTGAGCACAACTGATAGTTGAGGAGAGAGCAGCGGTTCAGGCGATGGGCCTGCGACATATTCTGTATGTGCCTGAGTTTCAAGCAAACATGGGGTTGCTGACTATGCTGGCTGAGAGATGGCACTCAGAGACTTGTACTTTTCATTTTCTGATGGGTGAGATGACAGTCACCTTGGAGGATGTTTACAAGATACTGAGGATACCGATCGATGGGGAGTTAGTACCCTACGATCGAGATGGAGACAAAGATGCACTGAGACGAGTGTTTCAGGATCTGGGATTGGAGATGAGGACTAGACACGTGGCCTGGGATACCATGACATAGACATGATTAGCACTACCAGCAGTATTGGCAGGAGTGATCAGTGGGTTCCTCAATCCGGATAGAGCGACATGAGGATTGGCTGTGGGCTGGGGTGGTACACTGGAGACATTGGTGACACAACACACTAGATTTTCCTGGGGACCGTATCTGCTGGCACATTTGTACTATGAGCTACATCAGTTTGTATACCATGGATGGACAGGATTGGGTTGCGGAGTTACACTATTGCAGGTGTGGGCATATGAGCATCTGCCAGTGACACGACCAATTCATTTCAGAGGTAGGGGCCATGAACATAGTTTTGTACATTTGTATGACATGATTACATCTCAGCCGCAGATTGGGAGATTAGAGTATTGGCATAGGGTCATTGATGAGATTGACACTGTAGTATGGAGGCCGTACCGAGAGTGGGAGGAGTGGGAGGATGACACAATGGAGCTGCCATATACATTTAAGAGTAGGTATCTGATTGGGTGAACACCATATGTTCTTGAGAGGCAGTTGGTGGATAGGGTGGGCAGGCAGTTTGACAGGATACAACGGATTCCATGGGGTTTGGAGATGTTTGCTCAGAAAGTGAGAGATCAGGTGCACTTCGGGCCATTGTTGTCGTATGATCAGGCAGTGATGCAACTAGTAGAGATGATTCCCTTGCCTTGGGATATGTGGCCAGAGATAGAGGATGCAGGGATGGATGCATAGTATACTGCATATTGGGCAGAGCATCCATTTCCATGGTTGATGGATCCAGGGGAGCTGATAGATGGAGATGGCGGAGGTGATGGGGATGATGATAGAGATGGCAAAGGTAGAGGCCGACGGAGGAGGCAGGGTATAGTAGGAGAGAGGAGAGTGGCTCCGAGGAGGGAGGGTGGAGAGGAGAGACAGGCTCGACAGGTTCACATGGTGAGGGGCAGAGGCGGATTGCCTTTATAGGTGTTAGTAGCACAGGGTCCCAGACAGGAACAGGGACATGGATAGGGACAGGGGCAACCATAGGTACAAGGACAAGAGTAGCCACAGGAGCAGCCACAGGGTGAGGGAGGAGAGTAGGTAGATGAGTTGCTGGAGTTGAGGGAGATCTGTCAGGGATAGAAGATGAGATCCAGGATCTCGAGCGGGAGAGGGATAGGCTCAGGAGACAGCTAAGGGACACTGAGCGGGAGAGGGATCAGGCTATCCAGCGTTATACAGAGGCTGAGATAGCATTGAGGGCAGGGAGACAGGCAACAGAGGACACATGAGCTGGATACGCCTATGTTCTGCGGGCTGGGGAGGAGATAGGTTACTGGAGAGACGTATACTATGGAGCGGTGCCACCAGAGTAGCGGGCTAGGAGATTCTGTAGACCATCGCAGACATCGACAACCACTGGAGGGAGGGATAGGAGACAGGCGTCGAGCAGTGGGGTCATGGGTCCTCCACCACCACCAGATAGAGGGGACAAGAGAGATGATCCTGGGGTGGGTCCTTCCAGGACTCAGACTCCATCGAGGCCAGGCGGCTCCGAGGGAGGGAGTTCATCATAGCCTTAGAGGGATCCCTATGTATCATTTTTGTACCATTTTGTATTATGACACCTTTGGGTGATTGCAACCATATGATTTTGACATCGTTGTATCATGACACTTATGATTATATATATATGAGATTCATCCTTGCGGCAGCTATATGCATGTTTACCTATGTGATGTTGCTTCGATGTGATTTATGATGATGATTTTATGATATGGATGCAAATATGTACATGATGCAATGCAATATTTTTGTTCTTTTATGTTTTAAATGTTATTCCACTGCAAATGTGAATGTATGAAATGTAGATGAATATGATAATGCAAATAACTATTTACATGATGAAAATGTAAAATGTGCTAACATGTGTTGTGTGTAGGATGTGATATCTATATGTATGTATGAAATGCTAATATGTGGTAATGCAGGTGCAACTACATGAAATGCAAATATTTTTGGTGTGTCATTATACTCAGTCATGTGATAGCAGGCTACACAGACTCAGGAAGGACAATGGAGGTCAACCAAGAAAGAGGGATGGAAGATAGAAGATATGGAAGTGAACGAGCTTCTTGTGCGTTATCATCATTGAGCTTTATTATGGCAAAATAGGTTATGACAATCGAGGCATAGGTTCGATCCAGAAAGTCATTGTACCTATTTGCATGGAGATAAGACAGTTTCAAACAAGGAATTCCCCAGTTCACACTAGACTCGCAATGTCCTCATATCCTTGGACAAGTCATAGCATTACTAAGAGACAATCCACAGACAACAAAGAAAAAATAGGTGACGATACCCCATCCTTGCCTTTCTAGTCAAAGACATCCTGGAGACAGAATCTCTAGTCAGAGACATCCCGAAAAAGCTAAAAGACATGTCACCAAAAGATAAAATCAAAAGAAAACCAAGACTCGACACCAACATCCACTGTAGTCCTCAAGTTTAGTGTCTCTTGTCACTTGTATAAGTCTATTTGATTGTGGTCACAATGTTTACTTTCACAAAAGGATAGATAGCATTGAACCATAATGTTGTTTGAGTCTGTTGAAAGATTTGATTTGTTGAAGCCCATTGTTGCTACTATGTCTCATCTGAAATTGCCTAAATCCATGAAATTGATACTTTATTGCGGAGAAGGTAGAACTTTATTGCGGATTGGTGATGCAAACGTTTCTATATTGTGGATTGTGCATGGATAGACTGAAGAAAGCTGGAAGAAAATCTACTCCTTAGAACATGTGATGCTCTTAGTTCCACACCCATCACTAGACGTAGGATTTGCCTTAGCCACAGATAGGAGCTGATTTATTATGGATGGAAAGGGGTGAAAAAGGAATATTTATTATGAATGGCTAACCAATCTTAGGTAGATCAATAACAAGCCATGATGGGAATGGGTAAGTTTATTATGAATGAATAGGACGTGAGTGTGTGCAAAGTGAAGGAGGAAATGGAATCCTGAAGGAGGGAGGAACAATGTCTCTACGCATGACGTCAGTGACCCAGTTTTCACCATGGTACTTGCCCAGGGCGCCATCGAAGTGGTTTTCACCATTGGATGAAATGTTTTTCTTTACTTTTATTTTTTATTTTTTATTTTTTTTGTGTGTCACAAGGCGCCTATTTGCCAGGTTTTCACCAAGTAACAATTTTTTATTTTTATGATTTTTTTGTATTTTTGATATTTTATGATTTTTTTAATTTTTTTAATTTTTGGATTAGGATATTTTGAAGAGCTATGTGTAAAACCTACGAAGGTGCATGCTATTGATAAAATCCTCCAAAGGTTCGCCATCTAGAGTTGAGAGCTGATATGCACTAGATCCATAGGTTGCTGTGATGATGTAAGGACCAAGCCAATTCGGTTCGAACTTGCCCTTCTCTCTGTCTTGCTGATTTTTAGGATTTTCTTTGAGAACTAAGTCACCTACCTCAAATGTGCGAGGCTTTACCTTGTGATAGTAGCTGCATTGTTCCTTGACTGAATGATGTGTAACTTGAGTGACTGTCTTCCTTGATAAAGGAACTGAGATAGAATTACTAGTGTGTGGACTACATAGGCCCTATGCGTGTCACCTAAAGAAGTTTGGGCATCCCTATTAACAAAGTCCTTCGAGGAAGTTCCATTAAAGGTCCATTGATGTGATGTATCGCCAAAAGGGAAAGGATGTACGGAACAAGTGGATGACTGATGAAGGTTTATGATTGCGAGAAGAAGTGAAAGTATCATGATATGATGGAGAATTAAGATCAACAAGTATGCTTTTTGATTTAAAATTGTAGAACTTTTTCCCCCAGTTATTTTGATATTAGGGGAGATCATCTCTTTTTCTTTTTCTTTCATAGGATTTTTGTCCTTGACTTTGAATTTTGCAGAGTCCAATAGCTTTTGATTTTGAGTTGGATTAAAGGACTTTTCTTTATTTTTGACTTTTAGATTTTTCTTTTCATATCTTGATTTTTGATCCCCAATTAGTAAGGGCTTTTGTGATTCTTGTTGATCCAAGTTTGGGAGAGAAGTGGAAATGGAATGAGTGGATGAAATGGTAAGGCTATGTGAGTTCTCAAGAGGGCTGGCGATACGCTCAATAGATTCTTCACAGGAACCACTCTTAGGACTATTGATATCAAGACATGGTTGCACCACTAGAGGATATTTGCATTCAAACTTAGTAACCACAACACTAGGTGGTTCATACCCAATTCCTTGGCATTGAAATTTTTTTGTAGGTTGTTCTTGTTGACCGAATACCTTAGGAGATAGTGGGAGTTGATCAACATGAAAGATATACTCACCACATCCCATGTCTTTAATCTTGAACTTTTCTTTGATCTCTGCTTGTTTTGATGTAGAAGCTTTCAAGGATTCTGGATCAACATATGCTGAAGATGGAACAACTTCTTGATTGAATGGGATTGTTATTTCCGATCTAGGTCGCATATTGTTGCAATATATGAATGGATTTGGATCAGCTTTGACGGTCACTTCAATTCCATTATGTGGGAACTTGATACATCGATGATATGTAGGTGGGACTGCGCTCATCTCATGAATCCATGGATGTCCTAGCAATATGTTGTATGTGAGATCCAGGTCTAGGAATTGACAAACCACATCGTTTGTAACCGGTCCAACTTTGAGAGGTAAGGTGACTGTGCCTTTGGATGAATGCTCTTCATCATCATATGCCTTGATAGTAATTTTGTTTGTAGCATTCACAACATTTTCAGAATATCCCAATTGTTTAATGGTGTTCAATGTACAAATGTTCAGACCTGCTCCTCCATCTATCAGGACTCGTTTTATTCGATGTTTGTGTAGGAAGGATTCAATGTGTAAAGGTGCATTATGTGGTTGGCTTACATAGGTGTCGTTAGCTTCTGTGAATGTAAGGGAGTGTGGAACAGAAAGGTATCCCACCATGGCTTGAAACTGGTCCACATTCAGATCGGTGGGGATGGAAGTGTCTCTCAAAGTTTTGTCAAGAATGGCTTTATGTGTAGGGGATATGCATAAAAGCTCAAGGATTGAGATAAGCACGACTATCTTCCCTAACTGTTCTACAAGGTCATACTCAGGTTTGGTTGATGAGGAAGTGGTGTTTTTAGCTAGGGCACCTTGCAAAGTGAATTTACCTCGACGAGTTGTGACATTACATTCAGAGGTGGGCTCGGAAGAAGATCCAATGCCTTTTAGGACAATCTTCGGTCTTTGGGTAGAATTCTTAGGCGTTTTGTCCTTGATGATAATGGTAGAGACATAATCGTCCATTGAAATGTGATTCACAGTTGAATCATAGTTATAGGATGCTCTGGTATAGTTGGTTTGGTCATCTATGGCTTTAGCTTTTCCCTCGTCATGTTTTGGGAATGGTTGTTTAAACATTTCATGTTCTTGATTGGATGAGTGTCCTTCAATCTCAATGTCACCTCTACCAATAAGATCTTGTATGATGTTCTTCAACCGATGACAATTTCCTATTTTATGCCCTTTTCTTTTGTGATATTCACAGTATTCATCGCCATTCCACCAATTTGGTTTGACCTTTGGCTCATATGGAGGTAAATCTGGAATTGTTATTATTTTGTTTGCCACTAGCTTTTTGAAAACTGACTCTAGTGGTTCTCCCAATGGGGTGTACTTCCTTTGTGATTTTGAAGTTGTTTGAGTATTCACCTGATTGTTTGTAGAGCTTGATCCCAAAAAAACAATTTTGGGTCATACTGTATTGGCATCGACAACACCATCATTGACTGTGTTCTTGTTTTTATTCCAAAATCTTGGCTTGTCTTTTCCTTTAAAGTCCTCTTTGTTTTCTTTGAATATTTTGATGATACCTTGCTCAACTAAGACCTTCTCTATTGCTAATCCTTTTTCAATGACGTCCTTGAAAGTGGACAAACAAGCTTTCCTTAAATCATAACCAATTTCTCTATGGACATTCTGTGTGAACATCTCTACCATTTATTTTTGTGGAATTTCACAAGAGCATTTGCTGGCTAAATTCCCCCATCTTTGTAAAAATGATGAAAAAGATTCTCCATCCTTTTGCTTGGTGTTGCACAAAGTGGTGATTGATATATCTGTCTCTATGTTGTATGGGAAATGTTGTATGAAAGCTTCTGCTAGATCACCCCAAGACTTAATTCCAGGTGGAAGTTGGGAGAACCATTCCATAGCTTGATCAACTAAGCTTTGTGGGAATAATCTCATCAGATATGTCTCTTTTGTTGCTACCTCAATGCAAACTGTGAAAAACTATCTTATATGTGCCTTAGGATCTCTTTTGCCTCTATACTTATCAAACTTAGGTGTCACAAAGTGTGTAGGGAATGGAGGCATTGGAATGCTTTTGTCAAATGGATAGGGACATATGTCTCTCATTTTGTAAATTGCCTTTGGTGTATTTATGTCCTCCATTTTCTTTTGTAAGTCCTTAATTTGTTGTTCCAAATTGTTCTTAGGTGGAGACCGACTTCTTGGACCATACCCCATGCCTGAGCCACTAGGTGGGGGCGGAGCATATTGCATATATGGATGGTATTGATCATACACATGTTCATATGGAGGAGGTCTATAATGATGTTGCGTATATGCACCACTTGGTATAGAGTCATGATGAGGAACGAAATATCTGCTTTGTCCTTGTATACCGTACTCTACTGGCATGTCATGAGTTTGTTCGAATGTGTTGCCCCCAAATTTGACACGGGGTTTTCTTGTGTCAAAATATTGATCATGCCTTTGGATATCCAATTGCTTTGGTGGTTGATCCTTAGCATTGGTATGTGATTGAGTATATTTTTCTGCATAAGACTTTCATAATGGTCTGCGAAGGTGAGTATCATATGCTTGACCATGTGTGTATGGGACCTCAGGTTTTTGAAACAAAGATGATGGTGATTCAAGCATAAAATGTGGTCCTCTATTGCCTCCACTATTAGGCCTCCTTTGATCCATGTTGAGGTGAGGTTGTTGCAAAGGTCGATTTTCCATTATTTGAGACATGTCAAAATCATGAGGGATCTTGGTTCCACTTTGTGCCATCACTTGTAGAAAATATTGTCTATCTCTCCTCATTATTTCCTCAACCAATCGATTAAAATGGGGATCCATAATGGAGTCTTCCACTTCTGTTGAATGTACTTAAATGTTGTCCATATTGTCATTGTGTGTATCATTGTTGTTTGTAGTGTCCATGTTCTCAACATTTGGAATGTTTCTATAGGCATCCATGTCAGGTAATGTAGTATGATCAAAATTGAAAAAGACATCATTGTCATACTCATAGGCACTCATGTTTGCGGACTCTTGAGCCTCTTTAGCTTCTCTCATAGATTTTTGGGAATGGGTTTCAACCATGAACTAGGTATTGACCAAGATGTGTGAGACTAGATGAAAATGAAAAGAGTATGAAATACCAAGAGTTGGATGGAATGTAAATGAATCTGAGGTGTTCTTGCATTGTCCAAAGTGTAAGACCAGGTATGTATGTAGTAGAGTAGGTGTGGCTTCCAAAGAGATGATAGTTTCTCTTGATGAGGTAAGTTGACCTTGACTCTAAGTAAGACCAAATGAGACCCAAAGGTGATAGACCTTGATGAGGGACCACTTAGCAAAATGTTATTGTATGTAGTGTATTGACAAAGTAAGATGAGGACAAGCAAGTGACCTTTTGACTCAAGTTTAGACAAATGTGAATGTAATGTAAGGTGTAAAGCAATGATAGACTTTGTGAGACCCAAAGGTAGGTTGAATGCTAGATGAAAATCTAGGGAAATAACTTAGGAAGCTCAATGAATCTGAAACTGGCTGCTCTTGTTTGTTGGACTGTAAATTTTTCCAATTTGTGAAGTTGTTGTTGTGACCAAATCTGAATTTGTTTGACTGTTTTTCATGACAAGAGGACACAATGTTGATGAGGACCCAATGTTTGCAAGTGTTTAGACTCAAAATGACTCAAAAGAAAGTGTGTTGTTTGATGTAAAAAGTGTTTTGCATACACTTGAAGACACAAAAGACACAATTTTATGATGTTTGATCTTGAATGTTTGAATGTTTAAATGAGAACAAGCACAATTCTTATGGTTGGCCAGGACAATAGTTGTTGATCCCACATGGAGTTTCCCCCGAGGCTACGCTATTCAGAGTGGATACTTAGATGCTTGACCCCACTGGATCCACCCTCGACACTCACTTCTCAGGGCAACCAAGCATCAGTCCCCATGAAAACTCCCTATGGCAAACTTTGTATCTCTACTAAGAACCGTATGTGTGTGGGTCGCTCCAGAGGTTCGATCTCCTGACCCAACAACTAGAAGGATTTTGGCTTCTAAAACAAAAAGGTGCTAGTAAGGGCATTCGTTCGTGTGGCCATACATGCGATACTTTCAGCTCTGTAAATACAGAAGGCTCCCAGCCGGTAGGGGCTACGCCCTACAATTGATCAAATAAATTTGATCAAATGGGTTTATGGGGAGACATAGTGTCGGTATGAACTAATTAACACACTTTACCCATGGCTTTCACCATGGATAGAGTTATTTATAGTGGTTTGGAAGAGGATGGATTTTCCTCGCTACCACTTGGGTTGTTCTCTCCTCACTAGTAGTCCTAATGACCACACAGGGAGACATGCCCTCTAAAGATTAAACAAAAAGAGCCTATTGCCCAAGACATAAAAGACATTGGTTCAATTTTAGTGCACCAATTGAAGTGCTTGATAATCTTTGAAAACAAGACACACAATAAAGATCAAAAGAAAATCCTTGTCAAGGTCCTGCAACAAAGATTTGTTAGTAGTTTGGGTTGTTTCAAATGATTACCCCTTCCTGCAAGCACAGAAGTTAGGTAAATTTTAGATCCAAAAAGACTTTGTGAAATAGGGGCCTTCAACAATGCGTTTTTTTGACCAATTAAAAGATATGATTCATCATAAAATATCCCACCTGTAAAATTTCAAGAAATTTCCAGAAATGTAAGAAAATCCAAAAAAATTGTTAGTTTGCTCCAAAAATTATTTTTTTATGAAAAATCATAAAAAATTCATATAAAATGCAAAATTGATCCAAAAAATCTAAAATTTTTACTGGACACTCTTGATGGTCTTCCAAACCTGCATAAAAACAATCCTGCAAAAATTACAAGTCATTTGTGAGATATGAGCAAAATAATGCAAAACCCTAATTTTCAAAGATCCGATTTTTTAGGAAATATTTTGCATCAAAATTAAAATCACAAAGAACAAATCCTGAGTATAATTATGAGAGATTTCAAAAAATGTAAGAAAATCCAAAAAATTCGCTCATTTTCTCTCAAAATTAATTTTTTATGAAAATACATAACAAATTCATAGAAACTTCAAATATGCTCCAAAAACTCTAAAATTTTTACTGAGCACCTCTGATAATGTTCTTGACTTGCAAAAAACATTTAATACCACAATTAAAAGCAGTTTATGAGATCTGATCAAAATAATGAAAAACCCTAATTTTTAAAGATCCATTGTTTAAGGAAATATTTTGCGTCAAAATTAAAATAAAAAAGAACAGACCCTGTTTATAATTATGAGAGATTTCAAAAAATGTAAGAAAATCCAAAAAATTCGCTCATTTTATCTCTAAATTAATTTTTTATGAAAAATCATAAAAAATTCATAGAAAATGAAAATATGCTCCAAAAATTCTGAAATTTGGATTGAGAGCTCTTGATACTGTCTTCAACCTGTCAACAAAATTTGGTATAAAATTTTGTAGCCGTTTGTGAGATCAGATCAAATCTCTCCAAGATCTTGATTTTGTGTCCAAAACCCTAGCTGCATAAGGTTATTCTCCAAATTGTTTTACAAAACAGCAATATAGGGTTAGAAAAACCTACAAAAAATATAGATCTAACAAAAATCCATGTCCCACCGAGCATGCCAAAATGTTTATGGTGAAAATGGATAACAACAATATTGAAAGACTAAATAGATTCAACCACAAAACCCTAGCCTAACAACAACAAAGATCCACCATCATATGAAGATTACCTAAGACAATGCAAATCAAATAAAATCACAAAAATTATACCATCACATGTACAATAGGGTTTGGATCTCCATTCTTCCTGTCTCCATTGATCTTGCTTGATATATTTGCTCTCAGATTTTATGTGTGCACAAGAGCTCAACAAAGAACAGAAATGTGGTTGCAAGTAGGCTTGATCGCATATGAAATTTCGAATGCTAGAGTAGTCGCATAGTCAGCGGGGGTTTGATAATGAAGGAAACATCTTCTTATATAGAAGACACAATAAGAAATGAAGGGATAAGATTGAGAGGTTTAAAAGATAAATGGTCGACTATGATTAGAGGGTAGGTAGAGGAAATAAGAAAATAATAAGAGGGTAGGTAGTGTAGGAATTAAGAGATGAATGACATGTGTCATGGGTAGAAAAGGATAATGAATTAATTAAATAAATAAAGATTTGTTTAATTAATAGAAGAAGTGGGATCAATTAAATAAATAAGATATTTATTTAATTTAGGAAAAGATAATTTAAATAAATAAATGTATTTATTTAAATGAGAAATAAGGCTAGAAGAGGGTAAATGAATTAATTAAATAAATAAAGATTTAAATTTAATTAATAGAAGAATCAGGCTAAAATAATTAAATAAATGCAAATATTTATTTAATTAGACTGGACAATTTTAGGTGTCTACACTGACTATGGATTTTGGGACATAAGGACCCAAAATGGATTTGAAAGGTTGAAGGAATTTAGGAGGGATAGCAATTTTGGATGTCAACTTTGTTTTTTCTTTAGGATGTTGTGCTTCCAATAATTGCTTGGGAATCCCCATGGTTTCTGACTTTTCCTTATTTTGTGGTTCCTTGGAACACATTCCTTGTACAAGTGACTTAGGAAGCCCTATGACTTTTGACTTAAATCGTTCTTTTTCCGAATGGGCTTTTGGCCTTTTGAATATTTCTTTTTCTTTTTCTTTTTGGATCATATTATGTTTTTTTCTTTTCACATTTTGATTAGATAGGACATGTTGATCCTTAAATGCATGTGGATTTTTGGACGTGTGGATTTTATGCTTGGCATCCAAATTTATTCCAAATGGAATGGAATTATGGACGAATAGGAATGATATGAAGGTCTTCTGGATGGGTTGATGTAAGTAGATGGTGGGAAGGCTCTCAAAGATTTGTTCCTTTTTTGATCCTGCTTTTTGATAGGATATGTGAATTATGAGCTAGTGGATGAAGGAATATATGGACCTAAGATGGATGGAAGGGATGAAGGTCTATACACATGTTTGGATTTAGATGGATGGATATGGGATTTAATAAGGGTATCAATTTATTGAGAGTGAATTATGTAACCAAGGCCATGACCATCAATATTTTCTTTGATATGGAGGGGTTCTAAAATGCCTTGTTCATTTAAGCCTAACCCTTTGCCTTGATAATGCATGCTTTGACAAATATTTTTACCAATGGGGTACTTTTTATTTTTGAGACAAGACATGAGTCCATTTTGAGAAGGATATGATATGGAAGAAATGATAAATTCATGGAGTAAACTAACTTAGATGAAGATGGAGGAATCCATTTCATATGTAAGGGGTTCATGAACAACTCACGTAGAGGCGTTGGGATCATGAGGGGGACTAGGAGGATCTATGGGACCATCTAGTGAGATAGAATTTTGTCAAGGACATGGAGGATTAAGGCATGGAGATGAAGGGATGTAGAGATATTGATAGGGATCTAAAGGGATGATGGGATCTTGTGATAGACATGAAGCTGGAGGGATAATTTGATCTTGACTTGGAAGAGGATCATTGGACTCCATTTTAAGGGTTTTGCACTTGATTTTGGATGGAATCATCAGGAAGGGTGAACAAAATGTCATGATCTTGCTTAGGAAGTGAAGTGTCAACAAGAATTGAAAGGACAATGTGTTCTTGAGGCAAAAATGGATCATCTTAGATAGGATGGTCAGGGACAATGGGATCATCAAAGGAAATAAGATCTTGGTCAAATGTTGGATGCAATGGGAAAGCTTTATGTTAGGGTTTAGGCAGATCCAGAGCAAATGCAAATTAACAATTATATGTAGATTCGAATATATAAAAAAATGAAGAATCATACAAACACAAATAACATAGAGATTTAACATATCACCCAAGATGGGCTACATCCAGTGAACACAATTATCTAGTAAAACAATACAACACCATTGCAATGCCCTTTTTCATTCCAGTCACTTATAACATGCAATTTTTAGGGCAACCTACGAAGTCAACTTCTTAGGGCTTTTCAAATGTTTTTTTTTTAACAAAAAATAATCATTTTATTTTCTCGGGGGCTGCACCCTTGAACACCTTCTCTTAGGGGATTATGCCCTTGAACCCCTGCTCGGGGCTCGACCCTGCCCCAAACCTTGACAAGGATACATTACGAGTGTACAATAATTGCATGATCAATCACCACATACCAACAATCTCCCACTTGGAGACTGATTGGGCTCCACATCTAACAATCTCCCACTTGGAGACTGATCGGGCTCCACATCTAAGAATCTCGCACTTGGAGATTGCTCTTGGATGACACTACTGCACTTGCACCTCCCACTGGATAAAAGACCTAGACTCTTTTGTTCCTTAATTCCATGATTTTCAATAAAAAAGGCCAATAGAAACTGATGAAGAAATCAAGTTCTCCCATGTGACTACCTTCATGAGCATATCCGCAGGATTGTCACTTGTGTGAATCTTTTCAAGTAACTGGCCATTGTCCAAAATGGACTGTATGAAGTGGTCCCGAACTAAATGTGTTTTGTTCTCGAATGAAGAACACAATTTTTAGTAAGATGAATGACACTCTGGCTATTAGTTTACAATGGTCCATCCTCCCACATCTTTCCCAATTCCTCCATAAAACATTGTAACCAAATCATCTCCTTGCTAGCTTCAATAGAAACTACATACTCAACTTTAGTGGTTGAAAGTGCAACAACCTTTTGCAGTCTAGAAATCTAACTAACTGTAGTTCCTCCTACAATAAAGACATACCCTGTAGTACTCCTCCTTGTATCAATATCACCTGCTAGATCAGAGTCAACACATCCTTGTAGATAAGAGTTTGATCCTCTAAAACATAATTCCTTCATAGTAGTACCTCTCAAATACTTAATAATCCATTTGACAACATTCCAATGTTCCATTCTCGAATTACTCATATACCTGCTCACAACTCCCATTGCATTTGCAATATCTGGTCATGTGCATACCATTGCATACATCAAATTGCCAACAATTGATGAATACATAATGTTAGACATTTTATTTACCTCTTCCTATGTCTTTGGACGCATCTCCTTAGTCAATTTTAATTGACTAGCCAAAGGTGTACCAACTACTTTTGCATTCTACATGTTAAATATTTTCAACACCTTCTTTATATACTCACTTTGTGACAAAGTTAATGTTCTATTTTTCCTGTCCCATGAAATCCTCATACCAAGGATTTGCTTAGTTGCACCCAAATCCTTCATAGTAAATGACTTTGCTAATTTTTATTTAAGCTCATTTATATGTTGCATGTTAGACCCAACAACAAGCATGTCATCAACTTAAAGGTAACAGGATAATATAACTGCCATTATCCAATTTCTTAAAATAAACACAATAATCAAAATGACATATGTGGTAACCTTGTTCAACCATGAAACTATCAAATTGCAAATACCATTGCTGGGGTGCTTTCTTTAGGCCATACAAACTCTTCTTCAACTTGTACACTAACTCTTCCTTACCTTTGACTTCATATCCCTGTGGTTGTTGCATGAAAATTTCCTCCTCCAAATCCCCATGGAGATAAGTTGTTTTAACATCTAGTTATTCAAGATGCAAGTATTTTGCAACCACAACACTTAGAACAATTCTAATTGAACTCATTTTTATAAATGGAGAAAATATTTCATCAAAATCTATACCCTTTTTCTGTGTAAAACCTTTTACCACGAGTCTGGCCATATATCTTTTATGTCCTCCATCCTCCTCCTTCAGCCTATAAATCCATTTATTTGGAAATTCTCTATTTCTTACAGGTAATGGGACTAACTCCCAAGTCTGGTTCTGCATCAAGGAATCCATTTCCTCTTTCATGCCTAGCTCCCAATACTGTTTGACATCCACCTGCATTGCTTCTTCATATCCTTCCAGGTCACTAGAATCAGTTAATAAAATATAATACAATGAAGGAGAAAAACTTTCAAGAGGGATACTTAACCTTGTAGAATGTCTAACACTTGCAAGAGTTTGTGGGATATTTTATTTTTAAGAATCTCATTCAACACCACATATTCCTTTTTGACCCGTTCATGCTTCTTTTCCTACATCTGTTCTTTATACATGACCTTCTCATTGAATATAAAATCTCTACTTATAATTATTTTCTGATTTTCAAAATCCCATAATCAATAACCAAATTCATCTATTCCATATCCAATGAAGGTACATTTTTGAGATTTAACATCAAGCTTGGTTATGTATTCTTTATCGACATGGGCAAGGATACATTACAAGTATACAATACTTGCATGATTATTCACCACATACCAACACTTTAAGATATTGATCTTGATCTATTTCAACACTTATTTCTTTGTGTTTTGGATCATTCTCTTGACATGGGGTATGATTTTGAATATGCATAGGGGATTCGGGGAAGGAATCAATATTTTGACATGAGTGTAATGGAATTTGCATGGGACTCTCTTGAATGGGAGCATATGGTGTGATTGGGTCATGCATTCCTGAAGCATGGAAGGGAATTGCATCATGAATTGGATTAGATTGGAAACCTACTATGGATAGACCTTGGGAGGTTGTATCATTGGATGTATCCTTTGATGATCAAATTTCTCAATTCCTTGTCCTTTAAAACCTTGTTTTGTAATTATATGAAAGCCACGACTATAAGAATGTTGCAATTGACTAGATGGAGGAACAAAATCATGAATTTATTTGAAATCTGATGTGTAAGGAGGCAGAAAAGGATTTGTAGATGAAGGAGGAGTATCATGTGGAATGAGAATTTCTTTGCCTTTATCAAGCTTATCTTTTGGGAAGATTGGGGAAGAACATCTTCATCATCTAAAAGCTCATTTTTAGTGATTTCTATGCGAGGAGAAAGGTCATGAATAAAATGCATGACATCATCCTCTCTACACAGACTTTGATGTTGAAGATAGGTCCTAGGAGAATAAGGAAGATATAAAGATGTAAGAATGTTAATGTTTTTATATTGCCCCCCTTGCTCAAGGGTATGTGTAGAAGAAGAAGATGGATCCATATTACTTTCCAATGCTTTCTCTCTTGTAGAAAGATCATTGGGTAAAGCATTAGATCTCATTTCATCCACACAAGATACCCTAGGAGAGGTATAAAGGTTAGGATCTACAAAAGCTTTAAGGTGATTAACATAGGAAATGCATTTTGTTAAAAACATCACCATAATGCAACATAAATGATACATGAAAGCTTTGAGATCTAATTGAAAAGAAAATAATTTGGAAATCCTAACAACACAACATGACGAAGTGCTATGAAGAAAGAGAAGCAACATGAAATGAAAAAAATGCTTATTCAACACATGATAAATATATGCAAAAATTAATGTAATCACATGTGAAAGAGCAAGTAAATCCAAATTATTAATTTCCATTAAAAGTCTCTCAAGTGAAATCTGAATTTCCTGGAAAAGCAAATGTAAAATTAGGACCTTTTTATGAAAATTAATTTTAAGATGTGAATTTAATGAAATTTGAATTTGTGTTCGACCTTAGAGTGTTAAAATTGATAAAGTACGCTGATTTTATGGATTTGAGCAGAAAAATACAGTTAATTCCGTCTCCCGAAATTTCAGGAAAAAAGCTGAGGACCGTGGCAGGAACACACACGGTTCGACCAACTTTTTTCAAATTTTTTAGGGATAATAGAGATTATGATTTTAATGCGGAATCCAAAAAAACAATTGATTTGGAGATGTCTAGATCGGTCAAACTTGCAGTCAAAGGTAAAAAATAGAAGAATCTTAAAAATTAGGGTTTTATGATTTAACCACTGAATTTTCAGAATAAAGGGATAGATTTGAATTGCAATTTTGAAATAGAAATCAGATCTGAAATAAGCAATTAAAATTTTACACCTCACAAGCTTAATTTTCTCAAAATGAAAAATTATGGGTTTTATGCAATTAACCTCTAAAATTTGCAAATAAATCAAACTTGAAAATAAAATTTTGAAATTCAAATTGCAATTAATCAGATCTAAGAATGATAAATTAGAATTAATGTGTAAGATGTCGGGTTCACCAAAATGTAAAGTGGAAAATTGGATCCTAGCGACTCCCCACCTAGGAGAGAGAAAGGAAGCCACTAGGATGATTTTCACTTGGAGGAGGAACTTTACATTCAAAAGAGGGGCTTGAATCTGCTAGATCCAAATCCGAGGAATACAAGGATGTGAATTCTAAGTGGATTGCAAGTGGTTGAAATGTGATTTACCCTCTTTTCTAAATGAGAAAGTTGACTTGTTGACTATGTGGAAAAGAGAGAGGAAATGAGTGAAATAAGGTGCTACCATTTCGAGATCTTCCTGTAACTTTGGATCTGAGGTAATTAGACTGATACAGATTTGCCCTGCAAATTTGGAGAAAAGTCATCAGGACCATGGCGGGAATGTACATGGTCCTCCACAAAATCCATGAAACGAAAAGGGTTCTTCCATCTCTACAAATGAAGCCCAAACCTGTAATTACAGCTACGCACTTGCAACCTACACACAGAAAAGAGAGGGAGAATGGTTGTGGATAAGGGTTTGCCTCAGTCAAACCTCAGTTGAGGAATCAACCTTGAAAGAAAGTAATTTCAAATGCTTGAATGTAAACAATGGAAATGTATACCTTGTAGATTTGCAACTTGTTGATGATGATTGCTTTGCTTCTTGAATGTAACCACAAATGTTCTATGAAATGACATGTAACATGACAAAACCCTAACACACACACATGCTTGCAAATGAATGTTGTAATGTTTCTCCAATGGATGGATGGAGAAGACTTGAATGGTTGAATGCTTGATGATTACCTTGAAATCTTGTATCTTCTCCTTATACTTCTTATCTATCTATCTGTTGTCCATCCATCCATGAATGAGGGTATTGAATTCCTTTTTATACACACCTCTAGGATTAATTTTCAATCACCAAAGGTTGATAAAGAGGAATTGCAAACCCTAAAGACAAATTTTGCATAGGAGACCGGGCATACCTGACATAGGGCCACCCTTAGGGGTGGGGACAAGGGAGCCACACCCCTGTCCTGCTCTATTTTGGGGCCCGGACAGGGTCTAGAGTAGACACGGGTCATAAAGGAGAAAGAGTGAAGGGTTGGAAATGAAGAAATAGGTCTTGGTTAGGAAAGGAGATGTTTTCGCCAAGGTGAGGACCCAAAATATGGTTAAAATTGGAGGGGTCACAATTTTATGACACTATAAAATTATACCAAACTCTAGTTGTGGTGGGTTGAACAAGTTTTGATTCAAGATATGATTGGATGGAGTTTTATATGAGAGTTGGTCCAATGAGCTTCAATTTGGGACTTGATTCAATGAGGTTTGATTTGGGACTTGATTGTATGAGGTTTGATTTGGAATTTGTTCAAATGAGATTTTATTTGTGTTCATTGTTTGAAATTGGTTTCTCATGTTTATTTTGTGAGAGGATAGTTGGTATGTCTGATTTCACAATGAGATCTTGTACGTCCACTGGCTCTAACTTTGTATTTGAACCTTTAAATTTTTGAAATAGTTTGGCCATCTAGGATCTAGTCTCTTCAATTTTTTTAACTTTGTATTCCAACATCTCTATGTCTTGAGCTAGTTTTTTTTCAAGCGATGGAGGAATGGGGATGACATTTATTTGGTCATGGTAGGTTTGATCCAAGATTTGGGACATGTATATGTTGTATTGACATGATTGATTGGTTGATTGCAATGGCATGGTCCCATGAGAGTAGTTAGGTTGATATGGGGATGATGCTCTTTACATTGGAAGATTTCCTTCTCTACAATACTGGTAATGCTGAGTCATTATGGTTATTTCGAACAGATATTAAGGATGTTTGGCGATGAAAATGGGCCAATGACTTGAATTTTTTGTCAAATTGTATTTAAATCTTTGAAATGAAATGCACCTAAGGATGATAAATGCAACCCTATTGTTTTTTGAATTTTTGAGATTTTTGGGAAAAATGGACAAGTGCAAGCTATGAAAGACTATGCACCTATATTTTTGGACTTTTTTTTGATATTTTTGGAAATCTTTGAGACTACAAGTCTAAAGGTGTAACCCTAAGAAATTGTAATGAAGTCAAGACCTTTGAAGGAAAAAAGGACAAGATAATGAAAATGCACAAAGTTGTACTCCTCGCTAGACTGATAAGATAGGGTTTGGTCTAATAGTGTTGAAAATGGATGAAATTATGACAAGGTTTTGACTTCTTTGACAACAACACAAGGTTTTGGCCCTAAGATTTGACGTTCTTGGATTTTCAAAAATTTGATTTTAGGATTTAAGTACAAAATGAAGATTGATACTAAGGAAATGATATGATCTATAATGAGGACAATGATGCTAAAAAGGATAATTGAACCTATGACTTAGGTAAAATATGAGACTATAGAATCTTAAATTGTCATCGAGCCAATTTACACCTCATGTTTGTGCCCCAACTTTAGCTTGTCCCCTCCTCACCTCCTATTTGGGTCCATTCAATGCCTTAAATTCAACTTTTATGCCTCAAGCACCTACCAAATGACTCTTTGGAGGTGTGTCCTCCTCACCGGGCATTGATTTTGGTCCCTGATTGAGGAGGACTAGGGCACCACCAGTGCTTTGGTCTAGGACTAGAGCACCCAGTGCCCTGATCCCCCTCTTTGGGGCCCAATTTTCAAGGAGGAGGTGAGACCCATCTATCCGGTGAGAAATGAAGTCGGTGGCTCAATATGACCATTGGAGGTTGGCCTAATCAGTAAATTGACCTAGATCCTCATATATAAGGATATTAATCAATTTATCTCAATCCTAGCAAGCATTCTAAGACTCCAATAATTTGACCTAAAGCATTCAAGAATTGAAGTGTTCTTCATCAAGCATCTCCAGAGATCTCCAAGCCTGCATATTCTTCATTCAATCATTGTGGAGAAAATTACAACATTTATATGCAAGCATGTGTGTGTGATTAGGGTTTTGTCATGTTCATGCCATTTTATACAACATATGTGATTGCATTCAAGAAGCAAAGCATCATTATCAGTCATTGTAGATCTGAGGTATATCTTTCCATTATTTATTTTAGTATTTGAAACATTTCATTGAAGGTTAATTCCTAAAGTTGGGTTTGACTTAGGAAAACCCATGTTTCCAACCTATTTCCCCTTCTTTCGGTGTGTAGGAAGTAGGTACAAAGTTTTGATCTTTAGGATAAGCCTTATTTATAGTGACGAATCAATCACCTAGTGGAGTGTGAAAAGTTTAGAGGACCAGAGTGATCGTCACACCAAACCTGACAAATCAGGAGCTCCTTCTGGGAACAGGTCTAGATACTCTTAAAATCCTTAGATCTAGGTTCATGGCTTGATCCGACGATTGTAGCTCACTGTTTGTGCATAATTACATTAATTTCAACACATTTGCCCTAATTTCAATGTCTTCAATAAATCAATTCAACTCAAGGGAAAGAAGAGGACACATTCAACACCCTTGGAATTAGATCAAAATATAGGTATATTTTATTTAGATCTATCTAATTACTATCTTTCCCTAATGTAATTGTTTCCAAGTCATAAATTAGTGGTTTCTTCCTTCTATGGTGAAAACCCTTATTTTTCACCATTACATTTTTTTGGTGAATCCAACTCCTTACACCATTAATTCTGATTTATGTTCTTAGATCTGAGTGTTTATGCAATTTAAAATTAAAATTTATATTTACAAGTTTAATTTCTAATTGAATTTAAAAAATTTAGAGGTTAAATTCACAAAAACCCTAATTTTTAATTCTACGTTTGAACTTGTGGGTTGTCTAATTTGGATTAATTGTATCAGATTTAATTTAGAAACATTTCAAAATTCAAATACAAATTCATAGATCTCATTTTAATCAAATTACATAAATTTAGAGGTTTAACTAATAAAAAACCTAATTTATTTTGGTTAATTGGATTTGTGGGTTGCATAATTCATCAAATTAACTTTTAGACTCGACTTTAAACTTTAATAATGACACTTAATAGATCTGATTTATTCACTATTTCACATATGATTACTTTTCTTTTTATTTATATTTATCATAATCATGTGTTGGATAATGGATTCTTTTATTTCACATTGCTTCTTTTCATCCAAATCACTTTGGTATATTGCATTTTTAGAATTTCCTAATTTCTTCCTTTCAACCAACTAGATATCAAAGCTTTCATTTATAGTGCATTTTGTTTTATTGTGATATTTTTAGGAAAATGCATTACATATATAGATCACATTAAAGCTTTTGTAGATCCCAATCCTAGAGATGTTAATGGAAAACCTAATACTTACACCTCTCCTAGGGTATCTAATGTGAATGAAGAACAAGCTAATACTCCTATCAATGATATCTCTAGTGGAGATAAATCATTGAAGAGAAACATGGTATCATCTTCTTCTCATACACATACCCTAGCGCAAGGGGGGAAATATCAAAATATTAGTGTTTCTATCTCTCTGGATCCTCCTTATTCTCCTAGAGCCTATCTTAGTCATCAAAACATTTGTAGAGAAGATGATGTTATGTATTTTATTCATGATCTATCTCCCAATATAACATTAAGCAAAGATGAGGCCTTAGATGACAATTATCTCCTTGCCCAATCTATCAAAGATCATATGCATGATGATAGAAAGAAAAATCCTCCTCCACAAGATATTCCTTCTTCATCTACTTGTCCCTTTGTTCCTTCTAAACACGCTTTAACATAATGTTATTATAGGAGTGGATTTAACATAATATCAAAACAAGGTTTTAGAGGACAAGGACTTGGAAAATTTGAACAAGGAATTAGAGTCCCTATAGACCCTCCTACACAAGTTATCACAGACGGCCTAGGACATTATCATAATTCTCCTATGGAGGATCTCCTTAGGATTCAAGACTTCAAAGATAATCTTGCAAGATGACAAACCTATCGCTCAACTAAAAGTGCTTCTTCTTCAAAATATCCTTTTTGTTCATATCACCAAACTAATGATCACACTACCAATGATTTTCCTAATTTTGAAATGGAATGCAAGGACTCATTGATAGAGGCATAGTGAAAATCATAGATGACAATCTTTCTTCTTCTAACAATCCTAATTATACATCACAAGAGACAAAGCCTATTCCCGTTGATGATCAAGAAAGGTTAGCAACTAGAATATTTTGGAAATTAAAGTATGACAAGAATGTTGTTTTTCCTTTTGTAACGTTCAACAAAAAGCATAAAAAAGGTGACGAGCATTGTATTTTTCATCGTAGCTATTATTATTCTCTTGGAAAATGTAAAACATTTAAGGAATTTGTTCAAGAACAATTTTATAAGACTCAAATAAATCTCTCCACTGATACTGCTCTCTTTCTTGGTGAGAAAGTAATGCCTTAGCACTCTTCTCACCCTCCATGTTGCTCCTCACCCTATGACACAATTATTCAACTTAATTGGGGCTATTTGTTATAAGAGGTGATGCTTTTTAAAATTCAATTTTTTTTGGAGCAACAACATGGTTCATTCTTGCCTCTATAACTGGGTGGAAAGAACCTTATCCTTTTCTCTCTTTTTAAAGTATCACTATTACCTTTAGGGGTTGCATTTTTCATATTTTTTATATCCTTTCTTGCATGAAATGGTATTTCTCTTATGACTAATCCCTCCTTAGGGGAATTTGCGATCTTTCTTTATTCCTCTCCCTCTCTCTGAAGATTACCTCTTCTTTAGAGTTGCATTTTACATATATTAATGTATTTTCTTGCATTGAATATTTATTCATGTGAGAATATTGTGAAGTTTCTTATGTCTAATTTATCTTCTTAGAAGTTGTGTAATTATTCTCATTGTCCTTACACTTGGGGTACACTTATTTCTTTCTCTCTTATCCTTTCTAAGGATCCACTTTTCCTTGAGCGGCGTTTGCTTATGCTTTGATGTCATTCCTTGTGTCAAGTTTTTGTTTGCTCAAGGATTCTCTCTTATGCAAGAGGTGTAAGTCTTTGGCTACTGTAGCGTCGTAATTTGTACGTACTTGCTAAAGTAGTACAATTTCACACCTAGTTTAGCACCCGCCTTGGCGCATTTGGCATTTTGCACTGCATTTCCCCTTTAGCACTTAATTAATCAAATTAATTAGGTCTAAGGTCCTATTTCATCATCTTCCAGTTGGGCCCTTTCATTAAAGTGTGCCCCTTTCATTTTATTCCTCTAATACATCATTTGATCAAAAACCCTAATTAGGTCCTATTTTGAACTTGGGGGCTTGATTTCGGAGGTCAAAACATCTCGAAATCACCTGTAACTTTGGGATTCTCTCTAAAATCATCATATCCGACGGCCCTGAAAATTTGGTGAAAAGTTGTTGGGACCATGGCGCCCGGAGTGCACACGGTCCCGGACATTTTTCCCGAAATTTTAGGAGCGCAATCCAATCATAAAATAAAGCTTAACCCCAAGAAACTGGCGGGAGATTCAATCTTTAGCTCGGCCAAAGGTTGAAATTAAGACCTAGGGTTTCATATATAAGTGCTCTCTTTCTTCATTTGAAAGGATCTGAATTTTTGGTTTGGGGGACCTTCTATGCAGCAAAAGAGAAGATCTTTGAAGACTTCAACAACATTCAACATCCATCCATCAAGCATTCATTAATTTCATTCATCCATCTAGGGCTTTGAAGACATTGAAGAGCAATAAGGGATCACCGACTGAAGATTGGCTTGTACCCCTCCCTTGGGGTTGGGTATGATTTCATGTTATTTTCATATCTTTGCATAAGCCTCACTATATCATTTGTATTCATGCTTTAGATCACTTTGCATTTTGATTTGGAGCATTTACATTATCATTTACAAGCAATTAGGGTTTACTTTCTAGGTTGCTCTAGTTTGCTTACTTGCATTTTAGGATCTTGCACACACACAAGGTCTACACACACACTACTTTTACAATACAACTTGGCTATTTGTGGAGGTGGAAATCATCAAAGCGGGGCTTTGACTAAGGCAAAACCTTATATAGCCGCCCACCATACCTTTTCAGATATAAGTGCAGATTTCGGGATTCGGATGATGCCGCAAGTTGCAGATCCGGCAGAAGCAAACGAAAATTGAGCAACACACCAAATTTTAGAGAAAAAGACCAGGACAGGGGCGTGGGGTGCCCTGGTCCTGCTAGGATAGGGGTGCTAGGTGCCCTGGTCCCTGGGACAGGGGCGCTGGGCGCCCTGGTCCTTCTGTCAGACAACAAGTTTCAGACAGCTTTTCAGGTTACCAAACAGCAGTTTCAGGAGCAGAATCAGGACAATGGCACCTGCGCCCCCATCCTGAACATTTTCACTTAGATTTTAACTCTAGGTACGCATCTGCATTCTTATCTTGTCCTTGTGTTTACTGCTTTCCATTGTTTAGTTTCAATTCTGCAATCTTGTTAGTAGTTCATACTTGCACTTTGGGGTTAGGAATTGAACTTGTATCATTTTATCTTTCAATTACAACAAAGGAATAGAAATCCTAATAGGTAGCCCATGGCTCTCTCTTCCACAAAAAGAAGTAGCCAATTGTGTGATACCTCTAGGCTCTTTCGTATTCCACAATGTGTGTCAAAAGGTAGGATTAGGACATGTTAGCCTAGTCTCGCTTTTTTCCCCTACACAGCTACAACCTATTATTCACTTGGTAATGTATAGTTATCATAAATTTACCCCTCACATTGGGTCAAAAGCGGGCCATCCTTCATCAAGAATCCCTTTCACCTAGTAATAGGGAGAAGGTATGCATTCTTGCTCCCCTTCCTTTCTTTTGGTAGAAAATGTTATTTTTGTTCAAAAAACTCCTCTTGGAGGTAGACGTCTTTTGAGTAAATATCTCTTCTCCTCCAAGGATCCTCTTTACACTTGTTGCAAGATATCTCTTTTTCAACTATCTTATCTTTTCTTGGAGAGTATTCCCTCTCTAGCTTGGATTTATGACATTGTTGCCTAAAGGATATCTCCTTGGTGTTGAAGGCGGGTATCCTTGTTTATAGCTTCTTTAAGACATCAACATAGAGCTATGTTGACATCTTAAGGGGGCGCACCCATATTTCCCTCTTTGTACCATATTGTACTATATATTTTCCTGTATTCAACAGGGTGTTCATTCTCAAAACTAGAGAAAATAAACTCTTATACGAGATGCTTCACGCCCAAAACCAGAGCCAACATTTGATATATGTCTTAGATAGGGTGCACATTCCCAAAACAAGAAAAAACAAATTCTTACATGGGATGTCCTCAAAACCATGCATGCATTTATCCTAATTAGGGTTGCACATTCTCGAAACCAGAGAAAACAAACTCTTAAATGAGATTTTTCCAAAACTAAACATTCACCCCTTAGCATTTGGATTTGCATTATATGTCTTAAAAAGGTTGAAGCGCGCTCAAAAATAGAGGAAACAAACTCTTATACAGGCTCCTATACACTTGAAACTAGACACACTTGCACACACGCACGAAGATGAGTGGAACTGGCAGAACATAGCTAGACTATTCCTACTCTCCTCCCCAACATGGATCACCTAGAAAAACATATATGGGGGCAAGTATCCATGTCCTTTATCATCATTCTTCTCATGGATCACCTATAAAAACACATCTAGCGTGTATCCATGCTCTCTATTTCCTTCTTCTCTTGAACTCATAGCTTTGCTATTGATAATTCATGGAGGATGCATGCTTTGCTCTTTTATATGATCATTTGTGTTCTTGAGATGGCATTTTTCAAGAATGACATTATTTGTTGAGACATTTTGATATCGAGATCTCTTCAGATAGTTGACTTGAGGTCTTATTTTTGGTCTTTAGCTTTTGTGTTGTGTGTCTTTTTGCCTTTTTGTCTTTGTTTATCTTTGTTAGCCTTTTTTTTTTTTGCCTTTTCTTTTTGTCTTGTGTGCCCTTGCATGCATTTGAGTGAGTTAGGATCCTAATATTGGGGGCTTAGTCCCTCAAAATTAGTGATGTCTTATACTCCTTGTGATTGTGCTCCTTTGCTTCTCTCTTTCATCTCTCTTTCATTTACTTTACCACAAGTATTTGCATTGTCTCATACTCTCGTTAAGGGGGATAAATGTAGCATCATAAATTATCACCGGGCCAATTTACACCTCATATTTGTGCCCCTACTTTAGCATGTATCCTCCTCACCTCTTACCTAGGTCTATTCAGTTCCTTAAATCCAACTTTTATGCCTCAAGCACCTACCAAATGACTCTCTAGAGGTGTGTCCTCCTTCCTAGGCCTTAATTTTGGTCCTTGATTAAGGAGGACTAGGGCGCCACCAATGTTTTGGTGCTGGAATAGAGCGCCCAATACCTTGGTCCTAGAATAGAGCGCCCAATGCCTTGGTCCCCCTCTTTGGGGCCCAATTTTTAAGGAGGGGGTGAGACCTATCTCTCTGATAAGAAATGAAGTCAATGGCTCAATATGACCATTGTAGGTTGGCCTAATAAGTAAATTGACCTAGATCCTCATATATAAATACATTAATCAGTTCATTTTGATCCTAATGGGCACTCTAAGACCCCAAGCATTCAACCTAAAGCATTCAAGCATTGAATTGTTCATCAACAAGCATCTCCAGAGGTCTTCTAGGCTTCATTCTTCAGTCAATCATTATGGAGAAAATTACAACATTCATATGCAAGCATTTGTGTGTGATTAGGGTTTTGTCATATTCATGCTATTTCATATAACATATGTGATTACATTCAAGAAGCAAAACACCATTATTGGTCGTTGCAAATCTGAGGTATATCCTTCCATTATTTATTTCAGTATTTGACACATTTCATTCAATGTTAATTCCTAAACTGGGGTTTGACTTATGAAAACCTCTATTTCCAACCTATTTCCCCTTGTTTTTGTAGGAAGTAGGTATAGAGATGCGATCTTCAAGATAAGCCTTATTTATAGTGACAAATCAATCCCCCATTGGAGTGTGAAAAATTTGGAGGACCATAGAGACTATCACACCTATCCTGACAAATCATGATCTCCTTCTGGGAACTGGTATGAATCCTCTTACAATCCTCATATCTAGGTTTGTGGCTCGATCCAATGACTGTAGCTCACTGTTTGTGCATAATTACATCAATTTCAACACATTTGCCCTAATTTCAACATCTTCAATAAATCAATTCAACTCAAGGGAAATAAGAGGGCACATTCAACACCCCTGGAATCATATCAGAATCTAGGTCTATTAGATTTAAATCTATCTAATTCTTATCTTTCCCTAATGCAATGGTCCCAGAGTCATAAATTAGTGGTTTCTTTCTTCTATGGTGGAAACCCTAATTTTTTACCATTACAGAGATTATGCAAAGATAATGTAAGGTGATAATGGGGACAATTCAAATATGAATCTATGTAAAAGGAAAGATTATGAAGTCTATCCTAAGATTTTTTGCCTCAAATGAATCTAGGACTTAGGATGCATGACAATTATACAAGTTTTCTCTAGAAATGATTTTGAAGCTAAAACTAAGATTTAAAACTTAGGACATGGACACTTATGCAAACTATTATGAAATGATCTAGGGGAAATGGAAATGGAGTTATGAGTTATGCAAGAATTAAGACATGAGGTAATATGCAAGCTATTAGGAAATGATATGGAGCAAATGGAAATGGACCTAAGACTTGAGTAAACCTATGACTTATGATATGACTTTAGGATGATGAATATGCAAATATGAAAGTCTATTATGGAATCTATGTATGGTTGAGACAAGTTTGAAAAAGTTGGATATTTTACAACGTTTGAATTTGTTGTGCAAAATTGGACAAGCTTCTTTGTTTGTTGTGTTGGAAATTTTTGAAGTCTTTTTGGACAAGTTTGGATTTTCAAAATGACAATGTTTAGCAATAACAGTCACATAAGACAAAGAAGATAGAGATGGTTGTTTGTGACCTGACTCTAAAACACACCCAAATTTTGAAAAGGGGGCCTAAGTTAGCCCATATTCTATTGGTATTAACAAATAAAAGCACTTTTGAATAATGTACTGCCTAGGTTGGAAAGAAGATACTACTTGCTAAGTCCCCACTCAGATAAATCCAAATACTAAAAAAAGTGGACAACTAGAGATATTGGTGACACTGGCTCCCCTCCATGACTCAGGCAAACCAAATCTCTTTTATTTGAAGGTCCAAAGATCTTATGAACTGAGGAAATTTTTGTCTCTACAATGAATAGTAGCAATGTGGGGTGGCTTCAAAGGTTCAACCTCATGCACTAGCAAGAAAAGGGATTTTGGGCTACTAAAACATTGATTCATAGTAATTATTTAAGGAACAAGATCATGAAATAGATTCTCAAAGACAGATACTTAAGGTTTTGGTAAATCCTACAGGGAAAAACCCCGACACAAAATCCACTCTGGTCATTTTGATTTTGTGGCAAAGCCTTTTATATAGCGGCCCAAAGAGAGATACTACTCAGAAATTTCTATGAGGTGATGAAATATCCACAAATATTCCTATTTCAAAATACCCCTATGAGGTGATGAAACCCCCACAAAAATATTCCTCTACTAAAAAAGAAAAGCGGGTGTCGTTGCCACTTTTCTCTTTCTCCCAAGATAGTGAAGGTGGGTGGAAAAGATACTTGATGCAATAGTGGGCTCACCCTACAGAGTGAGAAATAAATCAAAACATAGAAGACAAAAACTAATTTATTTTAAATAAAGCAGTTGTGGGCTAAGGCAATGAGAGTAATCAAACACATAGATTTTTCTGGGTTCTGAGTCTTTGACAATCATCCTACACCAAACATGTTAGTAGTTTATTATATTTCAATCTTCATCCCACAAATGCCAAGATGCTACACAAACTAATTAGTAACCCCATAAAATTTATGACAAAGCCAAATTGAAACCTTTGAAAATTAGAGGAAAAACTCTAATATGCAAATTGTCTATACTTGCCAACTGCGTAGGTATAGAGACCAAGTGCACTGCAAGATTGACCAAATGCACTGTTCTATTGACCAAATGCATAGTTCTGTTGACCAAATGTGCAACTCTTAACTCCTACAAATTAGAAATAAATTCAAGTCAATTTCACAAATTGATGAAGTAAAACATCAAATTAAGCACAAAATAGGTGAAATTGATGAACAACAAGCGTGAAATCTTATTGAGGAGGTGAGGGAGCTGCTTGAAAATCTTTTCGTTATTTGCTTTATTATTCTTGTTCTCTTTATAAAGATTCTTCAAGACATCGTGCTTTCTCTTCTTCTTCTTCTTCTTCTTCTTCCAAGATAGAGGTCGTTTGTCTAAAATCAACCCAACTAGTCTTCATTCTCAAAGCGAAAACATGCAATTCAAAGATTATGTCTTCTTTCTTATCATGAAAACCTAAATCAGGTTGAAGTACATGGGATTCTTCCTCACCAGGGAGAAACATTTTGATTCATATTTAAAAATTAAACCCTCTTATTCAAGCTATGTGAGACTGGAACTAAAATAAAAAGAGTGATTCGACCCACTAATTAGGACCAAGATGAAGATTGTGAGCTTGAATTGAAACTCATTTAGCCTCCTAATTAGATATAAATGAAGATTGTAACTGAAACTGAAAGCTCATTAACCCCTAATTAGGATCCAAGTGAATATTTCAACTAAAATTGAAAGTTCATTAATCCCTAATTAGGATCTAAGTGAAGATTGTAACTAAAATTGAAAGTTCATTAACCCCTAACTAGAGCTATGTGCAATTTTAAACTAAAATTAAAAGTTAACTGGCCTCCTAATTAGAGCTATGCAAAATTTGTGGTTCGTTTTAAGCCCTTAATTAAAAGATTTAATGAAAAAGACATTCAAATCATCACAAAATCCTAAATGCACATGTTGCATCTTTAAAAATCAACTGCACTGCAAGATGAACCAACTGCATTGCTTTATGTACCAAATGTACCGCAAGATGAACCAACAACATTGCTTTATGAACCAAATGCATTGTTTTATAGACCAACTGCACAACTTTAGAGACCAACTGCACAACTTTATAGACCAACTACACAACTTTAGAGACCAACTGAACAAAGTTAGAGACCAACTACGCAGGTTTGGGTGTGAAGTACACAAGTCTTAACTCCGAAGCCATGAAAGATGAAAGTCTTGATTTTGATGGAAAATTGCTTCTTGAGTACCTAGAAATGACCAAAAGCTCAAAGAGATGTCAAATTAGATGTGTGCTTCATGTCAAGTTCACCAAATGTGGATCAGGAAAATTGGGGTTAGAAATCAAACCAAAGCATAATCAAAAGTGAATCACAAACTTTTAACAATTATGCTAACCTATCCTAATCTAACCAATAGAGACATTGAAATAAAATGCAAATAACATGAAAATGAAATAAATATATCACCATTACTTCAATGTGGCTCCATTTTTCCTTCTTTCTTCTCTAATTTGATGTCGCTCTCATTGTGTAGGTGCAAGTATGAATGAAAACAAGGATGATATCAAGGAATACTTGAAAATGCAATTCTAAGATCAAACAGATTTTGACAAACTGTTGAGGTTAATTGCTAATGTCTAAATGAATAGAGTAAGGATGCTTAAGACTCAAATGCTAGATGGTTGGATCTAATAAGAATGCACAAAAGTTAGATTACTAAGCTATGATGATGAGAATATTAGATTACTGGACAAAATGACAATGCATGAAATTAGATGATTAAATAATTTGATTGAATAAAATTGATCTAAGGTTAGTTGAATTGATTGATGAAAGAGCTCTCAATTTATAGAAAAATCAAGACTCGACGCACGAAGAATATCGAAAAGATTTTTGGTTAGACGAACATACCTGATTGAACGCACGATATAGATGCCATTCAGAGAAGGATGAAGATGACACAGAAAAAGAGGAGAAAAAACAAAAAGTAGATCTTTTTGAAGACGCATACCCCATTTTTGAATTTAAAACTAAAATTAATGAGATAGTTCCAAAAAGATGGATTTTTGAAAATCAAAGAAGATATTAGTTTCCCATTTTTGAAAGTTAGGAAGATTTGAAAAAACTGGATAAAACAGATAAAATATTTTTTTTCCATTTTGAAAATTAGGTGACAAATAATTAAATAAATATAGATTTATTTTATTATGATGACATAACTAGCTAATCAAATAATTTAAATAAATTATTCAACTACGGGAAATAGAAATTCAACATTTAATCAAATAATTAGAACTATTTAATTAAAGTGTGAATTTAAAATTAATTAAATAATATAAAGTATTTAATTAATATTAAAAAGGAGATGGTTAATGATGAATGATTAAATGATTAAAAAGAATAATTAGCAAAAAGGGCATGATTAATTTAACCTAAAAGGGCAAATTAGTCAATTTGATGTCCGAACACCTTAATTAGGTCAAATTAAGACAATTTTGGTCAAATTAGGTGAAATTGGGAAGAATTGGGAAGGTTCAGATAGATAATGGGAAAAAAATTAAGTCAAACTGGGAAAATTAGGTCAAACCAAATAAAACAAAGTAAAAGTAGGTAAATGAGGTCAAAGCATGTCAACGAGAAGAAAAGGGACAAATGCGACACCATGGGGCAGGAGAAGAGGTCAAAAGAATGTTATAAAATAGGAATTGGGAGAAAATGATGCCAATGGGGCAAAAAATGGGAAGTAGGAAGCAACATGACCAAAAAGGAAGCAAAATGACCTAATCGGGGTAGGGTTTGGGACAAAATCGACATCATCAAATCGAGAAGGGAATGAACTGACATAAAGGGGATGAAGTTGAGAAAAAAATGAAATACAAACTCAAAATGGGGAGAAAATGAAAATATCTAGACAAAAAATGGGAATGGCGAAGCGAGACAAGATTGCGTGAATAATAAAGACTATACACACACGATAAAAAGACATGTTAAATAAAGAAGACGTAGGTGTTGACCATTTTTTAGTGTCTACAGAAGGTAATAAGTGAAAGAGGATCATGTGTAAAATGAATCGATTGAAGATAGTAGTGTCAAATAGGGAGGATTTATTTAGAGTCAATTCTAAATATCAATTCTCATGAAATATATGGAAAGATCAAGGATGATGATGGGCATTTTCCTACATTGGATTGGGCATAGACTAATTGCATTGATATCTTTTAGTATTTTTTAGAATTGATGATAGTGGTTCTAAAAATATATTTTTTGATATCGAATCATTAAATTTTATTATGTATTAAATTTATTTCAACATACGCATCTCATTTGAATGCACTTAACTTACATGCTAATTTAACAACTCTCAAATTTTGCACCTTACAATTAGTGCAGCTAAGTTTTTACTCTTAAGACAAAATTTCTTTTAGCTCATATTTTTTAGTTGGAGCACTCTGATTTTGTGATGTCCCCATCCAATCCGTAAAACCAAAGAAGCAAATAATTATTTGGGAGAAAGCTCCTTGTATTATCTTTATAAGTGATAACAATATTCAAAGCCAATTCATTCAATGTAGGAGAAGAAGAATGTTATTATTGATCAGTGATTATTGATGAACTTGATGATTCATATATTATGTGGTTAAATGATTGCCAACTACAAACAAGCAAACAAAGGCATGACAACATGATATTAGTAGCAACATATTAAAAACAACCCTTGACGTATCCAACAATCATAAAGGCAAAAAATTCATTACAAAGAACAATACTTCTTAACAAATCAAGACAATTCTGTTGTCCTTATTTTTGAGAAATGGAAAAAATGGGAGACAATCTCTACAAATTTTGTCCAATTTGTAACGTGTTTACTCTAAGACACGTTTACTGAGGTATAAGTCATGTATCTTGGAGCAGAGTTCATTTTTAGTCATTCTCCCATCAAGTGTTGAGGTTTGGAGTCGATGTTTAAATTGCTTTTAAGTCTCTATAAGTCAAGTTTGACATAACTTGTGTAGTCAGGTTTTGGAAATGACTTTACAAGTGAAATGTATTTATGCTTGTAAATCAGGTCTACAATCCCGACTTGTAACACCCCCTCTATGAGGCCCAGAGGGCTGAAACAAATAACCAAAGAAAATGCGAACTTTTTATTTAAAAGATAAACAATACAATTGCATTGAGTTACATTGTACAACAAGTTGAGGAAAAGATGTACAAATAATAATTAGCAATAATTATCAAAGCCCTACAATGATGTTACTCAAGTACTAACATTAACCAAACATACATGAACATAAGAAACCTCATAAAATATTTTTAAATTGTCTATTACAAAGGATCACGATACATAATACATTTCCATGAGAATATACATATGATCTTCGATTACATTACAGGGTATCCATATGGATATAAACTCCAAGGTAACAAGATAAGAAATATGTACATAGATCTGGATCATAAAGAAAGTCTTCAATCTTTACATGAGCCATCACGAACATGATGCAAAATGAACAAAACCTAATGGGTGTGAATAACACTCCACCCAACCATGTGGTACCATCAAGTCCACCCCCCGTGCTAGGAGGCATCAACCATACCCAAAAGACATAAGGAAGCATAAGAGGATACAAAAATGACTTACACGAGACTCACAAGTAAACCAACCAATTCCAAAGGCCCCAAGTAAACCAAGGAAATAAATGAAACCAAAAGAGACCACTAGGTATGCAATAGGGAAGAGTGTCATCATTAGGTTGTCATGGGTTACCCTGGTGAGTCTTCACTAGGTCCTGGCCCCCATCTTGGGTTACCCTGGTGACCTCTATCGACCCTCGACCCCCATACAAACACTAGTGGACCACACCAACCTTTCAAAGGGACAATATTGGTGGATGCCATTCCAGGCCTTCTCTACTTACCTCAGACCTAAACAAGCATCTGCGAGTAAGAGAGGCGACAATTAATATTTTAAGTGTGATCTAATTACCCACTCAAGTTCTTTAGTTTAAATTTCCACTTGATTACAAACCCTCATTGAGTTACCCTGGCAACCACTTTGGGTCCCGACCCCCAATGAGAATCCAAAATGAAACATAAGACCCAAGACACTTAGAAAACTTGAGATGACAAGGTCCTGACCATAGAAAGGCTCAACTCACTTGCTAGAACAAGGTTACCATAAGGGTAATTCAAGCAAGCTAGGAAAGACAATCTAGCATTTAAGAAAAACATCAGAGATGTGATAACAAAATACATCAAGAGGGAAATGATATTAATTCACACAAGAGACTCAACGTCCCCTAGCCTCTAGAAGCAAACCACATTTTAACAACATCCCCTTATGACACTAAACATACTCAAGTAATCTCTAAGGTGTAAGCGAACACTGACCAATTACAAAACAACAATATCCAACACAAAATTACCATCACATTTATCTACACAAGTCCTCATTACAAAAAGAAAACTCAAGGATAATACAAGTGACACAAACAATCCAACTCTCTTACACAAGACCACTTGCAGGGAACACATGAGAATTGACAACAAGAAAACAAATCCATATCACTAGAACAAGTTTATTTCATAAGTCATATCTCATTTACCATAACATTACAAACATAAAGGACACACAATATTTTTTAAACATTATACCTAGAAGTTTCTCAAATAAATAATTTAACAACAATTAACCACCTACTCTTTTGCAAAATATACCAATCAATTCTCTAAACAAATTTAAATACTCATTAACACAAAATTCACCTACACTAATGTATATCATTGATAATGGTGGGAGTTTGGAGAATGAGAATATTAATCCGCAGAAGGGAAACATGAAAAACCCTCCTACAAAACAATGGTCTCAGATCAATCGGCTCCGGTTTACCCTCCTTTTGCTAATTTGATGGCAGATTTTGCAGGCAGGAGCACATGGATACAAATATCGGTCTGGGAGGGCCCTCAGCCGATGGAGATAGATTTGGAAATGGTCGTGGCAATGCACCCAATGACCCTAGAGGGGGAGGAAATGGTAAGTCTCTTCCTCTCGGGTTGAAGACGCTCTCCTTGTCTCTTAATGAAGATATGATTAAAGCCATTAGATCTGAGTAGTCACGTTTAAGAAATATTGCAATTTTTTTTGTCTGTAAGGATATAGAGTCTTTGCCCTCGCGAATTTATTTTTGATGAATGGATTGCTAATGTCTAGGGTAAGAAGTTAGGTATTCATGTTAACTTTTGAATAATGATTCAAAAGGGATTATTTGTGGTTCTTTTGAAATCCCATAATATGCAAGATAGGGTTTTGAAGAATTTTTTTTTGAATGTGGGACATTCTTTGTTTAGGGAATTTCCATGGTACCCTAAAGGGAATGTCAAGCAGGTTATTACCCGTTCCTCCCCTAATTGGGTAGAAATTAAGAATCTTCAGCCTGAATTTTGGCCATTCATTCCTTAGATTTTGAAACCTCTGGGTTCGGTCCTACAAGTTGAGGAATCGAGAACCACTCTCCCTCACTAGAATGTCAAGGCTCTTGTAGCGCTTGATCCCGAGGTTTTCTTTCCTGACATTATTTCTTTTGACTTTGAAGATGAGAGATTTGCATGGGAACTGCCCATGTTGGGTAATTTGGGGGCTTGTTTTTACTGCAAAATTAATGGGAATATGAGGAAAGATTGCCCTTCTCTTAAGAATTCTCATAGTGCTAACTTTAACATTGCTTCAAAAGGTAATATGAGAAGTGATCCTAGTAAAGTGCAAAACTCTGTTAATAATTCCAAAGAAGGTAATAATCTACCAGTGGATGACACCTCTGACATTGGTATTGAGAAGGTCAAATCGGGTCTTGATTTCCCGACTGATGATAGTAATGGTAATAAATTTGTTAGCCTCTCTAATCCTCTGTTTGAGGATGAGTATGAGGTTGTTCACGCCTCTGACATGGACGCCCCTCCCAATTCCCTAGTTGGATGTCACTCAATATAGGCCAATCCTTCTAATTGTGGGAAAGACAAGATTGATAATCTCCCCCCCTCCCCCAAATTGAATGCTCAACTGCTCTTGCAAGTATTAAGGAGAAAGCTGATTTAATAAGGAATGCTTACCAAATCCCCTCTGAGTTGAATATGAGTAACTCCTTACCTGGTATCATGGATTCCATGGTGAATGCACCTTCGGATAAACAATTTGTGCCTTTTGGAGTAGATGGTATGGCTATCAGTAATTCTGAGTAGTTTATAGAGGTTGTTAGTAAAAAGGTTAGGATGAAAAGGAAACCATCAAACATACAATCTCTCTCTAATGATAATAGTAAAAAAGGTAATGAAGTGCTAGAATGTTTTAATAGGTTGTACAAGAACCAAAATACCTCCACTAAATAGATTTATGATGATGCACATTCATAGTTGGAATGTTAGGGGCTTGGAGATGCCTGATAGAAAATATGTGGTTAGGAAATGGTGTAATAGTATCAAGGAGAAAGATATTATTTGCCTCCGAGAAATCAAAGTGGTAGGGTTCCATGGCTATACTATGTTGAAATTTTTGTGGGGTCAAGCCATTGGGTTCCACTCTAATCATGATAGGGGTAAAGGTGGTACTGCCATTTTGGTTGGTCCTAAGTGGGTAGATAGGATTATTGGTAATGGTTTCTCCCCTTGCCAAAGGGCTTTGTGGGTCACTTTCAAAGAGAAGGACTGTGTTTCTAGTATTTGTAATATATATGCTACTAATGACTATAGAGATAGAGCCAATTTTTGGGATTGGTTGACAAATAACCTCCCGAATGCTCATTGGAGTTTTGTGGGTGACTTTAACATGATTGAGAATGGTGAAGATAAAAGTGGTGGAAATAAGCATTGCTGGAAGGGTAATGCACACTTCTTCTGGGCCAAGTTCAAGAGGAGGTTTAATATGGTAGATCATTTGGAGAGGAAAAAGGGCTCCTTCTCTGGTATTTGGTTCACATGGTGTAATAATAAAAGTGGTAGGCAAAGAATGTACTGTAGATTGGATAGATGCTATGCAAATTATTCTCTTTTCTCCTTTTACTCACAGGGGGTCAGGCCCCTATTTGTGTTTCTCCTGCTAGTATTTCAGATCATTCCCCTATCTTTGTCACTGTAAATCTGGATCTTGACCCCTCTTCTGTGATACGGCCTAAGAGGGATAATGGCTTCAAGCTTAATGTTTCTTTGCTTAAGGATGAGGACTCTGGGAATGCTATTAAGATGGTTTCCCATTTGGCCAAGCTTTGTAATCTTGATCTTAGACCTAGGGAGCAATGGGAGGCTCTCACTGTTACTTGGAGGAAAATGTTTGAGATAATTGGTAAGAAGTATGCTATGGATAGGTCTAGGGAGGAGACCTATCTACAAAATAGGCTTAAAGGTATTGAGAAGGAGCTTTAGAGTAAGGGGCATGACTTGGTCTTAGAGGGGGAGCTCTCTTCGGTCAAAAAACACTTAAGGAAGTTACAACATTTCAAGATCCAAGGGCAGAAGGTAAGAGCTAAAATGAATTGGCTTAAAGGTGGTGATAAGGGAACCAAATAATTCTTCAATCTTATTAGATCCAAGAATAAAAGGGAATTTATTGAAGATGTCCAAGTCAATAACACTCTCACCAATTATTCGGTGTCCATTAAGGAGGCTTTCTTCAATTTATATAGTGGCTTATTTTCTTCGGAACATGGTGTTATGAACCAGAAGGCTATTGAGAAATGCTTACTGTTAATCCCTAAGAAAATTTCCTATGAGGAGGCCAATGCTCTGGGCCAAAATATCTCACTTGAGGAGATTAAAACTGCTATAAGTTCATTGGCCAATGGTAAGTCCCCAGGGTTGGATGGGTTACCTGTCGAATTCTATAAGATGCACTCGAAATGGATATGCTTAGAATTGTTTGCCATGTATGAAGATGTGTTTAATCAAGGATCTCTTGGAGAAAAAATCAATAGAGGTGTCATGAAAATGCTACCTAAGGGTGAGGATAAGACTCTGGTTAAAAACTGGAGGCCACTGAATATCTCTTACAAGATTGTTGCAAAAGTCTTAGCAAGGAGGATTGCTGGGTTATTAAACAACTTCATTTCTGCCACTCAGAGTGGATTCATTAAAGGTAGATATATCCTAGAAATTTTGTTACTGTCTGGGAAGCCATGCATTGGGCTAAACCTGACAAGCAGAATGTTGCAATGATTCTTCTGGACTTTGAGAAAGCATACGACATAATTGAGTGGCCCTTCATAATTTCATTAGAGGGATGTTTCAAGCTTTTGGATTTCCCTCATATTTTTGCAGATGGATTTATATTCTCTTTAAGAACTCTTCCATAGTCATTGAGGTTAATGGTGAACTCTCTAAACCTATCCCCCTTAAGAGGTCTATCAGGCAAGGTTGCCCCATTGCCTCGACCTTGTTTGTCATTGTTGCTGATGCACTTTTCTAAATTATGAGAACTCCTTCCCTTGGTCCTCCTATCATAGGTTTGACCTTACCTAATTCTGAGGATCTGATCAATGCCCAATTTGCTGATGATACTACTTTATTTTTTGTTTTTAATGAGGAAAACTTTGATAATGCTATGAATAGATTGCAGTTTTTTTGCTTGGCTTCTGAAGAAAAGGTAGCTCCCCACAAATCTACAGTTCTTGGTTGGTCTGACATTTCTCCAAGTTGGGTTACTTGCAAAGGTTGGCAGTGGGTTAGACCGAACTCTATTGTTAGATATCTTGGTATTCCTTTTGCGATTAACCCTTCTATTCAAGATAAGTGGCTTTGGTTATATTCTAAAATTGAGAGGAAGCACTGAAAATGGCAAACTCATCTTCTCTCCTTGGCTGGAAGAGTGCAAATTGTGAAAAAGGTTCTTTTCTATCATCATATTTACTGTGACTCAACATGGTTGTTTGCTAATTATCAAACCAACAAGCTTGAGAAGATCATGAGGGACTTTTTATGGTTTGATGGGATTGGTCATAACAAGAGACATTGTGTGAATTGGGATTGGTGCTGTAGACCAAGGACTATGGGTGGATTGGGTATCAAAGACCTTAGGGCCCATGGCATTGCTCTACCTTCTAAATGGATTGTCAAAGTTCTAAATTGTAATGAACCATGGAAGGTGCTGATCAGAAACAATATTGAAAGGTCTGTTATTAAAAAAGGCAAAAAGTGGAAGACTATCCCTTTATGTGATGTTGTTTTGGGGGACTTTAATACGAAGGTGTTTGGTTCTAATGCATTTGCTTCACTATGGAAGGCATGGTCACAGATAAGGAGTTTACTTCCTTCTAAGGGTGCTATAGGTAATTCTCCTTCATATGCTATTATGGACAGATCTATCTAGTGGGGGGTAAGTTTAAACAATAAACCTGTTTCTCTGACTCAAAGTTGCTTTGCTAAAATTTGGAATGATAAAGGTATTTATCTAATTAGTAATGTACTGTTTGATAACCGACTAGGGTCCTGGGTCAAGCTTAGTTCTAAATATGGGATTCCTCTTTCATATAAGAAAACATATTCTCTTATTGTTAAAGCTACTGGTTTCTTTTTCCCTGGCAAGGTTTTGGATACTGATTCTTTTTTGAAGCAACTAAAATGGTTGGATGGCTCTCCCTTTTTGGACATATCTACTAAGCAGATTTACATGATGTTGAAAGATGATTACTCTATCTTCACTCGAGTCAATTAGTATTGGGGTCTCGACTGGCCTAAGTCCAGGTGGCAATTTTTGTTAAATTTTTTTTGGCATTTCCCCATTGATCCTAAGAAATCTTGTTTTAGATGGCTTTTACTTCTTAAAAAGTTAGTAGTAGGTTCTTTTCTATCAGTCGTGGGTCCTAAAATTATTAGGTTTGGAGTGTGCAATGTTCATGAGTCTTTTGAACATTTTTTTTTGAATGTGAGTTTTCTCATGGTGTGTGGTCCATCTTCCTTGGTTCTCCCATTGTCTGGAATTGTTGACTTGGTCCTTCTTGCAGTGAAATCCTTGTTGGCTTTGTGGAATCCTTTGATCTTAGTTTGAACCGATTTTGGTCTGCCTTGTCTTGTGAAATCCTTTGGTTTCTCTGGAAAGAAAGAAATGGAGAAGTATTTCAAAATAAGAGGAGGAGGCTTACTGGGTTTAATATTAAACTCATACACTTTTACATTATGTCTCATGTTTCTATTGTTCTGGAGATCTCAAAAGATAGGTTCATGATTCTGGTCCAGGAGGGTGTTCTTCATATTTGCAAGGAGGATATCCAGTCTGTTCAATACTTCAAGAAGCACATGAATATGTTACACCCAAAGGAAATTGATGCATTGGTACAATATATGTAGAGACTCAAGATTGAAGATGCAGATGGTCCCTCTCCTAGGATTGGGGAGAATGTTCTTGGTGCTCATTGACTAGTATTTTGGGCTATATCTATATTGATATAGGAGGCAATTTTGTTGTATTAAAGTTCTTCTATATTTTATATGATGTAAAGCTAAGCAATTTGACATAGGGCTATGGCCATTTTTGAAATACATGTAATGATAGTCTAGATAGTGACTGCATGACACCAAACTGATTACATCCTTGGAATGGATATGATGTATATGTTTTTGAACTATATTAATATAAAAGACAATACCTAGAAAAAAATAACACTGTGCGATTAACCAAAGACAGGATGCACTAAAATCAAACCTTGCGAAAGGAAAACAAATTGCAAGGAAGGAGGGCATGGATTTAACATCCCACAGCTGTGGGAGAAGCCCATGACTGTGGGTTCAACTACCCACAACATGGGTAGATCCGCCCATAGTGTGGGTGCTCCCCACGCTATGGGAGAGCCACCCACAGTCTTGGGTTTCCCCACGCTGTGGGTCTGTTGGTATTTTTGCATCTAGATTGCATTAATGATATGTTGGCATTGATGTCAATTGAATCGGTAAATGGTATTCATGTTATTGCTGATATTGTTGTTTTTTATATTGGCTAGTAATTGGTAAGAAGAGAGTTGTAGAAGATGTTGTAACCGGTATGTAAAGTTTGTGAGTTGAACCGGTGAACCGGTGTAAAGGGTTAAACCTTTCTATGTAATGTAACCGGTAAACCCTATCAACTGTTAAGCCCTAACTAACCAAGTTTGATGGTTTATTATCTGATGAGCAGCAATGATGGAGACACGTGTGATCATTTGATTAAGGAGATATTCATATTGTTTTGGCACATTTTTTCTTGTCTAGGGAAGGAGCAAAGTGGATTGCATCTAATTCACAACGCGTGATGAGTTACAAAGTCCAATGGAGCGGTGATCATGGAGCGGTTGGAATTGTCTTGAAGAATGTGAAGAGATTGTCATGATTTCTAACGGTCAAGATTGAACCGACTTGTTTATACTCTCAATGATGAGAATTAGGTTTTGTTGTGTTACCGACCTAATTGATTTGTATTTAAGGTCAATGAAGTTGTTTGTTAAGGTTGTTGGCAAGGTTGGTAGAAAACCTGTTGAGTGTGTTGTTGCCAAACTGGTGGATGGATCTGCACTTTGAGTGAAGGCAGACTGAAGGTTATAGAAGGATCTAATCAGGAAAATGTAGTGCTACTTAGACAGATCAAGAAAACCTGTTGTTTTCTAACAATTACAGCAGAAGTTAAATCCCTTAACTAGGTAAGCTCTAACAAGCTTGGTTACTCATTAAATCCTCTAACAAGGTGGTCCATTAGCTTGGATTCTTAAATCCTCCAACGAGGTTACTCCTAACAGGGTATTGTGCTTCTAACAAGGCATATTTGTAAATCCCTTAACCGGGTGATTCCTAACCAGAATTAGTTCTTAACATGACTTATTGTAAAGCTCTAACAGGCTTTGACTCCTAACAGGGCGAACTTCGAAAGAGTTCAGATAGCTATCCTTGTGAGTCTCATCTCACTGTGGTTTTTACCTATTTGGGTTTTCCACTTATAAAAATTTGTGTCAAGTGGTGAATGCTTTTGTGGTTGTGATCTTATTTATTGATTTGGTTAATCTCTGATAAGGCATGTTAAGTAGAAGCATTGGGAGATGAATATGTTGAGTTATGATTAAGCATTTTTGATATTCACAAGATTGAAGTTGTTTACTATTAAAGTTGTCATAACAGTTAAACCGGTTAATGTCAAGTATTCTTATGAATATTGATCTTGACTGAGATATGTGTACTTTGTTTGACTGAGTTTGAGTTTGGGAACTTTGTATCAGTTTTTCAGTATACTAATTCACCCCCCCCTCTTAGTATTCTACCAGATACTTATTCTTTCATCATATCATCAGGGTCAAGCCCCCACAACCATGGGAACTCCCCACGACTTCGTGGGTGAGCCACCACGTTCTGGTTTGGCTCCCCACCAAAACCTAAATTTTTTAAAAATTAATAAATTTTAATTTTTAAAAAAAACACAACAAAAATTTAATTAATAAAAACTTGATTTAAACATGAAATCTCTGTCACTAAAAACTGCCAATAAAAAATCACAGTGCTGGAATAAACTTCCCCAGATCTCAGAATTATAATTTTTTTTTTATATAGAAATACTAATTAAAACCTACGGATCATGAACAAATCACAGGAGCAAAATGATTTACTTTTCTTTCCGTCTAAATCATGCTCAAATAAGGTAACCCGAAAAACCCAACACAACCTTGACAAACCAAAATTATTAACTTGAAACCCATAATAGAAACAAAACTATACATCAAAGATTTTCCCAAATAGAAAACAACAACCCAGAAACCCCATATAAACAAGAAATAATCTTTCTTTCAACAAGAATATTCCAAAAAGAATCAATTGCACATAAGGGATTTTGATCTCCTACCTTAGAACACAATCCTGAAAAGAACTTACAAGCGAAGCCCCAAAATTCCCGCCCCGACAACACATAGCAACCAGAAGCAATCTTCGAAAACCTGTGCCCAAAAAAAATAATGCTGAGCACTTCTTCCAAAAAGTCAATCAATTTTTCTAGAACCTAAATGACCAAAACTTCCCCAATTTTTTTTTTTGCAAATTTCATTCCAAAATTCTCAAACCCGAAATTTTCATAGCACAAGTTTTTTCACGAGAACTCAGATTTCTTCCCCCCATTGTTTTTCAAAAACCAAGAGATATGCTTTTCCAAAATGCAACTCCTCATTTAATTTTGCATGCAAGATATTTTCCTACTATCTCCAATAACTCCATATTTTAATTTATCTAAATTTATTTTAAACATTTTCTCATTAATTTTTTTTTTTTAGCATTTTAAATTTACCAAACAAGGATATTTAATTTTAAAAAAATTAAATATTAATGACTTATTAAATAGATTTTATCATGAGCATATTTAAATAACAAAATAAATATTTCATTTCCTAATTAAATAATCCTTTCAAAATAGTTAAATAATTTAAATCTTTTAGCTCCACAAATTAAATTAATATAATGTTGCAACAATTTTTAATTTCATTAATTAATTAATCATTAATACTCAATTATCATATATATATATATATATATTAATATTAATACTTTCTTGCTAAAAATATTAGATAAATATTAAACTAAACACAAGAGTAATGAACTGCATCTAATAAACACGAAGGACCAACATGACTAACACTGACATGACCGAACAACCAAGGTACAAGGATACCTGACAAAGATCTCATTCCCATAGGAGCGATGGTCACATCAAGGGTCTGACTGAGAAGTCCATATTTTCCACTTTACCATTGGGTCATAAAGCATGCTTAAACTTGAAGGTTCAGGTGGAGTCGATGCTCGGTACCTATAGTTGCATCACCAAGAAAACATACATACATTTCTCCAATATTTACAGGCACACCAGTGGAGGAGAGTCATGACATTCTGTGTCCCTCTGAAGTGGGTGATGGAAGGTCATCACCCCATGTAGACTCATACCTAGACAAGAAAATGAACACAAGATATATCTCATACATAAAGTAGATATGTTAGTCCAAGGTGAGTAGATAAGCATATAATCTAACATCTAAACATCCACAGAGATAAAATGCATAACCAACATCATATCATAGAATCATGATAAAAGTCATTACATTAGAGAGTATCATCCAGTCACGTAAACAATAGAAGAGGTCAACCAAAGTCAATTTGGGTTAAAGAGAATTTGATCAAGGGAGGGGCATTACAAGACTTGCAAGTCACGTTCTTTCTCTAGTTGTAATCGGGTCTTTAAGACCCGATTACAAGCTCGAGTTGCATTTATTGTTCTTGAGAGGTAAAAACAAAGTTGATTAATGACTCTTTTTTAAGAATTTTAAACCCGAATCTAACTCTTTTAATTACTTTTCATTGTGTTTTATTCTCTTATATTTAATTTATCTTTGTGCTTGATACAATTCGAGTAGTGGCATCTTTGGTAGAGTCATTTTCCCTTTCAATTCACTTAGGTAAGTGTTAATTTTCCCATATGTTTTGAAATCTTTTTCTTTGGTTTATGATAGCATCATCCTTAAAGCTTTGTGTAGTTTGTTTGAGTTTTATAAAATAATGATTTCATTTTATACTCCATTTCATTTGAATGGATCTTACATCTTGCGAGCTAGGGTTTTTTATTTGAGCTTTGTTCTTAAAGTCATCCCTTGAGTCAATTAAAGTTTCCAATTGCACAGGTCTTGTCAATATGCTTCCCATTGTGTTTGAAATGAAAGATCTCTTGTGATCAAATTTTGGAAACCTAATTGCATAGCGATTATTTGTAAGTAATTTCACTCCAAAATGTACAATTGGGTTTGCAAGAATCGACTACACATTTGCTACGATTGATAAGTATTTCAAACATTCATGCAATTGGGTCTTGCAGAACCAACTGCACATTAATTCTACTTGCTATTGTTTGAAAAAACCCTCAACACTTGTGATCGGGTCTATAAGGCTCAATTAAAAGTGAACCTACAATCACAAATTATACTCGGGTCTTGGAGACCCAACCACAAGTCATTCATATAACTAGTATTGTAATCAAGTCTTGCAGACCCAACTACATGATGAGTTTTACCCTTTTGCAATCAGGTCTTCAAGACCTAATTGCATCCTTCAATTACAACTTTACTTGTGATCGTGTCTTAAGGACGCAATTGTAATATTTTCCTTCATCATTGAATAATAATTATATGAAATGTAATCGGGTCCTACAAAGCTGATTACATTTGTCAAACACATCACATGACTTGCAATGGGGTTTCCAAGATCTGATTGCAGGCCTTTATTGACCTTTTCCAAGTTTATTCATTAGCCTTACGTTTCCTTTTTTGCTTGTAATGATGACATCAACCCCGCACCTAGCCCATGACCTCACTTGTTAGGCTCATCTTTTTGTTAGCCATCTATGTTTGCACACATGATCTATCAGATTCAATAGGTCAAGGCATTGGTCTTGATGGTGTAACACCCCCATTTTAGAGAAGTTGTCATGGAACTTTCTGTGTCACATGAAGATTTTCTAACATTGTGATCTTTCCACCTCAGCTTTGCAGATCTAGTTTCAATGTCAGAAGAGACAACTTCCACCCCTAATAAAAAGATGAAATACAAGTACCAAAACACCATCTTACCTTCTTCAATGGCTTCTAACATTGAGGAGATCAAGGATACAAAGATATGGCATGTTGATATGTCCGAGTTTATCAAGAGGACTGAAGAGAATTCACCATGACTAGGCATGCAACAACTTCTGAACAGTCAGATTCACTTGATGTCATCTTTCCCAGTGGCTACTTTGGAACCATAATATGTTCTTCCCTGCACATCACATTTTGATAAAGAAACTAGAACCATCAAGGATGATGATAGTAAAGTGATTATCAGGTTGGATCCAAAAACCATTGATAAAATATTCAAGGTTCCAAATCCTCCTGCACATGTCAACATCACCATAGAGAAAGCTCAAGATCACTATAATCAAAATGAGAAATCCTATAAGAAGAACATAAATACCAATTGGCTTTTGAAGCCAAGAGCCACAACCACTAGATGGCCTACATTTTACCAGAGTGATTTTAAAGATGAGATTAATGATATGATTACTCTCCTTAGCAAGATCAAAGGATTAAAGAAGTCCAATATATTTGAGACATGGATGTACAGGTACATGTCTATCATGAAGAAGTGTGTTCAACAGATATTTTGGGGTGAACAAATCAGTGATTCCTTGTGTGAACAACTTTCACATGTGCCCACTACACTTACCTTCTATATTGCAACTTCATTCAAATAGTTTCTCGGTCTCACCATAGAGGGTGATAAAACAAAAGTACCAGTATGTTCATATTATGACCAGATGACCATGAGGACAAGTAGACATCATTATAGAAGGATTTATGATGCCTTCTATGGTATGTACATGTGTTCTTTTGGAAACATTTAAGAAGAGAAGGGTGTCAAAATCTGCATGCAAGGTCAATGAGTATGGGTGCCTCGTCTTATAGTTTCCTTTCTTTACATATATGAGAGTAGGCTGCTTCGATGATCATTCATATATGCTCCCAAGGTACCCCACATAAGATTATCCTAATGGATCTAGGAAGGAAAATAATGGCTATTCATGCAAAGCAATCAAAAACCCATAAAGCAGGTTTTATCATATCTACTTAGAACCCTCTTGTCATTGGGAGATATTCATTGAAAACCTCTGCCAGAGCTAAGGCTATGAAAACAGAACTTCAGGAGATCAAATTGAAGAAATTAAAAATTAGAAGAGATTTTCATTACAGATGTATGAAATATAAGATAAAAAAGGCCTTCACTCATGTGCACTGCATTGAAGATGTATAGATTAATCTTAGCACAAAAGATGACATCAAAAGAATGGATTATAGTAGGCTCACTTTGGAGAAAATTGTTGATCTAGATTTAGCTGATGTCCCAGAAGGCATGGTAGATGATGGAGAGGTGGTTGATCCGATCTATGAAAAATACAAGATTGCAGAAACTCCTCTTCCATCCATTCACTGGTCTTATAAGGAGTGCATATCTATGAATGAAAGGTTTCAACCTATTTTGGCAAATACTAGTTCTTGGTTGAAAAGAAAAGACTTCCAAGGGGACCAAAATTAAGATCAATATTGGGAAAGCCAAGAATAGGTCCCAAGAAGGAACACCTGTTAAAGAAAAAAGAACATATTGAAGAACAAGATAATGATAAAGGTGAACACGATCAAGAAATAAAAATACATGGATCCCCAGTTACCTTGAGTTCAAGACTTACCCTTGGTGATGTTTCTTAGGTGTCTACTCTTGTAAGTGTTCCCACATTCCTTTTGGACACCATTGTTGATTCTTTTTCTATAGTGATGGTGACTCCTGTAGCATCTATTGTATCTACTCAGACTGTTTCTTCCTCAACCACCAAGTCTATCCTAGATGCTCCACAAGATAATTTGTATAGTGTATTTGATTCCTACACCTCATATCCAAACTTTTCTGATATACCTACTTCCACTATCATTGATTTTGACAAGTTCATGTTTGAATCCATGTCTTAGGTAACAATAGAGAATATTCTTATTGTAGTACAAATTGACGCAACACCCATAGTGTCAACTATAATGTGGACACAATTTGTCCCTTCACAAACTATGGCTGAAGATACTCAAGTTGATTCCTTCAATCTTCTTTCATGGCTAGGGACAATCACTCCTAAAAGGAAGAAGTAGGAGATTTTACCAGATGATTTTGATTTCAAACAACTTGTTCCTACTAAGTATAAGGTAACCAAGAGGGAAAAGACCATCTCAAGGGCTAGAGTAGATAAAAATAAGATGAAATACGTTGAGGTGGTAGAGCCAAATTTGGATAATCCTAGTAAGGAGATACAACCTACAAACTATAAAATCACAAGATTTGAGCTTGGAAAAAATGAACGTGATGGTACCAAGCATGACATACAAGAGTTTGTGACTTCATTGATTCAAAGATATGATGAGCTTAAGAAGAAGAAAGATCAACTGAAGGAACGGAATGAAAAACTTGTTTTAATGCTTTTGAAAATCACCAAGTCCACTGAAATAGTTGATCCATTGTCATGTTCCATTGTTGAGGAATCTATCATGAAGGCTGAAAGGGTCGAAGATAAAACAATAGGCAATAGATTCTTGCGAAGACATGTTGTTACCAAAAAACACTCAACTTGTGAAGGTAACTCTTTGGATGTTGACGAATTTCGAATAACTTAAATGCATCTTGAAACACCCTCAAGTGGCTTTGTCTCAAGACTTGCAATCTTAGGAAGAATTTCTACAAACTTGGCTTAAATTTAAAGACATCAAACTAGATTTATTGTGTGACTATGGTGTCTTATCCTCTAGAAAGAAATATGTCAAGTATAAGGAACGTACAACCAATAGAGCTGAGGTTATTGAAGATTTGATTAAAGATGTTGAATCAACCTTGGAGTTATGTGCTAAAGATGAGCAACATATTCTTGCCAAATTTGAAAAAGTTTCTTATGGATTAATAGATGAAAAAAATAAGTTGTGTCTGAAGATATAGTGCTTTCCATATTCAGTTCATTGGTTCATATGAAAATTGAAGTTGACCATTTTTCCTTAACCTCTATTGATAAGTTGATAAGTCTCTAGGTGTTCTTGAATAAAATGCAAGATGTTCTAAGGAAATACAAAATTTATTTCACTAGTTATGAAGATGTTGTTACTAGAGTTACAGTCGTAGGAAGCCACATCTATGCACCAAATGATGATGAGATACACGCCTTATACACAAATATGTAGAGCTCATGGCTGAAAATGAATACTGAGATGAAGTACCCCATAGTACATGGTTATTTTTCCATGCTTTCTAGGAAGTAGTTTTGAAGTTATGCTTTGGCATATTACATGCAAATTTAGAATTTATAATTACATGTAATCACATTACAAGTCAAAATAGTTTAGGACTTGTAATGTTGAATAAGTCAAAGTTCTTTAGAACTCTCCCACCTTTTTCTCATAGCCCCTCACCTATATATAGGAGGGATCTCTTTGTTAATATTTATCTTTTTTCATGCAAGAAATTTTTATCAAAATTGTGTAGTGATGAAATTTGATTTTTACACTGCAATTTTGGAATTTCCGTTAATAAGAGAGTTATTGAGTTTTCAATCTTTGTGCTGAAGCTTCATTTTATGCAATCATTGTGTTCTTACGTCGTAGAGGTGACATTATTTTGAATTAATTTAAGTATATGTGAGAGTATTGTCGTATTGTGAAGTGAATTTTAAATTTGTTTTCTTGTAGACTTTGGGCTGCAAACTTCAAGATTATAATAAAAAAGTTAATGCTTGTGATAGAAAGATCTCGTAGTCTTTGTGCTATGATTCTTCTTATCAATATAAGTCTAAATTGCATTACATAGTGTTTAATCATTGTGGAATAGTGCATCAGACTATAAGCTTATGTAGTTTCCTAAATTGTTTGTTTATTGGTATGTATATGATTCTTCTTTCATCCAACATTATAAATATTGGTATTATTGCTCCAACAAGTGCTTTATAGTGAAATTGTGAAATTTGTAAGTTTGTATCAAGGTTGTTGTAACCAGAGTGAATCCTTCCTAAAAAAAAGAGGAAGTGATATATGTAGCATCAATCTCAAATAGTTTACAATTCTAGATAAGTGTTTCGTTGATCCTAGTAGCAATAAGGAGGGCACCTCCCCTTTTAATTGATTAGAGATTCTATCTCACATACTATTGTCCAAAGTCTCTATTTTGTAAGTGTAAATATAAAGTCCTTACAAAATATTTAGCCAACAAAGTCAAAATCAAGAAATGGTACAAGTCAGCATTACATTGGTTTCCACATCAACTAGGAATGAGAACTAACAATTGATATGATTAATAATTCATTTGCAAGGGGTGCGATCTAAAGACAAGATGAAATTCATTATATCATGCAAACTTATTAGAAACAATTACAAAGGAGATAAACAAATATGACTATCTAGCCAACAAGGACATAGAAATAATTAAGCAACAAGAAAGTTAATTAATGGTTACTAAACAAAAGGTTGTGATCTTCTAATAAGTGTGACTTCATATTCCATAGAAGGGAAGAGATTAAAATATGTTAAGAACATAAGTTAACTAAGTTCAAAAAAGGTGCAAATAAGTTATGCAATAATAATTACTTAGTCAACAATAGAAGAAGGGAGCGATAATAGGAGAGAAGGCAATGACTATGCTTAAAATGTGTTAAGGGATTAAAAAAAGTGATTCACAATATCAAAAGTTGTAATTTCTATAACCAAATGGTATGATTTTAAGATAAACATCGATTAAAGATTATGAAGTATGACTCTTCAGTTGTAAAGAGATGTGTCCAATTAATGAGGAATTATATGTAGAAGATTGAGGAGAGAGAGAAAGCATCGAATAAATTTATTTTTATCTTTTATACAATTTAGATCGCTCATGTTGAGTAGTTGGCTTTCGTACTTATCGGTTGCATAAGGAACAATATCTATATTAGAGACATCACCCTCTTAGTTGCAAGCATATAAATCTTCATTAGGAACAAAAACACATCACTATAAGGTGATATTAGTATTTACACTTGCATACATTCATCATTAAATCAAACATAACATCAATCAAGAAGGATTATTGCACGTATTTTCATTAGCATATTAGGAAGAGCAAGTCCACTCGTCATCTGCAAATCATTTAGAGACACATATCTCTATTTGCACGCACATAAATAATCTATTCATACACAACATTATTTTAGATTATCATACTCAAACATTGATTTCTTGTTTGCTTATTTATTCATATCTAAATCTAAAATAGTAAGTGTATACAGTGAAAAATGATGATGATAACTATTGTAAAACCATAGAGATTCAACTACAATAAAAACACTAGTTCTACAACCAAACATTCACCATACAGCAATGAAGATACCTAAGATCATGTAAATCAACAAAAATAAAACAATATTACCATTCACATGTCAAGTAGGGTTTCAATCTCCATTGTCTCCTATCTTCATTGATCGTGTTTGATATATTTGCTCTCAGATTTTATGTGTGCACAAGAGCTCAACAAAGAACAAATTGTGGTTGAAGATGCTTGATCGCAAGAAAGCTTGATTGCATAAGTATTGATTAGCTGATTAGGATTGATAATGAAAGAGGTATTCTCTTATATAAAATATGCTTTAGAAAATGGAGGGAGAAGATTAAGAGGTGAAAGAAATAAATGGTCGGCTAGGATTAAAGGGTAGGTAGAAGAAATAATAAAGTAATGAAGGGGGTAGGGAAAGGAGGATTAAAAGATAAGTGACATGTGTCATAGAGGAAAAAGATAATGAATTAATTAAATAAATAAAGATTTATTTAATTAATAGAAGCAATGAGGCCAATTAAATAAATAAAAGTATTTATTTAATTTAGGAAGAAAGATAATTTAAATAAATTAAAACATATTTAATTAAATGAGAAAAAGGGCTTAGAAAAGGCTAAATGAATTAATTAAATAAATAAAGATTTATTTAATTAATAAAAGACTTAGGATAAAATAATTAAATAAATAAAAATATTTATTTAATTAAAGAGGACAATTTCAGGTGTCTACATTTTGAACCTCTTTGAGACAATGCAACTTATCGTTCAAAGAAGAAAAACTGATACAAAGTTGCCACGTGCTGGGAATAATATCCCCCTTGAGAGATTGGATGAAAATGTTTGAAAATATCATAGACAAGCTCTCAATAAGAAAGAAATGTTGGAAAGACTGACAAGAAAAGGACTGACTCAGGGAGTAAGGAATGACACTAGAGACTAGGAATAAGCAGCCTATATGTATAGGCCACAAGGAAAACATCCTCATTTTCATCCATAACATTTAGAAGATCATAGAAATCAGAGCTTAGAAAGCAGTCGACAAAGCAGGAGAGATGGTAGATAGGCTACACAAGTTCAATCACGTTCGATGGTTCCAGAGACTAGACGAGAGATGAGGCCATATAGAGATATATGGCCACAGAGGAGACCATACGGGTTGCCAGGGCTATAGGTGTAGGTGACACCACATCAAGGTTTTCTTTTTGCCTCCAGGCCGAGGGTGAGACAACCTACTGGAGGAACCTCTACTATGCAATAACAACTACGAGTAGAGATAGGAGGGGAGCATCCAGTGGCAGAGTCATGGGTCCACCTGCACCACTAGGAGGACGAGGGGACATATGAGGTGATCTAGAGGCGGGTACTTTGAGTGCTCAGATTCCACTGAGGACAGCCGACTCTGAGGGAAGATCATTATCATAGCTCACGAGGATCCCATTTGTATCAGTTTTTGTATGATGATATAGACACCTTTGGGTGATTTTGTAGCCATATGTGATTTTGACATCATTGTAGATGATCCATTCTTGGGGCAGCTATATGCATGTGTTCCTATGTGATGTTCTATATGCTTTATGATTATATGATGTGATGGCATGATTCTATATGATGATGCATGTTACATGTTTTATTATGATGCCATGATGCTTATGATACTTAATAAGACGGATATGTACATGATGGAATGCAATATATTTTTGTTCTTTTATGGATTTATATGTATGCTATACTAAAATGCACCTAAATGCATGCTTTATGAGTTATTTACATTATGAGATGCATGATGTATATATTTTTGTCTTTTTAAATTTTATATGAGAATGCAAACGTTAATCAATGATATATGTAGGATGTGACACTATCATGATATCTAAATGCATGTGCATGATGTGCTAACATGTATTGATGCAGATGGAATCTATATGAAATGCAAATCTTTTTGGCATGCCATTATACTCAGTCATATGATAGCAGGCTACATGGACTCAGGAAGGGACAATAGAAAAAGGGGATGGAAGGTAGAAGATATGGAAGTGAAAGAGATTCTTGTGCTATTATCATCATTGAGCTTTATTATGGCAAATAGGTTATGACCATCTAGGTATAGGTTCGACCCAAAAAGTCATTGTACCCATTTGCATGGAGATTAGACAATCACAAACAAGGAATGCCCCAGTTCATACTAGACTCACAGTATCCTCATATCCTTGGACAAGCCATAGCCTTACTAAGAGACAATCCATAGACACCAAATATAGTAGGTGAATCGTACCCCATCCTCACCTTGCTAGTCAAAGACATCTTGGAGATAGAATCTCTAGTCAAAGACATCCTGAAAAAGCTAAAAGATATGTCACCTTAAAAGATCAAATCAAAAGAAAACCAAGACTTGACACCAACACACAATGAAATCCTCAAGTTATTTGTGTTTCTTGCCACATATGTTAACATGTTTGATTTGGTTACAATGTTGTTATCCTGATAAAGGACAAATCATGTTGAAAACAATGTTGTTGCCAAAGTTTGCTGAAAGGTTCGATTTGTTGAACTCCCATTGCTTCTTGTGTCTCATCTGAAACTAATTGAATCCATGAAATTGATACTTTATTGTGAAGAAGAACAAAACTTTATTGCAGACTGGCAATGCAAGTGATCTTTTATTGCGGATTATGCACAAAAAGAAGGAGGAATGAAAAGACGATGCTCCTCAAAACATGTGATGCTCAGAGTTCCACTTCCATCACTAGATTTAGGATTTTTCCCGTTATAGATTGGACCTGATTTATTATGGAAGGAAAGGGTGAAAAGGGAGATTTATTATGAATGGTAAACTAATCTTAGGTAGATCAATAACAAGCCATGATGGGAATGGGTAAATTTATTATGAAGGAGTAGGTTCTAAGTGTGTGCAAGATGAAAGGATGAGATTGAATCATAAAGGAGGGAGGAGAAATGTCTCTACACATGGCATCGGTAACTTAGTTTTGACCATGGTACTTGCCCAGGGCACCACCAAAGTGGTTTTCACCGTTGGATGGATTTATTTCTCTTTACTTTTTTTGATTTTATAATTTTTTTGTGTCACAAGGTGCTTGTTTGCCAGGTTTTCACCAAGTAATGATTTTTTTTATTTTTATGATTTATTTTGTATTTTTAATATTTTTTTAATTTATTTTGTATTTTTGACAATGGGATATTCTGAAAGACTATGTGTAAAACCTACGAAGGTGCATGCTATTGATAGGATCCTCCAAAGGTTCTCCATATGGTGTTGAGAGCTAACATGTACCTGATCCATAAACTACAATGATGATGTAAGGACCAAGCCAATTTGGTTCGAACATACCCTTCTTTTCTCTGTCTTGCTGATTTTTAGAATTTTATCTGAGAACTAAGTTACCCACCTCAAATGTGTGAGGATTTACCTTATGATTGTAGTTGTGACTCATTATTTGTTGATATGGTTTGAGATGATTAAAAGCAGTTTATCGATGGTCATCCAATAATTATAGATCTTGTAAGCGAGAGACCCTGTAATCTTCATCATTGATTAGATTGCATAAAGAGACTCTCAGGGATGCTAACTCGACCTCAATAGGCAAGATAGCTTTGACACTATAGACAAGTGAATAAGGTGTAGCTCCAGTAGGTCTAAGAACACATGCGGTAGGCCCAAAGTGTAGGGCTAAGTTGGATATGCCAGTTATGACCAACGTCATCGACTGCCTTTTTAAGGATTTTAAGGATAGTTTTATTAGACGCCTCAACTTGACCATTGCCTTGGGGATAATATGGGGTGGAAAAGAGATGATGAATATGGAAACAATCAGAAAGCTCATGAAACATCCTATTTTTTGAAAGGACATTCATTATCTGTGACAATGGAAAGGGGAACACTGTAGCGAAAAATGATATAATTAAGGATAAAAGTTGCTATCTTCTTTTCGATGACTTGGGTGAGTGAAACAACTTCAATCCATTTAAAAAAATATTTTGTGGCTATGATAATTAATTTATGGCTATTGGAAGAGGGAGGGTGAATCTTACCTACGAGATCGAGTCCCCATTGGCAAAAGGGCCATGGAGTATCGATTGGATGAAGTTCCTGCACTAGTGCATGAATAAGGTCTCCATGAATCTGATATTGCTTACACTTTTTGACAAATTGAACCTCTAGAGTGAGCTCCACATATACCTTTGTGAACCTCACGCCACGCAATTTGATCTTCATCACTTTCTAAGAATTTAAGAAGAGTACCATCTAGACCTTGACGATAAAGGGTATCGCCTAAGATGACATATCGGGAGGATTGACAAATGAAGGTACGACATTGATTGTTGGAAAGGTCGGGTGGAAGAATATTGTCACAGAGGTAAGTGAAAATGGCACTGTACCAAGGGGAATTAGGACCTGTAGACACCTAAAATTGTCTTGTCTAATTAAATAAATATCTTTATTTATTTAATCATTTTAATCCTAATTCTTCTATTAATTGAATAAATCTTTATTTATTTAATTAATTCATTTATCCTTTTTTACCCTTATTTATCATTTAAATAAATACATTTATTTATTTAAATTATTCTTTTTCCTAAATTAAATATATACTTTTATTTATTTAATTGATCCCACTTCTTCTAGTAATTAAATAAATCTTTATTTATTTAATTAATTCACTAGCCTTTTCCACCCATGACACGTGTAATTCATCTCTTAATTCCTACACTACCTACCCTATTATTATTTTCTTATTTCCTCTACCTACCCTCCAATCATAGCCGACCATTTATCTTTTACACCTCTCAATCTTATCCCTCCATTTCTTATAGTGTCTTCTATATAAGGGGATGCTTCCTTCATTATCAACCCTAACTCCTGGACTAGCATTTGAACTTTCATATGTGATCAAGCCTACTTGCAACCAAATTTACGTTCTTTGTTGAGCTATTGTGCACACATAAAATCTAAGAGCAAATATATCAAGTAAGATCAATGGAGATAGGAAGAATGGAGATTCAAACCCTATTGGACATGTGATGGTATCATCTTTGTGATTTTGTTGATTTACATTGTCTTAGGTAATCTTCATATGTTATGGTGGATCTTTGTGGTTGTTAGGCTAGGGTTTTGTGGTTGAATTCACTTAGTCTTTCAATATTGTTATTCCATTTTTACCATAAACATTTTGGCACGCTCGGTGGGACCCTTGTCCCTTTTGCATTTAACATGTTTATTACAGATTTTGTGTTTTTGAAGTTGCAGATCTGATACTTTCCGACAACATTTCAAAATTTTCACGTCTGTGCATATCAGAACCGTGTTTTTTTCTTTTTTGTCGTGTATGTGATCTCTATAATCGCATCTGTGTTCGACATTATTTTATCTTTTTTGCAGATTGCAGGGTCGTGTCTGTGTTCTCGAATCGCGTCTGTGCATCTTTCAGCCCCATCTGTGTTTTGGAACCATGTTTGTGTTGCCTAGGCATGTCTGCGAGGGTTTTATGCGTGTCTATGATCTTTGATCGCGTCTGCGAGGGTTTTAGGCGCGTCTATGATCTTTGATCATGTCTGTGTTAGGTTTAATCACGTTTGTGTTTCTGATTTTGAAATTTTCGGTTTTTGTTCTAGTTTTAAGGCTTTATTTTGTCATTTTGATTTCAGATCTGGTTTATTCGGGCTGACAACTTGTGATCTAGCTAACAAATTGGTGCAACTTGTCCTTGAAGCAACACGTCTTGTTGAAGGCTCCCTTTTCACAAAGTCTTTTTGGATCTAAAATTTACCTAACTTGTGTGCTTGCAGGAGGGGGTATTATTGCAAAACTACTAACAGATCTTTGTGGCAATTTTGGCAAGATTTTTTGATCTTCATTTGTGTGCCTTGTTTTCATAGACTAGAAAACTTCAATTAGTGCACTAAAATTGAACCAGTGTCTTTTGTGTCTTGAGCAATAGGCTCTTTTTGTTTAATCTCTAGAGGGCCTATCTCCCCGTGTGGTCATTAGGACTACTAGTGAGGAGAGAACGACCCAAGTGGTAGTGAGGAAAACCCGCCTATTCCAAACCACTATAAATAACTGTATCTATGGTGAAAGCCATGGGTAACATGTGTTGATTAGTTCATACCGACACTATGTCTCCCCATAAACCCGTTTGATCAAATTTATTTGATCAGTTGTAGGGTGTAACCCCTACTGGCTGGGAGCCTTCTATATTTACAGAGCTGAAAGTGCCGCATGTATGGTTATACAAGCGGATGCCCTTACTAGCACCTTTTTGTTTTAGAAAGCCAAAATCATTCTAGTTGTTGGGGCAGGAGGTCGAACCTTTGGAGCGGCCCACACACATACGGTTCTTAGTAGAGATACAAAGTTCTCCATAGGGAGTTTTCATGGGGGACTGATGCTTGGCTGCCCCAGAGAAGTGAGTGCTAAGGGTGGAGCCAGTGGGGTCAAGCATCTAAGTATCCGCTCTGAAAAGTGTAGCCTCAGGGGAAACCCCATGTGGGATCAAAAACTATTGTCTTGGCCAAACATAAGAATTGTGCTTGTCTTATTTTAAATATTCAAACATTCAAAGATCAAACATCAAAACATTGTGTCTTTTGTGTCTTCAAGTGTATGAAAAACATTGTTACATCAAACAACACACTTTTCTTTGAGTCATTTTGAGTCTAAACACTTGCAAACATTGAGTCCTCTTGTCATGGAAAAACAGTCAAAAAATTAAGATTTGGTCAAAACAACAACTTTACAAAATTGAAAAAATTGCACTCAGTTTCTAGAAATGCGTCTATGTATGACAGAAACACGTCTGTGTCATTTAACCGAATCTGTGAAGTACAAAAACACGTCCGTGTTATCCTAAAGAAAATTGCATTCATAAAATCTTAGAAACGCGTTTGTGCAGTGTTCAACCACGTCTATGTCATTTAACCGCATCTGTGAAGTATACAGGCACATCTGTGTTCAGTATTGGGAAAATTTACAGTCTAGCAAACAAGAGCAATTAGTTTTAGAATTCTCGAGATTCCTAGGTTATTTCTCCGGGTTTTTGTCTAGCATTCAACCTATCTTTGGTTCTCACAAAGTTCATCATTGCTTTACACCTTGCATTACATTCACATTTGTCTAAACCTGAGTCAAAAGTTCACTTGCTTGTTCGCATCTTAATTTGTCAACACAATACATACAACAACATTTTGCTAAGTGGTCCCTCATCAAGGTCTATCACCTTTGGGTCTCATTTGGTCTTACTTAGAGTCAAGGTCAACTTACCTCATCAAGAGAAACTATCATCTCTTTGGAAGCCATACCTACTCTACTACATACATACTTGGTCTTACACTTGGGACATTGCAAGTACACCTCAGATTCATTTACATTCCATCCAACTCATGGTCTTCCATACTCTTTCCATTTTCATCCAGTCTCACACATCTTGGTCAAGACCTAATTCATGGTTGAAACCCATTCCCAAAAATCTAGGAGAGAAGCTAAAGAGGCTCAAGATTTTGCAAACATGAGTGCCTATGAGTATGACAACAATATCTTTTTGAATTCTGATCACAACACATTACTTGAAATGGACACTTATAGAAACACTCAGAATGTTGAGAACATAGATAATACAAACAACAATGATACACACAATGAAAATATGGACAACTTTTCAATACATTCAACAGAAGTGGAAGACTCTATTATGGATCCCCATTTTAATAGATTGGCTGAGGAGACCATGAGAAGAGATAGACAATGTTTTCTACAAGTGATGGCACAAAGTGGAGCCAAGATACCTCATGATTTTGATATGTCTCAAATTATGGAAAATCGACCTATGCAAGAAACTCAAATCAACATGGATCAAAGGAGGCCTAATAGTGGAGGTACTAGAGGACCACATTTTGTTCCTGAGCCACCCTCATCCTTGTTTCAAAAAATTGAGGTCCCAAATACACATGGTCAAGCTTATGATACTCATGAAGAATTCCATCTACGCAAACCATTATGGAAGTCTTATGCAGATAAATACACTCAATCACATACCAATGCTAAGGACCAACCTTCAAAACAATTGGATATCTCAAGGCAGGCTCAAAATTTGGACACCAAGAAACCCTGTGTCAAATTTGGGGGCAACGCACTAGAAAAAATTCATGACATGCCTGTGAAATATGATATACATGGACAAAGAAAATATTCCATTCCTCACTATGACTCTATACCAGTTGGTTCCTATACGCAGTATCATTATAGACCTCCTCCATATGAGCACATTTACGATCAATATCAAGCGTACATGCAGTATCCTCCTCCTCCACCAGGTGGCTCAAGTATGGGATATGGTCCAAGAAGTCGATCTCCACCTAAGAACAATTTGGAACAACAAATTAAGGACTTACAAAAGAAAATGGAGGATAGAAATACACCAAAGCCAACTTACACAATGAGAGATATATGTCCCTATCCATTTGACAAAAGCATTCCAATGCCTCCATTTCCTACACATTTTATGACACCAAAGTTTGATAAGTACAGAGGTAAAGGGGATCTTAAGGCACATATAAGACAACTTTTCACATCTTGCATTGAAGTAGCAACAGAAGAGATATATTTGATGAGATTATTCCCACAAAGCTTAGGTGATCAAGCTATGGAATGGTTCTCCCAAATTCCACCTGGAATTAAGTCATGGGGTGACTTAGTAGAGACATTTATCCAACATTTCTTATACAACATAGAGACAAATATATCAGTTACCACTTTGTGCAACACCAAGAAAAAGGATGGGGAGTCTTTTTCATCATTCCTACAAAGATGGAGGAATTTAGCCAGTAGATGCTCTTGTGAAATTCCACAAAAACAAATGGTAGAGATGTTCACCCAAAATGTTAACAAAGACATTGGTTATGATTTGAGAAAATCTTGTTTGTCCACCTTCAAGGACGTCATTGAGAAAGGCTTAGCAACAAAGAAGGTCTTAATTGAACAAAGAGTCATTAAGATATTTAAAGAAAACAAAGAGGATTTTAAAGAAAAGGACAAGCCACGATTTTGGAATAAAAACAAGAACACAGTCAATGATGTTGTTGTCGATGCTAACACAGTGAGACCCAAAATCATTCTTTATGGATCAGGCTCTACAAACAATCAAGTGAATAATCAAACAACTTCAAAACCATGAAGGAAATACACCCCTTTGGGAGAACCACTTGAATCAAATTTCAAGAAGCTAGTGGAAAACAAGATAATAACAATTCCTGATAATCCTCCATATGAGCCAAAGGTCAAACCAAATTGGTGGAATGATGATGAGTACTGCGGATATCACAAAAGAAAGGAACATAAAACAGGAAATTGTCATCGGCTAAAGAACATTATACAAGATCTTATTGATAGAGGAGACATTGAGATAGAAGGACATTCATCCAATCAAGAACATGAGATGTTTAAGGACCCATTCCCTAAACATGACAAAGGAAAAGCCAAAACCATAGATGAGAAGACTAACTATACCATAGCATCCTATAACTTTGATTCAACTGTTAATCACATTTTGATGGACAATTATGTCTCTACCATTATCATAAAGGACAAAATGCTTGAAAGTTCTACCCAAAGACCCAAAGTTATCCTAAAATAAATTGGATCTTCTTCTGAACCTACCTTTGAATGTAATGTCACAACTCATCGAGGTAAGGTCACTTTGCAAGGTGATCCAACTAAAACCATTGCTTCCTCATCAACCAAACTAGAGTACGATCTAGTAGAACATTTAGGGAGGACGCCCACGGTTATCTCCATCCTAGAGCTTTTACGCATATCCCCCACACATAAAGCCATTCTTGACAAAACTTTGAGAGAAAGCTCTGTCCCCACTGATCTGAACATGGACCAGTTTCAAGCCATGGTGGGATACCTTTCCGTTCCATATTTCCTTACATTCACTGAAGCTGATGACGCCTCTGTAAGCCAACTACATAATGCACCTTTACACATTGAAACCTTCCTATACAAACATTGAATAAAATGAGTCCTGATAGATGGAGGAGTTGGTCTCAATATATGTACTTTGAACACAATAATACAATTGGGATATTCAAATAAAGTTGTGAATGCTAAAAACAAAATTACCATCAAAGCATATGATGATGAAGAGTGTTCATCGAAAGGCATAGTCACCTTGCCTCTCAGAGTTGGGCCAGTTATGAAGGATGTGGTTTTTTAAGTCCTAGACCTCGATCTCACATACAACATATTACTAGGATGTCCATGGATTCATGAGATGAGAGCAGTCCCATCTACATACCGTCAATGCATTAAATTTCCTCATAATGGAGTTGAAGTAATAGTTAATGGTGATCCTAATACATTTATATACTGCAATAACTTGAAACCAAAAGCAGAGACAATAATTCCAATTAATAGAGAGGCTATCCCATCTTCAGCATATGTTGACCCTCAATCATTAAAACCTTCAACATAAAAACAAGGTGAGCTTAAAGGGAAGTATTAGGACAAAGGCATGGGTGAATACACTCTAAATCAAACCATGTACTTGCGACAAGTTATTATTTCACCAAAAGAATATGGATGACCACATCCTTCTAAATAAGTAGCTATCATTACACTAAAATGGGATCCTACTATATTCCGAAAGTGGGGTGAAATGGAAGAAGAAGACTTATACAAAATGCTTTACAAAGATCCTGAAGATGGTACACAAGATCACATCAAGTTACCATGTGAAAAATATGGCAAAGGATTCAAGATCCTACAAAATTTTGGGTATGATGGTAAAAGTCCTCTTGACTTAAGAAAAGAAGGTATCACTCAACCTTTGCAACTAGAACTGACATTTAAAAATCAGCGCTCAAAAGGGCTTGGCTTCACATCTTCCAGGGAAAACACTCACGAATCAGGAGAAGCATTGAAAATCATGATTTCCAATGATCAACAAGAGAACCACTATTCCACTGATTCTAATGAGTGGGAAAGGGGTTCAGACAAATCCTCCAGTGATTATGAACTCACCGAGACATGCCAAGAACCAAGTGAACCCACAGAAGAAGAGGAGTTTTATAAAAAAAATCAGAGTTCGTCAAGAAACAACTCCTGAGGATCCCACACAATCTTTGTTTTTAGATTCTAGGCCGAAATCACAAAGGATGAGGACACTCATCCTCGAATGCACTTTTAGTGCTGACAATTTGGACTCATTCACGATCGAGACAGATGAGGAGAGTGCCAATGATAACCTCAACAACTACCTTGGCATACCTGAATATAACTGCATCTTCACCCTTACTCCCGCTGACTTTGGAAACATGGAAGGCCTTCCCCTTGTTCACCATCAACTTATTGACTGGGACCATGAAGGACCTGTATAATTCGACACATTCCAAAATGATGAAGCCTTTATTGACTACTTAGGCATACCAGATGATCTTCCTCTTGGGGATCGAAAGGAGGGATACACTATAGAACTCAACATTGTGGCATATTTTGGGGAGGGTGTTGGGCCTTCCAGTCACAAAAATGTGTAAAAATAAAAATAAATCATGGGTCTTACAGTGAAAACCACATTATGGTACTGTCTGACCCCAAAAAAGTAAAAAGAAAGGATGTATCTGAGGGTGAAAAGCTCTCTGAAGTGCTTGAAGATGGAAGGGTCGACATTCTCCTGACACGATATGAAGAAAAATAATCTATGTTAGTAGAGGAGACCATCAAAGCAAACATTGGTACAAAAGAAATTCCACATAACATATTCTTGGCACAATCTCTGACAGAGAGAGAAAGACCAAAGTTACTAAGTTTCTTCACAGAGCGACAAATCAATTTTGCATGGTCATATGTCGATATGCCTTGACTGGATCCAGATTTAGTAATGCATTATTTGACAGTTAAACCGGGGGCAAAGCCAATGAAATAGAAATTAAGAAAGATGCATCCACAAGTGGCATTATTAGTCAAGGCAAAGCTTCAAAAATTGTTGGATGTCGGATTCATACGACCAATTGATTATCCTGAATGGATCTCCAACTTAGTACCAGTCAGTAAGCTAGATCACAGCATCAGAATATGCACAGATTTTAGAGACATTAACAAGGCTTGTCCTAAGGATGACTTTCCATTGCCAAACATCGACCTGATCGTAGATCTTACATTAGGTCATGCAATGTTATCTTTGATGGACGAATTCTCTAGCTACAATCAAATAAAAATCGCACCCGAGGATTAGCACAAAACAACATTTACTTGTCCCTGGGGAACTTTCTGCTAGAATGTTATGCCCTTCAGGCTAAAGAATGCAGGTGCCACATACCAACGAGCCATGACTACTATCTTTCTTGATCTCATGCATGTAACTATAGAAGATTATGTGGATGATCTCTTGGGAAAATCGATAGACAAAGATACACATTTGGACATACTTTCAGTCATTTTTGGTCGGTTGGAAAAATACAAAGTAAGACTAAACCCCAAGAAATGTGTCTTCGAAGTAACCTCCCAGAAGCTCCTGGGATTCATTGTTTCAAAAAGAGGAATTGAAGATGATCCAGTTAAAGTCAAAGAGATCTTAGAAATTCCACCACCAAGAAATATCAGTCAACTTCGATCTTTGCAAGGAAGACTCCAGTCCATACGAAGATTCATAGCACAACTTGCAGATAAATGCCATCCTTTTCAACACTTGCTACACAAAAACATCAAATTCAAATGGGATGATAACTGCCAATAGGATTTTCAGATACTCAAAGATTATCTTCTGAATCCACCAGTCTTGATGCCACCGGTCCCAGAACAACCCCTATTACTCTACATATCAGCTACATCAACAACACTGGGGGCACTCTTAGCGCAACAAGATGTTGAGGCCAAAGAAAAGGCAGTCTACTGCATCAGTCGTACTTTGGTCAGTTATGAGCTAAACTACACACCAATTGAGCATGCATGTCTTGCTTTGGTTTTTACTTCGCAGAAATTACGACACTACATGCTAACTCATAAAACTAAGCTGGTTGCAAGGATCGATCCATTGAAGTACCTTCTTAATAAGGCGATGCTTACTAGCAGACTAGCTAAATAGGTGATGCTCTTGAGTGAATTCGACATTGAATATGTAGACAAAAAATCAATAAAGGGACAAGCTATCGCAAATCAGCTAGAAAATGCACCCATGATGGATGATACTCCTTTAAATTCGGAGTTTCCAAATGAATCCATCTTAACGCTATCACACATGAAGCCTTGGCAACTGTACTTTGATGGCTCATATACGCAACATGGTGTAGGAGCTGGCATCCTCTTCATCACACCTCAAGGGGATTCCATTCCAAAATCATACCGATTGTCATTTCCTTGCACTAATAACATAGCAGAATATGAGGCATTAATAACTGGATTACAGATTGCAGTTCAGTGGAAGATCCAGGAACTTCATATTTTTGTGGACTCTCAACTTGTAATTCATTAAGCAACCGATGAATAGCAAACAAAGGATGAAAAATTAATTCCTTACAAAAAAATGGTAGATGACTTCAAGCAACATTTCATGAAGTTAACCTTTGAGTAGATTCCAAGAGAGCGAAATCGAGCTACAGATGCCATGGCTACTATTGCCTCGCTAATCGATCTATCGCATAATGAAACCCGCTATGAGTTCTTGGTGGATAAAATTTTGGTTCCCTCATATGAGATCACTCTTATTGAGATGATATGTGTCATTGGTCTTGATTCCCAGTTATACGGTTCTATTTTCACATACCTTCGTAACAACACCCTTCCTCCTGACTTATCCAATAACCAACATCGCACTTTCATTAGCCAATCTTCTCAGTACGTCATTTTAGCTGATATCCTATACTGTCAAGGTCTAGATGACACTCTTCTTAGATGTTTAGAAAGAGACAAAGCTCAGATTGCGTTATGCAAAGTTCATGAAGGAATATGTGGTCCACATTCTAGTGGTCCTACCTTAGCCAACAAACTCATTAGGACTGGATATTACTGGCCCAATATGGAAAAAGACTCATAACAGTTTGTCAAGAAATGTAAGCAATATCAAATTCATGGAAACCTTATTCATGCGCCAGTGCAAGAACTTCAACCGATTGTGACTCCTTGGCCCTTTTGTTAGTGGGGAATCGATCTCATAGGCAAGATTCACCCTCCTTCCTCCAATGGCTACAAATTCATTATCACTGCCATAGAGTATTTTACAAAATGGATTGAATTTGTGCCTCTTACACAAGTCACTGGAAAACATATTGCTACATTCATTCTCAACTACATCATTTGTCGGTACAATATTCCTATTTCCATCATCACCGATAACGGACGTCCCTTCAAAAAACCAAGATGTTCGTGAACTTTGTGATCGCTTCCATATTAACCATCATTTCTCCACGCCCTATTACCCCCAAGGTAACAGTCAAGCTGAGGCATCTAATAAAACCATTCTTAAAATCCTATAAAAAATAGTCGATGATGTTGGCCGCAATTGGCATATCCAACTTAATCCTGCACTTTGGGCTTATGGCACAAGTATTCGCACACCTATAAGAGCCACACCTTATTCACTTGTCTATGGCACTGAAGCTATCTTGCCTATTGAGGTTGAGTTACCATCTTTACGAGTCTCTTTGCAAAACATTATCAGTGATGAAGACTACAGGGTCTCTTGCTTACAAGAACTAGAACTATTGGATGAATGAAGACAAATTGTTTTTAATCATCTCAAGGCTTATCAACAATGAATGAGTTGCAGTTACAATCACAAGGTGAAGCCTCACACATTTGAAGTAGGTGACTTAGTTATAAAAGAAAACCCTAAAAATCAGCAAGATAGAGAGAAGAAGGGCAAGTTCGAACCAAATTGGCTTGGTTCTTACATCATTACAACAACCTATGGATCCGATGCATATCAGCTCTCAACCATAGAGGGAGAACCTTTAGAGGATTATATCATCATCATGCACCTTCGCAGATTTTACACATAGCTCTTCAGAGTATCCTAATTCAAAAATACAAAAAAATACAAAAAAATCAAAATACAGAAAAAAAAAAATACCAAAAAAATCATAAAAATAAAAAATTGTTACTTGGTGAAATCCTTGCAAATAGGTGCCTTGTGACACAAAAAAATGAAAAAATTGAAAAAAGTAAAGAGATGTAAATTCGTCCAATGGTGAAAACCACTTCGGTGGTGCCCTGGGCAAGTACCATGGTGAAAACTGGGTCACTGACACCATGTGTAGAGACATTGCTCCTCGCTCCTTTAGGATTCGATCTCATCTTTCACTTTGCACACACTCACAACCTATCCATCCATAATAAACTTACCCATTCCTATCATGGCTTGTTATTGATCTACCTAAGATCGGTTAGCCATTCATAATAATCCTTCCTTTTCACCCCTTTCCATCTATAATAAATCAGCTCCTATATATGGCTAAGGCAAATCCTAAGTCTAGTGATGGGTGTGGAACTGAGAGAATCGCACATTTTGAGGAGAACAATTTCTTCCATCTTTCTTCAGTCTATCCACGCACAATCCACAATAAAGCAACACTTGCATCATAGATCCGCAATAAAGTTTCATCTTCTCTGCAATAAAGTATTAGTTTCATGGATTCGGTCAGTTTCAGATGAGACACAACAATAATGGGCTTCAACAAACCAAATCTTTCAATAGACTCAGATAACATTATGGTTCAGTGCTATCTATCCTTTTGTGAAAGTAAACATTGTGACCACAATCAAATAGACTTATACAAGTGACAAGAGACACTAAACTTGAGGACTACATTGGATGTTGATGTCGAGTCTTGGTTTTCTTTTGATTTATCTTTTGGTGACATGTCTTTTAGCTTTTCTGGGATGTCTCTAACTAGAGATTTTATCTCCAGGATGTCTTTGACTAGAAAGGCAAGGATGGGGTATCGTCAACTATTTTTCTTGTTGTCTGCAGACTGTCTCTTAGTAATTCTATGACTTGTCCAAGGATATGAGGACACTATGAGTCTAGTGTGAACTGGACTATTCTTTGTTTGTGACCATTCTGATCTCCATGCAAATGGGTACAATGACTTTCTGGGTCGAACATATATCTGGATTGTCATAACCTATTTGCCATAATAAAGCTCAACGATGATAATGCACAAGAAGCTCTTTCACTTTCATATCTTCCATTTTCCATCTCCCTTTCTCGATTGACCTCCATCATCTTTCCTGAGTCCGTGTAGCCTGTTATCACATGACTGAGTATAATGACATGCCAAAAATATTTGCATTTCATGTAGTTTGCACCTGTGTCACCACATATTAGCATTTTATACATATCGATATCACAATAGCATCACATCCTGCACACAACACATGTTAGCACATTTTACATTCTCATCATGTAAATAGTTATTTGCATTATCATATTTATCTGCATTTCATACATTCACATCTGCATAACATATTAAAAACATAAAAGAAGAAAAAAAAAATTGCATTTCATCATGTACATATTTGCATCCATATCATAAGCATCATATCACACCATCATAAAGCATCACATAGAAACATGCATCACATAGAACCAACATCACATAGGTACACATGCATATAGCTGCTGCAAGGATGAATCATCTCATATATATCAAAATCATAAGTGTCATGATACAATGATGTCAAAACACATATGACTACAAAATCACCCGAAGGTGTCTACATCATCATACAAAAATGGTACAAAACTAATACATAGGGATCCCTCTAAGGCTATGATGAACTCCCTCCCTCGGATCTAGATGGCCTTGAAGGAGTCTGAGCCCTGGAAGGAGCTGCCCCAGGATCATCTGCCCTGCCCCCTCTATCTGGTGGTGGTGGAGGACCCATGACCCCACTGCTAGACGCCTGTCTCCTGTCTCTCCCTCCAGTGGTCGTCATAGTCCATGATGGTCTCCAAAAGCTCCTGGCCCACTGATCTAGTGGCACCACTCCATAGTATAGGTCTCTCCAGTAGCCTATCTCCTCTCCTGCCCGCAGAACATAGGTATATCTGGCTCCTATGTCCTCTGCTTCCTGGATGTCTGCCCTCAGTGTTGTCTCAACCTTCTGGTAGCGTTGAATAACCTGATCTCTCTCCCACTCAGTGTCCCTCAACTGTCTCTTGAGCCTAGTTGTATCCCTCTCTAGATCTTGGATCTCATCTACCCGTCCCTGGCAGATCTCCCTCAAGGATAGTAGCTCATCCTCCTCTACTCTCCCCTCACCCTATCCTTGTAGCTGCTCCTATGGATGCTCTTGTCCTTGTCCCCATCCTTGTACATGTCTAGGAACCCGTGCTGTTGGCACCTATAACGATAATCCACCTCTACCCCTCACTACATGCACCTGTCTCTCCTCTCCTCCCTCTCTCATTTGAGCCACTCTCCTCTCTACCACTGTGCCCCGCCTCCACCGTCGACCTCTGCCTCCACCATCCCCACTATCATCTCCATCTCCTCCATCATCACCCTCTATCGACTCCCTGGATCCGTCAGCCATGGAAACAGATACTCTCCTCAATACGCAGTGTACTCAGCATCCATTCCTGCATCCTCTACATCTTCCCATATGTCCCAAGGCATGGGAACCATCTCTAGGATCTGTGTCACTGCCTGATCATAAGACAATAATTACCCTAAATGCACCTAATCCCTCACTATGCGTGCATACATCCCTGACCCCCATGGCATCTATTGTATCCTACCAAATTGCCTGCATACCTTGTCTATAAACTGCCTCTCAATGATATACGGTGTCTGACCGATCAGATACCTTCTCTTGAACACATATGGAAACTCCACTGCATCATCCTCCCACTCCTCATAGTCTAAGTAAGGCCTTCATACTACACTGTCTACCTCATCAATAGCCCCGCACCAATACTCTAGCCTCCCAATCTGTGACTGAGAAGTAATCATATCATACGGGTGTACAAAACTGCGGCCATGTCCCCTACCTCTAAAGTGTATCGGTCATGTAACCAAAAGATACTCATATGCCCATACCTACAACAATGTCACTCTGCACCCCAATCTGGCTGATCCGTGATATACAAATTGATGCAGCTCATAATACAAGTGTGCCAACAAATACGCCCCCCATGCAAACCTGGTGTGCTTTGTCACCAATGTCTCCAGTGTCCTCCCCCATCCCACAGCCAACCCTCGTGTTGCCCTATCCGGACATAGGAACCCACTGATCACTCCTACCAACACCATTGGTAGCACCAATCTTGTTGTTGTCATGGTGTCCCACACCACATGTCTTGCCCTCATCTCCAATCCTGGATCCTGAAACACTCGTCTCAGTGCATCCCTATCTCCGTCTCGATCATAAGGAACCAACTCCCCATCGATCAGTATCCTCAAAATCCTGAGTGCCATCTCTCAGCTAATGCAGTCAACAATCCCATGTTCACCTAAAACTCAGGCACATACATAATGTATCACAATCCCATGGCCTCAAATGTCGCTCTATCCTCAAATGTCAGTTGTGGTCATAAACTCTGAGTCGAAGAGAATCTCTCCCGTGGCTCCAGCATAGATAATTCCTCCTACAGTCAAGCAAATCAACTATGTCAATCCTAGTAGTATTCCTTGTTCATCACAAAGTGCTTCTTTTTATCCTCAAGCAAATCAACTATGTCAATCCTAGTAGTATTCCTTGTTCATCACAAAGTGCTTCTTTTTATCCTAGTGCTTATATCTATCATATGACACTCTATCCTAGTGGTACTCCCTATTCATCACAAAGTGTTGCTTTTTATCCTAGTGCTTATATCTATCATATGGCACTCTATCCTAGTGGTACTCTCTATTCATCATAAAGTGTTGCTTTTTTATCCTAGTGCTTATATCTATCATATGGCACTCTATCTTAGTGGTACTCCCTGTTCATCACAAAGTGCTACTTTTATCCTATCTTTTAGGACATCTACTTCAGTGCATCCTCTGGAGTAGCTTATCCAATTAACAACGTATGTTCTATCACAGAATTGTCAATTTTAGCCTAATCCAAATGGCAACGTATATTCTATCACAGAATTGTCAATTTCTTTGGTATTCCTTGTTCATCACAAAGTGCCTCACTCTATCCTATCCTAGGGCCTCTTCTTGAGTGTATCCTCTTTAGTAGTTTCCTGATTGACAATGTATGTTCTATCACATAATTGTCAATCCTAGCCATATATGTTATCCTAGTCTTCCCTAGAGGACCTGCTTGAGTGTATCCTCTCAGCAACTTATCCAATCGACAACGTATGTTTATCACAGAACTGTCAATTTGACCTTGAAGACATAAACACGCATTCATGATATAAATGTGCTTAATACTTCACAAACGTGCCTCTACTCTGCACAGATGTGTCTACCCTGCACAAACGCACCTGCATTTCACAGACGCACTCGCATTGAACACAGACACTATTAAAACCATAGACGTGTCTGGCAACAACACAGACGCACCTGGCACTATCGCAGACACGCCTTAATGTTTTTCCCCCCACTTGACATTTTTTGCAACCTACTTAGAGTGCATTTATTACACTACTTAGCATGCATTTATGACAATAATTAATGCAACAAATTACAAGGAGGTTTTGCAGTACTTACCGGCTCTCCTACATATAGTGGCCTCTGATATCGGCGATCACGATCGAATCTATGCACCAATTCCATTGTTGTTGACTACTCTCTTCTCTCTCTGCACTCTGATCTCTAAGATGTGTGGATGACAATGAGGATGTTTTCCCTTGTAGTCTATCTTATAGACTACCCTAGCCCTAGCCTCCCAAGTTAGTCTTCTTTATCCTGTGACTCTGTCACTCTATCCTATCTTGTCAGTCCTTTCTAGCCTTTCTTTCTTATCGAGAGATTGTCTACGATCTTTTCAGACATTTTCATCCAATCTCTTGAGGGGGAATATCATTCCCATCTTGGGTCAACTTTGTATCAGTTCATCTTATCTTCTTTGAAACAACGCGACAAGTTGCATTGTCTCAAAGAGGGGCAAAATGTAGACACCTAAAATTATCCTGTCTAATTAAATAAATATCTTTATTTATTTAATTATTTTAATCCTAATTCTTCTATTAATTGAATAAATCTTTATTTATTTAATTAATTCATTTATCCTTTTCTACCCTTATTTATCATTTAAATAAATACATTTATTTATTTAAATTATTCTTTTTCCTAAATTAAATATATACTTTTATTTATTTAATTGATCCCACTTCATCTAGTAATTAAATAAATCTTTATTTATTTAATTAATTCATTAGCCTTTTCCACCCATGACACATGTCATTCATCTCTTAATTCCTACACTACCTACCCTATTATTATTTTCTTATTTCCTCTACCTACCCTCTAATCCTAGCCAACCATTTATCTTTTACACCTCTCAATCTTATCCATACATTTCTTATAGTGTCTTATATATAAGGGGATGCTTCCTTCATTATCAACCCTAACTCCTCGACTAGAATTCAAACTTTCATATGCGATCAAGCCTACTTGCAACCACATTTCCGTTCTTTGTTGAGCTCTTGTGCACACATAAAATCTAAGAGCAAATATATCAAGCACGATCAATGGAGATAGGAAGAGTGGAGATTCAAACCCTATTGGAGGTGTGATGGTATCATCTTTGTGATTTTGTTGATTTACATTGTCTTAGGTAATCTTCATATGTTATGGTGAATCTTTATTGTTGTTAGGCTGGGGTTTTGTGATTGAATTCATATAGTCTTTCAATATTGTTATTCCATTTTTACCATAAACAGGACCAACAACACATATCATCTCGGTGGGAGTGATCTCATACGAGGGAACCAAAAGATTATCCACCAAGAACTCATAGTTGCTCTCATTTTGAGGCATATCGATCAATAAAGCAATTGTAGCCATGGCATCTGCAGCTTGATTGTTGTCCCTTGGAATCTATTCAAAGATTATCTTCATAAAATATTTCTTGAAATCATGCACCATTTTCTTGTAAGGCATTAAATTTTCATCTTTAGTCTGATAATCATCATTTGCTTGATGAATTACAAGTTGAGAGTCCCCAAAAAATGAAGTTATTAGATCTTCCACTGAACTGCAATTCATAGTCCTATTGTTAATGCTTTGTATTCTGCTATGTTATTGGTACAAGGGAATGACAATCAATATAACTTAAGAATGGAGTCCCCTTGAGGTGTGATGAAGAGGATGCTAGCTCCTACACCATGTTGCATATATGAACCATCAAAATATAATTGCCAAGGCTTTGCATTTGTCACTATAAGAATGGATTCATCCGAGAATTTTGAGACAATAGGAGTGTCACCAATCATAGGTGCATCTGCCAATTGATCTGTAATAGCTTGTTCTTTAATTGCTTTTCTATCCACATATTCAATCTTGAACTCACTCAGAATCATAACCCATTTTTCTAATCTTCTAGTGAGTGTTACCTTATTAAGAAGATATTTTAGTGGATCTATCCTTGCAACGAGCTTTGTTTTATGAGTTAGCATGTAATGTCGTAATTTCTGTGAAGCAAAAACCACAACAATACATGGGAGCTCAATCGATGTGTAGTTAAGCTCATAACCAACAAATGTGCGGCTAATATAGTATACTGCCCTTTCCTTGCCTTCATTTTCCTGTTGTGCCAAAAGTGCCTCTAGTGCTGTTTGTGTAGCTGATATGTAAAGTAGTAGGGGTTTTCCTGGGATAGGTGGCATCAGTACTAGTGGATTCAAAAGCCATTCTTTGATAATTTGAAAAGCCTATTGACACTTATCATCCCATCTGAACTTGATATTTTTATGAAGGATATTTTGAAAATGATGACATTTATCTGCAAATTGTGCGATGAATCTGCGTATCGATTGAAGTCTTCCTTGTAGAGACCAAATTTGACTAATATTGTTTGGTGGTGGTATCTCTAATATAGCTCTGACTTTGGCTGGATTTGCTTCAACTCCTCTTTGTGAGACAATGTATCCAACGAGTTTCTTGGAGGTCACCCTGAAGACATATTTCTTAGGATTTAGCCTGACTTTGTATTTTTTCAAACGTTCAAAAACTACTAATAGGATATCCAAATGTGTTTCTCTTGTTATTGACTTTCCTAGGAGATCATCAACATAATCTTCCACTGTGATGTGCATAAGATCATGAAAGATTGTCGTCATTTCTCTTTTATATGTAGTACCCGCATTCTTTAATCCAAAAGGCATAACATTCCAACAAAAAGTACCCCAAGGACAAGTAAATGTTATTTTATATTGATCTTCAGGTACTATTTTGATTTCATTATACCCAGAGAATCCATCCATCAATGATAACATTGCATGACCAGCTGTAAGATCCACTATCAAATCAATGTTGGACAATGGAAAAACATCTTTAGGACAAGATTTATTGATGTCTCTAAAGTGTGTACATATTCTGATGTTGCGATCTGGTTTATTGATAGGTCCCAAGTTAGATATCCACTCGGGGTAATCAATTGGTCTAATGAATCCAACATCCAATAATTTTTCCAGCTCCACCTTGACCAATAGTTCCACTTGCAAATGCATCTTTCTCAATTTTTGTTTTACAGGTTTATCTCCTAGAGTCACTGTCAAATGATGCATTACTAGATTAGGGTCCAATCCAGGCATATTTGCATATGACCATGCAAAATTATTTTTTTGCTCTGTGAAAAAACTTATGAACTTTGGTCTTTCCTATTCTATCAAAGATTGTGCTAAGAATATGTTGTGTGGAACTTCCTTTGTGCCAAGATTTGTCTTGATAGTCTCTTCCACTAACATTGATGATTTCTCTTAATATGATGTTATAGCGATATTGTCAAACCTTCCATCCCCGGGCTCCTTAAAGAGGTTTTCACCTTCGAATACATCCTTTCTTTTTACTTTTTTGGGGTCAGATAGCGCCACAATGTGGTTTTCACCATAAGACCCAAGATTTGTTTTTATTTTTTATACTTTTGTGACTAGAAAGTTTGGCGTTCTCTCCAAGATATGTCGTGCTATCAAGTTCTCTGATGTATCCTGCTTTGTGGTCCCTGATTAAGTAGATCATTTCTTATGCCAAGGTAGTCAATAAAGGCCTCATCATTTGAAAAGTGTCTAGTTGTGGAGGCTCTTGTTGGTCCCAATCAATGAGTTGTGGATGAATGAGAGGAAGGCCATCAATGTTCTCAAAGTCAACGGGAGTAAGGGTAAAGACACAAGAGTCTTCGGGTATCTCTATGAAATCATCAGGGTCATCAATAGAACTCTCCTCATTAGCCTCGATCATAGACGAATCCAAGCCAACATCACTAGAGGGACACTTAGCAATTGGAGTCTTCACTCTTTGTGGTTTTGACCTAGAAACTTGAAATGGTAAGTGTTTGGGATCCCAAAATGTTTTTATCCATGTTTCATCACTGTCATTCTTCTCTTGTGATGTAGACTCTAATAAAGTTACTTGACCAATTCTGAACTTTCTATTAAACTCTTCTTCTTCTGTGGTTCACTTGGTTCTTTGAATGTTTCAATGAGCTCATAATCACTAGATGACTTATCTGAACCCCATTCCCATTCGTTAGAGTTTGTGGAGTAGAATTTATTTTCTTGTTGATTATTAGAATTTGTGATTTGCAATTCATCTGTAGAATTATGAGTGCCTAATCTAAGGGGTATGAAGACAATTCCTTTGGAGTGTTGATTTTTGAATGTTAACTCTGGTTGGAATGGCTGGACAATTCCTTTCTTTTGTAACCCTAGAGGGCCTTTACCATCATATCCAAATTTTTTCAAGAACTTGAATCCTTTGCCATACTTTTCACATGGTATTTTGATGTGATCTTGTGTAGATTCTTGTTCATGTTCCTTATAAAGCATTTTGTAGAGATAATCTTCTTCCATCTCACCCCATCTGTAGAATATAGTGGGATCCCATTTTATGGTAATGGTGGATACTATTTTAGAGGGATGTGTTCATCCATAATATTTAGGAGAATCCACTATTTGTCTTAGGTACATGGTTTGATTCAAAGTATATTCTCTCATTCCTTTCTCCTTGTATTTTTCTTTAAGCTCACCTTGTTTTGATGTGGAAGGTTTTAGTGATTCTGGATCCACATACGCTGATGATGGAGTTGCTTCTCTATTGATTGGAATTATTATTTTTGATCCTGGTCACAAATTATTACAATACATGAATGGATTTGGATCACCTCTTATTTTTATTTCAACTCCATTGTAAGGGAATTTGATACATTGATGATATTTTGATGGGACTACTCTCATTTCATGTATCCATGGACGTCCCAAAAGTATGTTTTATGTGAGATCTAAATCAAGGACTTGACAAACCACATCCCTCATGACTTGCCCAATTCTTAGAGGTAAAGTGATGATTCCCTTGGATGAGCATTCTTCGTCATCATATGCTTTAATGGTGATCTTGTTCTTTGGATTCATAGTTTGTTCAGAATATCCCAATTATTTAATAGTGTTCAATGTACAAATGTTCAGACCTGCTCCTCCATCTATCAAGACTCATTTGATATGGTTTTTATGGAGAAAGACCTCAATGTAGAGGGGTGCATTATGTGGTTGGCATATGGAGACACCATTGTCTTCTGTGAATGTAAGGAATTATAGAGTGGAAAGATATCCCACCATGGCTTGAAACTGGTCCATGTTCATATCAGTGGGTACAAAGGTTTCTCTCAATGCTTTGTCAAGAATGGCCTTATGTGAAGGGGATATACGCAAGAGTTAAAGGATAGAAATGAGCGCACGTGTCTTTCATAACTGATCTACAAGGTCATACTCATTTTTGGTAGATGATGAGGTTGTGGTCTTGGGTGGAACACCTTGCAAGGTAACTTTACCTCGATGGGTTGTGACATTACATTTAGATGTTTTGTCTTTAGAGGATGAGGAAGATGGTCCAATGCCTTTTAAAACAACTTTACTCCTTTGGGTAGAACCTTTAGGAGTTTTGTCCTTTATGATAATGGTAGAAACATAAATGTCCACTGAAATATGGTTAACGGTATAATTATACTCATAGGACATCTTACCATAGTTGGCTTGATTATCTCTTTTGGCTTTTCCTTTATAATGTTTAGGGAATGACTCCTTAAACATCACATGTTCCTCATTGGAGGTATGACCATCAACTTCTATGTCGCCCTTGTCAATAAGGTCTTGTATAACATCCTTCAATATATGACAATTGCTAGTTGTATGTCCTTTTCTCTTGTGATACTCACAATACTCATCATCATTCCACCATGTAGGTTTTACTTTTAGTTCATAAGGTGGATTATTTGGTAGTGTTATGAGCTTGTTTGCAACCAATTTCTTGAATTTTATCTCAATTGGCTCTCCCAATGGAGTGTATTTCCTTCAAGGCTTTGATGGCCTTTGAGTGTTCACATGATTGTTCACATTGGATGAACTTGTACCAGGGAAATTTTTGGTTTTACAATAGTTGCATCTACTACCCCATCATTGACTGTGTTCTTATTTTTGTTCCAAAAGTGGGGCTTGTCTTTCCCATTTGATTCCTCTTTATTCTCTTTTAATATCTTAATGATGCCTTGTTAAATAAGGAATTTCTTAGTTGCCAATCCTTTTTCTATGACTTCTTTGAAGGTAGATAAACAAGATTTTCTTAGCTCATATCCAATATCCTTGTTAATTGTTTGGGTGAACATTTCTACCATTTGTTTTTGTGGGATATCACAAGAGAATCAACTAGTAATACCTCTCCATTGCTATAAGAATAAAGCAAAAGATTCCCCATTTTCTATTTTGTGTTGCACAAAGTAGTCACTGACATATCTGTTTCAATGTTGAATGAAAAATATTGCATGAAATCCTCTTCTATATCACTCCATAATTTGATTCTAGGTGGAAGTTGGGAAAACCATTCCATAGCTTGTCCTCCTAAGCTTTGTGGGAACAAGCTCGTCGACTATGTTTATTCTCCTTCTATCTCAATGCAAGCTGTGAAAAATTCTCTTATGTGTGCCTTAGGATCTCCCTTGCCTCTATATTTGTCAAATTTTGGTGTCAAAAAATGTGGAGGAAATGGAGGCATTGGAATACTTTTGTCAAATGGATAAGGACATATATCCTTCATTGTGTATTGTTGCTTTGGTGTATTCATGTATGCCATTTTCTTTTGCAAATACTTAATTTGTTGTTGCAAGTCATTCTTGGGTGGTGTCTTTTCTCTTTGAGTTAGTCCCATGCTTGAGCCACTAGGTGGAGGAGGGATATAATGCATGTAGGGATGGTATTGATCATAGATGTGTTCATATGGAGGAGGAACATAGTTATAGCTTGCATATGGACCACTTGGTATGGTATTGTAATGAGGAGCACTAGGTCTAGGTCGATACATGTCATGACCATGAGGATATGAGGTATCATAAGAGAGATCTTGGATATTGCCCCCAAATCTGACATGGGGTCTCCTCGTGTCATGATTTTGAATGTTCTCTTGGGTGTAATTATATGCATTGGTATGATCTTGGGTATTATCATGAGCATGTGTATTAGCATTTCTTCTCCATGGGAAAGGACAACTGTAAGGTTGTTCATGAGATCTCCAAGCAAAATTGGTATGAGTATGGGCATTGGGAACTTCTGGTTTTTGAAATAAGGATGAAGGTGACTCAGGCACAAAATTTTCTCTCCTATTACCACCATTATGGCCTCTAGGATTTGCATTTGATTGAACCATTTGATTAGGATCATCTTCTAAAATTTGTGACATCAAAATCATGGGGTAGCCTTATTCCACTTTGTGCCACGACTTGAAGGAAATATTGTCTATCTCTTCTCATGATCTCTTCAACCAATCTATTGAATATTGGATCTAAGATATTCTCTTCAATGTCTATGGTGGTGATGGATGCATTATCATTATCATTGATGTTCTTATTGTTGGTCTCATTATTATTGTCTAACATATTACTGTGACTGTCAAATGGATTGTAAAATTCATCTCCATCAAACTCATAGGTACTCATGTTGAGAGATCTTAGAGATTCTTTGGCTTCTCTTCTAGACCACTTTGGGAATGAGTTTCAATCATGAACTTGACTTTGGTTAAAATGAAAGATGGAAGAAAATGTGAAGACTATGGAAGACCAAGAAAAGTGTTGGCGAATTGACACTCATCCGGTAGTCACCTTCTGAGGTAAATTGCATTTTGGGTTGTCATTGATGGCAACTCATCTTCAGGTGTTGATACTTTTCATTTGGAATCGTTGCTTTATCATTTTGTATAGATTGGGCCAATCGGTATACACACTTTGCTTTACACTTGTTAACTGGATAGCCTTGGTACCGGTAACGTATATTTGGGACCCGACTATGTATAGGACCCAGTTAAGGTACTTTGGGACCTGGTAATGACTTTCAAGGAATTTAAGGTAGCATGTGGGACAACATCAGATATGATCATAAGGATAATGCATATCATGCTTCGTGATCCGGCAGCTGATAGATTTATTTTCATTATGAGGCCGACATATTTAGCAAGTTATAAGGGTATTTAAGGCAGATTATTTAGCGATGGAATTATTCTGATGAGATAATAGTTGAGATGTGATTTGTGGTGTGAATGAGTCAGAGATTGATGGTGTGCGAATTGGTCAGTGAGTGTTAGATTTTTTGCACAGTTACACATGCGCAATCCTAACCGGTAGAGTAGAATAAAGAAGAACAAAGAGACATTATAACCGGTTTAGTGAAGGTTGTCAGAGCTTAAACCAGAACTTATCCAACATGGTCAGATGCATTATTTAAGTTCATTTCTATTTGTAATCATTGGGTAATGTTGTGTAAGTTAGTGAGAATTATGTTTGAGTAGTGAGATCTAGGTGGTGAGCCTATATGCATGTGCATACCCCTATAGATGTTACAGGTATCAGCCCCACCATGGTTTTTCCCTTTGCAGGGTTTTCCACATAAAAAATATCGGTGTTATATATGGTATTGCTGATTTATGTTTTTATTTGTTTATAAAATTTAATTTTATATTTTGTTAACCAGTTGATCAACAATAAGTTAGAAATTAATTTATCAGTATAAAACTGATTCCCCCCCCCCTCTCAGTATTCTTTGATTCCAACAATTGGTATCAACATCTAGTTCCTCGGAAGAAGTCTAACAACTTGAGGAGGATCCGAAACTTGGAATCAATGGAAACCGGTTTGCAACAACAACTTCAACTTGCTCTTGAGGATCTTGATAATGAGCAGGTGGAAAATAATAAATTGAAGAATGAACCGAGGCAAGCCAGAGAACACATCATTTCATTACAAGGAAAGCTTTCAATTGTTCAAGCCAAGAGGAAGGAACTTTGTGATCAATTGCAAAATCAGAGTAGTGATGAGGAAGATGCTTTGAAAGATCAATGTCAAAAACTTACTCAAGAGAATACTACCTTGAAAAATGAGATGCAAACCCTAACCATGAGAATGTGCAAGGAGATTGAAGATAGGAAGAAGAATGAAGAAAACCTAGCTCAATATTTGAAGGACAGATCAGATGAATGCATTAGACTCGTACATGAGAATGACATGTTGAAACTTGAATTGATTCAGTCCCAAAATAATGAACAAGAACTTGAGAGATAGATCATAATCATGAGATATAATTTAGCCATTGAAAATGAGTACAAGGACAAGTTCAAAGCCATCTCTGCAAGACTTGATGAATTGTTGAAGAGCCAATAAGATGTTAATGACAAGAGAGGTCTTGGATATCAAGTAGGAGAAATCTCTGGTACTACACAACATGATCAATCATCCGATCAGAAGCAAAATCATGCCAACGACTAGAACCAAAGATCACCGGTAAGACAACCTAATGCTCACAAATTCAATGGTACATGCTTTGTTTGCAATAAATATGGTCATATAGCAAGTTGATACAAAAATAGGAATAATCAGAGCAATGCATCATTCACCAATCTTGGAAATGTCAGATGTCATGCATGTAGTAGATTTGGACATATGGATAACCAATGCAAATCAAAAGGACTTCAAGGAAATCAAGGGCATAACAAAGCAATTCAGAAGAACAATATTTTCTGTTATGCATGCAACAAGATTGGACATATTACTAAGTATTGCAGGAGTGAGAATCCACTAGTAGATGATGGAAATGCATATGAGAAAGGAAAGGAAAAATTTGAAGATATCAGAAAGCAGCATGAGAGAAGATGGGTTCAGAAATCAGATACTCAACCGACGGATCAACCGGTAGAGCCATCGGGTCCTGCACCAGAAGAAGGAACTTCAACTGGTAACTAAGTCACTTTGCCTTAGGGGTAGGAAAATGAAAACCATGTAAACACCCTGGATTAGATTTGTAGTCGAGGAATTCTGATTATGGATGGATACTCAGGCAAATTCAAGCATTTACCGGAACCTACATGCAAATTAAGTGATCCGGTCAGATTCTCCTGTAGCATTTATGACAGTGAAAAATTAGGGATAATGGCGATAAAAAGGGGAAAAGTTAAATCATTTCTTCACACAATGATCAAGTATTTTGAAGAGCGATTTCAAAGGCATTCAAGAGTCCAAAGATGATTGGTACGAGCATCAGTATTTCATCATCCGAAAAGATCTTAAGGTATTTACCATTTGCAGAAACCCTAAAAATTTATCATGGCTTCATCATCGAATGTTGATACTCCTTTGGTAGTGGAAATCAAGGACCGCCTTCGTCTGAAATTTAATAAACATCCTTTCAAATCACTTCTAGATGATCCTTTGGGTGCCTTTTTGAGTATTTGTCATGGTGTTCTTCACACAGAAGACAATAGGGCATACATTCACTGTGTCATCAAGGAAATCAGGAGTTATGAGATGTCTCGTGTATTCCTTATCACCGATAACCAATTGAAACCAGAATATGCACATTTGCAAAGCAAGGGTTTTACCCAGTTCATGGATTTTCTGACTTTCGACGAAGATGAATGGGTCAGGTATATTCTCAACCCCATTCATGGGCAATTCATATGGTTGGACCGGCCATATAAAATCATTGAGGAAGTAATTAAGAATATTACATGCCTTCATAAGGTCGGAGGTTTGCCAGGGCTTAGGTCAAAATTTTCTAACACAGATCTCTGCAAACTCACTGGTGCTACCTATGATGGTAGATCGATGTGGGAGTTGATGACATTAGGGATATTGATGTAAAATTTTCAGCGATGGTGATTGGCTACAAAGTCTATCAGTCAAACCGGTTGAACTTTGTTTCTGGAACCGCCATTCTCATTGCATATCAGATGGTGAAGGAGGATGCACATTATGATCTGTGCAGTGTAATAGTGAAGGAACTGATGACTAATCTCCAGAAAATAAAGCAAGATAAGAATAATACTTTCCGGTATGGTTCTTTTATCATATGTTTGGCATTTTATTTTCTGAATATGGTTCCTGACTATGGGAAGATTCAATAGGGTTTTGATAGACTAGTTACTACACAAATTGCACAAATACTAGACCGACAAGGTGATAAGCAACAAAAGGCTAATCTGTGGGCATTTTTCAAAACTTTTCAAGAAGAAATGAAGAACAGGGTTAGAATTTCGAAAGAAATTGTAGAAAAATATAAGGATACAATTTGTATTATGGTTAATAAAGATGAATGTATGATGGAGGCAGTCCAACCTAGAACAGTCTGGATCATGTCGATGAGATATGAAGTGGATGAGGCCACACTAGATTCTTATGCACAACATTTACAGAAAGCTCCAGTTGATGAGAAAGAAGAAAAAATTGGCACTTCTCAAGAGAAGGGACTAAAAGTCCATCAAGAACAAGTTGCACTCGCTATCCAGAAGAAAATGACAAGGGTTGCAGAAGAACAACTAATCAGTGAAGGGCATGACAGGGCAGAGGTAGAGAGAAAGGGCAAAATCCTTGAGGCCAGGAGGAAGGAAGAACATAAGCAAAAGAGGAAGGAGGAGAGAGAGGTGAAGAAGGTAGCTCAGGCCACACCCAATGTTGCATTGGTTACCATTGATCCACCAACTCAACCTGAAGCACCATCTAGTGAGCCTGCAAGTTCTAAGCCTAAGGAACCAGTGAAGAGAAAACAAAAACCGGCTAGATAGTACATGATTGTTTCTTTAGAGGAGATGAAATCAGAAGAAGAAATCCGGCAAGCTCCAAAGAAGAAAGGCGTTTTTCTAGAGTTGTGAGAGAAAAGAAGGAACCAAAGAAGGAGCCTCCTCGGAATCCTAAAATCACAATTGTACGTAAAAGGAAGCCTAAGGCTGATGAGAAATCTAAACCGGAAGAAAAAAGGAGATCGTTAACATATGGGTCAGAATTGTTTTGAGTCTTGGTTATGAGTTAAGTCCCAATTTTGTTCAGTCACAGGACATTCAATTACCCAAGGACAAAGAAATGAAAAAGAAGGATGAGCAGCATATGGATACTGATCCACTGGTTACTAATGAGTCAAATTTTGATACTGAGGATACACAAAATCCTCCAGAAACACATGTACATGATGTTGAGGCACAGGTTGTAAAGGATAAAGGTACAGAAGATAAAGTTTCAAAAGAGGCACCAAAACAGAGTAAGGAACCAAGTGGCGAAGCCACTGGTGCACATGAGGTGAAGACTTCTGAGGATAAGACATCGGTAGACACAGGCAAAATGACATGGTCAGATATCCCTTTCAGTTTGGCAATCCACACTTCACTGTCAAAAGCTAAAGGGAAATTACCAAAATTTACTATTAGTTTTGAAAAACCTTATCATTTAATGTCACTAGCAGAAAAGGTTTTGGCCACTGTAGCACTTTAGGCTTAGACTACCTAGGAGTTGGCACAGGAAGAGTCTAAGGACAAAGAGTTGATACATAATACTTTTGAAGTTTTGAATAGGCTTGTACCGAAATTCCAGGCAAAGGAGAGCTCAATCTCATTTGTTAAATTGCAGGAAATAATTGAATACATTCCTAAATAATACAATTCTTTGGTTAATCTTTCTGTAATTGAGGCTAAGGATAAATTCGTTGAAGCAAGGAAGTAGACATTTTTGTAGATGATTGCATCTGAGAAAGCTAAACTTCAAATTTGTTTACAATCTATTGATGATGCATTAACGAAAGGAGGTAAGGTATATAAGACTTTTCTAGTTTTTTCAAAGCTTACTGCTTCTATAGACAAGCAAATTTTGGATTGCAAGGACCAGCTGCTACAGATTTCAAATTCTTATAATCCGACTGCAAATTTAACAAGTTCTTTAGAAGGTCCAGTTTTGGCAGTTATGGATAAGATTTTGAGGTTAGAAAAGGAAAGGGACAACATAATAAGGCAAGCAACAAAGCTTTGAAATTTCATTGGCCCCCGGCTTGATAACCTGCTATGTCATAAAATATAATGTATATCTAATATGCAGCAAGAGTATCCCATTGAATCCTAGGCAATTGAGTATTATGCTAGTCTCTTGATTGGATTTAACTCCATTTTTAATTCTCTTAAGCAGGGATGAGATACTCATTTTTCATTTTTGAAGACTTTTTTTGCTAGCATTTTGAAACATGTATATAAACCAGTATGTATATATATGTGTGTACAACATTTTTGGTGGACACCCGCTTTGTCATTGATGTCAAAGGGAGACAGGTACAATGAAAAATGAATGTATATCACAGGGGGAGTGTACATATGTATATAATTGCATAAATGTACAAGTTAGAGGGAGTATACTTAGACGTTATATTGTTTTTCACGAGTGTTGCCATCAATGCCAAAGGGGGAGATTGTTGGCAATTGACACTCATCCAGTAGTCACCTTCTGAGGTAAATTGTATTTTGGGTTGTCATTGATGGAAACTCATCTTCAGGTGTTGATACTTTTCATTTAAATAATTGCTTTATCATTTTGTATAGATTGGGCCAATCGGTATACACACTTGTTAACTGATTAGTCTTGGTACCGGTAATGTATATTTGGGACCCGGTTATGTATAGGACCCGATTTAGGTACTTTGGGACCTGGTAACAAATTTGAAGGAATTTAAGGTAGCGTGTGGGCTGACATAAAATATGATCATCAGGATAATGCATATCATGATTCGTGATCCGGCAACTGATAGATTTATTTTCATTATGAGGCCGACATATTGAACAAGTTATAAGGGTATTTAAGGCAAATTGTTTAGCGATGGAATTATTATCATGAGATAATGGTTGAGATGTGATTTGTGGTGTGAATGATTCAGAAATTGATGGTATGCAAATTGGTCAACGAGTGTTATCTTTTATGCACAGTTACACGTGCGCAATCCTAATCAGTAGAGCAGAATAAAGTAGAACAGAGCAATAGTATAACCGGTTCAGTGAAGGTTGTCAGAGCTTAAATCAAAACTTATCCAGCATGGTCAGATGCACTATTTAAGTTCATTTATGTTTGTAAACATTGTGCAATGTTGTGTAAGTCAGTGAGACTTTTGTTTGAGCAGTGAGCTCTAGGCGGTGAGCCTGTATGCATGTGCATACCCCCTTATGTAATATTTGTATACCTTGATCAAGTATATAGATATTGTGGGTATCATCCCCACCATGGTTTTTCCCTTTGCAGGGGTTTCCACATAAAAATATTGGTGTTATGGTATTGCTGATTTATGTGTTGATTTTTTTATGCACTTTAATTTTATATTTTGTTAACCAGTTGATCATCAATAAGTTTAGAAATTCATTTACAGTAGAACATTGATTCCCCCCTCCCCTCTCAGTGTTCTTGGATTCCAATAGAAAGGATATGAGATGGAAAGAATCTAGGGTTGTCTTGCAATGTCCAAAAATGTAAGTCCAAGATATGTGGGGCCTAGAGTAAGGTGTGGCTTCCAAAGAGATGATAGATCTCTTGATGAGGTAAGTTGATCTTGACTAAAGATGACCAAATGGGACCCTAAGATGATAGATCTGATACAGAAACCACTTAGTGATATGTTGTAACAAGTTTGCAAGATAAGATGAGGACAACAAAGCAACATTTTCATTCTAGTTTGGAAAATGTGTATGAGGGTTTGCAAATGAAGGCAAGCGATGGAAAAATATGTGACCAAGACTGGTTGACTGAAAATGATGAAGCCTTATGGGAAATGCCTTAGAAGCTCTTCAAATTTCAAAACCTAAGCACGTTTTGTCTTTTTTCAATTTTTGTGATTTTTTTTTTGAAACACAGACGTGGAAGTGATCTGCACAAACATGATTTCTAAAGTCAGATGCTGTTTTATGAGACACAGATGTAGTTTTAACTGTTGTTTTGACATGTTTTGCTTTCTGACAAAAACACGATTCTGCCTTGCGCAGATGTGGTTTCCCAACCCAGAAACAAATAGGCAATTTCAACCTATTGCACTAATAATGCTTTGCTTTCTAACAAAAATGTGATTATTCCATGCACAGATGCAGTTTCCCAACCCAAATATGGTTTAAACTGTCACAGACACAGTTTTTGATAAAATATCTAATTCTGTCCAAATGTGAAGTTGTTGAATGTGACCAAATCTTAATGTTGAATGTTTTTGTGGCAAGAAAACACAAAAAACAATGAAGACACAATGTCTGAAGGTGTATTTGTCCAAAATGTTTTTTTGTATGTTCAAAAATTTCCACTAGTATAGCACAAATTGAAGACACTTGAAAACATGCACAAGCTAGGCTGAAAAGAGAAACCATTCAATGGGGCCTCCACGACATAGAAATAACTCAAACAAGTGGACAACTAGAAATTCTGGTAGCACTAGCTCCCCCACCACGACACTCACTTCTCGGGCATATCAAATTCTCTTACCTCAAAAGATCAAAGATTAAATGAGGGATTCCTATCTCAACATGAAAGGGTGCATGAGGGGTATCTACAGGGTATGATCCGTACTCTCTGAACCATCAAATGTAAGGATTTTTGGCCTCTACAAGAAAAGGTGTTTAGTGGGGGAACTTCTATGGTCCTTGGTGTCTACCCATGTGACAATGACTCATTTAAGACCCCACTCCTAATCCCCAAAGAGGATTTTTAACCCATCCAAGTGTGGGTACTAGGGAAAACCGTTGGTATAGATACATGTCACCAAGTCATCATGACTTTTCCCTAATGTATTAATTTATATAGGGGGTAGAAGAAGTACTACTTGGGTCATGCTCTCTCACTTGGCCTTATGGGCTACTCGAGAGACGGGATCTCCTATCTAAATAGAAGATGATAACAATTTCTCTAACACCCAAGGTCCAATGGAAGGCGAGGGGAGAGGATACTTTTGTTATCAACTCTAGGGTTGCAAACATTAAATGTGCAAACTGCATCAAACATTTTAAACAAGTTCTTTAACCCCAAATGAAAAAGAGATCTAACCCTAATTAGACTAAAAATACAAAGACACCTAGATTACCCCTGCAACAAATGATTAGTAGTTTCGATAGATTACCCCCACTTGCAAGCACACTGGTTAGGTAAATTTTAGAAATCCAAATCCAAATGTGAAAGGGGGCCTTTGATAGTATGATAATTGTTCTTTTTTTTTAACAACTTGCACCACTTTGTTAGTCCAATGCAAGGGGTTAGGCCAAAACCAAATAAAAAAACCCTAAAATGAAAAAATAATAAAAACTGAAAACAAAAACATGGTTATACCTAACACAGACGTGACTTTCGAACAAAGACGTGAAAATGTAAGACGCATAAGCAGTTTCCGAGATTTGGAACCTGCAAAACAAGATTTGAACGCAGATACGAAAACAGGAAACACAAATGCGCTTCTTGAGTATAAACGCAAAAATATGAATCAAAAACGCAATTTTCGAAAAACCTGTTCCTGCAACAAACAAAAATGCAAAAACATGAAAATATCCTTCCCAAACACGACTTCAGATCAAAGACGTGATAGAATAATACATAGACACAATTTTGAGATCTGGGACTTGCAAAATCGACATAAAAACACAAACGCAAAAACAAAGATCACAAACGTGAAATCCGAATGCAAACGCGCAATAAATCAAAATCGTCGCAAATCCGATCTGCAATTTCACAAAAAACTCAATCTACAAACAAAATATTAGAAATAAAAGGGAGAAGAGTCCCACTAGGCATGCCAAAATATATATGGTGAAAAATGATGATGATAACTATTGTAAAACCCTAGTTCTACAACCAAACATTCACCATACACCAATGAAGATACCTAAGATCATGTAAATCAACAAAAATAAAACAATATTACCATTCACATGTCAAGTAGGGTTTCAATCTCCATTGTCTCCTATCTTCATTGATCTTGTTTGATATATTTGCTCTCAGATTTTATGTGTGCACAAGAGCTCAACAAAGAATGGATTGTGGTTGAAGATGTTTGATCGCAAGAAAGCTTAATTGCATAAGTATTGATTAGCTGATTAGGATTGATGATGAAAGAGGTATCATCTTATATAGAAAATGCTTTAGAAAATGGAGGGATAAGGTTAAGAGGCGAAAGAAATAAATGGTCGGCTAGGATTAAAGGGTAGGTAGAAGAAATAATAAACTAATGAAGGGGGTAGGTAAAGGAGCATTGAAAGGGAAAAAGCTAACGAGTTAATTAAATGAATAAATATTTATTTAATTAATAGAGGAAGTGAGGCCAATTAAATAAATAAAAATATTTAATTAATTTAGGAAGAAAGATAATTTAAATAAATAAAAAATATTTATTTAAATGAGAAAAAGCACTTAGAAAAGGCTAAATGAATTAAATAAATAAAGAATTATTTAATTAATAGAAGAATTAGGATAAAATAATTAAATAAATAAAAATATTTATTTAATTAAAGAGGACAATTTTAGGTGTCTACAATAAGTAATCATTGCACTAGGTGCAAGACATTCCAATTCACTTTGGCCTACATATAATTACATAAATCAGAGATACAAAGTGACACTATTTATTGTTATTCTACACACATTTAAATATTGATACAAAATTAGATATTGTAAGTTTAGGAAATTAAAGTGATTGTCCCAATATTCCTAGTTATCCCAAAACGGGATATTAAAAGTGGTACCAAAACTAATTAACCTGCCAGCTTGTGAGAAGAACCTTTCAAATGAGCAGAGTTGAAGATCATTCAAGGATTGGTACAAACTTAATAGTAAAATAAATCCATCAATGCAAGATAGTAACATTCAAGAAAGACTCTCAATTATTGAACAAGCTAACACAATTATACAATAATGGAAACAAGGGAGGGAACATAAATCAATTCATGCAAATTCCAACTAAGCATATGCCTATAACAAACTCAAGATCAATAAAACCAACATTTCTATCTAAAAAAGAACGTTGAGAAAAAAAATGAACTACCAATGAGGGATCTACATCAACAAATCCAACAGGATTGGGTGAAAAGTGGATTGCATCATGACATGTCCTTAGAAGATTACATAGAGCTAAGGGTGAATTATTCACCTAAAGAATGATGAAGTCATCACTTGGACCTAATAACGAAAAGTAAAAAGCACATGAGTACTTTGAAGAACAAAAGATGAATGATTGTAATTCAAAAATGGCATCAAGAGTTTCACAAAAAGTATCCTTAAAAGTATTGGAGGTTGTTACACCAACAAGGGAAAGCTTGAAAGGTATTAAAGTTTCAAGTAATCATCAACAATAAAATCAAAATATAATTAGCAAACATTTCAAGGAGCCTAAGATAGAAGGAGAAGAAATAGTTTACAACAATTCTAAAGAAATAAGAGTACTTGATTCTTCATTTGTTCCTTCTATCACAAGTGAAGTAAATACATGGATTTATATGGATGGTGGGATTGACCCTTGAAACTCATATAGAATCCAATCTTGCATTGCGTGGGATTGGATCTTGCAGGTTTCAACCCCTCTTTTGAATGTAAAGTCCCTCCTAAGTGAAAACCATCAACCCTAGTGACTCTCCCTTCTCTCTCTTCGGAGTTGGGGAGGGGAGAACGACTAGGGTTTGATTTTTCTGCTTTACATTTTGGTGAACCCGACGTGAACATCCTTTCTGATTATTCATAGTTAGATCTGAAAATTGGATTCCTTGATTACATTTCCATGTTTGATCTTTTGCAAAATTTTAGAGGCTAATTGCATAAAAACCCTAAAATTTTCTTTTTAAGTAATTAAACTTGTGAAATGTTTAATTGTTAATGCTTGTTTCAGATCTGCCCTTCTATTACAAATTATCAATTCATATTTATGCTTTAATTTTGAAAATTAAGTGGTTAAGTGTCAAAACCCTAATTTTTGAAACCCTCTTGATTCAACCTTTGCCCGATAATTTCACTGATCAAAACATCTCCAAATCGGCTATAACTTTGGATTCCGCAATAAAATCACAATATCTTTCATCCCTGAAAATTTGGAAAAAAGTTGCGAGGACTGTGTGCACCCCGGGCGCCATCGTCCCCGTCATTTTTTCCAAAATTTTGGGAGCTAGATCTTACTGTATTTTTCTGCTAAAATCCAGAATTTTGGCTGATTTTATCAATTTTAACACCTTCAAAACTACAGTCAAAGTTGGTCTAGCGATTGCTTGGATTGAGGCTTCTAATCATTCAAAAATTGTTGAAATTGAAATTTGTGTCAAAATTTTGTTTCTTATAGTCCTAAATCTAAAAAGTGTGTTATCATTCATTCGAAATTTCAGTGATTTATCCAAATTTTTGCAATTTGTGACTTTTGAAATTAAGTGCTTAATTACAACAACTTTGATTTCCGCTTTCAAAATTGAATTTTGCGTGAAATTGAGTCAAATTTCAAATTTCAAAACTTGCATTGCTTTTGGTATTCCCTCTAAAATCATAAAATTCAAAATTTCAGTTTCCCTCTCTTTTTCAAAATTCAAATTTTGCATTTTTCGACAATCTTGGTAGGGTTCAATTTTGAGATTGCAACTTTAATTTGGCCTATCTACAGATCGTAAAATCACTCAATTTTTTCAGGTTAGCTGTAAAATCATCATAACTTTCATCCCTGCAAATTTCAAAAAAAGTTGCGAGGACCGTGTGCACCCCGAGCGCCACGGTCCCGGACATTTTTTCCGAAATTTCGGGAGATTGTCCTGATTGTATTTAACAGCTTAAATTTGGAAGATTGGCTAGTTTTACTAAAATTTGCTACCTCTAAAATTCAAAATCTTCTCTCTCTCTTTTGTGCATGAGTTTTACAACAATAAGCCCTACTTACACTATTCCCGTTAGACGAAGCCTTAGAATTAAGTCCTTCCAAGGTTTAATTACCGAGGAGATGGAACCTAATTTGAATGGCCTTTTTAACGAGGACATGGGTAATTCCTCTAATCCTCTTAATGATGAAGAAGCTCTCCATGAGGTTTCTGTAGAACAACTTTCAAAATTGGATAACCAATTTGACGATTTTCGACAGTGGATGTCTCAAGAATACCCTGATAGTCAAGCTCTTCCTTTAATTGAGGGTCTAAAACGTATGCTTCAAAGTGATAAGAATGGAATTGATATTTTGCGTGGTATTGCACACATTGTGGATTCAAATGTGATGCCTATAAAAAGTTGTGCCGAAACCTTAGGTTATACACAACCTCCTACTCAAGACAATCATTCTATTCCTTTGACGACTCCTATTGCTAGTATACCTACTTTTACATCAAACATAATGACTACTTCAATACAAGACATTCCTCCTATGATCACTAATCACGGGGGCAATCCTTCTTCTTCAATCAACCCTCTTCCTTCATTCAATCCAACTTCTTCACTCATTCCTTCAGTGAGTGTTCCTCTTATATCTCCACAAATGAACATGACGCAAGGGGGAAATTCATTTAACCATTCCATTCCTCCTTGTAGTGTTCCTCCTGTCCAATCATCTCCTATGACTAACTATCATAGTGTCCCACCGCCTTACTCTCTACCTTCTTTCAATAACATAACACCACCATCACAATCTAACACGTCTAATATGAACTCTTCGACTGAAGCGACCATTAACAATCTTGTACAAACTGTCTCTTCTTTACAGCAACAAATTGCCTCTATGAATCAATCTAAGTTTAGTGTGCCCACATTTGATGTTGCGAGTCCACTTTCTTTTGACATTGTTCGAGCTATTCCCCCTAAACATGTTGAAATTCCGCATTTGGAGCTTTATAATGGTAAGGATGATCCTCTAACACATGTTAAGACCTTTCAAACAATATGTACTGATTTTGCTTATGACCAAAGGTTGCTTGCAAAATTGTTTACTAGAACATTAAGAGACAAAGCCCTACAATGGTATTGCTCGTTGCCTTCCTATTCTATTACTTCTTTCGAACAACTTGCAAATGCTTTCATTCAACAATTTCAAAACAATATAAGTCCTAAAGTTACTTTGATTGATTTAATGCATTGTAAACAAGGTGTTAAAGAAAAAGTGACTGATTTCATTGGTAGATATAAGCATTTGTATGCTCAGATTTCTTTTCCAGTGCCTGACAATGATATTCAAAGAATCTTTATTTCTAATTTACAAAAAGACATTAGAGAAAAACTCCTGTTTTCTGAGTTTACTTCTTTCCAACAGTTGTGCGCAACTCTTCACAATTATCAACTGACTGTGAGTCAAATGGAACAATCACATCCTATGGCTCCGAGTGATAAGGGTGATAGTAGTCAACAACCATTTGGGAAGTTTAAACCGAACAGAGAGTCCATTAAATTCAATGAACACATCATCAACAACAATGTGAATGCAGCATCAGGTGTGTCTCCTATTTCTAAGTTTTTCAAGAAAGAAAGAAAGTTTACTCCTTTGAATGAATCATTGCATAGTATTATGAATAAGTTATTGGAACAAAATGTGCTTACTCTTCCTCCTATAAAGCAAATTGATCCTGCAAAGATTAATTCACCTTATTTTGATAACAAATCTTTTTGTCAATTTCATCGTCAACCTGGGCATGATACTGAAAAATGTTTTTCTTTAAAGGGTAAAATTCAAGATTTGATTGATAATAATACTATCTCTGTTTCTGGAGTGAATGATAAAGGCAATACATCTGTAGCTCCTCCCAACCAAAATCTTTAGATTTTCACTGATCCATTGCCTTCTGATACCTCTAATGCAATTGATACTACTGATTCCTCTGTCTCACCTGATGATCTCGTGTCTATGACTCCGAATGTGATTAACTTTGTGGAGCAACAGAAAATCCCTAAAGAACATTCCATCACATTTGATTCTAGTGAAACTATCAGGGCACCTAATGGTCCTTTATATATAGTTGCAAAAGTAAAAAATACACCTTGCCGTGGAATGCTTATTGATCCTTCGTGCATGGCTAATGTTATTACTGAAGAATTTCTTTTTACTTTGCAATTGAATCAAGTGATCTATGATGAAACAATGTGGTTGTGAAATTATTTGATGCATTTTTTTCTCCTGCAATTGGTTCTATTACATTACCTATTGAGGTCCATAACAAATCCCTTGATGTGAGCTTTGCTATTATTCCTTCATCCGAACAATTTCGTGTGAAGCTTGGCTATCCTTGGCTATCTTCCATGAAAGCTATTGCTTCTCCTATTCACAAGTTTTTGAAATTTCCCCATAATGGTGAAGTTGTTACTGTCAATCATAGTCTCTTTAAACCAGCTGAAAGAACTTCTAGCGTTCCTATTGATTATTTTTGGCCTAAACAATTCCAATCTCTTCCTCCGCGAAGTGATCATCTTTTCAAATCTTATCAAAAGTGGAGAAAGGATATGATCCTTTCTCTAAGTGAACCTAGAACACCCAAACTTGACATTCCTATCATTCTTGAGAAGGAAGTTCTTCCTTTGAAAGATGAAACCAATGTCTTTCCTCAAGAAGATTCCCAACCCATCCCTATGGATGTTACTATGTCTATGTCTGATAAACTTCCTAAAAGTAGACCTATACCTCCTCGTCATGATGGACTTGGTCTCCTTCCTAAACCAAATATTCCTCCCTTATATGGAGCAGTTCCTCCTCCTTCCTCTTATGGAGAGAAGAGAGCTTCCTCTTCTCCTATTATTCAACCTAAGAGACCACAACCTAAACACCCAAGTGATAAGGATGAGAACATTCCTCCTCCTCAATCTTCTCAACTTCCTACTAAGACTAGACGAAATCATTCTGCACGTGAACGCCGACGAAAGCATCGTCTTAGAGCTCAGGCAGCTGCTTCTCAAACTTTGCAATCCCCAAAAACACCTTCAGCCAGTATTATTCCATTTTCTCCTCAGCCGACGATTGAGCTGAAATCTCCTAAACATAAGATGCATGATGGTCTTGATCCTGTGCGAGTTAAAGATCCTATTTTTATAAATCTTGATGATGATATAGATGAAAATGTTATTCATGATGAAAATGCTACTTCTCCTGTTCATTCTGATAGTGAATATGAACTTGTTGATATTGACAACCATTTATCTAATGAATTTTCTAAAGCACTTATCCTAGCTCCTAGACAAGAACAACGTGGCTTGGAACATGAACATAGCCCTTGTTTGGATCTTGTGATAGCTCCATCTTCTGTGTTGGATGTTCCTCCTCTAGCGTGTTCCCTACCTTCCCGAAACATTGATCAGCAAGATCGGGGGGTAGATGACGTGCTAGACTAGTTTCATTAGCATAGCAGATTCTCTCCCCCTCTCTTTTGTTACTTCTTCTATGTGTTATTCTCATTCTTCTATTTGTTGTCCTTAGTGTTGTCTACTTGAGGATGATGCAAAGCATTGAGATCTCTCGATCTCTCTCATGTTGACTCAAAAGACACATGTGTTCCCTTCTTCTAGGTGACCTTCCTTGATTGGGGAATGAAGAACAATTATGCATACATACATATGATATACATGAATTATCATACAGCATACCGACCTCAAGGAAAGCGAAGTCACCTTGTGCTTTGTGTTTTGTGTCTATTATCCTTGGGCTTATCTTACACTTGGGGGCTAAATCCTTGTGATAACGTGCTCCTTTCCCTTCTCATTCTTATATGTATCACTACCTTAAAGCAATCACCCCTGGTGAGGTGTGTGTGATCGCTTTAACGTAGGGGGGCATACATCCCGTTCATATCTTTTCAAGATACTTGAAAATTTCTTGACAAATTTAGCTTTGCCTTGAAGATTTTTGATATCTTTCTTGCATGACTCATAGTGAGGGAACCTTACTACTGACAGTCATGGTTCTCCCTCATGATCTTCCCTTTTACTTTGTCAATCAAAGTCATAAGATCCTTAGTCCACTGGGGGCTTGGTGTATCTTGCCTCCTTGACGTGGTGAAAGTTTTTCAATGTTGTTTCCTTGTACTTTACCGGAAGTATGAGCGTATGCTTATACTCCCGCTAAAGTGGGGGCTAAATGTAGCATCCTAAAATTGTGACACTTGCAATTTCGACTGCATTTGGGTCTTCACGATGGCGACGCAACACTGAACTTGAATGGAGACCCTGAAACTTGTTCATGACACCAAAAACTACATTTTTCAGCACCCTGGCCTGATCCTCCTTGCACCCCGTTGTCCCTGGAGGTGGGACCATGGCGCCCAACGCCTTGGTCCTTCAAGACTAGGGCGCCCAGCGCCCTGGTCTCTGGCCCTATTTTGGGCCCGGTCTCCTATGGGGCTTCGGGTCTTTATGTTTGCAATTTGGAAAATAGTACTTCCTGGTCGGCCCAAGGTCGGAAAAATCAGTCTTTTAAACCCTAATTGACAAGTATATAAACTACATTTCCTCTCTCAAAAAGTGGAGGAAGGACATATGTGTACAAGACGTGGAAATGATATTCAAACATTCAAGCATTCAAGCATTCAAGCATTCCTTCAAGCAATTGATCATTCTAAGTCTCCATTCAAGGCTAAGTGTTGCATTCAAGACAAGGATTCAACCATTGAAGAGGAGATCACATACTACAACATACAACATACAACAAACAACAACATCTATACCTTCGCATATAAGGATACAAACATCCTTACAACAAGGTACTAGTACTTGTTTTACATTATAGTCATTTACATTTACAACATTTCTCATTTCTTGGTTAATTCCAAAACCGGGGTTTGACCTAAGGGCAAACCCCTAATCCCTAACCCCCCAATTGTCTTCGCTTTTCTATGTGTAGGTTGCAGGTGCGTGGCTGAAATTGAAGATCTGGAATCCTTGTGCAGAGACGAACGGATCCCCCTTCGTTTCGCGGATTTTTCGGAGGACCGTGTGCACGCCGAGCGCCATCATCTCGTCAACTTTTGCTCAAATTTGCAGGACAGCGCTGTCTCGACATTTTACTGCTAATTCTAGGTCCGCAGCTTCATATCATATCCCTATCTCTATTTATAAGTGAATCTTTCTTTCTTCTAGATGCATTCATAGTTCAATATTTCTATCTACATTCTTTACAAAAGAGGGTATCCTTGCTATCACAACCCTTGAAACTCATATAGAATCCAATCTTGCATTGCGTGGGATTGGATCTTGCGGGTTTCAACCCCTCTTTTGAATGTAAAGTCCCTCCTAAGTGAAAACCATCAACCCTAGTGATTCTCCCTTCTCTCTCCTTGGAGTTGGGGAGGGGAGAACGACTAGGGTTCGATTTTTCCGCTTTACACATACATACATACATACATATATATTCATACTTGTTG